>NC_142340.1:32906250-33506666 GCF_054954075.1 Amborella trichopoda
GATGATGAGAAGAGTGTCTTCATATGAACCATACGGTATTTGTACGGATGCCTGGAGTGTTTGTTCCAAGCCAGCCGGTTCTTCATAGACTTGTATCATGTTGCAAGCCTCTTGAGAATAGAAGCTTTTTCCTCTTAATTCTCTCAATCTCTGCTCGAAGTTAGGCTTAGGGGACCACTGGGGCTTCTTTGACTTTGAATTCTTGTGCTTCTTTGATGAAGGTGGCTCTTCCTTGGCTTTAGTTGCCAGAGCATCAACAACTGTTAAGAATCCTGCTGCCTATGGCAGGATCTTTCTCAACCGCTTCTGCTGCGTCTTGCTTATATTGATTCCTTAGAATTCCTGGTCAAGAGCCTAGAAGTCTGGGCACATTAAGGTTGTGTCTGCAAAAGACGTAAGAGAATGAGAAGCAGGAGAATAAGGTGGAGAAGGGTTGGAAAGTGGTGAAGTTTTAAGGTCGTTTCCCACATCAGACCGATCTGGACAGCTTTTTATGTCATCACCAGGACTGAACGGGTGCAGGGGATATTTTGACAGGATGAAAAAGGAAAAAGGATCGTGCCATGAATGAAGTCCAGCAAAGTTGGGAATGGAGGAAGGGGTCGAAGAAATTCCTGCTTGACTATGGGTTGAGAGGTCTTGTTTCTTAGGCGAGTAGCCCTTAGTGCCAGTAGTTTTCTTGTTTTTCAAGGTAATGTGTGATTCGTCTCGCTGGGTTGGTGAACAGCCTTAGCTTGATGAACTGCTTCTCGCCTCAAAGACTTGAGTCTGCTTCGGTCATGATAGATCACCCATGGCTGGGAATTTGAGGGTACTGCAGGGTCTGAGTCATTGATGGGAAGGTCCTGCCTTGTGAGATCTTCTTGCCCTGATGACGAAATGATTTGAGGATCACTTACGAGAAGATTGTAGAGTTCTTGATACTCTGGCATCTTCTTTGCGAATATGTCAAGGAAATTTGTGCATTCTGACAAGTAATGACCTCTTATCTGATGGTATGGTCACCAACGATCTTCAGTCCCCTTAACGAGACGAAGGGGTTGCCTTGCTTGCTTTGGTGTGATTATGCCTTCCTGAAGCATTATAATGAAAAAGGTGTAGAGAATTCCAGCACTTCATCATCCTCCTGGATGGTTACAATATGGGGGGCCTCAGCTGCCCCGAAGGCCTTCTTTAGGTCTTCAAGCTTTATCGGACCCTTCTGAATCAGGGCTTCAATGATGTCCTTCAGCTGTAGCAGTCATCCGTAGGATGATGAGTCCACCAATGGTAAGCACAATAATTCGCCTGATCGTCAAGGCCAGATTGCTCGACGAATTTGGTTTCTGAAAGCTGGATAATATTCTGCTCCAACAATAATTGGAACAACGTAGGGACCCATTCCTTCTCGAAGGGATGGACCTTATTCCTATGTCTGGACAGATAATTATTCGGATCAAAGTTGGCTCGTGGAGGTACCCTATTGTACGATGGTTGTTGCTTGCCAGCCTTGGGTGTTACTTTGCCATGGTTACCCCTTTAAAGAGGTCCAAAGTTTGGGGGGAATCCTTCTTTGAATCATTTACCACGACGACTGCGCTGATTACCCCTTTCTGTTGACTGCCCCATGTGTTATTCCGAGAGCTACCATTGCCTCAGTTACTTGCTAAACTTGTAGATGGCTGTTATGTCGCACCATGATGGCGTGACAAACTTTCTTTGTGAGCTGATTTAAAGATCAACTTTGAAATGGAGGTCGGAATGGAGGCCTTGACATGTAGAGGGATTTTAGGTCACATATTCCACATGCAAGTTTGGACTGCTTCCTTCTCAGGCAGAGGATTAGGATGGCGGGAAGCCAAGTTTCTCCATCTTGATATGGACTGATCTACAGTCTCATCGGGGCCTTGAGTCAGGTTGAGAAGCATGATGGTTTGAACCTCTCTCTCGACCTCATAGAAGAGTTGATAGAACAATTTCTCCATCTCCTCCCATGTATGCACCGAGTTCGGAGGTAGTCAGGCAGACCATTGAAATGTCGGGCCATCAAGGGTCTCGACGAACTGACGGAGAAGAAGTCTCCCATCAACTGCCTTTTCCAGACATGCTTCTTAGAAGTGGGTGATATGCTGGTTTGGGGAGGTGGTTCCACAGAATAGAGGAAACTTCCCTTTCTTATAGCTTGAGGGGAACGAGACTTGATCAATATAGGAGGGGTATGGTCTTTGATAAGGCGTCACCCCTTGTATGCTTGGAATTTGTCAGTTCTTTAGGCTATGAGTGACCGATGAGGGACATAATTGTCTTACGAGGTAGATGGAGGAGGCTGCCATGGAGGTATACCATCAGAGTGATGGAAATTGACCTCATGGTTAGCCGACTGCTGTGCAGCATCAATACGATCGATCTTTTCCATCATCGCGTGCACCATATACTCAAACTTGTTCATGCGATCCTCCTGCGCATCACTGGGCTCACTTACGACTATTGTGGTGACCGTTTCTCTAGGAAGGTCAATGTTAGTAGCGATAGAAGGTTTGTGAGCTTGACGGGTCGGACATAGTAGGTCAATCAGTAAGAGGTCAGCATGCCCCGACTAAACTAGACTTTTGTACGCAGATCGCATTTGGACCGGTTCTCGACGGTCTTGGGACCGTGGCTGCTGGGTCGGTTCGTGACGATCTTGGGAATGTAGTTGTTGAGTGGCAGGGTCTTCTTCTGCGAGAGTAACCACAACACAGGGCTCATTGAGCTCCTTTTCAGGCTTCATCGTCTGAAGGGGGTAGAAGTGATTCTGGTGAACAAGGTCGTCAAAATTGGCAGTTTTGACTGCCTTGGTCACCTCCCTAGTCAAAATTTACTGACCTCTATTGCATTTAGCCCTGAGGTTTTGATGGACCTCTTGCTAAAACCATGATCTAGATCATGGTTGGTCAACTCTTCTATCACAGGAGAGAGCCATTAGGTGTGGTAAAGGATGAGGGCCAGAAACTGGAGTCATCTTGGGTCAGGGAGGATGAAGGACTCGATCTTCTGTGAGGTCCATGCCCCGAGCTCTCTTATTAGCTCCAAATACGTGACCAAAGTGTTGGGGCTAGTTCAAGATGGTACTCTTGGGAAAAACCTTTGAGTACCAAGGCAAAAGGTGCTTTCTCGATGAAGAAGGAGCGAGCGAGAGCAGGGTTGACTCATGAGGAGGTCTGAGTCAAGGACGATGGAGGGCCTAAAATGGCGACGCGTGTGCACCCTTTGAAGAAGGATCTTGAGGGACCTGTGGATCCACTCGGGCTCATGCAGGTGAGCTGGCCTTAAGAGGTCGAGAACTACGAGAAGGTGTTTGTAAGAGAATAGGTGCAGGCCTTCCCTTTACAAGGTGTTCATGTGCGTGCATAGGAGGAGGACGAGGAGGTCGTCTCTTGAGTACTTGGGTTGCGCAATAATGGCGTTGCCTTGAGTAATGAGATGCACATGAGTAGTGTGTGGAGGATCTATCCTCGGAAGGTTCGATCCTGGTCCCAGACTCGAGGTAACAGAAGGGTTGCCTTGAAGTGTAACTCGAGTGGGTGACGCACGAGTCTTGTGGTGTGTGTAAGGGGTGGATACCATGGGGTTTCCCCCTCTCTGTGTTGAGCCACTAAGGATAGAGACCCCTGGTGTAGGAATGTGGGGGGTAGCCTTATGGCGATCCCCAAAAGCAGTGGCAACTCGCTTGCCGTTTACAGAAAGAGACTGGGCAGCGTTTCGACACACCTCAAAAACATGACCTGTAAGTGACTTGTCAATGGTTGGGTACATGCTGTGTGGGGCAACATAAGTGCCGCCCATGCAAGGTGCCTTGGTGGAATTTCCACCAGAGTAAAGAGATGAGGAGTGAGGGACCTTCAAGTCCCTTCTCACACCGGTCCAGGTTAAGACCTGGGAGCTAGACAAGGGGTCTTTGCTCAAGAGGATGGTCGGGAATGAAGTCGAAGGACCTTGTTCCCTAGGGACACTCTCGAATAAGGGGATAAGAAAATCCTGAATCCAGATGAATGGGTTATATAACCCAACATCCATATGTGAATGTGAAAAATGATAAAAGCAGATAAAGAAGAAACTAGCCAAACAATAATGATCCGACTAGGGGGTAGTAACTCCCCAGTTGAGTCGCCAAGCTAGTTAGGTGCCTTGATCCCTCCCTCCAGATCCCTGGGGGATCGAGTGGCACGGGTCTCGGGTTGCATGGAAGACTCGGGACGTTTGTGAGATCGCTCTCTTGGGAACTTTGTTAAAAAACGGGGCAGGTATTACCAACAGGTGAGAGAGAAATTTAAATGGTGGGTTTGGGACTAACTCGGGCTGACCCACGTGGGCGCCCTCTTAGATCATGAAGAAAGCCCCCAGTAATAAAACTGCTTCGGAAACACCTCCCTTGACTAGTATTATTCTTATTTTATGCTTTTCTACAATCACAAACATATATGGAAAAGGTTCCGGGAAAGGTAGGTCAGACCTCACCCTTTTCCTCTCTGATGAGCGTACACAAGCATGCACATTCAAGAAGAAGAAAGAAAGGCAGGGGGAGAGAAGAATTCAACCAAGCGAGATGATCAGAGCAATGACTAAGCTAATAGATAATTGATGTAACGTGATGGCGAAATGGGTTCGATAATTGAAACCGACTCACGGGATCACTCCTAGACGTTATTGTCGACATCGATTAACTAGTCACGATGGTCGGTCTGTCGTGGCAGTAAAGCAAGCCAAGCAAACTTGATGTAACCACATTATTGCTAGACGACAGGACTACCATGAGATGCTAACCTCAATCCCTCTTGGTTGAATGAGAGAGCAGCAGAGGAATGGCTAAAGAGAAGAAGGGGCTAAACAGAAGGAGAGAGAAGAAGGAAGAGGAGAAGCAGTGGGCACTAGACATGGCAGACTGTTTCAAGAGATGGGAGCTAGAGGAAGCAGTTGGCGCTAAGCTTCATTGATTGTGTCAGATGAGAAGAGAGGAAGCAAGCCAACTGGTGCTTAGTCTCTCCAACTGGTAGAAGAAGAGAGGGAAAACCAGTTGGCATTAGGTCTCATCAACTGATAGAAGAAGAGGGAGAAGACTAATAGGCGCTAGGCCTCACCTTATGGTAGAGAGAAAAGACAACTGATGCTAGGCCTTGCCGACAAGTAGAAGAAGAGGGAGAAGACCAACCGGTGCTAGGGCTCACCGACTGATAAACGAAAAGAGAGGATTCTTACCGTCGTTAGATCTCATCGACTGATATAAAAAGAGAAAGAAAACCAATCAACTCTAAGTCTCGTTGACTTATAGATGAAGAGAGAGAAGACCAATCGATGTTAGATCTCATTGATTGATAAACGAAGAGAGAGAAAACCAACCTGCATTAGGTCTCACCAGTTTTCAAAAGAAGAGAGAGAAAGCCAACCCGTGCTAGGTCTCACCAGTTGCTAAAAGAAGAGAGAGAAGGTCAATCGATGTTAGGTCTTGCCAGTTCCTAGAAGAAGAGAGAGAAGGCCAACCGATGCTAAGTCTTGCCAGTTGTCAGAAGAAGAGAGAGAAGCCCAACCGGCACTAGGTGTCGCCAATTGGCAGAAGAAGAGAAGGGAGAAGACTA
The DNA here is from genome assembly GCF_054954075.1 of Amborella trichopoda. Taxonomy (NCBI): domain Eukaryota; kingdom Viridiplantae; phylum Streptophyta; class Magnoliopsida; order Amborellales; family Amborellaceae; genus Amborella; species Amborella trichopoda. The sequence goes on from NC_142340.1 coordinate 32,911,842, forward strand.
ACCAACGCAAGGTCTCACCGACTAATAGAAGAAGAGACCAATCGGCGCTAGGTCTCACCAATTGACAAAAGACGAGAGAGTAGATAGAGATGAGAAGAGAAGATGAGAGAGAAAAAAGATAGAAATGAGAATAAGAGAGAGATAAAGATAAAGAGAGAGAAAGAGAGGGAGAAGAGAGAGAAAGAGAGAAGAGAGAGAAAGAGAGAAATGAGAAGAGAAAGAGAGAGAGAAAAGAGAGAAAGTTGTCTGCCTTAGGTACCTACCCTTTTCCTCCCTCTCCTCTCTCTCCCTCCAAGGCGTACTCACAGGATCAAGCAAGGGATCGAAATTTTATTGAATCTTCAACGAATTCACTCAAGACCGAGAGGTGGGAGGGACGTCTGTGTGTTACAATGAGGCATTGCTTGTTTATATAGAGTTGTGCCCAAACATGGGTTGATTGATCAAAATGAGACCTAATTGCTGAAATTTAAGATTTAATTGAATTAAAAGAAATTCTAAAAATGCAGGCAAAAGGATTGTTTTGCCCCTGTATAACAATGTGTGTAATTTTAGAGCAGTCCTTGTGACTGCTCGAGAACTTGCATGATCTTTCGTGATGGACTCGGGGTTGTTCTGATGCCCATTTGATCGAAAGATTATTGTTTTCTTGTAGATCTCGACATGGCAATTGTTTTGATACCAACTTTGAGCCATGAATCATGTTTTTGAGTCATGATCAGGAGACTTGAAATTTGTTTGAATCTTGAAAACATTGCATAGGTAGTATGATCTTTCCTTAATGCTTTTCTGTGATTTCTTTATCGTAGCGCACTAAGCATGTCATCACGATTGCGTGGCAACAATCGAAACGCAATTTTTGAGCTCGAACAAAGATTTCACAACTTTTGAGTCTTGAACGGAATCTAGAATCCTGCAACCGAAATTTCAGTAACTTTGTCGGCTTCGTGCATGAAATCTACTCATCCATCATGTACGTGGTTCGATCCAATGATAGCCCTGAACTTTATATACACAATGGGATTGGTTTTGCATCGATCCATTATGTGACCGTCGTGATTTGATTCATCGATCGAGGTGTGTTGCTGCTAAATTTTCTGCAACTTCGTCACGGATCCACAACTTCTCTCTAGCTTTTCTCCTTGCTCGGATATCGTCTCGGGGCGTGCCACATATCGAATTGTTTATCTTGTTGAGACGAATATGCTCACCAACTTTGGGAGCAAACCGATTTGGGACGAGTGAGTTACGGGCCCCAAAAGTGACTGCCTGTGATAGTAAAAACAGCCACCTTTAATAGTGTTTTGGTGTAGTGAGGCCATACGGGAATAGTGTGCGACCTCACCTGTTTCAATGTTTTGCTCATATCCTTATTCTGGTGTGTTTGATCAAGCCGAAACTTGGCTTATAGGGGCTTTCGACCATGCCTGATCCAATGGCAGTGGTTCCATAGAGAATTGAGACCCCAAAAATGTAGCTCCAGTAGTAGGTTCCGTTTCATGGTGCTAAAGGCCAATTTTTCGAAAACTGTTCTTAGTGTTCACTACCTTAGAAATTTTTGATCGTGATGAAACTTGGTAGGTGGTCTTTTGAAGTGTTGATGACAATCTTGAGTAATTCTGGAGCTATTATGAGACTGTCGAGAATTTTCCACTGTTTCGTAGGCTTTATTGACCTGCTTCCTACCAAGGACCAAGGTGATGTAACGTACGTTCAAACACTCTTGTCTAGCTCCCGGGTCTTAACCTAGACCGGTGTGAGGTGGGACCTAAAAATACCTCACTCCCCATCTTGTCGCTCTGGTGGAAACTCCAGCAATGCGCTTTACATTGGCAGCACTTCTGTTGCCCTACAGAGCATACACCCAGCCCACCGACAAGTCACTTGCTGGTCATGTTCCCGAGGTAGACCAGAAGCCTGCCCAGTCCCTTTTGGCAAGAGGCAAACAAGTTTCAATTTCTTCTGTTGGTCACCATAAGGCTACCCCTCACATTTCTGCACCATTGGTCTCTATCTCTAGAGGCTCAACACATCGAGGCCAAAACCCCACAGTCTCCATCCCTCACACACACCACAAGGCTTGTGGGTTACCCACTCGAGTCACACCTCGGGCCAACCCATCAGTTACCTTATGTCTGTGTCTAAGATCGAACCTTCCAAGGTTAGGTCCTGCGCATGCTACTTATATGGATCTCACTGCTCAGGGAAACGCCATCATTACGCCAACCCAAATACACAGGAGATGACCTCCTCATCCTCCTCCTCATCCTTGCAGTTCTAGGCCTCCTAAGGCCAAATCAATTGCACCAGCTTGGGCTAACCCCCAGGTCTCTCGTAATCCTTCTTCAAGGGGAGCACACACGTCGCCATCATAGACGTCCCCACGCCCTAGACTCTGGCCTTCTCATGACTCAATCCTGCTCCAGCCCACTTCTTCTTCATCGAGCAAGCACCTTCAGCTTGACACTCGAAGGTTTTCCCCAAGAGTACCATCTTGAACCAGCCCCGTCACTTTGGTCGTGTCTCTGGAGCTCGCAAGAGAGCTGAGGGCATTGACCTGATGAAAGATTGAGTCCTTCATCCTCCCTAGCCCAAGATGACTCCAGTTCCTGGCCCTCATCCATTGTTGTAGCTGATGGAGACAGCTCTCTCCTGTGCAAGAAGAGCTGACCAGCCGCGACCTAGATCACAGTTTTGACGAGAGGTCCATCAAACCTCAAGGTTAAACGCGACAGTGGTCTACAAATTTTGACTAGTGAGGTGACCAAGGCAGTCAAAACAACCAATTCTGACGACCCTCTTCACCTGAATTCCTTCTACCCCCTTCCAAAGATGAATCCTGAAGAAGAACTCCATGAGCCCTATGTTGTGGTTACTGTCATGGTAGAAGATCCAGCCACTCAGCAAGCACGGTCCCAAGACTGTTGAGAATCAGTCCAAACGCGATCAGCATACAAGAGTTGGGTTCAATCAAGGCATGCTGACCCCTTACTGACTGACCTACCACGTATGACCCATCAAGTTCGCACGCCCTCAGGTGCCACTAATGTTGACCTCCAAAGAGAAATGGTCAGCGTCGGTGATGTGCAAGAAGAGCGCCTGAACAAGTTTGAGGATATGGTGCACGTGATGATGAAAAATATCGATCGTATCGACACCCCCACCTGTCGAATAACCGTGAGGTCAAATCCCATCACTCTGATGGTGCACCTCCACGGTAACCCCCTCCCTGTACCTCACAGGACAATTCATTCCCTCATCCAATCTCTCAGATAGATAATGATGCTATGGTCACCCATAACATAAAGAACAGACAAATCTCGGGGATATAGGGTGCGACGCCTTATCAAAGGCCATACTCCTCGTATATTGATCAGGTCTTGTTTCCCTCAGATTATAAGAAAGGGAAGTTTCCTTTATTCAACTGAACCACGTCCCTAAACCAGTGTATTGCCTACTTCCAGGAAGCATGTCGAGAAACAGCGGCTGACGGGAGACTTCTTCTCCGACAACTCATTGAGACCCTCGATGACCCAGCATTTTAATGGTATGCCCGACTTCCTCCAAATTCAGTCCATACATGGGAGGAGATGGAGAAACTGTTCTATCAACTCTTCAATGATGTCGAGAGAGAGGTTCAAATCATCGAGCTTCTCACCCTAACTCAAGACCCCAATGAGCCCGTGGATCAGTTCATATCAAGATGGAGAAACTTGACTTCCCGCCATCCTAATCCTATGCTTGAGAAGGAAGCAGTCCAAACTTGCATGAGGAACATGCAACCCGAGATCGCTCTACAGGTCGAGGCCTCTAATCCGACCTCCATGTCAGAGTTGATCTCTAAATCAGTTCGCATAGAAAGTTTATCACGCTACCATAGTGCGACACGACAACCATTTAAGAGCTCAGCAAACAACCGGGGCAATGGTAGCTCTCGAAAAAACACACGGGGCAACCAACAGAAAGGGGTAATCAATGCAGCCGTCATGGTCGCTGATACAAAGAAGGCTCCATCCCAAACTTTGTACCTCTCTAAAGGGGTAAGCACGGTAAAGGTAATAACACCCCAGGCTTGTAAGCAACAACAGTCGTACAATCGGGTACCCCCACTAGCCAATCTTGATCGAGGTGATTATTTCACCAGGCATAAGAACAAGGTCTATCCCTTCGAGAAGGAATGAGTTCCTATGCTATTCCGGTTATTATTAGAACATCATATGATCCAGCTTCCAAAAGCCAAGTTCCTCGAGCAACCTGGCCTTGACACTCAGGCAAATTATTGTGCCTACCATCGTAGGATCAATAATCCCATAGCTGACTGCTATACGTTGAAGGATATTCTCAGGGCCTTGATTCAGAAGGGTCAGATAAAGCTTGAAAACTTAAAGAAGGCATTTGGGGTGGCCTAGGCCTCCCATGCCATAACCATTCAAGAGGAAGACGAAATGCTTGGTATCCTTTACACCTTCTGCTTTTTAATGATTCAAGAAGGCATAATCACACTGAAGCAGGCAAGGCAACCCCGCCGCCTCGTTAAGGGGACTGAAGATCGTTGGTGCCCGTATCATCAGATAGGAGGCCATTACTTGTCAGAATGCACAAGTTTCCTTGATATATTCGCAAAGAAGATGTCGGAGTATCAAAAGTTTTACAATATCCCCGTACATGATCCCCAAGCATTCTTCTATCGAGGCAATAAGATCTAACAAAGCAGAACCTTCTTATCAATGACTCGGACTTTGCCGACTCCTCGACCTCCCAGTCATGGATAGTCTACTATGGCCGAAGCAGAGTCAAGTCATTAAGGTGAGAAGTATTACGCCAAGTTAGAGTTGTTCGCAAGCCCAGCAAGACGAATCAAGTATCACCTCAGAAAACCAGAAAGTGATGGGCATCAAGGGCTACTCACCGAAGAAACAAGACCGCTCAATTCACAGTCGAGCAAAAATTTCTCAGGCCCCTTCCTCCACTACCAACTTTACTAGACTTCATCCCCGGCACGATCCTTCTGCCTTCTTCATCCTGTCAATAAGATGTTCCCATGCCATCTCCCACTCAGTATACGTCCAATGAGGGTAACGACATTATATGGACCCCCCAACGGTCTAAGCAAGGGAAAGACCTAAAAGACCCCCTGCACCCGTCCAACCCTGGTGATGACTTAAAAAGCTACCCAGATCTGTCTGATGAGGGGAATGACCTTAAAAGTCCCCATCCTTCTAACCCTTCTCCTCCTTCTTTTCCTGCTTCTCATTCTCCCTCTTCTATGTCCCTTGCAAGTACAACCTTGATATGCCCAGACTTCGAGGCTCTCGACCAAGAATTTGAAGGAATCAATATAAGCATGATGCAGCGGAAATGATTGAGAAAGACCCTGGCACAGGTAGTAGGATTCCTAGCAGTTGCTGATGCCCTGGCGGCCAAAGCTAAGGCAGTGCCACCTTTTTCAAAGAAGCACAAGAAGTCAAAGCCAAAGAAACTCCAGTGGCCCCCTGAGCCTAACTTTGAGCAGAGACTGAGAGAATCAAATGGGAAAAGCTTCTATTCTCAGGGAGATTTCCACATGGTGCAAATTTTAGGAGCAATTTCCACCAAGTGGCGGATAAATCTTAGATCAGGGAGGACGCTGCAACCTCCATCGCAGAAGTCGGGCGCCTTGAAGTTCCCCAATTCGCCACTGCCCCCCAATCCAAAGACTAGTCTGCCTATCTTACAGCTCCTTGGGCTCCCTCCTAATCCCAATATTTCAAACAATCCACCTATTCTCTGATTCTCTGAGACCCCTTTGAACCCATGCACTTAGTCTCTTCCAAGCCCGCTGTGCAACCAAGTCAGCCAGTCAGCCAAAATAAACCTTTTCTACTCAAACCTGCTCCTCAACCCAACATATGACCCAAATCAGTGGCACGACTAAGAGCACAAGGCCTCGCCGTAAGAAAAGGTGAAATATGATGTGATAGAGAATCTAAGAAAACTTCCGGCTCTTCTCAGTCTACAACACCCTCATGCTCTTGAAGGATTAACGAATGGCTTTGGTTAAAGTTCTCTCTAACCCAGAAGTCAACAAAAAGTAGAACCCATTGAGTTAGACCCGACGATTCTATAAGATGTATGCCAATAACCTTTCAGATGACGATCTGCTGCTAGGGGAAAAGTTTCATAATCGCCCCCTCTTTGTTATTGGCGAATTACATGCATGCCCCATCAACCGAATTATGTTAGATGGAGGATCGGTAGTCAACCTTATTTCAAGGAGGATCCTCCTCGATTAGGGTTGGCATCCGAAGATCTTATCGACCCACATCATAGTTCAATGGTTCAACCAATCAGGACAGAGGCCAACTGGCACGGTACACCTTCGTTTTAAGATCAGTGAGCGGAAAAATTATGCCCAGTTTCATGTAATTGACACTGACACTTCCTACAAGATTCTCCTCGGTAGGCCAGGGCTCCATGACCAGGGGGTGGTTCCATCAACACTACACCAATGTTTCAAGTATAGCAGAGACGAGAGACAAAATACGATCTATGCTGACAAAAGACCGTTCCCTGTGGCTGAAACTCACTATGCTGATGCTAAATGTTACTTCATGCATTTGGCGTCATCCCCGAAACCAAACGATGGAGGTCACAAGTCTATAATCAAGGCAACGTCTTTGTCTCATGTAGATGTTGAGGATGTTGGAAGAACATTAGTGAACATGTTCAAAGAGGAAGAAAGGCAGGGCTGAATTTTACCCCTAGCAACTCTTCATTCTAACATCCCAACCATCATCCCTCAAGAAGCTCCTTCTTCGCTTGAAAAGGAGCCTTTGCCCTCTGCCCCCAGTTCTGAGCCACCTTGGCCAGAAGATGAACCAGAGGTCATTCCTGAGATTGAGCATGCCATGGGCATAGAATTCCCAGCTTCAAGGATCACCTATACGTCGGACCAGTAGAAAGTCTTGCATATCCCGATTGCCCTCTTGAAAGCCGAAGCGGCGCGACAACCACCGTGAAATATTTTTCAAAATTCGATTGTTATAAGTATAGAGGATGCTCCTCACACCGGTGACCAGCTAAAAGTTTTAGTTTTCTGAGACCTCTAAAGAGGAGAGCAGTTCGATGAAGAGCAACTTTCTTCCCCTCAAGGGTAGGATTCGCTAGCAAACTTAACAACGAAGTTCGCAGCCTCCAGAGTCAATTGGAGTTCATGCGTATCGCTTCAAAACATCTCAAGTAGTTCGTGTTGGAGACTAAAAGCTATGATGAGCTTGAGGTAAATGTGCCACTAATGGAGGCCGAGGCCCCTCCTGACTAGACTATCTATAGCAACCAGGCTCACCAAATCATGAAGAAAATAAACTATGAGCCATTAAGAGGAGAAAAAGCAATGGCTCCCCATTTCGAAGCGATCCAAGCCACGGCAGCCCACCATGGGGCTAAACAAGGCCTCGGGTATTAGCCTCATGGGGCAATAAAAGTGTCAAGAGGCATTCAAAAAAAGAAATCACATGAGGTGCAACAAAAGTATGAAGAGAATGAAATCCTGTAGCAATGTCAATCAAAAGAGAGAAGCACTTTATTCATCAGTTAAAAACTTTTACAAAGTACTGGCAAGAGGAAATGACATGTTCAGAAACTATCGATCATCTTATTGACCTCTACGTTGCGTGCTGCAGGAGAAATCTCGATGCCCTGGACACGCTCCTTCAGTTTTGCGACCGTTTGAGTCTCCTTTGCCATCGCCATAGTTTTTGACTCAATTGTGCCATTGAGCTCGAAAAAATCTTCGACCAATGAGGCCTCCATGGCCCTCCTCTGAACCATCTCTATCTCAAGGCCCGCAAATTCCTGCCTTAGTATTCACATCTCTTCTTTGATTCCGATCATTCTGTTGTAGCTTCCTTGCGCCTCTCTCTTGAGATCCTACTAACGGCTAGTTATCATGGCCTTCTTCTCGATGCAAGCATCTACCTTCTCGTGACGACGCAAGATCTACTCCTCCAAAGAGGCTAGTCTGCTAGTTTCTTCCTCATGATGAAGCACTCTCAACCGCTAGCTTTCCAGCTCAGTTAGAGTTGCATTAAAATGGGAAACATTTCTGGTGCACTTCTGACCATAGTAGTCACCGTGAACTCCCTCAGTTTTGCCAAAGCTTCGCCCAACTCATTGAGAGGCACCTCCCTCAAGCGCTGAAGACCTGCTCTAAGCATACCTACAATCATGTTAGAAACACCACTAAAACCTGACCTAGATGGTGTTGCTGAGACCACTACTACTGAAGAAACCTCGACCTCAAGGATCGAGCTTGTTGAAGAGATAGCCATCTGAGCCACTGGCTCCTCTAAAATAAGGGCAAAGCCTAGAGCTTCCCATCCCTCGGACTCATCGATAACCGCAGCCTCAACTTGCCTGGGTCCTTCAATGCCAGTCTCGCTGTCTTGACGCTCTCTTATGGAGTTCTCTACTTGCTCTTCATCCTCCTGCACTATCACCTCAGCATTAGCAAGTTCAGGAACTGCCTCTTCTATTTGGCCTTTGCTATCCAATTCATCTCTAGCCACGACTTCTTCCATTTGGCTTGCACCTTCAATAGTCATAACCTCGACCACGAAGAATTCAACTCCCTCATCTTCACGACCTATGCCCATGGTGGCAGCAACATCTTAGTGTTCAGGCAAGACATCAACTTCAGTCTCTCCTCTTTGAGTCATATCCCCTGCCTCGGTAGGGGAACTAAGTTCCTGATGCATGGAGGCCACATCAACATCAGAGCCCCTATCTGGAGCAGTTGTTTTAGGGCCTTCATCCTCGTCAGTCTCCATCCGAGCTGCCTCTGACTCGGGAACTACCCCTGGACTCAAGGGTTCCTCCCCAAGATCCGGAGTGACCCCCCAATCAGAAGCAATGACAATGAGCTCAGAGCTACCGGAGTCGTCTGCCTCAGTTTTTGAAAAAAAATAAAATAATTCAGGAGAAGCAGAAGGTGGACCAGAGAGCGTAGAAGGTGATACTGGGGTAGTTCTCAAAAGATTAGAAGAGGAAGAGCTACCTCCTAATTATGACATCATAGGAAGCTTGACACCCTTTCTCCTTTGAGTACGCCCACTAACTGAAGACGATGCCCGAGTATCGGCAGCGATTGAGGGCTTTCTTTTCTTCCGCCGTGCCGGAGTAGGAGCGGTCACTTCAGATCCACCTCCATGAAAAGGCCCTTCACCCAATTTACTATGGGGACCACTCCCGATTAGGGCATTCAAGTCCTGTGGGGGATGCTTTCATCACCCGGGACTTGCTGCCCCTCATCCCACTCGAAGATGAAACTAAGATTATCGAAGACTCTCCTAGTCCTCATCTTCATTGCAAGAAAAATAGCGAGGCCTCATCAGCTGCTATCTCGCGTGAAAGCCCTAAAGCTTGCTAGTTTGAGGGATAGTTTAAGACAAATAATGTGTCAGGGGTAGGAGTATCCGCCAGTCTCCTTTGCCTGGTATCCTGGAGTCAGTTACCTTTTGAATCTTTCTAAGGGTAATTTTTATCCCAATATCCCTTACTGGTGATTCTCCACCAGTTCACATAGGCCTTGGTTGTTTGGACCCTCCTGTCAAAGTGAGGTAACACATATTTGTTGGTTTCTGTCATCTTTAGACACATAGACTAAGCAGTCCGTATGTGCTCTGGCAGCCAACACTCTTGAAAAGTTCCAAACCCTTCCATCTTCCCCTTGTTTACCTTACTCCGGTGCTTTTAAAAAAACACTAAGAAAGGGAAGCCTTGATCAAGCCCATGCTGACGTGTGCAGCGATGGGGGAAGTACCCCTCTAACCTGGCACTGTGCAGAGTCTGACAAGGTAAGACTCCCCCTCTGATGCTCAGGATGAACATGAGTTCCTTGATGGTTGTTGAAGCACTGTCTAGCTCCTTCCCCAACTCATCAATGAAAGCACGGGCGGTGAAGCTCCAGACCGGAAAGGGGACCCGCCTCATGTTCAAAGAATCATTCCCAAATAGACCCCGAGTCTCCCCTGGGGTATGGAAGATGGCCCTCTGCTTGGCAATCCTCATCAAGAAGGGCCACAGTTTATCTCCTGAGCACTGATGCTTGGTGTTGGTGTCATGGAAAGCCCCTAGCCACCTGTATACGTAATGCACAGGGAATGGAGTTTTAAAATCCCCAGGAAATGCCCTTCCTCCTACAATGCCATTCCCTCCCTCTTTTCCCTTGTAGTCCTTTCCACGGGAGATGGCCCCCAAGTCATAGTATATGTTACACAAGACTGGCTGAGCAAGGGCATACTCACACCCTCTGGCCATGTCACATGCCACATACAGTACACCTGGACGATTGTCATCTCCCTAATCAGGAAGCACGAATTTGCACAAGAATAAGGCAAAATACGTGGCCAAGAAGACACGATCATCGCCGGTCTCAAGTTGATATACGGGAGACATCTCTTTTGCAATTGCCTTCCCTTTTCCTTTCGGAGTGCCCTGACCACCTTCAGGATAATCCCAACAAAAGAATTTCACCCACTTTGTCATTGCTAGACCAGGTAGCAATCGAATGGTAGACCTCAAAGATCTTTTGAAGACTGGCAGACAGCTCTTCATCCTTCAAGTTAGCACCATCGAAGATGATCAAGTTCGAGAGCATGAACTCGTCATACATAGCTCCGATCATCGGAAGACCTCCAATAAAATGAAGATCTAGTAAAGAGACTCCTGCTTCTCCATGTCCAAGAAGCCAGGTATTACTAACATGGCTGCACATCTTCAGTAACACCTTTACTATGTTGGAGCAACGGTCATAGTAGCTCCCCGAACACTGGTCCGCTGCTAATAGTGAAGCACGTTCAAGAGTGCTTTTGTACAACACCAATACCTTGTTGGTCCAGAAAGAGTATCCCTTCACATATTGGTGCTCCCCCCGAATCTGGAGGCCTTTTGCTGACCACACTAGTAGTCCCTTTGCCTGTGCCATTCGCTTCCCTAAGGGAGGCAAGTTCTCCCTAGAAGCTCTGTTCCTATACACGCAATGAAGAAGTGCCACCCCTTCTTCTGTACTAACGTTGCCATCATTGCCCTCGTGTACTTCGAAACAAATGGGGTCAATAATAAAATTGATAGTGAGGGGCCATTTTGTTTCGCATACTGGTTGGGTCAGCCAAATGGGCTCACCCCTTGAAAAAACGTCGCTTGTAAAATCACAGGTGCCTATTTCACCCTCTCTTGGAAGCCTCTTCACATCAGGGATTTGGTATGAAGAACCAGCCATTATAAAAGACTTAGCCAGTTATGTTTCTCAATACCCAGCACCGATTGCGTACTAACAACTAGCGCCTGTTGAGTCTGTCAACACTCAGTGTCGATTGAGCTTGTCAATGGCCAGCACCGATTGTGTGTCAATGACTAGCACCGGTGGAGTTTGTCAACACTCAACACCGGTTGAGATTATCAAAGCCCAACGCTGGTTGTGTCCTCCAAAGGCCAGCATAGGTTGTGATTTGATCTCTCACACGTGCCACAAATCCTAGTCGTGACACCTCAAACTCAGCTGTGCCAACTGGTAACCGTCTCCACGTCCTTCGGCGCCGCCTGACACATGAGCGAATCCCAATCGTCACCACATCTCGCTGCTCTGCTTGACACACCAAAGAGGTAACCGAGCACTTTCCTTGCAACGATTCACCTCCCACGACGGTTCACCTCCTGCAACTGTACACCTTCCACGGCGGTCCACCTCTCGTGATCGTTCGTCTCCCCTTAAAACGTCTCCTACATGGCCAGAAACCTAGTAAAAAACTCTCCCGACTACGTTTTGGGCTGAGATGTCACCAGAACCTCATCGAAAACATCTGCAAAGTATCCCTAAGTCCCCGGCTACAACACCACTAACAACGTCAGAAAGTTACCACAACCCCCAAGAAACTCCTTAAAACTCCTCGAAAAACTCTCAAGATGTGCAAAAATGCTCACTATTCCACTTCCTACCTCTTCTACCAAACAAAAATGCCGTCGGAACCTCTTTTGTTTCTCGAAAAACTCCTCAAACAACTCTCCTTTATCGCTACTTTCCCAGCAACTTCACAAAATTCTTGGCAAAGTGCTCGCCGAAGGCCTTCCCTACAAAACCATCGAGAATCCCATTCTTTGCCGAAAACTGTCCCTGCAAAACTTTTGCTGGAGTCCCACTGCTTGCCGAAACTTCAACCAAGCACCCTCTCCTTACTGTTAAGAAAATGTTTGCTTAAGTCTTTTTACTAGTGGTGAGAAGTGAGGGAAACGAGATTTTACCCCCTTATATAGACCACACAACCCTCAATTGTCCCTCACAAACTAGGAATTACAGTCACGTCCAATGGAAGCCAAGCGACGATGAGCCGGGTTGGGCTTTGACTCGAGGCCTGAGGTAACTCTCTTCATTCCATGGCAAGCACAGGTTGACTTGGCGCTGGGTGAATTCTAACCAACCGAAGCGCTGGTTGACTTGGAGCCGGGTGAATTCCAAACAACCTTAGCGTTGGTCGACTTGGAGTCGGGTGAGTTTCAAAACAACCCAAGCACTGGTTAACTTAGCGCCGGCTGTGTTCAAACAATATCATGGGTCTTTCACAACGTCAGCTGAGTTTCTAACAACCCAGTGCCAGTTGAGTTTCTAACAACCCAGCGCCGGCTGTTTTTGTGACAACTCAGTGCCGGTTGAACACTAGCAAGAAACCATTAGCGCTACACTTGGTGCTGGATGTATTTCCAGCAACCTATTGTCACCTATTCCAGGCTGAAGCAGTGTGAGTCCTACCACTATCCCCAGTGGTGTTGTACCTAAGTTATTGAACCCAAGCCGTGACCTATCATCCCCAATGGAGTTTTACCCAGGCTGTTGCACCCAAGCTGTGACCTATCATCCCCAATGGAGTCAGGAGCAGGCCACTATCCCTCATCCTCAGTAGGAGTCACACCCATACTGTAGCCCTTTATCCCCAATGGAGTTAGGCTCATTCTTACTTCTCCAAACCCCGGTGGGTCTGTTTTACACTAAGCTATCTTATCGCGAAGGAGTCGGGTTACCGGTCATAAGCCAATTCTCCATAGAGCCTAATCTTTCACCCCAGGGAACCACACTTGCCCCCTTAAGCCCTAGTGAAGTCCACTTCTGTTTGCCATCCTTCATCAGGTCACCATTCCCATCTGAGCCCTCAGTTTGTGAATGGTCTTAACCATTTTATCCCCAGGGAGTCGGATTGCCATCCACAGACCTATTCCTCATGAAACTCTACCTACATGGTGATCAATCCTTTGTCCGTGCTGTATGACCCTAAAGTGCACAACCTCGGTCTGTGCTGCATGACCCCAGCCGCGATCCATGCTGCCCGACTCTAAACTACATAGCTTTAGTCCAAACTATATGACCTTAAATTGTAGCGGAGGTCTAGTTGCACGACCCTAAACTGCACGATTCACGCTGCATGACCCTAAAACTGCACATCTACGGTCCGTTTTGCATGACCCTAAACTGCACAGCCTTAGTCCGTGATGCACGACCCTAAATTACACAGCTTTGGTCTCAACTATATGACCTTAAAATGTAGTAGAGGTCTAGTTGCACGACCTTAAACTGCACAGTCCTAGTTATATGACTTTAAACTACATAACCACAGTCTAGCTGTACAACTTTAAACCATAGTCTATGTCTTAGCCGCATGACGTTAAAGGGCTCAACATCATGGTCCAAACTATATGACCTTAAACTGTAGTGGAGGTCTAGTTGTACGACCTTAAACTGCACAGTCCTAGTTGTATGACTTTAAACTACATAACCATAGTCCAGTTGTATGACCTTAAAACATAGTGCACGTCTTAGCTGCATGACGATAAACTGTTTTGCACTGGTCCTAGAGGTATGACCTTTAAAACTCACCCCCACAAATCCGCACACCCCTTTACGTGCACTTTTATGCATGCCTTCCCTAACATACCTGTTAGTGTACGTCTGCCACCTTCATTACCTCCCTAGTGTGTCCATTCACTTCATCACCATACCTAATTCCCCAATGCGTCTTACCCACACTCACAAAAGGGCGAACCATCCTGCCATCCATACTCGTTGTAAGTTAGTGGGTCACCATCTTCCACTCACATTTCATACATCATCCGTCTTTCATAGGTAGCCTAATGCCATTTCCTCAAGTGCGTCAAACCATCACCATACTCAATCCATGGCCTCTATAGCCAGCCTTCCATCTCCATTATGGTTTAGTTGTATGACTTTAGACCATAGCGCACGTTTAGGATGCATGACATTAAACTGTTTCGCACAGGTCCCGAAAGCACGACCTTAAACACGCCTTCACAAAAGAATGAATAACGGGCATGGTGTATACTTAAAAAAGGGAATGCTATAAGTAAAAATGACGGATTCGCGATGGATGCTATAAGTAAAAATGACCGTGGCCACCTTGCATCAAAACACCATTAAAGGTGGTTGTTTTTACAGTCATGTGCAGTCAATTTCACGGCCTATAACTCACTCGTTCCAAGTCGGATCGCTCCCAAATTTGGTGAGAGTGTTCGTCTCTTCAAGACAAGCGTTTCAACATGTAGTATGCCCGGTGACGATGCCCAAATAGAGAGAAAAACGGAATGAAAGTCGCTGATCGGTGAAGGAACTTGCAGAAAATTCAGCAGCAGCACGCCTCATTCGAGCAGCCAGATCATGATGCTGACATACCCGATCGATACGAAACCAATTGCATTATGTGCGCGAGGTCTGAGACTATCTTTGGTCCGAACCTCGGGTACGATGAACGGTTGAATTTCACACATGAAGTCATGAAAGCTACTGTAAATTTTGGCCACAAGGTGTAAAGATTCCGATCAAAAACTAAATACGACAACATATTCATTAGGACATGAAATCAAGTTATGTTCGTTGCAACGTGATCGGGACGACATGCTCAATGTGATTCAACGAAGAAGTCACGAAGAAATATCAAGGAATGATCCGACAATTGATCTGAAGTTTTCAAGATTCATCCAAGATTCAAGTCCCATAATCATGGCTCAAAAACATGATTCATGGCTCGAAGTTGGTATCAAAATGATCGCCACGAAGAGCCCTATAAGAAAATAATAATCTTTCGATCAAACGGGCATTAGAACGACCTCGAGTCAGCCACAAAGGATCATGCAAGTTCTCGGGCAGCAATAGGGACTTTTGTGAAATTTCACATATTGTTAAGAAGGGGCAAAATAGTCCTTTTGCGGCCATTTTTAGAATTTATTTAAATTCAATTAAATTGTAATTATCTTCAATTCTTGGTAGGTTTTGAGTGTACACCCACGTTTTAGCCCAATTCTTTGTAAACTGGCAATGCCTCATTATATAGAGGATGAATTCATTCGTCTTTGATCAATCAATAAAATTTTGATTTTTTCTTGAGCTTTTGGGTACGTCTTGGAGAGAGAGAGAGGAGAGAGAAGAAAAGGGCTGATACCTTTTGAGCAGGTAACTTTCTCTTTCCTCCCTTCTTTCTCTCTCCTCCCCTCTTTCTCTATCTCTCTTCTTCTCATCTTTATCTCTTTCTCTCCCCTCTTTCTCATCTCTATCTCTTTCTCCCTCTTCTTCTCATCTCCCTCTCCATCCGTTCTTCTCTTCTAATGTAGTCGGTGAAGCCTAGTGCCGGCTGGATTTCTTTCTCCTCTCTTCTGTCACAGTCGACGAAGCATAACACCTGTTGGATTTCTCTCTTCTCATCTCTATCTCTCTTTTCTCTCTCCTCTTCTTTCATTCCCAGCATCAAGTGGGATTTTCTCTCTCCTCTTCTTTCATTCTCAGTGTTGGGTGTATTTTTTTCTCTACTCTCTTCTGTCACAATCGGTGAAGCCTAGCACCGGTTGGATTTTTCTCTCGTCTCTTCTATTACAGTTGTCGGAGCCTAACGTAGGCTAGATTTCTCTCTCTTCTCTTTCGTATGCAGTCGGCGAAGCTTAACACCGACTGAATTTTTCTCTCTTCTCTACTGTTGCAATCGGTGAAGCCTAGCACCAGTTGGACTTTTCTCACTTCTCTTCTCTTAGAGTGCACGAAGCCTAGTGCTGGCTGGATTTTTCTCTCTCTCTCCTCTATTGTAATTGGGGAAGCCAAGTGCTAGCTCGATCTCTCTCCCTTGCTTCTCTCCCATCACAATTGGCGCAAGTCTAGTGCCGGCTGGTTCTCTTCTTCTCTTCTCTTCTAACACAGTCAGTGAAGCCTAGCGTCGATAGTGTTTCTCTCTCTTCTCTTCTGACACAGTCGATGAAGCCTAGCGCCGAATGCATTTTCTTGCTCTTCTCTTTTGACATAGTCAGTGAAGCCTAGCGTCGACTGCATTTCCTCTCTCTTCTCTTTTGACAGTCGGTAAAGGCTAGCGTCAACTGTATTTTTTCTCTCTTCTCTTAACACAGTCAGTGAAGCTTAGTGTCAACTGCATTTTCTCTCTCTTCTTCAGACACAGTTAGTGAAGCCTATCACCGACTGCATTTTCTCTCTCTTTTTCAGACACAGTTAGTGAAGCCTAGCACCGACTGTATTTTCTATCCCTGCTTCTAGAACAGTCGATAAAGCTTAGTGTCGACTGCATCTTCTCTCTCTCCTCCTCGATATAACACAGTTGGTGAAGCTTAGCATCGACTGCATTTTCTCTCTCTTCCTTCTAACACCATCAGCAATGCCTAGTGCCAACTGTATCCTCCTTCCCTCTCTCTCTTTTATCCTCTCGTCTTTTCATACTCTTCGCTTCCTTTCTTCTCCCTCCTTTCTATTCTCTTCTTCTCTTATTTCATTTCTTATTCTTCCCTCATAACCATCATTCTGCTACTCTTTCGTTCAACAAAGAGGGATTGAGGTTAGCCTCTCATGGTAGTCTTATCGTCTAGCCGTAATGTTGTTGTGCCAGGATTACTTGGCCCGCTCTATTGCCACGACAGACTGACCAATGTGCTTAGCTAGTCGGTACTTGTAATGACATCTAGTAGTAATCCTATGAGCCGGTCTTAGATACTGTGTTCGGTTTGCTACCATGTTAAGCTAATTACTCACCGGCTTAGTCACCGCTATGATCCTTTCACTTAGTCGAATTCTTCTCTACCCTGTTTTTCTTCTCTTCTTCTTTTTGAATGCGCAAGCTTGTGTACGTTCATCATAGAGGAAAAGGGTGAGGTCTGAGCCACCTGTCTTATAACCTTTGCCATATGTGTGTGTAATTTTAGAAAACAAAATAATACAAGCCAAGAGAGGCGATTTTGAACCAATTTTATTACTAGAGGGCTTTCTTCGTGATCTAATAGGGCGCCCACGTGAGCCAGCCCAAGTATGTCCCGAACCCACCTTAAATTCATCCCTCACCAGTTGGTAATACCTGCCCCCGTTCTCGAACGAATTCTCGAGAGAGCAATCTCAAAAACATCTTGGGTCTTCCCTCGAAACTGGAGACGCGTGCCGCTCGATCCCCAAAAGGATCCGACGGGCGAGATCGAGGCACCTAAACAGTTCCACTTCGTAATGCCTTCACACACCCACACACATAATCCCCAGCGCGCTTTGGGGTTTTCGATAGGCGATGGCTTTGCAAGAACTACTCCATATGCCACCTTGGCTAGGACATCACACCATCGAGGTGCCAATTACTACGAATGGGGGAGCGACAACCCAGACATCATCTACTCTAACTCTCGTCCTATCATTAGACGAGTCGGAGAGGTCACAAATCAATAGTGCAATACGCCCAAAGCATGTTAATAAGTAACATATCACAGCATGGTCATGCAATATTCTCAAAGCATGCCAATCAGTCTCATATCATGGTATGGTCGTGCAATATGCTCAAAGCATGCCAATCAATCACATATCACAATATCACATATCACATATCACAATATGGTCATGCAATACGCTCAATGCATGCCAATCAGTCACATATCACAGTATCACATATCACAATATGGTCATGCAATATGCTCAAAGTATGTCAATCTATCACATATCAAAATATCACATACAACAATTTTGTCATGCAATATGCTCAAAGCATGCCAATCAATCACATATCACAATATCACATATCACAATATGGTAATGTAATATGCTCAAAGCATGCCAATCAATCACATATCATAGTATCAAATATCACAATATGGTTATGCAATACACTCAAAGCATGCCAATCAATCACATATCACATACCACATACAACAATATGGTCATGCAATATGCGCAAAGCATGCCATTCAATCACATATCACAACATCACATATCACAATATGGTCATGCAATACGCTCAAAGCATGCCAATCAATCACATATCAAAGTATCACAAATCACAATATGATCATGCAATATGCTCAAAGCATGTCAATCAATTACATATTACAATATTACATACAACAATATGGTCATATTACAACAATATTACATGCAATATGCAATACGCACAAAGCATATCACAACCCGACATGTATCATAGTATGCACACATATCCGAGCAGTACAATTCCTGAAATCATGCTCATTTGAATTTGTATAGCACTTCTCACATGGCACGTAACACACACATTCATCACATGCACTTATCTCATACATTATCACATACACTTATCACAGGTCACTTATCTCATGCATCATGCACTTATCACATACATTTATCACATGCACTTATCTCATACACTTATCACATAAATTTACTCATGCACTTAATCATTAGCTTTCACTGATATTTCATTTAGAACTGATTTGAGGCTAAATCAGGGGAATTTTGGTCAACTAATTAACCATTTCAACAAAATGGAAAGATTCTGGAATTTTCTACATTCATAACAATGACATTGCTCTAGGAAAATGCATATCTTTTCCAAATCATAGGAAATCTTGATAAAATAAATTTTAAACTAGACACACGTATCTTTTAAATGGAGGTAGTTTGAAAGCATTTGGACTTCATTTGGTTGGTCAAAAGCTCGTCCCACTAGAGGTCAAATTTTTAATTTTGCTGAATTCCGCTAATAGTGACACATCCCTCTTCACGAAGGCATAAATTTCAATCTAAAGGGAATTTTGAATAATTTCAGCATGCAACATTAGTACACACATACATCTTTCAAATGGTAGTGATTTGGGAGAATTTCGGCCCCGTTTGGTTAGCTAAAACTCATGACAACAGAGGTAACCGTTGTGAAATCTAGTGAAATTTGCTGATAGTGACATGCTTGCACAAAATGAAGTATAAATTATCATTTATTAGAATTTGAGCAATATTTAAACATGAACTTCAAAATTGACACATGTATCTTTTAATTGGCTATGATTTTAAGGTATTTGGATGTCATTTGGCTGGTCAAACATTCATTGCAAAAACATGCATTTTCCCTTAAATTTCATAGTACAAAGAGTACTTAATACCGTCCAATTTATGAGGAATAACCATGTAAAACCTTTTTCATCCTGAAATATACTTACTTAATTATCATCTCCCCAATTTTCAGGGCCAACTAGAAGAATATAATTACCGAATTTGTCATGCAATGAAGGCCCCATTTCCCTGGAAAATGGGGCCCCCTGCTAGCATAAGTTTCACAATATATAGTCACATACACAAGAAGATTTTCCCCAAAAATCCATCTTGAACTTCATGCATTACACATTCATGCTCATGTCTTCAATGACACACTCATAACTTTTCTTGGATTTCATACTTGAATGAACTAACCAAAAACATCCATTACAAAACATGGAAGCATGGATATGAATCTACTTACTTGCAGCAAGGTTCTAAGTCCCCCACTCCGCTTCTCTCCATGGTTAAGTCTGCAAGTTTGGTTCTCAAGCTTGGGCCTCAAAGGGTCAAGGGGAAAAACATGGGGGAGAGAGAGAGAAAGTGTGAAACTCTTGAGAGGGGTATTTGGAGGAGCATTTATAACCAAGAAAGGAGAGTGGGTAAAAAACATAAGCCAAGTGTCAACAAGGGTCACAAGTGTCCTGAACATGGTGTCCAGATGGCTGACAACTATTCACAAGTGGCATACATGCAGGCTTACATGAGCCACATGGCCAAACACTCACAACAGAAATACCCCTGGCGATAACACACAAGGCGATAGCTCTCTCTCTACACACACGACTTTACACGCATGGTGGTAGTTCTCTCTCTCTACATGCATGGTGTTACCCCCTTCTCTCTCTTCACAAGCGGAATTACCCCTTCTCTCTCTTCATGCACGGTGTCATCCCTTCTCTCTCTTCATGCATGGTATTACCCCTTCTCTCTCTTTACCCAAGGTGTTACCCCTTCTCTCTCTCCACTCATGGCATTACTCCTTCTCATCAGACTCCTACCACCGCGTGTGTCTCTTCTTCCCAACGCCGCATGTGCACCCTAAGCTAGTAAAATCTAGGGCATCACATAAAGAGTACCCGGTCTCCTAGGAAATCAGCACATCAGGAGTCCAATTCTCCTCATTTGTCAAATCTGATCCCGAGGTAGTCATCTCCTACTCATGACCATTCCTTCTCTCCACATCTCTCAGACCGACTTCGATGCCATGGTCACCTGTAGCTTGCAAGGTAGACAGATCCCGGGCATCCAAAACTTCAACTCTTTATCAGAAGCCTTACACGGCTTATATCGATCAGCTCCCATTTCCCCCAAATTACCAAAAAGGGAAAATTTTGCTCTTCAATGGCACGAGTTCGCCTCACCAGCACATTGCCCACTTTTGCTCGGCATGTCAAGAGACAGCAGCTGATGGGAGGCTTCTTCTTCGTCAGTTTGTTGAAACCCTTTATGGGCCAGCATTCAAGTGGTATGCAGGATTTCCTCCGAACTCAGTGTAGATCTGGGAGGAAATGGAGTAGTTGTTTTACAATGCTTCTATGAGGTTGAAAGGGAAGTCCAAACTATCGAGCTTCTCATGATAACCCAGAATCTAGATGAGCCGATCGATCAGTTCATCGCCAGATGGAGAGATCTAGTTGTGCATCAAGCTACTCCCATGCTAAAAATCGACGCAGTCCAAACATGTGTGCGCAACATGCAGCCCGAAATCTCCCTGCATGTTGAGGAACCGCTATATCATAACTGATTTCCAAAGCAGCCTAGATATGGATTCTATTTAAGCACCATAGAAAGTTTCAAACTCTAACATCAATTGGAGAAAATAATCGGAGTTCAAACAATAGTCGCAGAAATTCTCGGGACAGTCAACAAAAAGGTGTGATCAATGCTGCTATCACTACGTCAGACCTCAAGAAGGCTTTGCCTCAAACCTTGGATTTCTCTAAGGGTGTGAACCCTCCAAGTGCTCAAGGGACACCTTAGGCAGGTCAGAAAACCAAGTCCTACAATAAGGTGCCTCCACCTCGGCATCTTTATGAGAAGGATTACCTGAGTGGAGAAGAAAAAGAAAGTATACAGTTTCGATAAGGAGTTGGTTCCACTCTACTAAGAATGTTGATTGAGTAACAAATGATTACCTTGCCTGAGGTGAAAAGGCCAAAAGATGCTAAGTTTGCCAATCACAAGAGGTATTGTGCATATCCCAGAATATTAGGGAATCCTATTGAAGACCATGTCACCCTCAAAGACCCCATCGAGGCTTTAATTCCAAAGGGGCAGATACAAATCGATAGCCTCAAGAATGTTGTAAGGACCATAGATTTTCCCACTCATGAGATGCACATGGAAAAAGTGTAGCAGAAGAGGCCTAGCGCCGTATGTGTACAAGCGAGAGGGGGAAGAGCAACATCGTGCACGTAAAGGACCACCACCCCGCATGCATGGGAGCAACACCATGTGTGTGAGAGAGTAATGCCATGCGTGTAAAGGACCACCACCGCACATGAAGAAGAGGAAACACCGCACGTGCATGGGAGTAACGCCGCGTGTGTAAAGGGTAGCATCGCACATGTAGGGAGGTAACACTACGCGTGAAGTGGAGCATCGCCGAACGTTAAGGCAGAGAAGAGGTAACGTCGTGCATGAAGAGAAGATGTGACAGCTGACGTACCTGCCAGCGTCGCACCTGTCAGAGCCGTACATGTCAGCACCGCCCACTGTCAGCCACAGTGAGCTTCACCGACCTAGTCAGCAACAGTCGATCCCACTTACCATGGGAACTTAAGCCTTCTCCCCCTCCCCTATCATTGTCTTTTCCCTCATTAGCCTCACTTTCTCTTTCTCTAAAGAGCAAAGTGAGAATGAACTGCTGCCCTTGGAGAAGCCCTTGCTTGGAGCTTGAGGAGGCCCATGAGTGGGAGGTTTGAGGACACCATGAGCATCAGGTAAGTAGGTTTAGGGCTCATGCATCAATTAATTTTATAGTAATAGATTTCAAGAAATAAAGATGGTAAAAAATGGTAGAATAAAGGGTATGGACGTAGTTGAATTAAAATGAGGTTGAACAATTGATTAAGTATCGCAAATAAACTTGTTAAGTTTATGGAGTAGCGCACTTGCAAGTTTTGTTTAACCTGGTTGAGGTTTTACATCAAATTTTATCTTGTCTTATGAAATGTTGTGTTTTAATTAAAGCATGCCAAACTCGTAAAAGTAAATTTCCAAGAACTATGACGGTTTTTGTACCAAACGTTTCAGTGACCATACGATGTCCAAATGGGATCAAATTAGTCTTGAATGAATGATATGTTTGTCCACTACAATGTTGCTTTTCTTACCATGTTAAAATTTCATATATGCTCCAAAATGATAGGATATATCATTACCCACAATTTATGGAATTTTTAGCAACTGTTACCTATTTCGCATCAAACTTTTGACCTATCAAATGATGTTCAATCGCTTCCAAAAAGCAACAATTTGGAAGATATATGAATGAGCTTAATGTTTTATGTTAACATCATTATGAAATTTCCCAATAGATCAAGAGTTATGCCCCGAATCACGAGGGTATGTCACTGTTCACAATTGCAGGAATTCCTAGCAATGTCATTCACTTTCTGCCAAGCTTTTGATCTATCAAATGTCATCCAAATAGCTTCAAACTACTGCCATTTAAAGATCCACGTGTAAAATTAAATTTGCATGTTTGAAAAATTTTGAAATTCTCCCTATATTGGGAGTAACACCCCTGAGACAAGGGGTACATCACCATTACATGTCACAAACATTTTAGTCCTATGCTTCTATGGTGTTACCTTTTACTCGATTACTCACTAAGAAACTCTAGTGGCACAATGTTATCTTTGATAAGCGATAAGCGTGAGTGCTATGTGATAATTTTCATATGATGAATACAAGGTGTTATAATGTTATGTGTGTGGTGCTATGTATCTATGTGTTATGTGGAATTGATAAATGCCATGCTACTGTGATAGTTCCATGACGAATGTTACATGACAAGTCCCGTAATGCTAAGGTTGATTGCTAAGCTTAAATACAGTGTGATAACTCTCATATCATGGGTGTTTTATGCTTGGCATCATAATGTTATGTGATTGCTGGATAATTCTGCAAATGACTCAAACTTTGCATGATGAAATTTTGGATTACCTGATATGAGGCACTGATTTAGCTTGAATGAGTTAAATGCTTGGGCACGATATGATGCCGTGATAACGACAACAACGCCATGTAACACCCATTGGTAGTGGGTATTGTTCTGTTATGGTACTGTGATATTGGCCACTACACGATAGGGCACACATCTGTAGTGGATACCGTTATACTGATACTGCACGCTGCACGATGGGACATCCATCAGTAGCGGATACTGTTAAACTAAGAAAAGTGATGCCAGAAATACTCTATAACTCGTTGAATGATAGGATGGGGTTAGGTGAAAGTGGAATGGGAGGGTCACACCCCCCGAAATTTATATGATGAGACTAGTAAGTGATGCCTTGTAAGATACGTGCCTATCGAAAACCCCAATGCACGCTGGGGACCTTGTGCATGAGTATGAGGGAATTATGAAGTGGACTTAACCGCTTGTTGTTTCCCTCCCTCCTTAGGTACGATAGCGGTCTTAAGCAATAGGATTGGCTTAGCTTGATGGACAGGGCCTCTACTTCGGGAGTAGGTGAACTAAGGAGTCAGTGGGTAATATGTGAATGTTGATAATTGTAATGATTGAATAATAACAGAATAATACCTAGATCTACTTACTAGGCCCTTATAGCTCATCCTACTATATCTCCCCTCTTGTAGATTGCTATCAACATATCAAAAGAGCATAAAGTACGTGTTTTGTAGTCGGGAGTCAAAGTCACATTCTTTTGAGAAGAACCCAGATTTGGTATGTAATTGGGTAGTTTAGCCCAGTCCTTTTTTGTTTCTTAGAAAATGTAATATTGGGCCCTGGTTCCCTATACTCTTAAGTGTAATATTTTGGGAAGAATTTGATGAAGTACCTTTTATTAGTGTATGGATCCTTGCAATTTCAAATATTTATCTGCACTTAGAGTTATTGATTTAGTTCTTTGCCATGGTTTGCTTTGATCACCAATTTATTGGCGTTGAGTCAACTCTAACCTGAGTGACATGTGCTACCTGGGGATCATGAACCCACGCTCCATCACCACCCGTCGAGTATGTAATAGAGGTCAGGGTCGAGGGCAGGGTCGTGACAGTTATGGTATCAAAGCAACCAGGATAGGATTCTTGGCCTAAGGGGATTTTAGAAGAGTCCTTCGAATAGTTTTGAGAATCGATGAGCTCCTATGCTAGGTTGAAGATGCCGAGGGCTCATGCCAACAATGCGAGTTCAAGCAATGAGAACACCAAGATACTCGTTGAGTGTTATAGGACTCTGGGGCAATGACCCAAATGATGGAGTCGATACCGGCCCAGTCTACCCCCACCCCAGAGCATAACGACAGTGGCCTGAGAGAAAGATTTAGAAGGATGGCACCCCAACGAGGAGTAGAAAAGGCTGAGGGGTGGAAGAGACGGATAGAGAAGATTCTAGAAGTGTTAAACTGCTCGGATGAGCAGTAAGTTAGGTTGGGAGCCTTTATGTTGAAAGGAGAGGCTGAATAATGGTGGAACTCAATGAAGCAATCCTTGAGAGACTCAGGGACTGAGACCACTTCGAGAAACTTCTTGGTGGCATTCGACGAGAAGTACTTTCTATACTCCATTAAGGAGAGAAAAGAAGTGCAGTCCATTGAGCTTCAGCAAGGGGGCATGACAGTGGAACAGTATACTGCTAAATTTGCGAAGCTGTCTAAGTACGCGCCTCACATTATTAACACCGAGGCACAAAAGGTGGCTAAATTTGAAATGGGCCGTCGACCGGACATTAGAGGGAGAGTACTATCGGCCAACCTTAAGTCATATGCCCTATTAGTAGACCTCTCTCTGAAGATTGAGAGAGACTACAAGTACCATCGATCAAGGAAGGAGATGAATCCCATGCCATCGAGAAAATTTGGGAAGAAGCCCAAACAATTTCCAAGGAGGGATGTTAGAGGAGGGCCTTACCAGCATAACCAGAGGGCCCAGAAGGATTTCCCTGGCAATAGAGAGAATGGTCGATGACCGGTCCGCCCTCATTTCGGGAAGGACAACCACACTGCTGTCGAATGTTACAGGAAGTAGAACGTGTGCCTCAGGTGTGGCATTCCCAGCCACTGGGTTAAGGATTTCCCTATGATGAAGATAGAGGACCGACCAAAGATGCAAGGATGAGTATTTTCCCTCATTGAGCCAAAAGCTAAGGCATATACCTTGGTGATCGGAGGTATGATTTCTATTTGTGGTCTTAAAGTTAAAGCTTTGATTGACCATGGTTCCTCTCACTCTTTTGTACACCCCATTTTTCTTACTATCTAAATGTCGAGCTCGCATGTCTTGATTTTACTCTAGTAGTATGCACACCTGTGGGGGATTCAATGGAAACTGATAGAGTGTATAGACAGTGTGGAATTACAATTGATGGGTGTGACCTGCTTGTAGATTTGATCCTCTTAGAGATTCAGGATTTTGATGTTATTCTGGGCATGCATTGGTTGTAAACATGCCATGCCACCGTCAATTACCATGAAAAGATGATGACCTTTGAACGCCCTGACCAAACTGAGCTACACTTTGAGGGCACTTAGGATACTCCCCTTCTGCACACTATCTCTACTCTCTGGGCTTCTCACCTCCTAGCTAAAACGTGTCAAGGATATCTAGCCTATGGAATAGAAAATCGGGACGTCCAATCTCAGCTTGAAGGGATACCAATAGTAAGGGAGTACCCCGAGGTATTCCCAAAAGAGTTGCCATCCTGCCTCCAATGAGGGAGATTGAGTTAGCAATAAGTGTAGTCCCCGACACTGTTCGCATTTTTAAAGCTCGTATAGAATGGCTCTAGTAGAGTTGAAGGCGTTGAAAGAATAGTTGAGAAAATTGTTGGATAAGGGATTCATCCGACTTAGCGTGTCACCCTGGGATGCACTAGTCCTATTTGTGAAGAAGAAAGATGGGTCCTTGAAGCTGTGCATTGACTATAGGCAGTTGAACCAAGTAACAGTGAAGAATAGGTTTCCCCTGCCTAGAATCGATGACCTTTTTTACTAGCTCCAAGAGGCCCAAGTGTTTTCAAAGATTAATCTCCGATCGGGTTATCACCAACTGTGGATCAAGGAGGGAGACATCCCAAAGACCACCTTCAAACTTCGATACGGTCACTATGAGTTCCTTGTAATGTCGTTTGGGTTAACCAATGCCCCTACTGTGTTCATGGATTTGATGAATGGAGTGTTTTGTTCTTGGATGATTTCGTAGTGGTCTTCATTGACGATATTTTAGTATATTTGAAAAGCTGAGAACTACATGAGAAGCATCTGAGAACGATCTTGCAAACTTTGAAGTCAGAAAGAATGTATGCTAAATTTAGCAAGAGTGAATTTTGGCTCCCCAGTGTAGCCTTCCTAGGTCACATCATTTCTAAGGTTGGGATCACGGTCGACCCCTCTAAGATTGAAGCCGCACTCAAGTGGGAGCGACTAACAAATGTTACCGAAATCTATACTTTTCTAGGGTTAGCAGGATACTACAGGCTCTTTGTGGAAGGATTCTCAAAGATAGCGCTTCCCCTTACTCGGCTGACCCAAAAGAATGTGAGATTCGTGTGGTCAGAGGACTGCGAGAAAAGCTTTCAGGAACTTAAGAAGAGACTAACCACAGCCTCGATACGAACCTTACCTGAAGGAAATGAGGACCTTATGGTCTATACCGATGCATCCCATAAAGGGCTGGGATGTGTACTTATGCAGAGAGGTAAGGTCATAGCTTATGCCTCTAGACAATTGAAGCCGTATGAGAAAAACTATCCAACTCATGACTTAGAGCAATGGTTGTATTGTTTACGTTGAAGATCTTAAGACACTACCTTTATGGGGCCTAATTTAAGGTGTTCACGGATCACAAAAGCCTAAAGTACCTATTTTCCCATAAGGAGTTGAATATGAGGCAAAGAAGATGGATGGACTTACTGAATGATTATGACTGTACAAATGATTACAATCCAGGCAAGACTAACGTGGTAACCGACACTCTAAGCCAGAAAGCCGCAGTCTCAGTGGCACACCTGATGGTTCGAGAGATGGGATTGTTAGAGGATGCAATGGAATGGCACCCAACTCTACCCCCAATGCTCACCATTAGGAACACATACTCGGCCTTTAAACCTTAACAATTCATCATTGCTCATATTGAAATCCTATTTTTCTTCCATTTTCATTTCTTTAAGGCCTTTCATAAGTTGAGGATCTTCTATTTGCGCTACTCGAATCTGTTGGAAGAGCTGGAGCTCTACTCTCATACACGAAAGAATTCCGATCCCATCATTGAGGGGTAGAGTTGGGTGCCATTCCATTGCATCCTCTAACAATCCCATCTCTCGAAACATCAGGTGTGCCACTGAGACTACGGCTTTCGGGCTTAGGGTGTCGGTTACCACGTTAGTCTTGCCTGGATGGTAATCATTTGTACAGTCATAATCATTCAGTAAGTCCATCCATCTTCATTGCCTCATATTGAACTCCTTATGGGAAAATAGGTACTTGAGGCTTTTGTGATCCGTGAACACCTTAAATTAGGCCCCATAAAGGTAGTGTCTTCAGATCTTCAACGTAAACAATACAACCATTGCTCTAAGTCATGAGTTGGATAGTTTTTTTCATACTGCTTCAATTGTCGAGAGGCATAAGCTATGACCTTACCTCTCTGCATAAGTACACATCCCGGCCCTTTATGGGATGCATCGGTATAGACCATAAGGTCCTCATTTCCTTCAGGTAAGGTTCGTATCGAGGCCGTGGTTAGTCTCTTCTTAAGTTCCTGAAAGCTTTTCTCGCAGTACTCTGACAACACAAATCTCACATTCTTTTGGGTCAGCCGAGTAAGGGGAAGCGCTATCTTTCAGAATCCATCCATAAAGTGCCTGTAGTATCCTGCTAACCCTAGAAAACTATAGATTTCGGTAACATTTGTTAGTCGCTCCCACTTGAGTTCGGCTTCAATCTTAGAGGGGTCGACCGTGATCCCAACCTTAGAAATGATGTGACCTATTCACTCTTGCTAAATTTAACATACATTCTTTCTGACTTCAAAGTTTGCAAGATCGTTCTCAGATGCTTCTCATGTAGTTCTCAGCTCTTCGAATATACTAAAATATCATCAATGAAGACCACTACGAAATCATCCAAGAACGAAACACTCTATTCATCAAATCCATGAACACAGCAGGGGCATTGGTTAACCCTAACGGCATTACAAGGAACTCATAGTGACCGTATCAAATTTTGAAGGTGGTCTTTGGGATGTCTCCCTCCTTGATCCACAGTTGGTGATAACTTGATCGGAGATCAATCTTTGAAAACACTTGGGCCCCTTGGAGCTAGTCAAAAAGGTCATCGATTCTAGGCAGGGGAAACCTATTCTTCACTGTTACTTGGTTCAACTGCCTATAGTCAATGCGCAGCCTCAAGGACCCATCTTTCTTCTTCACAAATAGGACTGGTGCATCTCAAGGTGACACGCTAAGTCGGATGAATCCCTTATCCAACAATTCTCTCAACTATTCTTTCAACGCCTTCAACTCTACTAGAGCCATTCTATACGAGCTTTAAAAATGCGAACAATGTCGGGGACTACACTTATTGCTTACTCAATCTCCCTAATTGGAGGCAGGATGGCAACTCTTTTGGGAATACCTCGGGGTACTCCCTTACTATTGGTATCCCTTCAAGCTGATACACTCCCGCTACATGGTACACCTTGGGAGTACAAAATGTACCAAGATCTGAAAAAGATCTTCTGACGGCACAATTTGTGGCTAAGTGCTTGAAGTGCCAGCAAGTGAGCGCGGAACACCAGAAACCCGCTGGACTGTTACAGCCCTTGCTCATACCAAAGTGGAAATGGGAGCACATCAAGATGGACTTTGTTCTGGATTGCCAAGGTCAAGTGTGCGGCACGATAGTATTTCGGTTGTGGTGAACTAATTAACTAAAGCTGATCATTTCTTACGGGTTCACACAACCTATACCCTGGATAAGCTAGCCCAGTTATACATCAGAGAAATTGTGAGATTGCATGGTGAACCCATCAGCATTGTGTCAGATAGGGACACCAGGTTCACCTCGAGGTTTTGGCCAAGTCTGCAGTCAGCCTTAGGAACTAGACTTACCTTTAGCACCACCTTTCACCCCTAGACGGATGAGCAAATAGAGAGAACCATTTAAACTTTGGAAGACATTTTAAGGGTATGTATTACTAACTTTAAGGGAAGCTGGGAGGACCATCTGCCTCTAATAGATTTTTCCTACAACAACAGCTTCTAAGTCAGTATTCAAATGGAGCCTTATGAGGCCCTATATGAAAGAAAATGTAGGTCGCCCATCTGTTGGGATGACGTGGGCGAGAGAAAATTATTGGGACCCAAAATTGTTCAAGTAACCCAACGTCTTAGGATAGCCCAAAGTCTGCAAAAGAGTTATGCCAATAATCGCAAGTGAGGTCTCAAATTTGAAATGGGTAATTGAGTCTTCCTGAAGGTATCGTCGACAAAGGGAATAATTAGATTCCGTAGGAGGGGAAAGTTGAGCCCATGGTTTATTGGGCCTTTTGAGATTCTGGAAAGAGTTGGGAACATGGCATATCGACTTTCTCTACCGCCTAAATTGGCCAACATTCAATGTGTTTTTCATGTATCACTATTGAGAGAGTATCAACCTGACCCGTTCCCATGTTTTAGAGTACGAACCAATCCCACTCAGGGAAGACTTGACCTATGTTGAACGACCAATTAGGATATTAGACAGGAGAGTGTAGGTTTTGCGTAATAAAGAAATCCCCCTGGTCCAGGTGCAATGGCAATATAATTCATGGGAAGAATGAACATGGTAACGGGAGAACGAAATTCTAGAGAAGTACCCCCACCTTTTTTATTAACATCAATATGATTTTGAGGAAAAATTCCTTTTCAAGGTGGGGATGATATAAGGACCACAGATTTTCCCAGTCATGAAATGCACACGGCAAAAGTGTAGTAGAAGAGGCCTAGCACCGTGTGTGTAGAAGAGAGAGGAGGAAGAGAAATGTCGTGCATGTAAAGGACCACTGTCGTTCGTGAAGAAGAGGTACCGTCGGGCGTGCATGAGAGTAATATCGCGTGTGTGAGAGACCAACACCGTGCTTGTAAAGGACCACCGTCGAATGTGAAGAAGAGGAAACGCCGCACGTGCATGGGAGTAAGGCCGCTCATGAAAAGGGTAGCGCCCCTCATGTTGGGAGGTAACACCGCGTGTGAAGTAGAGAATCGCCACTCGTGAAGGCAGAGAAGGGGTAACGCCGCACGTGAAGAGAATATGTGACAGCTGCCATACTTGTCAGTGCGACGCCTGTCAGAGCTATACGTGTCAGCGTCACCCATGGTCAGCCACAGTGGATCCCACCTACCATGGGTACTTAAGCCTTCTCCCCTCCCCTTTCAACATTGTTTCCCTCATTTGCCTCACTCTCTCTCTTTAAAGAGCAAAGTGAGAGTGAACTGCTGCCCTTTGGAGAAGCCCTTGCTTGGAGCTTGAGGAGGCCCACGAGTGGGAGGTTTGAGGACACCGTGAGCATCAGGTAAGTAGGTTTAGGGATCATGCATTGATTAATTTTCTAGTAATAGATTTCAAGGAATAAAGATGGGGGAAAATGATAGATAAATGGTTTGGATGTAGTTTAATTAAAATGAGGCTGAATGATTGATTGAGTATTCTAAATAAACTTGTTAAGTTTATGGCATAGCGCACTTGCAGGTTTGGTTTAACTTGATTGAGGTTTTATATATATCTTGGCTTATGAAATGTTGTGCTTTAATTAAAGCATGCCAAACTCGCAGAAGTAAATTTCTAGGAACTGTGAGGGTTTTTGCACCGAATGTTGCAGTTACCATACGATGTCCAAATGGGCTCAAATCGGTCTTGAATAAATGATATGCTTTTCCACTACAATGTTAAGTTTTTCACCATGTTAAAATTTAACATAAATCAAGAGATATGCAACAAAATGATTGCGTATATCACTACCCACAGTTGTCGGAATTTCCAGCAACTGTCACCTATTTCGCGTCAAGCTTTTGACCTATAAAATGATGAAAAATTGCTTCCAAACATCCAAAATTTGAATGATATATGAATGAGATTAAAGTTTCATGTTAAATTTTGAAATTTCCCCATAGATCGAGAGTTATGCCCCGAATCACGAGGGTATGTCACTACTCACAATTGCAAGAATTCCCAGCACTATCACTCACTTTGTGCCAAGCTTTTGACCAATCAAATGTCGTCTAAATACCTTCAAACCACCACCATTTTAAAGATCCCCTGTAAACGTAAAGTTGCATGTTTGGGCCATTTTAAAATTCTCCCTAGATTGGGAGTTTTGCCCTTGAGAAGAGGGGTTCGTCACCATTATACATCACAGAAATTTTAGTCCTATGCTTGTATGATGTTACCTTTTACTGGATTACTCACTAGGAAACTCAAGTAGCATAATGTTATCTTTGATAAGCGATAAGTGTGAGTGCTATGTGATAATTTCATGTGATGAATACTACGTGCTATAATGTTATGTGTACGGTGCTATGTATCTATGCATTATGTGAGAATTGATAAATGTCAAGCTATTGTGAAAGTTCCATGACGAATGTTAATAATGCTAATGCTGATCACTAAGTGTAAATGCATTGTGATAGCTCTCATATCATGGGTGTTTTATACTAGGTGTCATAATATTATGTGATTGCTGGGTAGTTCTGCGTAAGACTCAAACTTTGCATGTTGAACATTTGAATTATCTGATATAAGGCATGAATGAGTTAAATGCTTGAGCATGATATGATGTCGTGATGATGATCACTACGCCATGGGACACCCATTAGTAGTGGGTATTGTTCCGTTATGAACTGTGAGACTAGCCACTACACGATGGGGAACCCATCGGTAGTGGATACCGTTATACTGATACTGCACGCTGTGCGATGGGATCCATCGGTAGCGGATACTATTACACTGAGAAAAGTGATGTTGGCAATATTTCCTAACTCTCTGAATGATAGGATGGGGTTAAGTGAAAGTCAAATAGGAGGGTCACACCCCCCGAAATTTATATGATGAGACTAGTGAGTGATGCCTTGCATGTTAAGTCCTATCGAAAACCCCAATGCGCGTTGGGGACCGTGTGCGTGAGTATGAGGGCTTTACGAAGTGGACTTACCCACTTTTCATTACCCTCGCTCTTGAAGTACGATAGAGGTCCTAAGCAATGGGATTGGCTTAGCTTAATGGATAAAGCCTCTACTTGGGGAGTTGGTGAACTAAAGAGTGAGTGGGTAATATGTGAATGCTGATGATTGTAATGATTGAATGATAATTGACATTTGAATATGATGCCTATAATTGATGCATTGATGTGATTACTGATTTACATGACTGCTGCATTATGACTGCTTATAATTGGAAGAACTACTTATGATGCATGGATAAACTCGATAATGATGCATAGTTCCTAGATCTACTTGTTGTGCTTTATAGCTCATGCTTCTATATCTACCCTCTTTTAGATTGATATCGATAAATCAGAAGGGCTTAAAGTACACATTTTGCGACCAAGAGTCAAAGTCACATCCTTTTGAGAAGAACCCAGATCTTGTACGTAATTGGGCAGTTGAGCCTAGAACTTTGTTTATTTTAGAAAATGTAATATTGGGCCCTGATGCCCTAGACTCAAGTGTAATATTTTGGGAAGAATTTGATGAAGTACTTTTTATTGGTGTATGGATCCTTGCACTTTCAAATATTTGTCTACAGTTAGAGTTATTGATTTAGTTCTTTGCCTTGGTTTTCTTTGATCACCAATTTAACAGCGTTGAGTCGACTCTGACCAGAGTGACATGCGCTACCTTGGGATCACGAACTCGCTCTCGGTCGCCCTCCATTGAGTATGTAATAGGGGTCGGGGGTGGGTTTGTGACAAAGGCAATCAGGGCAGTGGAAGCGTCCCATGTGGTGACAGTTCAAGAAGCGGTTGAGCAAGTATATCGGCTTGACGAGCTACCACAAGACCTTCAACATTATTTTTCATGATGCTCCAATTTGGGGTCATCACACCAAATACGTTAAGACTGGCTAGCCATGTTGCTCGAGGAACTAAGAACCTCTGGTGTCCATATCACCAGATTCAAGGTCATGACCTGGGGGGATGCTTTGGCTTTCAAGCTATAATGACAGAGAAAGTACGAGGGGGATGCACTGTCCTCTCTATCTTAGAAGATCTTGATCAACCCATTGAACAGTTAATACTGGAGGTCATCCAGACCCAAATACCATGTGTTGACATGCTGCCCAAGTCTTCTGATCCTGATGAACCCTTGACTTCCCAATCGTAGCAGGTCTACCGAGGACCATGAAGAGGGAGGTTGTTCACCAAGCAAGGCCGGCCCCTGAGCCTTGAGATCCTGGTTTGCCTGTACCTACTCTCAAGAATGGTAGAAGGAGATGAGTATTAAGGACCGCTCTCCGAAAGAGGAAACTCCCTCAACCCCAGATTGAGGTCGAGTTCCTCAAGCCCCTTCCCCAATTACCAACCCTATAAGACTTCTTCCCCAAGTCAGTTGCTGCCACTGGG
The DNA here is from genome assembly GCF_054954075.1 of Amborella trichopoda. Lineage (NCBI taxonomy): Eukaryota > Viridiplantae > Streptophyta > Magnoliopsida > Amborellales > Amborellaceae > Amborella > Amborella trichopoda. The sequence goes on from NC_142340.1 coordinate 32,945,977, forward strand.
CAAGGACCACAATCCTGTCAAGAAGATATTCTGGAGTCTTCCTCACCTCAGGCTCCCACCACGTCCAATAAGGGTGATGACATTAAAAGCATCCCCCAGTGGGCCAAGCAAGGTGAAGACCTAAAAGATGCCCTGCACACGTCCAATTCTGGTGATGACGCCAAAAGCTACGGTCCAATCTGAGTAATGACCTTAAAAGCTCTCCCCCTTCTTCTATCGCCGACTCTTCTAACCCTTCTTCTTCTTCTGCTAACTCATCTTCTGCATGACTAACATAGAAATGCCCAGACTTTGAGGCTCTTGATAAAAGAGCTGAAGAGTTGTAATACTAGCAAGCAGCATTGAAGGCAGCTGAAAAATACGGTGGCACAAGCAATCGGCTTCCTGTCAATTGCTGATGCCTTGGTGTCTAAAGCCAATGCAAAGCCTCCTCCTACTACTGAAGATCTTCTCAAGAGGCACAGGAATTGCAAGGCCAAGAAACCTCAATGGCCCCATGAGCCCTACTTCGAGCAAAGGATGAAAGAATCAAGAGAGCAGAGCTTCTATTCTCATGAGGCATGCCACTTGGTGTAGATTTTCGAAGCAGTGACCAATACTGACTCAATCAATCTCAGGTCAGGTAAGAAGTTACAGCCACCTGCCCAGAAACCAAGGCTCTTGAAGTACGCTGGTCCTCCACTCATCCCATATCTTAACACACTGACCAACCCACCACTTCTTAAGTTCCTGGGATCACCTTTGATTCCAAACTCTAGACCTCCATCAACCTCCATTTTACCAACACCTACCCTTACTACCCAATCCAACCAGCCCACACTAGACTTTGCTAGACCTGACCAGTCGACACTAAGTCCAGTGACGCAACCTTGACCTATTCAACCATCACAAACTCCTTAATTCGCATCGTTTGTAAAGCAAAAATTAGTCAGTACCCCAAAACAAATCTTCATCATCCAAAGTTGCCTCTCAATTCTCTATACCACCCAAACACGTGGCGGATCTAGAAGTATATAGAAAGGGTGATCCTAAGAACATGGCTGATGTGGCGATTGTATCTATGATTGTTGAATCATAGAAATCTCCCCTTGAACTCTCTGAACCTTGCTCTTCCCAATCAACCTTAGTGCCTCAAAATTTCCCCTCTTAGTCATACGCACTCTCTATCCTTGAAGCTGATCCCTCGTCGAACAAACTAGCAAAAGAAGTAGTCACCACGCTCTATACTGTCAAAGCCCAATTTGAGGCAGAGATGTCAAGAGCGTGGGCACTCACCAGCTCTGAAGTTGGAGCATTCGAGGTCAATGAAGGATTCTATGGATCACCAGATGATGACAAAGTGGAACTTCAAGAAGCCCCTGCTCAAGTGGGAAGAAGGTGGTCAAGCCACAGCTGACGATCTCTAGGAGATAAACTTGGGTGATGATGATGACCTAAGTCCAACTTTTATTTTGGCTAACATGTCGCCAGATGAAAAAGAGCGCTATGTTACCTTCTTACGGGAAAATTGAGACAACTTCACTTGGTACTATCATGAGATGCCTAGTCTCGATCCTCAGGTTCCAAGACATCGGCTCGGCATTGATCCATCCTTCAGGCCTGTGAAGTAGAAATCGAGAAAGTTTCGGCCTGATCATGAAATGAAGATAGATGCTGTGGTAACTAAGCTCAAGGAAGAAGGTTTTATTCGAGAAGTCAAATACCCGAAATGGCTCACCAATGTTGTGCCAGTTAAAAAGAACAAAGAGCAAATCAAGGTCTGTATTGACTTCTGTGACTTGAACGCTGCCTATCCATAGGACGACTTCCCGTTGTCGTTCACAGAAATATTTATCGATTCTACAACCCATTGCCAGATTTTCTCCTTCATGGATGGATATTCAGGGTACAATCAGATAAGGATGGCATCAGAGGACGAGGAGGCCACCGCCTTCTTGACTCCCAAAGGGGTCTTCTGTTATGTAATAATGTCGTTTGGGTTGAAGAATGTAGGTGCCACTTATTAGCGAGCAATGACCACCATTTTCAAAGATATGCTTCACAAAGAAGTGGAATGTTATGTGGATGATTTGGTTGTGAAGTCAAAGATGAAGGAGGATCACATGCATGACCTTAAGAAGGTGTTAGAAAAGCTTCACCTTCATCAGCTCAAAATGAACCCCTTGAAGTGCGCTTTTGGCATACATTCAAGAATGTTCGTAGGGTTCATCGTCAGGTATTGGGGATTGGAGATCGAGCATGTCAAGATCAAAGCGATTCGAGTGATGCCCCCACCAATGACCCTCCGAGAGCTTCGATCTCTTTAAGGCCAGCTTGCTTATATTCAAAGATTGAACGAGTTAAGGGAGAGAATAGAGGGTCGCACCCTATATTTATGAAATGAAATGATTGATTCCTTGCAAGGTAAGGGCATATCGAACCCCCAATGCACACTAGGGATTGTGTGTGTGTGTTGAGGGTATTACGAAGTGGATTAACCCACTTGTCATTACCCTCCCTCCGGTACGATGGTACAGGTCTTAAGTAATGGGATTGGCTTAGCCTGATGGATAGGGCCTCTACTGCAGGAGTAGGTGATTTAAGGAGTGAGTGGATAAGAATTGATTTTCTATATAAGGAATGTTTAATATTACAATGATTGGATGATTAATGATTTCACTGATTCAAATATAACTTTTGTTTAAATGAAATGTTCATATTCTCTACCTTGACCTGATATGCATTTATGCTAAACTATGACTTTATATTGATGAACTGTACTGTTTTCACACATGGATAGAACCACCACAGATGCATGACACTAGACCTGCTTACTGGGCTGTATAGCTCATCCCATTATTTCTTCTCTCCGTTTAGATTGATAGAGAAAGGTGCAGGGTTAAAAGTTCGTGTTTGGCAGCTGGAAGACAAAGCTAGTGTTCTTGAAGAAGGTGTTTATACCTTGTTTATGTCTGGGCAGTTTGGCCCTGGTTTTGGTTTGTTCTTGGTGGATATGTGTAATATTGGGCTTAGATGCCCTGAACTGAATGTAATATTTTGGAAAAACAACTTTTATATTATGAATTTTGGTGTGTGGAGTTTCTTCCTTACAATTCTGCTAGTTAGGCTTGTTGCTTTAGCTCTCTTCCATGGTTTGGTCGATTTCATAATATAAAGGTGTTGAGTCCACTCCTACCTATGTGACAAACGTTACATTGAAGCAGGAACCCGCGCTCGCTCACTCGTCGCCACGTAAGGTATGGTGGTCGGGGGCAGGGTCTTGACATTTACTCATACAACCATGGAGTGCCTGGCTAGTTTCAAGATTTTATAATAGGTATAAGAAGTTGTCTTCGAGAGCGAGGTCGGTGTGACTAACTGTTTAGCCTCTTGTAGTGATGGAGGAAGACCCTTATAAAAGGAGAAAGCTTTTGAAAATGGATGATTTTAACAATCAAACTGAAACAACAGTTTCAAAAGGGATGGGCCTTACAGTTTTGTCACCTGTGATCCCTTTGGTGGTCATTTTCTTTGTTATATTCTACCCTAAGATGATGAAAGGATTCCCTTGTGGGATCGTGGGAACTCAGAAATCCCAAAATTGTCCTTTTACCTTTGGAGCTTTCATCCTCTGCTTCGTGGATCCATGAAGAGTCCTCTGGATTTTTGTCGGGCTTCCATCTTGGAGGGTCACGACTTTTTTCAGTAATCATCGAAATCACTTTGGTTTTCCATTCATGTCACTCTCCTACATCTTTCTGAGTTGGTTCTGTTGGGAACTTGCAGGGTTTAGGAGGAGTCTTCATCCTCAGGATCTGCTTGTGTAGTATTATTGGAACTTGCAAGTACTTGTTTGTACTTGAGTGTTTTTCATCGAAAGCTCCTTCTTGAAGATCTTTTTATTCATTTTACTCGTGATTCCCTTTCAGTTTTTCACCACGTTCATTTTTTTATTTTTCTTTGTGATGGCTTTTCAGGTTTTCACCACGTTTTTTAGCCCGTTACGGGTAGTATTTTCTGATATACATTGCATTAATAGGGTCATTTAGTTCGTACCCCTACTGATTTTTTATCTTATGAGAATTGCCTGCATCCACTCGAGTGACCTTTTCATTTTGGAGATTGGATCCATTGTCAGTGATGATCGACTCAGGAACACCGAATCTGAATATGATATTGTTCTTTATGAAAAGGGCAACATGTTGGCCTTCAATTTTAATAAATGATGCGGCTTCTACCCATTTGGTGAAGTACTCTGTAGTCGTTAATATAAAAAGGTGGCCATTTGAGGCTTTTGGGGAGATCATCCCAATGATATCAAGACCCCACATGGCAAAGGGCCATATGGGCGGTGTTGAGTTGAGTGGTACAGATGGTGTATGGATGAGATCTCCATAAAGTTGACATTTGAGCCACCTCTTAACAAACTTCCAACAGTCTTCGGCCATGGTGGTCTAGTAATAGCTTTGACACTTGATTTTTTGAGTTAGGGCAGCTGCCCCAGAATGACCTCCTTCATTATGTAACTTTGTCAATACTTGGTCAATTTCTGGTTGATCGTGACACCGTAGAAGTGATGTCATCAAAGGATTTCTTAAACAAGATATCACCTCTTACTAAGAATCCCATAGAAAACCTTTGGAGGGCTTCTTTGTCCTTTTGGGTGGCTCCTTCAGGGTATAACCCATCTTTTAGCAGGGATAGAACATCGTAGTAACACGGTTTTGCCTTAACTAGTTGTAACAATCCTAAACTTTCAAAAATAAATAAATAAATAATTCTTTATAGTGTGACGGTCCATATAAGTATGATGGTCCTTAGGGACCATCACCACTTTTGTTGACATTTTCCTTTCATATACCACGTCCTTTTGTAGACATGGGCCTTAAATGTTTCATGTATAATATTAGTGTCACACCTCATGTATGACGTGGAGCTTAATAAAATAATATAATAATGTGTCTGAAGAATTTAAATAGGATAGGTGAGGACTCCCACCCTAGAAAATTTTTGTATAAACTCTCCCAACACACTGAGATCTTTCTCTCTCTAGTCGAAATGCAGCGAGCTCTTTCTTTCTCTAGCCAAATTTTACCGAAACTCCCTCTCAAACACTCAAATATTATAGGTAAGTGACTTCATTCTCTTGAAAAATAATCATTTCTTTTTAAAAATGAAATGAAATAATTACTTCTACTTATTATCATGAATTTTAGGCGCGTTAAATTTTATGCGCAAGGGACCTGATTATTTTGAAAAATAATCTTTTTAATAAAATTGTGATATTTTATCTATGTTAGAAATTTTAAATGCTGTAAATTCTTAGAAATAAATTTATTTATTTTTCTTGTCTATTGTTAGAAAATTTTAGATACTATAAAATTATTAGAAATAAATGTGACATTTCTTCTTTTAGTAAAATTGTGAGATTTCTTTCTACTTTTTTGAATATTTAGACATTGTAAATTTCATGTTCAAAAGACTGCCTTATTTATTGAAAACTGATATTCTTGCAATTGATTATAGCATAGTCTGTGAAATGTTTATTTGCGAGTTGACATCCCATAAATCATGATAATTCCATGTTCTTGAATTTCTATAAGAGTTTATTCTATACATATTAGAATGGCAATTATGCTAGAATGTCTTTACAAACTGTTACCCTTCTAAATTTAAACCCAAAATATTTGACTGGTTATTTTTGAAATGTTATTGAAAGTGAATGTTATTAATGGTTTCAGCGAAATTCATATTAATAATTTCAGTGATATGTTGAGTACATGATATTGCTTCTTTCGAATGTTTAAAGAGATTTAGAAATAGTTTTAGTATGCAAGTGAACTCATCCGGTCCGTCGGTGAGGTATAAGTGGACTTATCCGGTACGTCGGTAGGGATTAAGTGGACTCATTCGGTAGACCGGTGAGGTATAAGTGGATCTGTAGGGATTAAGTGGACCTATCTGGGACGTCGATAGGGATTAAGTGGACCCATCAGGACGCTGATGGGGTATATAGGTGACCTACTTGGGATGCCAGTAGGGTAATATGTGAAATCCTTTGAATTATTTTCTGTCTTTAAAATGTTATATGCATTTCAATTATTCGGATTATACTTAATTATGCATATTTGAAAGTGAAACTGTTAATGCATTTCTGTTAATAGACCTCCGTTTTGAAAATATTGATATCTTTCAACCATGGTTATTTTTATGATTATGATGATCACTTACTAAGTAGCCAAACTCATAGATATTATAGTTGTGCTTAAACTTTCTTTTGTTACTTTGTAAGAATTCGCTATTGTAAATTTGTCCTAAAAAGAAATGTATATATGTTTTGACTGTCACATATCAGGAATATCAGTATTGTAAATTATTTGGGTGTGACAATTATAGTATCAAAGCAATAGGCTTAAGATTCTTAGGAAATTTAAAAAGAATGTACTTAAAATCACATATATTGCGTGTACAGACCGGGACGAAGTCAAGATCCAGAATTGCTGAAGCTAATATGGAAGGAATTCACAAAGCCTTGGAAAATATGGTTGCTCTAATGCAACATCAAATGGAAAACAACAATCCACCCAGGAAGTTAGTTACGGAAAATGGATGTAGTAATGTCGAACAATTTACGTAATTGAACCCACCTTCTTTTAAGGGTGCTGTAAACCCACTGGAAGCCGAGGGATGAATTATGCAATTGGAAAAAATATTCGAGGTAATGGAATGTCCTGATGATAGGAAGGTGGCCATGACAGTTTTTATGTTAGAAGGTGAAGCACAACATTGGTGGCGAATGGCAAAAGAAGTATTTGTCAAAGAAAATAAACCCTTGACTTAGGAAGTATTTCTAGAGGCATTTAATGAAAGTATTTCCCAGATTTTATTCGAGATAAAAAAGAAATGGAATTTCAGGAATTAATCCAAGGAAACTGAACAGTAGCACAGTACGAGGCCAAGTTTACTGAATTGGCCAGGTTTGCACTACATTTGATTAACAATGAGGCTAGAAAGGTGAAAATTTTTGAAAGGGGTCTCAAATTAGCTATTAGAAGCAGAATATCAGTTTTAAAATTGAGAACTTAGTTGAAATAGTGGATCGAGCCCAAATTGTCGAAAAAGATTTCGAAGATTACCAAAAGATGAAAAATAAGAAAAGTCAGGTTAGACCCACACCATCTAATTGACAACAGTTTGAAAGGGCAAACAAGAAGCCAAGGCCCTTGCCACATCAAAGCCCAATAGAACCATGTAAAAATTGTGAGAAAAAGCATGGATCGAGCCCTTGTTATTGGAATACAAGAGCTTGATTTAAATGCAAAAAATTGGGGCACCAGATTAGAGAATGTCCTAACTTATAGATGCAACAGCTTCCAAAGCAGGGAGAGATAGCTCAAAAGCCTCAGATGAAAGGAAGAGTATTTGCGATCACCCAGCAAGACGCTCAGGCCTCAAAATCAGTGATCCAAGGTATTCTTATTATCTTCAAAAAAGTAGCTCATGTTTTGGTTGATCCTGGATCTACTCATTCATTTGCGTCACCACACTTTGCATGCCACTTAAAGGTAGAACCAGAACAATTAGAATACATTCTAGAGGTAGCCACACCGATGGGAAATTCAAGTGACACCAATATAGAGTACAAATCCTGTGTAATAAAGATAGAAGAAAAGGAACTGTTGGTTGATTTAATACTCCTAGAAATTCAAGATTTTAATGTAATCTTAGGCATAGATTTACTTTCTGCATACCATGCAAGTATTGATTGTTATAAGAAAATAGTTACCTTTAGTAATTCGAATCAGCCAGTATTTTACTTCAATGGTATCAAAGAAGACTCCCCATCATATTTAATCTCCTGTATTCGAGCTAATCTCCTAATCTCATGTATTCGAGCTAATCGTCTCCTTCGAAAAGGGTGTCAAGGGTTTCTTGCCTATATCAAAGAAAATAGGAAGGAAGAGATACATTTGGATACCACTCCGGTTATCCAAGAATTTTTCGACGTTTTTCCTGAAGAATTGCTAGGATTACCGCCTGATAGGGAAATTGAATTCTCTATTGAATTATTGTCAGGGGTAGCCCCAATTTCTAAGGCACCTTACAGAATGGCACCTGCAGAACTTAAGGAACTTAAACCACAATTGAAAGAATTATTAGATAAAGGTTTTATCAGGCCCAGTGTGTCACCTTAGGGTACTCCGATATTGTTTGTTAAAAAGAAAGATGGGACCATGAGATTGTGTATTGATTATAGACAGTTGAACCAAGTGACAGTGAAAAATAAGTATCCATTACCTAGAATTGATGATTTATTTGATCAATTACAAGGATAACAAGTGTTTTAAAAAATTGATTTTAGATCTGGATACCATCAACTTAAGATTAAACGTGAAGATGTTCCCAAGACAGCTTTCAGAACATGGTATGGCCATGATGAATTTGTAGTCATGCCTTTTAGATTAACCAGTGCACCGGCTGCATTTATGGATTTGATGAATCGGATCTTTAAGCCCTTTTTAGATAAATTTATTGTGGTATTCATCGATGATATTTTGATTTATTCCAGAATAAGAAGGAACATGAGCAGCATGTAAGAATGATATTGCAAATATTAAGAGAAAAGAAATTACATGCCAAACTTAGTAAATGTGAATTTTGGCTTGAACAAGTGACATTTTTAGGACATGTCATATCAAAAGAAGGTCTATCAGTTGATCCTTCAAAGCTTGAAGCCATTGTTAATTGGAAACAACCAAGTAATGTGACTGAAGTTCGAAGTTTTTGGGATTGGTAGGATATTACAAAAAATTTGTAGAAGGATTTTCTCGTATCACTACCCCATTGACTTGATTGACACAGAAAAAATGTCAAATTTGAGTGGACAAGTGAATGTGAGAAGAGTTTTCAAGAACTAAAAGTTTGATTAACTTCAACACCTATTTTAACTATTCTTGAGGGGAGTGGGGGTTTGTGATTTATAGTGATGCTTCACATAAAGGCTTGGGTTGTGTATTAATGCAATACGGGAAAGTAGTGACATATGCATCCAGACAGTTGAAAGAATATGAGAAAAAATATCCAATTCATGACTTGGAGCAGACTACAATAGTATTCGCTTTGAAAATGTGGAGGCATTATCTATATGGTGAGCAATTCGAAATATACACGGATCATAAGAGCTTGAAATATCTCTTCTCTCAGAAGGATTTAAATATACGGCAGATAAAATGGATGGATTTCTGAAAAGATTAAGATTGTACAATCCATTATCATTTAGGAAAAGCTAACGTTGTGGCGGACGCTCTAAGTAAAAAATCTACGAGAGTTTTAGCTCATCTAATGATCCAAGAAATGAGATTGTTAGAGGAAATAGTGGATCGGCATCCGGCTCCATCCATTAATGGTGTGGTAAGTATGATTGCCAACATTATGGCAGAACCCCAATTAATCCAACAAATTCGATCGGCACAAAAGAAAGATCCTCAACTTATAACAATTGTAAAAGAGGTGAAGCTGGGAAAGAGAGACGAATTCTGTATATGTAGTGAGGATTTATTAAGATTCAAAGGTCGGGTTTGTGTCCCGAATGATGAGAGTGTGAAGAAAGCTATCTTAGAAGAAGCTCATCACTCTCGTTATATGATACATCCCAGAAGTATTAAAATGTATCAGGACCTGAAGAAAACCTTTTGGTGGAATAATATGAAACAAGTGGTAGCACTATTTGTGTCTAAGTGCCTAACATGCCAGTAAGTAAAAGCTGAGCATCAAAGGCCTGCTGGGTTGTTGTAGCCTTTACCCATGCTAGAGTGGAAGTGGGAGCACATCTCTATAGATTTTGTCTCTGGCTTATCTAGAACAAATTCAGGACATGATAGCATTTGGGTCATTGTCGACCGGCTGACCAAAGCTGCCCATTTTCTGTCAATTCGCACGACGTATACTTTGGATCTACTGACCCAATTGTACATTAAGGAAATAGTACGGTTGCATGGAGTTCCAGTCAGTATTGTATCGAACAAGGATACTCGGTTTCTTCTAAATTTTGGGCTAGGCTACAGTCAGCCATGGGGACGAGACTCACCTTTAGCACTGCCTTTCACCCCCAAACTGATGGACAATCGGAGAGGAACATCCAAACCATGAAAGATATGCTGAGGGCCTATGTCATTGACTTTACAGGAAGTTGGGATGACCATTTACCCCTGATTGAGTTTGCTTATAATAATAACTTCCAAGCTAGTATTCAGATGGTACCATATGAAGCCCTGTATTTAAGGAAATGCAGGTCACCCATCTATTGGAACGAGGTTGGTGAAAGAAAGCTTTTGGGGCCAGAAATTGTCTAGGTAACCACAGATAAGATAGCATTAATTTGAGAAAGGCTCAGAACAGCTCAGAGTTTGCAAAAGAGTTATGCCGATAACCGACGGAGAGATCTTGAATTTGAGGAATGTGATCGAGATTTCTTAAACATCTCACCAATAAAAGGCATTATGAGATTCGACAAGAAAGGAAAGCTGAGCCCACGTTACATCAGACCATTTGAAATCCTGGAAAGAATCGGAGGTGTCGCTTATAGACTTGCCTTACCACCCGAATTGGCAAACGTCCATAATGTCTTCCATGTATCATCACTACGAAAATATCAGCCCGATCCATCCCATATCTTGAAATATGAACCTTTACCGATCAGGAAGGACCTATCCTTCATTGAGCTGCCAATTTTGATACTGGATAAAACGGTACAAGTGTTGCTCAACAAGAAGATTCCTTTGGTCCGTATATTATGGCAGTACCATTCAAGAGAGGAGTCGACTTGGGAACGATAAGACGATATCAGAGAAAAATATCCCTATCTTTTTCAGTAATCAGGTACAAAAATTTATAGGACTAAATTTCTTTAAGGGGGGAAGAATGTAACAATCCTAAACTTTCAAAAATAAATAAATAAATAATTCTTTATAGTGTGATGGTCCATATAAGTATGATGGTCCTTAAGGACCATCACTACTTTTGTTGACATTTTCCATTCATATACCACGTCCTTTAGTTGACGTGGGCCTTAAATGTTTCATGTATAATATTAGTGTCACACATCATGTATGAGGTGGAGCTTAATAAAATAATATAATAATGTGACTTAAGAATTTAAATAGGAAAGTTGAGGACTCCCACCCTAGAAAACTTTTGTATAAGCTCTCCCAACACACTGAGATCTCTCTCTCTAGTCAAAACGCAGTGAGCTCTTTCTCTCTCTAGCCAAATTTTACCAAAAGTCCCACTCACACACTCAAATATTATAGGTAACTGACTTCATTATCTTGAAAAATAATCCGTTCTTTTTAAAAATGAAATGAAATAATTACTTCTGCTTATTATAATGAATTTTAGGCACGATAAATTTTATGTGCAAGCGACCTCATTATTTTGAAAAATAATCATTTTAATAAAATTTTGATATTTTATCTATGTTAGAAATTTTAAATGCTGTAAATTCTTAGAAATAAATTTATTTATTTTTCTTGTCTATTGTTAGAAAATTTTAGATACTGTAAAATTATTAGAAATAAATGTGATATTTTTGCTTTTAGTAAAATTGTGAGATTTCTTTCTACTGTTTTTAAATATTTAGACATTGTAAATTTCAGATGCTAAATACTGCCTTGTTATTTGAAATCTGATATTTTTGCAATTGATTATAGCATTGTCTGTGAAATGTTTATTTGCGAATTGACATCCCATAAATCATGATAATTCTGTATTCTTGAATTTCTATAGGAGTTTTTTCTATACATATTAGATTGGCAATTATGCTAGAATGTCTTTACGAACTGCTACCTTTCTAAATTTGAGCCCAAAATATTTGACTGGTTATTTTTGAAATGTTATTGAAAGTGACTGTTATTAATGGTTTCAGTGAAATTCATATTATAGTTTCAGTGATATGTTGAGTACATGATATTGCTGCGTTTGAATGTTCAAAGAGATTTAGAAATACTTTAAGTATGTAAGTGGACTCATCCTGTTCGTCGATGAGGTATAAGTGGACCTATCCGATACGTCGGTAAGGATTAAGTGGACTCATCTGGTACGCCGGTGAGGTATAAGTGGACCTGCAAGGATTAAATGGACCTATCTGGGACGTTGATAAGGATTAAACGGACCCATTAGGACTCTGATGGGGTATATAGGTGACCTACTTGGGACGCCAGTAGGGTAATTTGTGAAATCCATTGAATTATGTACTGCTGTTAAAATGTTATATGCATTTCAATTATTCGGATTATACTTAATTATGCATATTTGAAGGTGAAATTGTTAATGCATTTCTGTTAATAGATATCCTTTTTGAAAATATTGATATCTTTTAACCATGATTATTTTTAGGATTATGATGATCACTTACTAAGTAGCCAAACTCATCAATATATGGTAAAAAAAATTTTCAGGATAACTGCGGTTTTATTTTCAGTGCTCGTCAGGATCAACTCTGAAAGATATTGTAGTTGTGTTTAAACTTTCTTTTGTTACTTTGTAAGAATTCGCCATTGTAAATTTTTCTTAAAAAGAGATATATATACGTTTTGACTGTCACATCTCAGGAATATCAGTATTGTAAATTCTTGGGGCGTGACACTAGTGCATCTGAAGCTACGAGAAACACTTCCCCATCGTTCTCATTTTCTTGCTCTATTTCTTCTTCAATCCTTAGTAAGCAAGAGTCATGTTTGTTCAAGATGTAGAACGGAAATGTGGTGATTTCTGAAAGAATTTCAACCATCGAAGCAAGGGTCGCAAGGGTGTCGGTGAACCAATTATTTTCCCTAGTTACGTGCTGAAAGATGATTTTCTTAAAGTATGGAATCATCTTTTCCACCTTTTCTTCATAGGGTTTGAGCTTTTCTTCCTTCACCTTCCAAATCCCTTAAACTTGGTTTATGACAAGTAAAGATTCACCAATCACTCGTATTTGCTGGATTTTCATTCTCATGGCATATTCAATCCCGGCTATCAAGGCTTCATATTTAGTAATATTAATAGTGCATGGGAAATTCAATCTGATGGCTATTGGCATTACGATCTTCTCAGGTGAGCATAGTATGATACCTATATCTGACCCGTATTCATTCGTTGCACCGTTGAAGTATAGCTCCCAAATTGACTCCTCAATTGTGAAGAGGTTTTCATCAGGGAGATCTGTGTTGACAGGAATGATATCTGAAAGTGCATGTTCAGCCAAATAGTCAGCAATGGCTTATCCTTTGATCGATTTTTGAGTAACATATTCGATCTCAAACTCAATCAGTAACATTCTCCACTTTGCCAAACGTCTATTAAGGACTGGTATTTCCAATAGATACTTGAGTGGGTCAATTTTTGATATGAGCTTGACTGAACGAGACGAAACATAATGCCTTAACTTTTGCGTAGCACACACAAGCGTCAAGCAGTGCTTCTCCACATCTATGTATCTTGTCTCATAGTTGACTATGGTTTTGCTGATGCAGTATATCGTTTGTTCTTTTCCATGGTCGTCATATTGTCCTAACATTGTGCCCATGGTCTTGTCTTTCACAGATATGTATAGGAATAGGGGTTTATCTGGACTAGGAGGACTAAGGATGGGAGGTTTGGTGAGATCTGATCAAACGCTTCTTGGCATTCATTGTCCCAATCGAATGAGGTATCTTTCTTAAGGAGTCTGTTGAATGGCATGCAGTTGTCTGCCAGTTGTTAAATGAAAGGAATTATGGCTTGTATGCGACCTTGAAGCCCACCTATTTCATTGATGTTCCAGGGAGGAGGCATTTTAGTGATGGCCCGTATTTTGGACGGGTCCACCTCGATGCCTCTTTGGCTCACTATAAAGCCTAGTAATTTGCTAGATTCAACTCCAAAGGCACATTTCTGTGGATAGAGTTTGAGATGATGTTTTCGGAGTCTTTCGAAAATGATCCTCTGGTTGGTGAAATGATCAGACCTGGCCTTCGACTTGAATAGAATGTCGGCAACATAATCTTCCAAGATGGTGTGCATCAGATCGTGGAAGATACTAGTCATTGCTCGTTGATAAGTTGCCCCTGCATCTTTGACTCGGTAACAATAGGTTCCTCATTGCGTTACGAATGAAGTCATGGTTTGGTCTTCTTCTGCCATGAGGATCTGGTTATATTCTGAGAAGCCATCCATGAATGACAACATCTCGTGTCCGACAGTGTTGTCGACCAAGGCATCTATGTTTGGTAGTGGGAAATTATCCTTTGGGCATGCCTTGTTGAGGTCTCGGTAGTCGACACACACTCGGATTCTCCCGTCTTACTTGAGTACGACCACTATGTTAGCCAACCATTCTGAGTAATCGACTGGGGTGATGAACCTCGCCTTGAGCAGCTTGTCGATCTCTTCCTTAATTTTGAGCTCAAGGTGAGCCTTTTGACGTCAGAGCTTCTACCTTACAGGCCTTGCCCCTTCGTTGAATACTAGGTGATGTTGCACCAATGTAGGATCAAGCCCTGACATATCATTGTATGACCAGGCAAAGACATCACGATATTCCTTAAGAGAGGAAATCATATTTTCCCGCTCATTAGGAGACAAGGAGGTTCCAAGCTTGGTTAACCTTGGGTCCTTCTCAGTTCTTAGGTTTACGTCAATCGTCTCTTCGATGATAGTCGTTGGGTCACTATCGAACCTCTTAGCAATGTGCGCTTCGAAGTGAAACTCGCTTGATGCGCAATATAAATGGAGGGGTGAGGAACACCTAAGAATGATTGGTCAAAGCAGTGAAACCAGGCATAGTTCGTGCAAAGTCGAGCGTGACCTGAATAGAGGATGACTCGAACGGAACACGATTCAGGGAGGGTGCAAGCAACCCTCAATAAGTTTTTTTTTGTTTTGTTTTGAAGCTTTTCAATTTTTCTCTTTCTTTTAACTTTGATGTAAGACAATTAAACTAAGAATGGTGAAAGATGGGAGGACATGAATTCAATCAAAATTAACAAAACTAAAACAAACTCAGAATGCTAGGAATATAGCGGACCTATATGAAGCAAAATATTTTTTTTGGTTTTTAAAAATTTATTTTAAGCCAAAAATTAGTGAACAAGCACAAAAAAGGCTCTGGAATAGGCTTGTGGGGTCTCAGAATTTTTCTGGGGCCTATGTGATAGGGCAGCACGGGTCGTGTCGCCCAACAAAAAAAAACCTTTTTTTTTTTTTTTTTATCTTGTTGATCTTGATTAAATAAGACCCTTGAAACTTTTAGAAGCAGAAAAATCAAAATTTTTGATGAAATAAACTTAAAACAAAGTGAAACAGAAGAATAGCAAATAGAGTTGACCTGTGTCAAGTAAAATAGTTTTTTGGTATTTTTTAAAATTTTATTTTTGCCTAAACGTTTTTGAGAAGTCCGAAAAAAAGCTCTAGAATAGATCTGACTATTTTCACAGGAATATAAAATGTTTTGGTTTAGGCGGCTCAAAGTGTGTCGCTCGAGCGACACTAGTGTCGCCTATGCAAGCTGGGCGACACCAAGTGTGTCGCCCAAAACAATTACATATTTTTTTTACTTTTTTTTTATTTTTATTATGTATATTGATGAAATAAGTTCATTTTAAACTTGGATAAACAGAAAAAATAAATTTTTTGATGAAAATAAATTAAAATAGAGTGAAGAGAGAAAGACACAAACAGGATTGAAAACTATTTTTTTGTATTTTTTAAACCATTTATTTTACCCTGAATTTTTTTTTGAAGTCAAAATAAATCCCCTACTAATACAAATTTTCAGGAGAATATAAAATGTTTTGGTTTGGGGGACACAAAAGCGTGTTGCCCGGGCGACACTACTAGTGTTGCTTATGCAAGCTGGGTGACACTAAGTGTATCGCCCAAAAAAAAAAAAAAATTTATTTATTTTATATTTTTTCTTGTATATATTGATAAAATTATCTTACTTTAAACTTGGAGAAACATAAAATAACATTTTTTTTTATGAAAATAAATTAAAATAAAGAGATTGGAGGGGATTGTAGATCTAACAGAAAACGGTTTTTTTTGTATGTTTAAATATTTTATTTTGAACTGAAACTTTTGTAACAGTCACAAAATTGTACCTAGAACATTCTTAAAAATTTTCAAAATATTATGAGATTTTTGAAATTTTGATGCTCGGATCATGCTCGATTTGCCCCACGGTGGGCACCAAACTGTTTACTGTGCAAAGTTCGAGAGATCTTGAAATGAAGGTCTCTCGGATATGGCACCTTAAAATGACGAAAATGAAATAGTAGGGAAGGTGGGACAAATCGAATTCAGATCCGAGGCAAGATCTGCTCAGAAACGAGCAGATCCGCTCTCAGATCTGTGGCGGAGCCAACATGATCCAAGATATCAAAATATGATTTTTAGAGCGAATTAATCAAAAAAAATCAAGATAAAATAAATCAGTAAAGAAATGAAGAAAGAGAGAGGGTTGAGAATGATAACAAAAAGGGTCGGATGGCCCGAGACTCCCGAGCCTTCTGGGGCTCACCCCTATCAGAACAAGTCCTCATTTGTCTCTTTGATCCAGATATTAGCTAGCAAGTCCTTATGCATAGGGTGGTTGTGTCCTATATATGGTTCTATACTCTCTCAGGTTTTAGGGTTGAAGATGCAGGAGGTTCGCTTTAGGGTTTTCATCTCTATCTATTTAGGTTTTTCTCTCTCTATCTCTAATTGTGTTCTCTCTCTCTTTGCTAGGGTTTTTCTCTCTTATCTCAAGCCTCCCCTCAAATGACCATGAAAAGAGGCCTTATAGGGGTTAAAAATTGTTGGGAAAGATAAGCACGCGTAACAAGTAAATCCCCGGTCAAAAGTCAAATTTTTTAGAGTCACGGATTTGGGCGGCAAGATCTATGTCACTTGGGTGGCACACTTTGTGCCGTCCAAGGCTGTGCACACAACAATCTTTGTCAAAATTGAGATATTTTAATTTTGGTGTGTTCCTCAACCTCTTGTGAAGCTCTTAGAGAAAATTTGGGTCAAAACGGAGTTTTTTACTATTTTTAATAATTGTTTTAGTAAAACAGGACATTTACAGAAATATGGGTCAAAACAGGGTTCCTGCAGGGTTCTTGGTAGGTAAACTGGTTATGGGTCACAAGGTAGGTTGTGTGAACTATGGATTTGGATTTACTATGTTAAGTGTGGTCTTAAGAGTTCAAGAAACTATAGAATTTGCCAGATTTAAAATGGGCTATCTACAACAGTCTATGTTGACAAAAGATCATTCCCTATAGCCGAAACTCATTATGGTGATGCTAAGTATTATTTCACAGACCTTTTAGCACCAAAACAGTCAAAGGATGATGATTAGAAGCCTGTGAGAGAGACAGAACCCTCTTCTCACGATGACGTTGAAGATCTAGGATGAATGATTATAGACGTCTTCAAAGAGGAGGAAAGACGAGGCAAAACCCTCCCATTGACTACTATCTACCCCCTCTACCTCTGCTTCTAATTCACCAAAACAAAATGGTGAGCTACAAGCAACTCTTGAGACGAAGGAAGCCCTAGACGTGGACCTTCTAGCACCAAGGGTCACCTATATGTCGAACCAGCAAAAGGTCCTGTACATCCCCATTGCTCTTGTAGAAGCATAATTGGCACACCAACCACCGAGGAGGGTACTCCAAATTCCATCCTCCTAGAACAAGGTATCAATAGAAGCTAAGAGAAGGTCTTTCACCTCTCAGAGGCTCCTGAAGAGGTACAAGTAGGTAAGAGGTAGCCCTCCAGCTCTTAGGAACAAGACCCCATGGTAGAGCTGAGAAACGAGGTTCGTAGCCTCCAGAATCAGTTGGAAGTTATGCGCATCGCTTCAAAGCACTTGAAGGAGTTTGTCCTTGAGACTAAGACTTATAATGAGCTCAAAAGAAATGCACCTCTAATCAAAGCCAAGGCTCCCCTAGATTGGAGTATTTACAATGAACAGGCTCACCAAATCATGAGAACCATGAATTATGAACCCCTATCCAATCAAACACTAAGGGGTGAGGAAGCAGCTACTCCCCCATTCGAGGTCATTGAATCCATGGCAAGAGGTCAAAAGACAAAGCAAGGAGTGGGATATCCTTTTCGTCTCACATGGTGAAGGGAAGAACAAAATACATGCTGCACACAGAAAGAGAAAAGAGTGGTTCCATTCATAAATCAAGTGGGCATTACAAGCTCATTTTCTTTACAAAAAGAAGAAATGAAAAGAAAAAGAGAAAGAAGGCATCGTCAAAATCGATCAATTGCTTCATTGATCTTCCTCCTGTATGTCATGACCGATACCTTTGCTAGCCCAATTTCGCTCTTAAACCCTGCCACCAGCTCTGCCTCATGCTCCATCAACGTGTCACTTCTCCCAAGGAATACTCGAGGGCAAAAATGTTATGAATAAACACCTTGTCCTCCTCTTCCCAAGCCGTAGTCTCCTTCTCCAGCTTGTCAAGTTACTGCGTCAGCTCTAATATGTTCGCCCTCAGAGCTATCACACTGCGGTGGTGGGTGACGGCTTCATCAGCAAAGTTTGATCTTCAGGAGACCGCAACGTCCATCTGCTGTGATTGGGTGTTTACCAGTTCACGGTAGCGCAAAAGTGAAGACTACAAAGGGGGTAACTGCGAGCTCTCTAGCTGTTGTGCAGTTGCTTATTCACACAAGGCCTTTGCCCTCCATCCTTTTAGCTCATTGGCAACGTTATCAAAGTAAGGACGAACTTCAAGCACATTCCCTAAGGCGATCCCCCTCAACTGAAGGATCAATGTTCCAAACTCTTCGAGAGATAGCTCCTTCAACTTCTAGAGGCCCATTTGAAACAACAAAAAAATTACACCTGACAGCCCACTAAAACTGGGCTTGAGTAGTATAGTTGGAGCGACCAGCGCGGGAGGATCCCCAGTTGCAGCCAAGGCCTCAAGCTCCCTTGATTCAGGGGAAACCTCAGGCTGCCCTGGTACCTCAACAATAACTCTCTCGATCAGATCCCCTGCCATGACCACTTCGGGCTTGACCCTCCCATGCTCAGGTTCTATGGCTTCACCCTTTGAGAGCTCCGCAACCTCAGCTGAGGCAAGGCTGACCTCCTCTCCTGGAGCTACTACCTCAGTGTTAAGCTGCACCATGGTACCCTCCTCCCTCAGGGCAGCAACTTTTCCCTTTGTCTCTTCCTCTTGAACCACCGTCTCCACCTCACCAGGTTTGACACCTTCTCCCTCATTCTCTTCATCCTTGTCTTCCACGGTGACCACATCAGCTACAGACTCACCCACGAGGCCTAGCTCTTCTATAGCCAGGGTACCTCCTCTGGGCCTTCCAAACCTAACCCTTGAGAATGTCCTGCCTTCGCATCCCCTATAGCCACATCACCTGAGGGAGCAACTTCCTGCTGCTTGGGTGGTCCCTCTTCTGTCCCTCAGGGTCCAACCTCTTCTATGACAACAAGATCTACCAGGGCTTCCCTTTTCTCAGTAGGAACAATAGCCTCTAGAGCTCCAGAGGCCCTCTCCACCATCGTCACCTCATCAAGGCAAGCCTTATCAGCCCCATTCACCTCCATCAAGATTGGACCCTCCCCTCCAACCACTTCTTGGTTCGAAGAAATTTCGATCGGGGCAATGGGATCTGAGGCACTGGCCTAAGCCTCTCAAGGGACAAAAGAAGGTTCAGCTGAATCCTCAAGAGTAGAGGGCAATGAAGAAATAGTAGGAGACACGTAGCCCTCTGAAGAAGCCAAAGGTGAGAACAGCGACGAACACCGGGCACGCGAGAGAGGCTCGCAGACGGAAATAGGTGTTGCCGAAGCCCCTAGCGGGCGGCAATAGGTATCACCATCTACATTAGACGCGCGACAGGGAGAGACCCCAGCAGCAGCAATGAACTTTGCCGTCTGGGTTCTTCATCGAGACATCAAAACGACGTTTGAGGGTGGTGATAGGCAGCGTTGTCTACAGTCTTCACTGGAAGAAAGAGAAACGAATAGAAGGGGAGGGAGACTCTCGCATGGTGTTGCCATCGCCCTGCGCGCCCTGTGTGACAAATGGAGAGGCATGTACGGCATTGCCACAATCATGCATGACCCCTACGAGGAACTCAGACGAAGAAGAAGGAGAAGAGAGAGAAGAAAAAAAGAAAAAGGAAGAGAGAAAGTTTACCAAAAAATCTAGGGGAACCGATCCAAAATTTCTCTCACCTCACTCCCTCTCTCAAGTGTAACACAATAATAGTAAGAAAAAAAAACATGTATTAAGTAAAAACTCTCTCTTGTGTGTATATGCCTCTGGCTCTTCTCTTTTTTGTGCGTGCAATGATAATACGTTTATATAGAAGTGTACCCCAAACATGGGTGGATAATCAAAATTAACCCTAATTGCTGAAAGTAAGATTAAATTGAATTAAAAGAGATTAGAAAATAGGGTGCAAAATTACAGATTTGTGCCTTCCTAACAAGTTGTGGAATTCCATAACAGTCCTTGTGGTGCCCTAGGACTTGCGTGATCTTGCATGATTGATTTGGAGTCATTCTGGCACCTGATTGATCGTAAGATGATTGTTTTCTTGTAGGGCTCGGCATGGCGATCGATTTGCTACCAACTTCGAGCCATGGATCGTGTTTTTGGTGCACGATCATGTGACTTGAAATTTGAGAAGATCTTGAAACTTTGGATCGAAAGTGTGTTCGTTCCTTGATGTTTCTCTATTTTTTCTTCACTGGATCACACTGAGCATGCCACTACGATCACGGGGCACCAAACGCAATCCGATTCCGTAGCCGAACGAAGATTTTGCAAGTTAGGAATTTTGTTCGGAATCAAGGATTCCGAAGACGAAATTTGCAGTCTATTCATCGGCTTCGTGTGCAAAATCCGACCGTTAATCATGTACGGGGTTCAGGTCAGAGATAGCCCGAGACCTTACACCCACAATGGAATTGGTTTTTCTAGCTTTTCTTTGTGCTTGGGTCTCATCACAGGGCGTGCCACTTATCGAATCACTCGCCTTGAGTAGACGAACATGCTCACCAAATTTCAACGCGATCCAACTTATGATGAGTAAGATATGAGTGTCGAAAGTCACTGGTCGTGATTGTCCCTTCAATGGTGTAGTGTTACAGGGTGGCCGCGTGGGAATAGCGTGTGGCTTCTTCTCCTGCTTCACTCTTTCGCCTATAACGTCTTCTTGGAATGTCTGTTTGAGCTGAAACTGACCCTTGGGGATTTTTACCCTTTTCGGATCCAATGGTGATGGTCTCACAACAATTTGAGACACTGAAAATGTAGATTTAGTTATAGTGGCCCATTTTAGGGTGCGGGAGGCAAATTATGCTGGAACTGTTTCTCAGTTTGCACTGCCTTAGATATGTCGGAATGCAACGAAACTCGGTATAAGACTCTTGAGAGACCTCATGATGATCTTGGCCATTTGTGGGTCTATTCTGAGATTGTCCAAATTTCCACTACTTGCTAGGCCTTTATTGAGCGGGGGCCCAATGTTGATGAAAAATACCTTCCAATTGAGGCCTACCCATTCCTCTACACTCACATTGTTGTCATCAAATTCCTTCATCACCAACCAGATAGGGTCACTAAAAAAGGTGTTGCTCAAAGGCCACCTGGATTCACATAAAGCCTCGGTGAGCCAGTTGGGTTCACCTCCCACCAAGCTTTCACTGGTGAATTAATTTGAGCCGAGCGCCCCTACTTGCGGGAGGTTCTTCATGTCTATGATAGCACCTGAAGGCTGGGCCATTAGATCAAAATCTTCGCTGCCAAAGGACACTAAGTGGCCGTAAAAAACTACGCTCACATGGGCGTATTGCCGGCTAATCGCTCAAAGCGCAAGGTTGGAAAGCTATCGCCATCTCGTAGCCAAGGACATAGCTATCACCGTCTGCCCAACGAGATGGTATCGCTTCATGTAAAAGGTAGAACTATTACCGCCTCACGATTAAGGGGGTATCGTCATCTCGCGCACAAGGGGCTATCGTCATTTGCCAAAGTGAAACACTTGATGCCACCTGTGCTCCAGCCGTTTGCACGTGTTGCATGTGCAGCATACCACATCCATTGAAATCTGGGCACGCCGCCTGACAATCGCGATGTGGATCAACGCCGCACGTGCGGAAGGCGACCATTCACCTTCTCACAACCCTTCGTCTCTCGATCGTTGTAGGTCTGTGACTCCTCGGGTTCTCACTAGCGCTTCTTCTTCTCGTCGGGAACTCACCAAAAAACCCTTCCTCGCCTTCTACTAGTTACCACAGCTGACGGAAAACTACTGGAATCTCCAGAAAGCTTCCTTGAGACCCTGCGGATTTCCCTTCTCTTTGTGTTCGTACTTCAACAGTTCGCCACAAACTCACCGAAATTCGACTGAGTTTTCGGTGAGCTCACTATTCCTCCTCCTTCCTCTTTTCCTAAAGCCAGAAGACCGCTGAACTCCCCTAACTTCTCTGCAACCTCCGCTTCAGCCTCCCGACTATCGAAAAAGCATCAGTACTCCGGCAAAAACACCGCTGCGACTCTTGCAGATTCACCAAAAAAGTCTCAGTGAGCCCCTGAGATGCCCCTCTTCCCTGTGCAAGAGAGCCTTGAAACCCTTCGAAAACACCCACAAGCACACCACAATGTCCCACGACCAGCTGAAGCTCACCAGAAAGCTCCTGAAGGCCTGTCTGCTGCAAACTTTGGCTGGGAAATTCTCTCCAGACCAGAACCTCCAGCTCTCTCTCTCTCTAAAAATTCTCTTCAACTGTGTTACCCTTCGGTAAATCAGTGAAATGAGGCTTTCCCCCATTTATACATAGCAGTGCCACAAACTACACCTCACAAGTTCGAAATGATGTTGCAGTCCTCATCTTTAGACGACAATAAGACCAGGTCGGCGTGGGTCAAGCTCGAGACCCGGAGGTTATCATCATGCGCTTCGTCAAGGGCTATCACTGCGCGCCTTCATTAAGGGCTATCGTCGTGCGCTTCGTTAAGGGCTATCGCCGAGCGCCTTCGTTAAGGGGTATCGTCATGCGCCTATGTCGAGAGCCATCGCCGCACACCTTCTCTAAGGGCCATCGTCGTGTGCTTCATCAAGTGCTATCACCGCGTGCCTTCATTAAGGGCCATTCGTGTGCGTGTACCACCTTCATTGCTTCCCCAGTGGACCCATTCACTTCACTACCACTGTTCATCATTCTCCAGTGAGTCTCACCCATGCTCACAAAACGGTGAGGTATCTCGCCACCATACTCGTCGCCAGCTAGTGGGTCACCACTTTTCACCCAACTTTCGTACACCTTCCATCTTTCATAGGTCGCCTCGTGCCATGTCCCCAAAGTGAGTCAAGACCATCACCATACTCACTATATGGCGTCCACAGACTGTCATTCTTCACCACTTTAGTCCAGCTGTATGACCCTAAACTATAGTGCATGTCCTGACCGCATGACGTTAAAAGGCTTCGCACAGGTCTCGAAGGGATGACCCTAAAACACGCCTTCACAAAAAAAAAATGGGCATGATGTACACCTGGACAAGGGAACGTCGTGAGTAAATATGATGGATGGGCATGGTCACGAAACTATGAGTAAAAGAGTTTCGTGAAAACAAAAACCCAAGTATAAAGCCCCAAAGGGCACCGTGAGCAAAAATGGATGAAAGGGGTGGACATGGCCACAAGGTCATGGATAAAGGAGCCCGAAAATCAAGGGGGTTGATGAAACTCATCTTCAAGGCACCACTTCCCCTGTTCAAATGAAAACATGCAAAAGGGTGCTTAGACCAACAAAACATGTTGACGGAGCACCATAGCCTCAGCTAATACACAATTGCCAAACAACCATAATTTTGGCTGGCGAGATCTACTTAAAATCCTCAACTACCAGCATCAAATCACAACACAAAATGGCTCATCCTGCAGTGAGAGCCTCATAAGATCTCTCATGTTTCACCTCCAAAAACAACAAGCGTCCTTGATGAGTGAGGACGATGACCGAAAGATCCCTCCAAAATGCTAAAGATCCCCACGGAGGCAAGAAATTGGCTAGAAGAAGTACACTCTAGAATTTGTGGACTACACCAATCCGGTCCTATGATTTATGAACCGATACACAGATTGGGGTATTATTGGCCTTCCACGATCTCTGATTCCTTAAAATATTCCAAAGAGTGCTAGGTGTGCTCAGTACATTCAAATCTCGTTCACCATCCTCCAGAGCCCTTACACCCTACAGTGGCATCATGGCCCTTCTCACAATGAGGTATGTACAATGTAGGACCTATTGACCCTCCTTCGGCAATGGGTCATGTATTTATTCTTAGTACAATAGATTATTTCTCTAAATGGGTTGAAGCGGTCCCCCTTACGCAAGTTCCTGGGACAACAATGGCCAACTTCGTTTGACATCACATCATATATCAGTTCGAAGTGCCTGACCAGATTGTATCTGACAACGGTCCTCAATGTAGGAGTCACCACATTGATCGCTTGGTTAAGCAGTTCGGTTTCGAATGGAGATACTCGACTATGTGCCACCCTCAGGCGAATGGCTTGGCAGAGGCCTTCAATAAGACTATGTGCAATGTTTTAAGAAAGTCAATATCAAAGACGAAGAAAAACTTGCACGAGAAGCTTCCCAAAGCACTATGGGCTTATCGTACTACTAAACGAAATGCTACTGATTCCAGTCCTTACACTCTGGTCTATGGGGTGAAGCAGTTTTACCTCTCGAATTTAGATCCCTTCATTACATGTTGCTAGACATCAAGGACTAACCAAAGATGAGAGAGTCAAACTTCGGTATCAAGATTTGGGTGCGCTCGATGAAAATAGGTTAGAGGCTCAGCAGAACCTCGAACTCAACTAAGAGAGAATGAAGAGGGCTTTCAACAAGTTAGTCAAAGTCTTCTCATTCACCCGTGCGGATCTAGTTATGGCTGTCAAGAGGCTGATTGTTATGCATGGCCATGCGCAACAATTCTTACATGCAACACACTACCACATGCAAGTAACATTGTACGCCTCATGAAGCTCACCATGCTCTAAGAAGCGCCGTCTGAGGCCAGCGTTGGCTGTGTCCTCCAAAGGACAACACCGGTTGTGCTCCCAACTCCTAGCGTCGGTTGTATCCTCCAAAGGCTGGCATCGGCTGTGTCCTCCAAAGGACAACATCGGTCGTGCTCCCAACTCCTAGTGCCGGTTGTATCCTCCAAAGGCCAGCGCCTGTTGTGCTCCCAACTCCTAGAGCCGACTGCCTTTTTTTTGACGATCAGCACTGACCATGTCAGCGCCAACTATGTTTCTAATCCCTAGTGTCAGCTCACTTTTGAGGGTCAGCACCAGCTATGTCCAACGTCGGCTGCCTGTCCTAAGTCAGCGCCGGCCGTATGCTTCACCATGGTTGTTCACCTCCTGATGAATCCTTGTTTTTAGGGCCTAAGACGTTTCCCCTCCTCGACGTTTGCACAATTTTTGATGCAACCATCACCGCCTGCGACGGTCCAACTCTGTGACAGTTCATTTCCCTGCACCCTTCGGTTTCCCGCTGGAACTCCCCTGACACTACTGAAAAACCAAATGCTACTAAGTTACCTGAAAAACGACTGAAAATCTTTCAAAAAATTGCCAAAACTAGCGAAAATGCTGACTGCTGTAGCTCCTGCCGCTTCTACCCTAAAACAACCACGGCCAGAACTCCTTGCCGTCCCCGAAGAATTCCTTTTGCACTCTCTTCCTGAAACATCACCAATCCTCAACAAACTTCACTTAGGTTTGCTGAGGCCGTCCCTGTTAACCTTGTCGGGGCACCCATTGTTTCTCGGAGCTTCCACCGAGAACCCTCTTCTCACTGTTAAAATTGTTTGCTTAAGTCCTTTTTACCTTCAGTGAAAAGTAGTGGAAATTGGGTTTGACCCCCTTTATATAGCCAATGCTTTCCCCAAATGCCTCTCACAAATTGGGAGTCCCAACCGCGTTCTAGAAGGCCAAACAACAATGGGCAAGGTCGGGTTTTGACCTGAGTTTCGAAGCAAGTCTCATCGCCGCCTGTAAAATCCAATTCTAACAAAAGTCAGGACCAGGTCGGGCTCGAGTCCAAGCCCAAACACTAACCCAAACCTAGCGCCGGTGCCTGCTGCGTCCTTAGTAACCTCAACACTTGTTGCATCCTCAATAAACCCAACGCTGGCTGTGTGCTCAAAGACTCAACGCCCCCTGCGACTCAGTGCCGCCTGCGTTCTCAACGACCCAACGCCGACTGCGTGTTCAAGAAATAATATCGGTTGTTCTCAGCACCTACTGTGCTTTTAACAAATCCAGCTCCGGTTGAGTGATAAAGAAATAATGGTCACTGCACTTGCCGTCGGCTATGTCCTAAACAGTCTATTGTTGTATACCCAAGGCCAAAGCCGTGTACGTCCTATTACTATAATCCCCAGTGAAGTGCACCTTAACTAAGACCTATTATCCCAAGCAAAGTGGTACCTAGGTCATTCAAGCTCAGATCATGACTTCTCATCCCCAGTAGGAGAGTCATACTCCTGCTGCAGCTTATTATCCCCAGCAAAGTTAGGGTCACTTTTACTGCTGTGGGTCTTCCTCACACCTAGTTATTCTATCCTCAAGGACATAAAGGATCTACGTTTGTCACCTTTTCCTGAATGAAGTCAGTCTTCCCATCTGGTTTTGCTGACTTTAATCATTTTATCCCCTGGGAGTCACACTTACCCTACTAATCCCCAACAAAGTTTGCCACTCTTTGTAGGCCCACCATCTAAAAAAAAAAGAGAAATACCTCTGCTTGTTATCCACATACTTATTCCCCATGGATCTTCCCCTACATGGTGACCCACGCGATGGTCCTTGCTGCATGACCTTAACTACACAGCTTCGGTTCGGGCTGCACGACTTTAAACTGTACAGCCATGGTCTAGGTGCACGACCTTAAAAGACACAATCCACACTATATGACCATAAACTATAGTGGAGGTTTAGTTGCACAATCCTAAACTGCATGGTCTAAGCTATATGACTTTAAACTATAGTACACGTCCTAGCTGCATGATGTTAAAAGGCTCAGCACCATGGTCCAAACTACATGACCATAAACTGTAGTGGAGATCTAGTTGCACGACCTTAAACTACATGGTCCTAGTTGCAAGACTTTAAACTTCATAACCACGGTCCAAGCTATATGACCCTAAACCATAGTGCACGTCCTGGCCGCATGACGATAAACTGCTTCGCACAGGTCCTGGAGGCATGACCTTAAAACTCGCCCCCATGTACGTGCCACACCTTTTACTTTCATCTCATGCATGTCTTCCCTAACCGACCCATTTGTGCACGTGCACCACCTTCACTACCTCCCCAATGAGTCCATTCATTTCACCATCCTCCACCACTCCCTAGTGAGTCTCACCCGCGCTCACAAAACGGCGAACCATCCCACTACCTATACTCGTCGTAAGCTAGTGGGTAACCATTTGTCACCCACCTTCCATACATCATCCATCATTCATAGGTAGCCTCGTTCCATCTCCCAAAGAAGTGAGCTAAATCAACTACCATACTCACTCCATGGCCTCTATAGACTGCCATCCATCTCCACTACCGTCTAGCTGTATGACCTTAAACTAGAGTGCACGTCTTGGCCACATGACGTTAAAAGGCTTTGCACAGGTCCCGAAGGTATGACCCTAATCATGCCTTCACAAAAAAATGAATAAAATCATGGGCATGGTGTATACCTTTAACAAGGGAACGTCACGAGCAAAAATGACGGATGGGCACGGTCACGAAACTATGAGTAAAAGAGTATGCAAATAAAATCCTAAGCATGGTGAAAGCCCAAAAAGGGCACCATGAGTAAAAATGGAAGAATAAAGGTGGGAATGGTCGAAAGGTCATGGGTAAAAGAGCCCCAAATAAAAAGGAAGTTGGTGAAAACCGTCTCTATGGCGCCGCTTCCCAAGTTCAAGTGAAAATCCACAAAGGACTCTTTGACCAATGAACAGGTTGATGTAGCACTTGCCTCAACATGCGGCTTCAGCCCATACTCAAAAGAAGAAAAAATCCTTGGCGTTACTATAGCAAGACCCCAAAAATACGAGCTTCAAGGAAAAGATTCCAACAGCCTAAGCCTATTCTCAAAAGGACTCGAAAGACAAAATACTCGCCAAGACAACAAAACAAGTCCCATGAGGAAGAACACTATGCCCACGAGGTCACAGACACACTCTAAACATGCTAAAGGCCACTATGAAGGCAAGAAATTGACAAACCCAAGACGACCTTACCAGAGACTTCAGTCTGCCTCGCCACAAATCCCTATAGTCGACAAGCCCAAAATTTTGGGACCGGCTAACAAAATTCCCCCTACTGGACTCAGCAAATGGGGGCAACAAAGGTATCCTGACTATCAAAAGCAAACCTGGTGTAGCAGCAAAGGACGCCAACTAAAGGCTCTTCAATAAACCATCAAGGAAATCATTCCGACATGGCAAAAGATGCCCTAAGAAGGCTAATTCATCCATGACTTTGGACCTACTATGTCATGACATGCTAGCAATGGGTAGGGGTTACACCCAAAGCTGGTCACCTCAATAAATTGAGGTACCCTACCCGCCAAAGGACAACTAGTGCACGACGCAGATGAGCACCGACTAAAGGTTCTTTTATTGTTTATACAAGACAAAGAAACCCAAACCAAATGTGAACAATTCCCTTCGACATGACACTCAATTGCCAGACAGGCTTGACTCTGACTAACGAGGTCCGTACAAAATCCTCAGCTTCAGAATCCCAAACAGTCCACTCGAGGGTGAGGACTTCCATAAGATCCCTCAAAAAAGTCTCTTTCCCCCTAAAGTCTCCACGAACGGACCTGCGAACAATACATCCCTACGTCGGAGCATCTTATTTGCACCATTGTGAATCTCCTCGATGTTCATGCGATCCTGTGGCTAGGGAGAA
The DNA here is from genome assembly GCF_054954075.1 of Amborella trichopoda. NCBI lineage: Eukaryota > Viridiplantae > Streptophyta > Magnoliopsida > Amborellales > Amborellaceae > Amborella > Amborella trichopoda. The sequence goes on from NC_142340.1 coordinate 32,974,954, forward strand.
AAAGTAATAAAGCCGAATTTTTTTTTTCGAATGTTGCCCTTCTCGCTTCTCTCGAAGCACAACATTCGGTGGGGCAAGCTGTTTGAATGTATTTTTCAACACCTTGGTCCCTGATACAGAATAAAGAGGAAGCAAGTTAATAAAGCGTACCAAACAGTGGAAATTTTGACAATCACATAATGGCCTCAGACCTGGACAAGATCTTCATCAGCACTCCAAACGGCCACCTGCCAAGTTTTATCGTGATCAGATATGTCTAAGGCAACTAAACACAAAGAAACAATTTCGAAAAAATTGACCTTTAGCACCCACCCTAAATGGGCCCTGTAACTAGAACTATATTTTTAGTGCATCAAACAGCAGTGGGACTACCGTCATTGGATCTGGCACCGTCAAAAACCCTTATGGGTCAAGTTTCGACTTAATCAGGCACTCCAAGACAAAGCTATGGATAAAATAAAGAAAAGGGGTAGGCCTTACACTCTTTCTGTGTGGCCACCCTACACCAAAACACCATTAAAGGTGGTTGTTTTCACAGTCACGGGCAGTGACTATTTGGGGCCATATCTCACTCGTTCTAAGTCGGATGATGCTCAAATTTTGTGAGATTATTCGTCTCATCAAGACGAGCGTTTCGATAGGTGGTACGTCCCGTGATGATGCCCAAGCAGGGTGAAAAACTGGAAAGAAGTTGCTGATTCGTGAAGAAAATTTCAGAAAATTCAGTAGCAGCATGCCTCACTTGAGCCGCCAAATCACGACACTCGCGTACTCGATCGATACAAAACCAATTACGTTATATGCGTAAGGTCTGTGGCTATCTCTAGTCCGAACCCTGCATATGATGAACAGTCGGATTTCACACACGGAGGTCGAAGTTGTTGTAAATTTCAGCCACCGAATTTCAAGATTCCGGCCAAAAATTCAAGACGACAAAATCTTCATCTGGACACGAAATTGAGTTGCGTTTGTTCCAACATGATCATGACGGCATGCTCAGTGTGATTCATTGAAGAAACCGAAGAAAAAACATCAACTAACGAGCGGACGATCAATCCAAAGCTTTAAGATTCATCTAAAATTCAAGTCTCATGATCATGGTTAAAAAACACGATTCATGGCTTGAAGTTGATATCAAATCGATCCCCATGCAGAGCTCTACAAGAAAACAATCATCTTTCGATCAAACGGGCATCAGAGCAACCCCGAATCAGTCATCGATGATCACCCAAGTTCTCGGGCAGCAACAGGGAGTGTTATGGAATTCCACACATTGTTAGATAGGGGCAAAACAGTCATTTTGTACCCATTTTTTAAATTTCTTTTAATTCAATTAAACTGTAAATATCTTCAATTTTAGGTAGTTTCTTTTCCAAAGCACACATTACCTTTAGAGTACTGGGTGAAAAGCATACCAGCCTTCAATTTCTTCTTTCTTTATTTCTTTGAAGTACTGGGTGACAAGCAAACCGACCTTCAATTTCTTCTTTGGAGTATTGGGTGAAAAGCCTACTAGCCTTCAAACTCTTCGATCTTTCTTTTCCTTTCTCCTTTCTTTTTCACCCTCTCTATCTCACCCCTTTTTTCTTTCATTATAACATATGTACGAAGAGTCCCTTATTAAGGAGACGTTGTAAGGCTATCGAACCTGGAGCCACGCCACCAGGTCATCTTGATCTGAGGGAGAGATCAAGGAACCTAACTAGCTTGGTGACTCCACTGGATACACGCTATCCCATCATTGGATTGTTTGTCTTGCTTTTCTTCTATTGCATGTTCACTTACACACACAGAACTTCAAGTTTGCTATCTCATCCGAGTCAGGGATTTTCTGATCCCCGCACTCGTGAGTCCGCTTCGAGAACAGGTTTTGCGAACCTTGTTTCTAACCTTTCTTCTGAGTGTTGACCCCGTGTCACACTCCCATGTCTTGACTAGGATCGGTGTGAGGAGGGACCCAAAAGTCCCTCACTCCCCATCTCCTAACCTTGGTGGACCCTCCACCAAAGCACCATGCATGCATCGTACACTAGCCACCATACATAGCATGCACCCTGCTACCGGCAAGTCACTTGCCGGTCTTACTGCTTGAGACAGCCGCAAGGCCATCTCTTCCCTTCCTACATGAGGCAATCCACCTGCTGCTGCTCCTGTGGGTCACCATAAGGCCACCCCTCACTCTCAATCACATCGAGCCCCTACGACAAGAGGCTCTACACATGGAGGAGGAGGCTCTAAGACTACCACCTCCCACACATGCATCAGGGCTCGTGGTCCATTGACTCGAGCCACACTTCGGGGCAACCCTCAGGCTGCCTTGAAACATTGTCCGGGCTCGAGTCTTCTTGGACATGGCCTCATATTCCTGATGCATACATATCGCACTACTCGGGGCAGCCCTCTGATTGCGCTTAGTCGAGTATAAGAGAGATGACCCCCTCGTCGTCCCTCCCACCACATGCCTGCTCACTCTGTGAGGGGTGGTCCCAGGGCCATTTCCACCCAAACACATGCTTGCAATCCTCGGCCTCAGCCTCCTAAGGCCCGATCCATTGCTCGAGCCTGAGTTGAGCCTCAGATCACCCGAAATCCTTCTGCAAGTGGCACACACTTGCCACCCCCATAGATGACTCCAAGCTCCCGACTGAAAGGTCACTGACAGTTGACTCCTCCCCCGTTCGTTCCTTCTCCTCCAAACGAGCCTCTCAAGACTTGATACTCGAAGGCCTTTCGTAAGAGTACCCTCCTGAAGAACCATCTTCAAACCAGTCCAACCTTTGGAGCTCATAAAAGAGCTCGGGGCAAGGCCCCTTTGAGCGATGAAGTCTTCCATCCACCATCTCTCCCCAAGCTAAAATAGAAGTCTGAGCTGACTCCTATTTCTGGCCCACATTCCTTGCCGCCACTCATGGAGACGGCTCAGTCATGTCTAAAGAAAGCAGACCATTCTCAATTGCAGTCCCAATCTCGGTTCTAGAGGGAAGTAACCAGAGCCTAAGAGTTAAACTTGACCGACGCTTGCAAATAGTCCCAATAGAAGAGCCCAAGTCACTCGGGGCAAGCAAGCCTACTGATTCCTTGGTCGAGAACCCTTTTTACCCACTATAGGTTGCAACAGAGCTTGTGGTAGAAGAATCATTTATGGTCATTAATGTTGTAGGAAACGAGACATCCGTGCACCCCCTGCGGTCCTAAGAACGTCACGAGCCGATCCTGACCCGATCAACGAATAAAGGTTAAGCTCAATCATGGCATGCTGAACCCCTACTGACTGACTTGCAGCACCCAGTCCAGTGTGTGTGCCAGACCCCAACTGTGCGAGAGATCAACATTCTTGAAGAAACGGTCAGTGTAATGGTTGTTAATGATCCCAATGATGATCAAGAAGACTGCATGAATCAGTTCAAGGACATGATTCGAAAGATGATCGGGAAAATCGTTCTGATGGAAAGCACCCGCCCGCTTGGCAACTCATTACATCAGGAAGCCAATTCTCCCCATCCAGCCGATCCAGTCCCAAGGCAGCCATCTCCCTTGCATGATCATTCTTCCTCTCTAGAGGTCTCTAAAACCGATATTGATGCCATGGTCACCCATAGCTTGCGAGATAGATAAATCCAAGGCCTCCAAGATACAAATTTGTATCAGAAGCCCTATGTCTCTTATATCGACCAGCTCTCGTTTCCCCCAAATTATCAGAAGGGGTGATTAGCGCTCTTCAACGGCACGAGTTCGCCTCATCAGCACATCGCCCACGTCCATTCGACATGTCAAGAGACAACAGCTGATGGGAGGCTTCTTCTCTGTCAGTTCACTGAGACTCTTGATGGGCCAGCATTTAAGTGGTACTCCTGACTCCCTCCGAACACAGTGCAGACTAAGGAAGAAATGGAGCTCTTGTTCTACAAGCGTTTCTATGAAGTCAAGAGAGAAGTCCAGGCTATTGAACCTCTTACATTAAACCATAATTCAGACGAGCCGGTCGATCAGTTCATCACAAGATGAAGAGATCTAGCTTGTACACCAAGTTACCCCCATGCCTGAAATTGACGCAGTCCAAACCTATGTGTGTAACATGCGGCCAAAAATCTCCCTGCATGTTGAAGCGTCAAACCCAACCTCTATATCAGACCTGATTTTCAAAGCAGTCCGGATAGAGAGTCTTCTCAAGCATCACAGCAAGCTTCAAACCTCATCATCAAGAGGGGAATGCAATCGAAGCTCTGGTAACGGTCGTAGCAATTCTCGGGGCAATCAATAAAAAGGAGTAATCAATACTGATTGAGCAACAAATGATCACCTTCCCTGAGGTGAAAAGGCTAAAAGATGCTGATTTCGCCAGGCATAAGAATTACTGCGCATATCTAGGGCGTTGGGGCATCCTGATCAGGATTGATTCACCCTTAAGGATCACATCGAAGACTTGATCCAGAAGGGGCAGATACAGCTTGATAGCCTCAAAAATACATTCGGGGCAGCTAAAGCGTCTCACATGGTGACAGTTCAAGAGGATGATAAGCATGTGTATCATCTTGATGAACTACCACCAGACTTTCTTCGGTATCATGCTGCAAATAGGGTTCATCATGCAAAATTCATGGAGGCAGCCCAGACTCCTTGCTCAAGGGACTCAAAACCTCTGGTGCCCATATCATCGGATACAAGGACATGACTTAGAAGGGTGTTTCGATTTTCGAGCAATAATCACAGAAACAGTGCAAGGAGAGCACTCCACTAGCACTATTTATGGGGATGATGTTCAAACCGCCAGATTGTTAACACAAGAGGTCGCCCCCAGATGCAGATCCCCCGTGATGACGTGCTACCCAAACCTTCCGCTTCGGAAGAACCTTTGACTTCCCAACCATGGCAGGTCTATCGAGGACGAAGCAGAATGAAGTCTATGAGAAGGGGAGCGGTTTGCCAAGCAAGGGCAGCCCTCAAGCCAAGCGAACCTGATCAACTTGCATCAATTCCCAAAAATGGTAGAAGGAGATGATCACAAAGGGATTCTCGTCGAAAGAGGAAACTCCCTCAACCCCATATTGAGGTCACACTCCTCAAGCCCCTTCCTCCATTACCAACCCTGCAGGACTTCTTCCCTGAGTCAGTCGCTCTCGCTGACTAGGACCTACAGTCCAGTTGTGAGGTAGTTCGTGACCTTTCCTCAGCTCACGCTCCCAATACGTCCGATAAGGGTGACGACATTAAAAGCACCCCTCCAACGGTCCAAGCAGGGTGAAGACTTAAAAGATTCCCTACACATGTCCAATTTCGATGATGACGCTAAAAGCTACCCGGATCGGTCCATTCTGAGTGACAACCTTAAAAGCTCTCCCCCATCTTCTATCCTCAATTCTTCTAGTCCTTCTTCTTCTTCTGTTAACACATTTTCTGCAGGTATGATTCTCGAATGTCCAGACTTTGAGGATCTTGACAAAGAGCTGACAAGTTGCAATACTAGCATGCAGCTGAAAAAGACGATGGCTCAAGTATCTGGGTTCCTAACAGTTGCTGACGCCTTGATGGCTAGATCCAATAAGAAACCTCCTCCCATTATTGGGGAGCTCCTCATGCGATAGAGAAATCCCAAGGCCAAGGAACCCCAATGGTCTCTTGAGCCCAACTTCGAATGATGGCTGAGAAAGCTAAGAGAGCAGAGCTCCCATTCTCGTGAGGCATGCCATATGGTGCAGCTATCGGAAGCAGTGACCAACACTGACCCAATCAGTCTAAGGTCAGGCACGAAGTTACAGTCACTCATGAAGAAACAACCGAGACTCTTGAAGTACCCTGGTTCGCCACTTCTCCCATACCCTACCACACCAACCAATCCACCACTCCTTAAGTTCTCGAGATCACCATTGATCCCATACACCCAATACTCTTCAACACCTAAACTTCCATCAATCTCCATTTTACCAACACCTACCCCTATTACCCAACTTAACCAGTCTACACCAGACCTAGTTGCTCAACCTAGCCAGTCAGCACCATGTCTAGTGGCACAATCTCTTCCTACCCGATCCTCACAAACTCTCAAATCCACGTCGATTGCACAACAAAGTCAGCCGGTGCCCCAAAACAAGCATATAACTAAGCCTCCTCATAACCCTCCATGATAACCAAACCCATGGCAGGTCCAAGAGTACATAGAAACGATGATTGCAAGAATGAGAATGATGTGGTGGCTGTAATTATGGTCGTCGAGTCCCAAGATCCTCCACTCACGCTCTCTGAGCCTAGCTCTTCCCAGCTAACTCAGGTGCCTCGAAATTCTCTTTCCCAACTATATGCACTTCCTCTCCTTGAAACTGACCCCTTCTAAAGCAAACAAGCATAAGAAGTGGCCAACATGCTCTATACCATCAAAGCCCCATTTGAGGACGAGATGTCAAGAGCGTGGGTACCCACAAACTTTGAGGTCAGGACGTTCGAAGTCAATGAAGGATCCTCTAGATCGCTGACTGATGATGAGGTGGAATTCCAAGAAGCCCCTAAAGAATGGAAAGAATGTGGTCAAGCTACAGCTGACGATCACGAGGAAATAAACTTGGGTGATGAGAATGACCCAAGGCCAACTTTTATTTTAGCTAACATGACGGCAGATGAAAAAGAGCGTTATGTTACCTTCCTAAGAGTGAACCGAGAGGTCTTAGCCTGACACTATCATGAGATGCCCGGTCTCAACCCCCAAGTCGCAGTACATTGGCTTGGCATTGACCTGTCTTTCAAATCTGTGAAGCAGAAATCAAGAAGGTTCTGACGTAATCTTGAAATGCAGATAGATGTTGAAATAACTAAACTCAAAGGAGCAGGTTTTATTCGAGAGGTCAAATACTCGAAATGGCTCGCTAATGTGGTGCAAGTTAAAAAGAAGTACGAGCAAATCAGGGTTTGCATTTATTTTCGTGACTTGAATGTCGCTTGCCCAAAAGATGACTTCCCATTGCCAATCACGGAAATGCTTATCGATTCTACAGCCCATTGCCAAATCTTCTCCTTCATGGATGGGTATTCTGGGTACAATTAGATAAGGATGGTGCCAGAGGACGAAGAGGCCACCGCCTTCTTGACTCCCAAAGGGGTCTTTTGTTACACAATGATGTCAGTTGGATTGAAGAATGTAGGTGCTATGTATCAGCGAGAAATGACCACCATTTTCAAACATATGTTGCACAAAGATGTGGAGTGTTACGTAGATGATTTGGTGGTTAAATCTGAAAGGAAGGATATTCACATGCAAGACCTCGAGCGAGTGATCGAGCGGCTCCACCTTCAACAGCTCAAGATGAAACCCCTGAAGTGCGTATTTAGTGTACGTTCAGGAAAATTCTTTGGGTTCATTGTCAGATATCGGGGATTAGAGATCAAGCCAGTCAAGATCAAGGCAATTTGAGGAATGCCACCGCCAAACGACAGTCTGAGAACTTCAGTCTCTTCAGGGTCAGCTTGCTTACATTCGGAGATTCATTTCCATCCTCTTAGGACGATGCAAGCCTTTCTCACACCTTTCAAAGAAGGACAGTCCTTTCACATGGGATGGGGCAAGTCTGGCAGTGCTGGATGACATCAAAGAGTATTTATTAAGCCCCCAATACTCTCCACACGTGTCTCGGGAAAGCCCCTCATTTTGTATGTGACTTCTCTCGATGAGTCACTTGGTGCTCTCCTACTATAGAACAATGAGGGAGAGAAAGAAACTGCTATGTACTACCTCAGTCGCAGTATGCAAGGAGCTGAAAAGAATTACCTAGCAATTGAGAAGATGTGTTTGACATTAATCTTCATAGTCCAAAAGCTCCATCATTATCTCCTAGGTCATGAGGTGCAGCTTATCTGAAAAGCTGACCCCATCAAATTCCTCATGACACGCCCTTGCCTGTCACGACGCTTGGCTAAATGGGCACTATTACTAATGGAGTTCGACATCAAATATGTTCCGCAAAAAGCTATCAAAGGCCAAGCCCTAATTGATTTAGTGACAGCACACCCTGTACCGAAAGAATCTCCCATGTCAAGCGACCTCCATGATAAGGAACTATTCTGTGTTGAACCAGCACGTGATTGGAGATGTACTTCAATGGGGCCTTTTAGTCTAAAAGAGGCAGTGCCGGAGTAGATTTTCTGACCCCTCAAGATGGTGTCATTCCCTTGTCCTTCTCCCTCGCAAAGGCTGACTAGCACAATAAGGCTGAGTATCAAGCACTCTTAATAGGGCTCGAAGTCGCCTTAAATCTGGAACTGAAGTGGTTAGCCATTTTCGGTGATTTCTAGTTGATAATACGGCAGCTCAAAGGGATATACAATGTGAGAAAAAGATAGCCTCAAGCCTTATCATGACACTGCTAAAACATTGATGGTGAACCTCGATGATTTTTCCTTAGGGCACATCCCTAGAGAATTGAATTCCCAGACTGATGCTCTTGCCATGCTCGATGCCACTACTCAAATCTCATCGAAAGAACCTATGCCTATATGTGTAGCAGAGTGGAGGCATATTGAGCTGGTTAGAGAGTTAGATGGGGATGATGACAAGATTATTTTCCCAGAATGCCCTCCTTATCTATTTGGGCTACTCCTTTCTACTAAGGATGCTCTCGAAGCTGAAAGAAGACAAAGCAGGCCCAAGGCAATAAGTCCAAGAGACAAGAAGAAGATATCTTTGATCCAATATGTGCGGCGATCGAACAAGTTGAGGATTGGAGGGAGCCAGTAATCAACTTTCTTAAACACAGTCGGTTATCGGAAGATCGCATTGAGTACAACAATATACGAAGAATGTCGACCAAATACACTCTTCATGAAATAGATGCTCTCTTTTGACGATCTTGGACGGTATCCTTCTCTGATGCGTTGACACAAAAGGAGCAAAATAAGTCTTAGAATAAGTGCACTACAATATCTGTGGTCTTCATCAGTCCGGCCCTAAGCTCTATGAACGGATACACAGGTTGGGGTATTACTGGCCGTCAATGGTCGCAAATTCGTTGACCTATGCCGAAAGATGCCAGGTGTGTCTGATACATTCAAACCTCATTCACCAGTCACCAGAGCCTCTACATCCTACGGTGATGTCCTGACCCTTTTCACAATGGGGATGCACATTGTCAGACCCTCCCTCCGCATTGGGACATACGTTCATCTTAACCGCCACATAGTACTTCTCCAAATGGGCTGAAGCGATACCACTCAAACGTGCCCTCGAAGAATCAGTAGCCGACTTTGTACGACATCACATCATTTCCCGATTTTGTGTGTCTGACCGGATCATATCAGACAATGGACCCCAGTTCAGAAGCCAGCACGTTGTCTGCTTGGCTAATCAATTTGGCTTTGAGTGGAAATACTGTACTGTGTACCATCCTCCAGCAAATGGTCTAGTTGAGGCCTTCAACAAGACCCTTTGTAGTGTTATAAGAAAATCAGTGTCAAAGATGAGAAAAAATTGGCATGAGAAGCTTCTCTAAGCTTTATGGGCTTATCGTACCACAACTCGGAATGCCACCGATTCTACTCCTTATTCGTTGGTGTATGGGAGTGAAGCGGTGCTACTCCTTGAAATCCAACTTCCATCACTTCGCATCGTCATACAACATGACATGATATATGATGAACAAGTCAAGTTATGTTATCAAGAATAAGATGCACTTGATGAGAAGAGACTAGAAGCTCCGTAGAACCTTGAACTTCATCAAGGGAGGATGAGGAGGGCTTTTGACAAGTCAGTCAAAGTCCTCATTCTCTCGTGGTGACTTGGTTCTAGCAGTTAAAAGGCCAAACGTCATGCATGGGCATTGTAAAGGAAAATTTTGAACCTAAGTGGGAGGGCCCTTATGTAAAAAACAAGGTGTCCCCAATTGGAGCTTATATATTGACTCACCCAGACCGGAAGGATGCAATGCCCCTATCAACGGACGTTACCTAGAAAGGTATTACTCATGATCCTTATGGTCTCGAAGGTAAGACCCTAAACATGCCTTCAAGTCTTGGAGTATGACTCTAAACACACACCACTCTTACGGTGTCGAAGGTAAGACCCAAAACATACCTTCAAGTCTTGGTTTATGACTCTAAAAGCGCACCACTTCTACGGCCTCAGAGGTGCGAACTTAAAAACTTTTCCACAAAAAAGGAAGAAGGAGGGTGGCAAGCTTACTGCACCCAAAAGAGGCAGAGGTTGCAGAGGTAATAACACGAAAGAGAAGGGGAGACAATTAGTGCAAACAAGAAGAACTTTTCATTAAGAGAAGCTACAAGTTACAGATACAACTTTTTATTACAATTGCGAAATTTTGAAAATTCAATACAAAAGATCACCAACGTTGTTCTTGCATCTGAGGAAAAGAGAAGCAATTGACCATCAGTGTTGCCCTTGCATCTGAAGAAAATAAAGCAGTTGATCGCCAGTGTCGCTCCGCATCAGAAAAATAGAGAAGGGTTTTTGATCGAGTACATCAAACATACAAAACATACTTCTCAGGCAAGGAACTGGCCAATGATGGAGAGCATACCCTGTTCGCAGCAAGTGCCCTTCCACAGAACAACATGGAGTTCACAATTGTGCTTGAGGATTTGGTTTCCTATAGACTCTGCAAGCCAGATGGGATTCCCCCTGAATTGCGCTTGGGATGAAATCCTGTAAGGTTGGTAGAAGAGGAATGGTCCTAAGAAACTCTTCCTCTACTGGTGGCTGTGGGAGGTGATTCCTTCGGTGAGTGGACCTCCAGTCTCCTTTTGGGTCCCTGAGGAGGGGTTCGGTCCGCCCTATCAGGCTGATGAGTAGCCCTGGCTTAGTGGACTGCCTCGTACTTCATGAATTTGAGCCTGCTTTGCCCATGGTAGACTTCCCAAGGCTAAGAAGTCAAGCGCTCTGAAGGGTCCAGTGTATGCTCATAGGGGACCTGTAGTGGGGCTTCGTCTTGGACGTGAATGACGACTTGGAAGTGCTCTAGGAGAACGCCACAAATAATGTGGCCCTCTTGCACCTTTTGAGTGACTATAGCTTCAAACCCAAAGAATTCTTTCAGTTCCTGGCCTCATATTGGTGATATGGGCACCAGAGGTTTTCCATACCCTGGCCAAGGCGTTTAGGCTACCTGGTGCACTTGGGAGTGACGAAGACCTGTTGGAGCATTATCTCAACAAGGGCCTGTAGAGGGTCTAGCTCAGCACTTCCCAGGGCTTGCATCAAGAGTTCTTGTTGCACTGGTGGAAGAGGACTTGAGTGTGTCCTTCTAAGTTATCATGAGCTTTCTGATATGGCTGCATCTTCTTTGCCAAGAGCTCATGTAAGCCAGTGCATTTGCTCATGTCATGGCCTCATATCAAGTGATACGCGCACCAGAGGTTCTCAGTTCTTCGAGGCAGGAACTTCGGTTGCCTCGTTGGCTTTGGCTTGATGTGTCCCTCATTGAGCATTATAGAAAATAGTGCACGGAGGATAGCGGGTTCCCCCTCATCTTCTTGGATTGTCACTCTATGAGAAGCCTCAGTTGCCCCAAATGCTTTCTTTAGCTCTTCAAGCTTTATCTGGCCCTTGTTAATAAGGGCTTCGATAGTATCATTGAGCTTGTAGCAGTCCTGAGTGGGGTGGCCAACGTTCATGTGATAGGCGCAGTACCTTTCGTGTGTCTCCTATCCAGCTTGTTCATCGGTGCTGACCTCCGACAACAAGATCATATTTTTCTCCAGTAGTAGTCAAAGCAATACAGGAACCCACTTCTTGATAAAAGGGTACATCGCTTCTCTGTGTGTTTTTAGTGGGTAGGACTTTATTATAGGACTGGTGCTTGCCCCCGATTTGAGATGTTTGTGCCTTGGATATGTCTAGGGTTTGAGGGAAGGCTTTGTTAGTGTCAATCACGGTGACGGCCGCACTGATCACTGCTTATTGCTGGTTGCCCTGACTATTGGAGAGAGAATTCGAACTGGAGGGTTGTTGACGAGATCCATCATGGTGTTTGGATAGACCCTCAATACTAATTGCTTTAGAGATGAGCTTTGACATGGAGGGTGGATTGGAGGCCTCGACATGAAGGGTGATCTCGAGAAGCATGTTTCGTACGCAGGTCTGGACAGCTTCTTTTTAAGTCATGGGAGTGGCATGGAACGTCCCCAGCTCTCTCCATCGGGCGATGAACTTGTCAATTGGTTCACCAGGGTCCTAAGTCAAAGTGAGGAGCTTGATAGTTTCCCTATTCCTTTGGACTTCGTAGAAGAGTTGATAAAACAATTGCTCCATTTCCTGCCAGGTGTGAACCGAGTTTGGAGGCAGCCGAGCATACCACTAGAAGGCTGGCCCTTCTAGAGTCTCGACGTACTAAAGGAGGAGGAGTCGCCCGTTAGTTGCTGTCTCTCAACAAGCTGCTTGGAATTGAGCAGTTTGCTGGTGCAAGGATGTAGTACCGTTGAATAGGGGGAGCTTCCCTTTCTAATAGTTCAGGGGAAACAGTACTTGGTCGATGTACGAGGGGTACGGCTTCTGGTAGAGCGACGCCTCTTGCATGCCTGAGACCATGTTCTTGAGGCTATGGGCCACCATGGTATCTACGTCAGTTTGGGAAACCCCACGAGAAAGAGAGATGTCTTGTGAGACCAGTGGGGGAGTTTGCCTGAGAACTGTGTCCCCCTTAGCTGGAGAATCGGTCTCATGATGAGAAGAAGGGGATTTGGGGGTCTCTAGATGTTCCATCTTTTTGAAGATGGACAACATCCTTAGCTCGAACCTATTCTTGGGCGTCGCCCGGCTCGTTAATCGCCATGACACTAACCGTTTCTTCTGGAAGGTCAGAGCCAGGTGGAGTAGTGGATGGCCGGGGTTGGTGAGTCATGCATGGCAAGTCGGTCTGTAGGGACTCAGCATGCCTTGACTGGACTTGAGCCCTATACACCGACCTCGTGAGGACCGGTTCACGACGGTCTTGGGATCGGGGATTCTGGGCAGTGATCACCGAGCAATACTCTTGGACTGGCTGGGGCTTGGGCTCTGGGGTCCGCAAAGGGAAGAAGGGATTACGAGGCAGGAAGTCCCCAAAGGTGGTAACCTCAACTTCCTTGGGGGTTTCTTTTGTCAGAATCTACAAACCTTTCTTCTTCTTGATCTTGAGGTTTCTATGGACCTCTTTCCAGAACCGAGCTTGAGGCTTGGACTATCCCATTTTTCTTAAGCAAGCGAGAGCCGTGTCTATGAGCTGAAGGTGATAGTGGGGTCCAAGGACTTGGGGCAACCTGGGTCGCTACTATGGAGGTTGGAGGCCTCTGTCTGACATCAACCTATTGCCCCGAATTCCATTGTGGGGTGCAAGTGCACGGCTGACCTGAGCTGACTCAAGAGGGTACTCTTAGAGAAGACCTTTGTGTACTAGGTCTCGAGATGCTTGCTTGGTGTAGGAAGAGCGGCGGAAGAAGAAGCTTGTTCTTGACTTTGCCTAAGTCAAGGTCAAGACAGAACCTGCAAAGTCGGTGTGTGTGCACCTTTAAGGTTAGCCTCCATGGTGAACTGGTTCGACCTTAGTAGGTCGAGACCCATGCTTGTGTCTGTGAGGGATCAAGTAGAAACCCATCTCTCATAGGGTGAAGCTATGTGTGGTGAGAGGGAGGACAAAGTGGTCAACCCTCATGTGCTCGAGCTAACGGCGAACTAGCGCTACCCCGAGTTGTGGGATGCATAATGCGCGTAGGGTTTTGCTAGAGAAGGCCTAGCCTTGAACACGAGTTTGGGGTAGTACGAAATTTTCCCTGAGGTGTGGCTCGAGTGGTTGGACCATGAGCTCTTAGGTGTGTGCGTGTGGTGGAGACCTCAGAATTTTTGACTCCGTGTGCCGAGCCTCTAGGTGTAGAGGTTCAGGGTAGTGAAGGAGTTCGTGGGGTAGCCTTGCGATGACCCTCAGAAGTGATGGCAACTTGCTGGCCTTTCGCGAGAGTGGGAAGGGCAGCCTTCCAGCATACCTTAGCGATATGATTGGCAAGGGACTTGCCAGTAGTAGGGTGCGCACTGTGTGCGATAGCAGATGTGCTACCAATGCAAGGGGCCTTGGTGGAGGGTCCACCAGGGTGAGGAAGTGGGGAGTCAGGGACCTTTAAGTCCCCTCTTGCATCAACCCAGGAAAGCACCAGGGAGCCGGACTGTGATTCCTGACTCAAAAGAAGTGTACGGAAGGAGGTTTGAGCAGCTCGCTTCCTTGAGACAGTCACAAGTGTGGGGACAAGAAAGTCCCTGACTCGAATGAATGGGCTGAATAACCTAGGTGCAATAGAAAGTAATGCAGAAAGTAAAGGAAAAACTGATCAAACAAGAGCGAACTGACGAAGGGGTAATAAGTCCCCAATGGAGTCGCTAAACTGGTTAGGTGCCTCAATGTCGCCTCCCCGGATCTAGGTGATCGGGTGACATATGTCTCAGGTTCGGAAGACCCGGGACCTGAGATCGCTCTCTCAGGAACCTTGTTGAAGAACAAGGGCAGGTATCCAACTAGTGAGAAAGGAATTTTGAATGTGAGGTGGGGACCAACCTCATCTGGGTCCATGACTTGCTCGGGCTAACTCACACGGTTAGATCACGACGAAAAACCCCCAGCTGCTTCAGCTGGATTGGAATCACCTCCCTTGACCTACAATCTCTTGATTTTCTGCATAATACTACTATGGCTAATTTGCAAGACAAGTGGGCCGAAAGGCCCACCCTTGTCTTAGGGCATGCATGTTCGTGTGGCTGAGAATGTAAAAAGTTAGGGCGATGAAGTGGAAAGCACGAGGTGGTGAAGAGATAGGGTCCCGACAGCGCTACGTGTTGCCACCCCCAACTGTGAAGTAGCAGTGTCGCTACCCATTGTTGGTGCTAGACACTACCGCTCACGGCTAGAGGGTGAGCAATGAACTTCGGGTGGCACTAGGCGAAGCCAACGGCAACACAAGAAGGCAACACACCCCTGCGCGGGCGGCGATGACATTTTGTGAAGCACACAGAGATAGCCATTTGTGAAGCACGCAGCGACAGTTCTTGCCAAGGCACACGGCGATAGGCGTGGGATGTAAGAGTGACCTATGGACGGTGATAGATTGGAGGATCACACGAAGGAGGTTTGTGGGCGGTGATAAGCACCAAGCACGTGAAAGAAGCTTGCGGACGGCGATAGTTTGCAGGATTGCACGAAGGAGGTTTGCGGGCGGTGATAGACACCGAGCATGCGAAGGAAGCATGCGGACGGTGATAGACACCGAGCACGTGAAGGAAGCTCACGAATGGCGATAAGTGTTGTCGTAACCTCTCGTGAGAGGCGATAGGCATCGCCGTCTGCAACAGGAGCGCAACAGGGGGAAGACCCCTGTAGGCGGCAATGAGTTTAGTTGTCTGCATTCTTCACTAAGATGTTAAGGACCTCCCTGCGGACGGTGATAAGCAGCGTTGTCTACTAGCCTCGCTGGGAGCTAGAGATGAACTAATAGAAGGGGAGACGAGCTAGCGCGTGGTGGTGCTATCGCCATGCACGATCTGTGAAGCCACAGGGAGGGGAAATGAGAAAAGAAAGAGGCATGCACGGCACTGCCACTGCCGTGCATGGCCTCTGAGGGAGGCTCAAATATGAAGAAGAAGAAAGAAACGAAGAGAGAGAAGACTTTACCTTGAGCCAAGGGTATCAGTCCAATAGTTTCTCTCTTCTTACTCTTACTCTTAGAAAATAGGGTGCAAATGACAGATCTTCCCCTTCCTAACAAGTTGTGGAATTTCAAGACAGTCCGTGTGTTGCCCGAGAACGTGCATGATTTTTCATAGATGATTTGGGGTTATTCTGATGCCTGTTTTATAGAAAGGTGATTATTTTTTTGTAGGGCTCGGCATGGTGATCGATTTTATACCAACTTCGAGCTATGGATCGTGTTTTTAGGGCACGATCATGTGACTTGAAATTTGAAGGAATCTTGAAACTTTGGATAGTTGTGGGCTCGTTCTTCGATGTTTTTCTATGATTTCTTTGCTAGATCACATTGAGCATTCCATCACGATCACGGGGCAACAAACGCAGCTCGATTCCATGCCAGAATGAAAATTTTGCAACTTTGGAGTTTTCGTCGAAATCTGGAATTCTTGCAACGGAATTTGCAGTCACTTCTTCGGCTTTGTGTGCGGAATCCAACCGTTCATCATGCACGAGCAGTGTGATTTGGCCGCTCGAGCTAGGCATGATGCTGCTGATTTTCTTGCAACTTCTCATGGATCAACAACTTCTCTCTAGCTTTACTTCGTACTCGAGCGTCGTCGCAGGGTGTGCCACACATCTAAATGCTCATCTTGACGAGACGAACACGCTCCATAAAGTTTGAGCATGATCGGATGTCGTACAAGGAAGATATAAGCATCAAAATTCACTATTCATGACTACCCCTTCAATGGAGTTGAGTTGCAGGGTGGCCGCACGGGAATAGCGTGTGGCTCCTCTTGGTTTGCTCTTTTGCCTATAACGTTTTCCTGGAGCATCCGTTTAAGCAGAAATTTGACCCCTAAGAGTTTTCAACCGTAACAGATTCAATGGTGGTGGTCCCACAGAAAATTGAGACATTGAAGATATATCTCTAGTTATAGGGTCTGTTTTTGGGTGGTGCTAGAGGTTGATTCTATTGAAACTATTTCTCGGTCTGCACTACCTTAGACATGTTGGAATGTGACAAAACTTGACAGGAGACTTTTGAGAGTCCTTACAAAGATCTTGGCCACTTCTGGGGCTATTCTGAGATTGTCAAAATTTCCACTATATGTTAGGCTTTATTAATCGGGGATCCATGATGATGAAAAATGTCTTCCAAGACATGTCCCTGTCGCAAGACATTAAAATGACATGACAAATAGTCCATGCGCATGACTTTAATCTATGAAATGGACGCCCCTCCCTCATCCTCAGTAAGAGTCACATCCATATATCGGCCCATTATCCCCAGTGAAGTTAGGATCATTCTTATCTCTTCAATCCCCAGTGCGGTTGCACCTATGCTCCGGCCTGTCATTCCCAGCAAAGTTACATGCATACTATTTTTCATTATCCCTATGGTAACATGCTTATCCATTCAATCCCCTTGGGTTGGTTGCTCATGAAGCTATCTTATCCTCAGGAGTTGGATTACTTTCCCATGAGCCATGGAGTTTCATCTTTCACCTTAGAGAGTCATACTTGTCCCCTAATCTCCAATGAAGTCTTCTTCTTCATCTAAACCTCTTGCTGGTTTCAACCATTTTTATCCCCAAGGGAGTTGGATTGCTATCTACAGATCTATTCCCCATGGAGAATCACATACATGGCAACCCACCTAAATGGTCTAGATGCACAACCCTAAACTGCAAGGTCCAAACTATATGACCTTAAACTGTAACGGAGGTCTAGTTGAATGACCTTAAACTGCACAATCCTCGTTGCATGACTCTGAACTGCATAACCATGGTCCAACTGTATGACCTTAAACTGTAGTGCACGTCCTGACCGTATGACGTTAAAAGGCTGAGCACCATGACGTTGAAGTTCTGGGATTTGGAAGCGTGCAAGTGTACTGCAATGTCAGATCTCATGTTTTTAATACACATGAGCACCTCTTAGTCCTCAGGGAGCGGTGTTTCCTACCCTATACTGACATTTCGCCACTGAGTGATATAGTCTTGCACAGATTCATGATCCCTTTGCTTCACATTGAGGAGCTTAACCAAATGGACCACCCTTTTTGTGTTGTGAAACCTTGTTAAGAATGCTTCCTGCATTTTCTTCCATGTAAATATGGTCTCAGTGGTGTTATATATTATTTTTGACATACCTGTATCCCCGAGGCGAATAAGGAGAGAGCTAGTACTAACCTGGTCTCATTGATGCTCAAAATACCGTCAGACCACGGGAACACTGTAACAATAAGCCTAAAATTGGGCGACCACTTAAGAAGTGCCAGAATGGCCTCAAATTGCATGAGAGGGTATTTTTGATACCCTAAGGACACCCTCAAAGTTTCGTCGTATTTTGACAAGTTTTGATACGATCAGAATGGACCTTAGTTTTCAATCCAGCTCCTATCATGTTAAAAGTGAACCTTATAACTATATCCTTATTTTCTGGGTCTCAAAACTATATCAGACTACCGCCATTTGATCCATAATGTTGAAAATACTTGTAATTGGGCTTTTTATCTCTTTCTTACTCTCTTGAGAAAACACTTGAATTTTTAGAGTGAATTATTGAGTTCTCAACTTGTTCATTTACTTTGCTTGCAAGTTCAAGACCAAGATAGGAGAAGACAGAAACATTTCCTAGAGAGAGAAAATACCCCTAGAGAACCATACACCTTTGCTTATCCTATAAACCTTAGTTAGCCTACACCTTATCCTATGCCATATACCATAGTGTACCATACACCATAGCCTATTCTATACACTATATTGTACCCTACACTATACACCATAAAGCACCATACAACATAGTTCCCCATGAACCTTAGCCCACCTTATACTCATTAATTCCTATAAATCCTACCTTAACATAACCCACCTAAACCTTAACCTTGATCGACCAAGCCTAAGCCTCTCTCTCTTATATGCATGCAAGGGGATTGATGGATGCACACCTCGACTCAAGCTCATCCTAAGTTCACTCTTTCTCCTCTCTTTCTCTCTCTCACTCTCCTTTCTTTCTCTCTTCTCTCTTCCTCTCTCTCTTCTCTCTTTCTTTCTTTCTATCTCTTTCTCTCTCTCTCATGTCTAAACTTCTGGACCCGCACCTAGGGCTGGCCCATCACTCTCTTCCCTTTCTTCTCTCCTTTCTCTCCCTTACCCTCAACTCATTCCTCCATCCGCCCTCACTTCTTCCTCCATCCACCCCTCAGCTCTCAATCTCCATCCGCCCCTCACCTCTCACTCTCCATCCGCCCTCACCTCTCACTCTCCATCCGCCCTCACCTCTCTTCTTCCATCCGCCCCTCGTCTCTTACTCTCCATCCACCCTTACCCTCACTTGGCTCCTCCTCCACCCTCTTACTCTTTCACCTTATCTCACGCACTCCCATCCTCCCATCTATACCTCACACTCCCATCCACCCTACTCACCCTTGCACTCCCATCTGCCCCTCTCTATTCTACATTTCCATCACTGTACTCACCCTCACATTCCCATCCAACCCTCTCTACCTCACACTCCCACCTGCCCTACACCCTCACACTCCCATCCACACCTCTGTCTCTAACCTCCATCCGCCCTCACTCTCCCTTGCACTCCCATCCGCCCTCATCTCTCTAACTTCCATCCACCCTCATTCTCTCTCACACTCCCATTCACACTCCCATCCGCCCTCACTCTCTCCCACCCCTTCATCCACCCTCATCTCTCACTCCTCTATCATGCGTTACTCTCATCTATCTCTATCCGCCCTACCATCACGCTCTCTCTGTCTGCCTCTATCTTTATCCACCCTATCATCTCACCTCACCTATATGCCCTACCCTTACGCACTCTCTATTCGCCCTACTCTCTAATATCTCTTATCCACCCTACCTTCTCATCTACCCTATCCACCCTACCCTCCTTCATGCACCTCTATCCACCCACACTCCATACACTACCTCATCTCTCCACACATCCTCATACTAGTCCCCATACGCTCCTCATTCTCTCTCAACTCTTTTTACCTTCTCATTCTCCTTAGAGCTCAAACCCGCACCATAGGTGGGTTCATCGTCCCTTGACACCATTTACCTCATTTTCCCTCATCTTAGACACCCTTTTCTCCCTCTAAATCACACTGCAATTCCTCATTCAATTTGCCTTTTTTTATATCATTTTCTTATTTATTCCACCTCTCGCTTTTCTTGTTGCTTCTTTTACTTCTTGAGCACTCGACTCGGGGTCATCTTGAGACAGTGTCTTTGGGTGCTAAATCTTAGTTTGCTACTCTAACTACCATCTCGTGCAGTGAAGTTGGGTCGTAAGAGACATTGATTCTCTTACACTCGATCACTTGGGTTGGGGTCATCCTGAGTCAGCTTTCTTTAGAGTTCTGACCCTTTCACTACTCTAACCACTGAGTCACATAGTGTTTGGATTGTAAGAAACTTCTTTCTCTTCCACTTTTTTCTCTCATTTGATCACTTTCAGGGGGCTCTTTGGCTTAGTGATATAGTTATAGGCTCAGCCATGTAACTCTACTTTCTAAATCCTCCGGGTACCAAGACTTCAAGCCTGGTGCTTTCCCTGTCTTCGGTAATACCTCTTAGGAGAGGTTACATAGGGAGGCTGCTCAATTCTCTTTGGGTCGTCTTTTCACTTATCTTCTTCACTTTGATCTTCTTCTTCTTCTCACTTCTAAACTACTTTCTCATCAAGTTCTTATTCTTATTCACTTCTCTCCTTCCTTTCTTTCTTAACCACTTTACCCCCAAAACTAGAGTCATTCACCCATAAAAAGATACATCAGAGAGGAGTACATCATATTTAGATTGCATTAGCAGTCTTCAAGAAAGATTCCAAGTGAAGTGTTTAGTTTCGAGAGGGGGCCGTATCCGAACCACGCTGCTGGATAGCCGGAGGGCTTTCATTCATTTATATAAGAGGGCAATAGCCCGGGCTTATCCCATGAACTCAAAACTGCGGTGAGGTAAATGCTCGACTCCATCTTTTCATCGCATTAAAATCCTCTCATAGTTGGACATCCCTATCCGCACGTAACAAACGAGTCGCACACGTGCTCATGACGTCAACGCAGCTGTTCGAGAGGAGGTCTATTGGACCCGGGTCCTCGAGGGAGCCCGGGCGAGGTAGATTCAGGCGCGACCAAGGAGGTAGTCGTGAGTACTAGAAAAAAGCTGGTCCTGGTAGTGACTATACAAATTGTCGCATCAAGAGGTTCTCGTTACTAGCTGAGTTCACACACACAGACCCGAAGTGGGCCAAGTGTAATGGGGGGAACCTTACCCATAAAACTTCACGAATTTGAGGCGTTGATACCTTGCGGGACAGGGCACTGCATCAACATACATGGGATATGGTTTTTAATAAGTGTCAAGGGTTTGTACCCCCGAAATATGGAGTGATCATAGTTTCTCCATCATCAAGTTTCGCACCGTCTCCTCTGTTGAGGCAACGTTAGTTGAAGATTGAAGCGGTGTAGGTGAGGGGGCTGATTAGTTCTCCACGATTAGATTCGAGGACTATTGTCCTGAAGGGACGTTGGGATTAGGAGCCTCTCTAGTGGCTCTCAATGCCTCGAGTTTGACTATCTGCGTTCAGAGCTTTGCTTCTTTTTGTGCTAACAATGCTCTTAGGTGCTCCAAGTCCTTTGTTTCAGGTGGGTTATTCCCCGCTCCCATCATTAGTATGCTTACGACAGGGTCTTGTTCAAATGGTTCAGTGAACTAATTATCTGAGATTAGTGCGGTGAATTTGGGGAATTTGAAAGGGAAGGACAACAGAGGCACTACAGGGTCCTTCCATGTCTTGGAGACACTGCACGTGATGTGCAGATTTTCAATGGCTTGATGACGCCTTACCTTCTTCGCAAGAGGTCTAGCAGATGGGAGCTCTTCATTAGCCGAGAGGGATGAGACATCATCAAAACCCAGGATGATCTTGCCCCTCCAGGTTTTCTCATTTTCCTCAGGCTTTTGAGTAGTTGCTCCGATCATGTTACACGGCCAAATTCTGAGCAAATCCTCTCCTAGGTCGTACGAGATCTCCTTCCAAATCGATCTCTGTTTGCGGCCTTATTGTGGTCGTATACGACATTGATCTATTCGAACGGCTTCCCTTGCTTTGTCCAGGGTGTACTAAGTAAGAACCCCATGCATTTGCCTAAGAACTGTCATGTCATGCACCTTTTAGGCTTGTTTGTGCCTTTTGGACTCCCACTTGGGAGCACGAGGAGGCTTGTAATTCCCATGCCTCAAATCATGTTCTACTTCGGTGATCTGTGAATGAACAGTACGAGATGATTTTGGTGACTTATCTTCAGGAGAACTCCTAGCCACTGGCCAATGAGTCTCATGTGAGTCAAGTGAGTTAGCTCCATAGAAACATTTGACCCCCAGCATCTGGGCTACATACGGAGATTTAGGCAGGTTAGTATCAAGAGGATTTCTAATAACAGTCGATGAGTGATACGAGAGTCGAGCGAGTTAGCTTCATAGGAATGTGTAGCCGTCAATCGATGAGTGATACAAAAGTCGAGCAAGTTAGCTCCATAGAAACATCTAACTGCCAGCATCTAGGATGTATATGGCGATCTAGGCAGGTTAGCATCACGAGGATTCTACTACCAGCCGATGAATGATATGAGAGTCGGACGAGTTAGCTCCATAGGAATGTCTAACCGCTGGTATCTAGGCTACCTTGACAACTGAGCGCGAAACTCGTATGATCAAAGGCAAAAAACAGGAGGCCCATGGCACAGGTGCGGGGTGCCGAGACAACTTAAATTGGGACTAAGCCTTGACAGGAACCACCTGGTCACTCTTCTTTAATGCAGGGATGGCTGGGTTTGCATACCATAGTAGCCTCATTTCTCTTGGGATTTTGTGAGCTATAGTGCCATTATCAGGCTTTGCTTGCAGACGCTAATTGTGGTAAGCCAAAATCACCTTCAAAGGTCTGCTGCCTGCAACTAAATCCACGGGCGAGATTTCATCGTTGTCCGAGCCTTCAACGTTCGTGACATGGATTCTTGCGCTCCTATCACTGCTTTCTCAACATGTGGGTAGCTGCAGCAATAAAAGAAACATGTTGACCCCTCATTGGGGAGTCATGCAATGGAACCTCCATTGTTCCTAACTGAACGGATGTCATTACTACAGCCATAGTTACCTCTGATGACTTGTGATTGAAGCAGGGGTTCGTTAGTCAGGGTGAACAAAGAAGACACAAGAATAGAGTAGAAAAGATCGTGAATCAAGACCTATGAAGAGAGAGAGATTTGACTTCCTAGACTCTATCAGGGATGAAAGGTAAGTCACTCGCCAGTGGAGTCGCCAGAGATTTGGTCGCTCTGAAATGTGGATGCGTTAATAAAAATACAAAATGTTTAAACAAACATTAGACGCCAGATGGAAAACTAGATGACATCACAATCGGGGCCAAATTCACCCGTGCACTTCAAATCAGAAACACAATATTTATTATTTATACTGGGTACTGAGCAATTCCAGTGGTTTAATGCTCTGTTACATTTACATAGACTTGAAGAATTAAAATAAGCCGAACACCTTTGATTTTGACTTTTGAAACCTATACATCTATTTTTAGAGAAGAAAATACAGACATGTTAAAGGGAAAAGATAACATTGAGGGCATATTGGCCCATATACCTATAAGTAGGGACTTGTAATCCTTCGAGTCTGGTCTTCAAAAGGGAACGGGTCTCAAATGAATCTTGGGAGATGATTATCTCTCTCCTCACATCTTGAATACTACTCTCTTTTCTACTCTTAGTTCTTGCTAAGGTATACCCTCTTATGAACTCTTTATCGCTCTACTAAATTGTCTCTCAAAAGTGTGACCTCCACTTCAATCCGATGAGCATCCCTTTTTATAGTGCTAATTTAGGGATAATCACACATTTCGAATATTCAAATCTTCACCCTCCATCCTCACTTGAGTTTATCCACTTATTTGGATAATAAATCTTGCGGGGCATGATCTTTATCTTTTACAACACAATTTATCTTCTTGTGTTTGTCTTCGGTTTACCTTCTCATGTTGTTGATCTCTCTGTTAGGTTATCCTAATAGATACAATCGATGGCGCTTCTCAAACCTTCAAACCCCACGATTTTGCACGAGTAGAATTAGAGATTCATTGTTATCGTCAATGTTGATGTTAGTGGGCTACAACCACTTCCATTGTTTCAACTCAATCCATGCTAACTTTTTAAGGGTGATAAAGCAAGGAGCCTAAAGTTCAACAGTGTTGATTAAACGAGAGAATTAATTGTTCCCAAAGAAACAAGTCCCTTCTTACAGAAATCAATTGATCGTACAATCCATAAAGCTTTTAAGAAGTTAACTACCGGATAATGATATTGATGATGGGTTAAGCCATCATCGGCCAGTTCAAGGCTGTTGTTAAATGAGATGGGTTAACCCATCTCTGATCAGCTTTAGACTGCCCTTGAGACTGAGATGGGTTAAGCCATCATTGAGCAACTTTAGACTGCCGTTGAAAACTGAGGTGGGTTAAGCCATCTCTAGGCAGCTTTAGACTGTCGTTGAGGCAATCTTAGCCTATTCTTGAAATCCATATATTAAGAATAGTTAAACGAGACACACTTGAATGACGAGAACCCTACTCATCTTGTGTAGGTTCATCGTATATCCCCAAGTGGTTTTACTCTTAGTCTTCCATTGGGACTAAGTATCCATACTTTTCCAAACGCAAAAGTATGAGTCATTAACATCCCGATCAATATTCGTGGTCTTGTTTATGACAAAAGTACACCCAACATAAGGTCATATCACCTAGAAGAACTTTAAATACAACTTTTGATTTCGTAGTTTAGGAAACACACACCTTTTGTGATTCTTTAATTATGATATCACATCCCTCTTAAATTATCCAAAAGAAACTTAAATTCACATGCCTTATGCACCTCTGCCTAGAACCGAATCACAAGAGGTTAAGCTGAGGAAGGTTTCCTTATACTGAATAATGGGCCCAGGTTAAGCGACAGCAAACTCCAGCAACGACCCTTACTATAGATACAGCAACTGTGCCTAATACTCCTATACATACCTTCCGATAAATTAGAAACATCAAGCAAGGAAGTAGACAAACCTTGCCCCCATTCATTTGGTTCAAGACACACAAAAGACATCACAAGCCCACTACTACCTAGCCCTTCGGATATCCCAACACTATTCTTAGTATCTCTCTTCATGTATAGCAGTAACTCTTTGTTAAGAACCAACACTTCCTCTGTTTTCAAAGGGCAAAACCCCAAACCCTATTGCTCCATGGCTTTTTCATTTCCTTATATTGATCGATCAGATGGGTGGGCTGCAATTATGCAGTAAATTTTAGCTATCCGAGAAGCACCCTCGGATGGCATGTTCTTTGTTTAGAGGCAGAAGTTCAGAGAGAGTTCGCAGCCTGGTGGAATGGTTAGTATTCCATCGGGGCTTCTAGTGTCAGAATTTGATACAAATATCTCAGCTCCAATACAGGGCATGCAATATGTTTCATAGCAAATGTTTCTTAAACGAAAAGAACAGAAAATAATACACAGAATAAGTCAAAACTCTGAGATATGAAATTACTAATCTACGGTATCCTCTGTGTGTATGTGTATGGACACAAAAACATATATACACACAAAATTTATACATATAAACCCATAGTTGTACATGTAAACAAAGTTGTATATGTAAGATATCAGACACTCATATATGACAAAATATATGAAGCATTGCTATGTTTATCTTGATAGCACATTAAGATTGGAGAAACATTGTAACCCAATCCACTGCCTTTTTTAAATGCAGAATATAGATTCACAGGACATATGGCACACAACACACAACACACAAATAACCTGATAGGGATACAGCAAAGTGGATTAATCAACCATTGCAAATAAATACAGACTAAGGACACCATGATACACGAACCTACAAAAAAAATAAAATTAATTATATCAGTCAAATTGTATACATTTTTTGATGATCTAAAAATATGTAGGGACATGGTTCCACTGGATTTTAAAGTTCATAGAACAAATTTTACTGTATTTAATATAAAATGATAGAGCACATATTAACTCATTATACTTGTTCGAAAGGAGTAAAATTGAATATGAAAAAAGGTAAGTAAATTCACTTCATAACTATGTCCAGCCCTTCAATGCGTACTTTGTATAAATCGAATTCATCTTTTACTCCTGGAGCTTTCTTTTGCAAACTAATGACACCAAATACAAAAAACCTACAAATGTATAGACCAGCCCTTTCTTTACGTCCCTTGACATTTCTATCCCTGCCTCTGGAAATCTTGCTACCTCCCCAAAAACTCTGGAAAAGTACTCAAGATCTCTGCTAATCTTGCTGTCTTCACGTCACAAATGCTGAACTACATCTTGAGCCATGTCCACAGGCAATAATGAATTTCTTGAAAATTTTGAAGTTCCAAAGTAGGCAACTTTGGAAAGTAAACAACAACGGTAGTGCAAAACGCCAGCAGTGAACAGCCCAAGAAAAGTCATGCTTGGCTTCTAAAGCCTTTGTAGTTGACATCCATGAAAGACATCTTAATGTATACCGTAGACCGCTACTTGGTGTATTAGAAGACCTCTCTACTTGGTGTAGTGGAGACTTACTCAATGTATACCGTAGACCGCTACTTGGCTTAGCGGTGTAACACTACATGAATTAGTGGCGTGGTTAGGGCTGGAAAGATCTTTGTTTCCACCTATTGATAATGATTAGGGGAGCTCAAAGACCTAGTAAGGTGCAGTTTGGTTGAGATGGTCTCTTCCCCATTCGACCTTCTTTGAGAGTGATCTAAGAAGTGGAGGTGGTTTTCCTCCCTTTGTTTGATTAGATAATCCTTCGAGCAATCAGGACTTCAAGTTGTTGTTAAGCCAGTCTTGGATATTCGTAGTCCATGCTCCCGGTTTCGCACTATTTAGTACTAGAGCCAAGGTTGTGGCTTTCATTGATTGTGGTGGCTAGTCATCTGACTTGACAGAATCTATCGTCCTTGACCTGGACTAGATTTTTGAAAGGGAGAATAACCTAGAGGATCTAAAAACGTTGCTGATGGGTGATATATTGGATGAAAAGGTGGAGTACCTGAAGGAGTTGGTAGTCATGGTGATGCATAAGAGGCATCTACATAGGCATGGCCCAGCCAAGATAAGGCCTATGGGGATGGCACCAACACGCATGGCATTATTCAGTGACCAACATGACTCGGAGAATGAGACAATATTTGATGGATCAATTTCGAGGTCTGATCACAATGAAGGCCATGGTGCACAAGACCTTGACATAGGTGCGAGTCAAATGATGATTCGAGTTGGGTGTTCAGTGCGGTTTAGATGAACGCGACACCGGGATGACTATTGATATTGATTTCTTGAATCGTATGGAGCTCTACTGAGGACATCCATGGAGAGATATCGGCAAGTCATAGAGTGGGATTCTCCGCCAATCTTTGACATCTATCTTGATGAACATTTGGGTGAAGAAGTGGGAGAACCTAACTTTGAGAGTGATCTTTAACCTTATTGATGAATCAACATTTATAGATGACCAAGTAAATGATCCTATCCTTGGAGAAGATTTAGTGGATGCCTTTATCCTTAATGAAAATATGGTGAAAGTAAAGGAATTGCGCTTAAAACATTGGCGATAATTGGTTTCTTAATCTCAAGACGACGTAGCATGGAAATGGGTGATGACGGATGTAATGTTGTTAATCCTTTTCAACTGGAGAGTTGGAATTCTACTTGAATTTGGGATGTCAAGTGAAGTTCATGGTAATTCCCCTAAACTCTAAGCTATTAAGTTTGTCATGGGAGATGCTCACCAAAGGTTCTTGAAATCTCGGCAAGAATTTATGCTACGTTGTGACTATAATCGGTGGAGGAACCAACTTTTTTCCTTATCATCTTCCCCCAAAACCTAAATCAAGGGAACATAAGATTCAATAAGATGAGGGAAAGTAGACTTAGGCAGACTGGTCATGTGCATGTAGACCTAATTCAACACCAATTAGGAGGTGCGATTTGGTTCAAGTGGAAGGCTCTAAAAAGGAAAGGGAAAGACCCATAAGAATAAGGATATAAATGGTGAAAAGAGATATAGTGACTTATGGTATGACTAAGGATATGACATTTGATAGAGCAGAATGGAGGAACATGATTCTTATAGCCAACCACAAATAATTGAGATATAGCTCAAATGATGATGATGATGATAAATACCACAAATTCTGTAAGAGGGAGCTATAGAGATAAGAGTTTTTCATGCATCCTGAGAGGAATTTTCCTCGGGTGTCTTTATGGCCAACAATAATGAACACTAGTATTGCAATTGTGGTAGTATTTGACATGCATAAAACGTGATGGCTGAAATGTGTAGAACAGACACAGAAGATTGGCACTCTCTAATTTCACATTTTGGCAACTCGAGCCTCCTAAACAAATGTGTCACAATGCTCTAAAGAGGTAGCCTCCCATGGATATCTATCTCCCCATTCGACTTTTGCTAACATTTATGCATCAAGCAGCAAAGGAAAGCAAGAAGAGTACAGAGGCAGTTTCAAGCACTTATTGAGACTCTAGAATATTAGTTTAGCAGCGATCATTTACTTCCAATTCACCCTCCTCTGTCCATGGAAAAAGTGACAATCTCCTTTTTGTAGATTAAATGCTCGAACTCGCAAGTTATAAAGGGGAAACCTTCTTATGAGGTTGTTTTACGAAGAATTTACAGAGGACATAGGGTTTGAAGAGATTCGAAAATCTCCCTATGCTTTGAATTAGGATTAGAACAAGTTGTTTTTAGAGAAATTTATGAGCAATCCCCCTCACCCAAAAGAAAAAAACCGTTTATTTGAAAAATCCCAAGATTTCTATTTTTACATTTACACCAGTGTTTTTTTATATTTTTATTTTTATTTTTGACTAAACTATCGGTACTTTGGACCTTCGAGATCCAAACTTGAACTTGTAAATCAAGACTTATGTAAGTGCTTCGCATATACTTAAATCGGACCTTCAAGGTTCAAGTTTGATCCCAAAACAAATATTGGACCTTGAAAGTCCAAAGTTGTTCCACTCCGAAGGACAAATATTTTCTTGGTACAAACTTCTTCTTGAAGGTCCAAACCTTGTATGAAGCTTAGGGTAAACTTCTAGCCTTTAAGGTTTGAATAATGTTTTGGGAACAGTACAGTACTTCAAGTAAGGGTTGACTTCAAGCTTTGAAGATCTTATTGAGGCTTTGATCGAAAAGTTAAACTTTAGACCTTCAAGGGGTCAAAAATTAAATTTTTACAAAAATGGAATGAATTTAAAGAAAGAAAAAAAGAAAATTAGGGCGGGGGGAGGGGGGGTTGTGTTTTTAAGTAATGAGAATTCGGGGGGAAATATGGGTAAAATTCTCTTGTTTTTATCGCCTTACTGTTATTAGTGGATACTTGTGCTTAAAATCAAGGAACTTGATCTTGAATGCTCAAGTTCATGAGTTAAACATTAAGTTGGGCTTAGCTTCATATATTTCTATCGGGTACTCTTTTTTGGTGCCTTATATTAAGGATGGTTAGTTGGAAGGTGTTGGGTTTCCCTGTGATAGGATTCACTGATAAGAACTTATATATACAATATCTATGGAGTAGTCTCGCTCAGGAGACTGAAATTGAATATGCCTATTGCAAAACTATTTATTGGCTGTTGAAGTCCACCGCATTCTCAAGCATGCAAAACACACCCGTTCTCTCTTACAGAAAGTAAGATCTCAGTAGGTATTGACTCAAATAATTTGGTTCCACAGTTATAGGGATCCACCCCCAAGGAGTCGATTCCCCTCCAGAATCTCGATCATGTACACTCCGAAAAAGGGGATCTAGCACCTCCATGATTTTTTAGATTTTTTAATTTCGATCTCTACTATTAGGGATCGAGATCATAAGTTACACAGGATCCAAATTCCCTAGTATTATAGTATAATAGGATAGTATAATATTGTATAGCAATGAAATATGATATAACAAGGTATAGTCTAGTAGTATGGTATCGTATAGTGTCTATTATATATTATACACTACATATATGGTAGATATTATATAATTATATATAGTAGATTTAAATTTATTACAATAGTAAATTTAAATATACTATAATATTATTTATGCTTTAGCATAGTATGGTAGTACAACATAGCAGGATAATATTGTCCAACAGTGTGGTATGTTATAGTGGTATATAGTAAACTACTATGCTACTTAGTGCATGTGGGGCCTTGATGTTTAAACCAAACGGAGCTCGGTCTTGTACATTTTGCCATTCTATCCCTATTAAGTTTAGATCGAGCTCTGCTACATACTAGATTGAGATCCCCAGATTTTAGGGCACATAAACAGCTCCCTCTCATAGGGAACTTTCTGCTTGTCATGATGCCACATTCCTAGTCCTGATCCTGATAACAATGGTTAGTTCTAATTATTGTGAGTCCAATAGCTTGAACTTTGTTAGTTCTACTATCAAAGTTATGAATGAGCATGTATCTTGTCATTTGAATCTTGTTGTGGAGCTGTTACAAGGCAATTTTTGTTCTTGATATTAGAGAGAGAAAGAGACAAAATCGAGTATAGAGAGAGGTTATCCCACTGGTTTTGCTTCTTGGATTTACTGAGAATGGTGTTGTGAGAGAGATGCAAATGGCTGGAAAACATTGTCTCATATGGGAAAAAGATCCATATTATAAAGTTACATGTTACTACACATTTACTTTAGTGATAGTTACATGCCCACCAACAACTACAAGTTACATGCAGCCCCTTAACTCACTTGTAGTGGTGGTTACATGCACCACCAACAACTACAAGTTACATACATTTTAACTCTCTTGATGGCTGGTATTATAGAAGGTTCTACACGAATTGCCAATTGTTTCTACCGCCATAATAGAAAGTTCTACATAGAGAGAGAAGAGTGCCAACAAATTACTATTTTAACATAAACATCAGTCTACACTTAGATTTCTACCAGGCAAATTTGTCCTTGGGATATGTTGAAGTAGAGGATTGAGGAAACTAACTTGCTAATATAAATGCACAAGTATTGCAAGCACCAGCGTTACCTTCTTTCTAGAGAAAGATTTAACAAACACACTTAGGAATTGCTTCTTGTGTATCAAAACTGGAGGAAACACTTCTATATACATATGGATAAAGTGCTCTTTAACTTTCA
Organism: Amborella trichopoda; assembly: GCF_054954075.1. NCBI lineage: Eukaryota > Viridiplantae > Streptophyta > Magnoliopsida > Amborellales > Amborellaceae > Amborella > Amborella trichopoda. The sequence continues at coordinate 33,005,872 of NC_142340.1, forward strand.
CATGTGATCTCAAAAGCTAAGAGTAGTAGCCCTTGAAATCTCATCCGTTAGTGAGGTGAACTTGCACGTGACAATCATGCGATCACACTTTGGGTTCTGATTTAGTAAACGCTGCAACAATCACTCATTCGCTTACAATTACACAGTGTTTTTTTTATTCTGATGATGCAGCTGTCATACATCTACTAGAGGGGCACACGCATTGGAGTGCACCAATCCACTGGAGCACACGCTATATGTGTGTTTTCACCGGCGAGGTGCTATTAAACAAAGTGCACCTAACCACTACAGTCTTAATATAATAAAAGGCCCTTGGAAATTAATCCACTGGAGGGCTTATATGCCCGTGACCACCAATGCACCAGAGCACACTCTACTAGAGGCTTTGTAGGAGGTGGCAAAAAGTTAGATGTGCAATGAGCCTAACCCACACAAGTGCTCGGGCGAGGGGTGCCTCATACACCAATACGAGTGTGCAAAGTGAAAATGTGACATTAAAGTGCCTTTGTGCCTCGCCCTCAACCACAAGTGAAGAGGATATTAGCATATTTAAACAACCTTCTCTCTTCCACATCTTCAATGTGGGAAATAATCCATCACTTCTCTTTACACATATAATAAAAAGCCACCTTTTCCAAATTTCTCTTATTTGGTGGTTATGTTTACCTAGTTTAAAGGCCTTGCAGTCCTCTTCTAATATTGGCACTCTTCAAAGTAGTTCCCAGGATTCCAACACAAGCAACAATTATCTTTTTTTTTTTTGGACTTTTTATCTTTAGAGATGCCTTTTTGATGCTTGGGAATGAAAGACTTCCTCCACCTTGCCTTTAGACTTATGACCTACAAGGTTTGCCTTCGATTGAAAGTCCCTTTTCATAGTAACATTTTTCATTTCCTAAAGCTTATTCTCTTCCTCAATCCAAAAAAAGCGTTGAAGTTGAACAAGCTCAACATCAATGTTTTTATGTTTCATTTTATTTTTGTACTCTCTCCATATTGAGGGTCACTTATGAAAGATAGCTCCCACTGGAAAAGCCTCACTCAACTCTACTCTGCAGCTTTTAAGTTTACTTATGATTAGCCGCAACTCATATACTTGACTTAGGCTTATTTTCAATGAGTTTAAAGTCAAGATAATTGGAAATAAAAAAACTTTGGTCACCTGACTCTTCAGTCTTGTATTTGTAGATGAAGACCCATACATGTCACAAATGGGGTCTGTGAGTGCGTTGAGGATTGTCATTTGTACATGAAGTCGTCCTCCATCCACTTCCGGTGAAGTTTTGACTGCTCCTCTTGTTGTTGTGATTGTTCCAACGCCTCTCCTTTTCTTGTGGTGGCTCTCCAACATCGGTTTAGTGAGAACATAGGCGACTTTGAGAGTAGTTAGCAAAAATAGGAGGTTTTGTTGCCATCTCCAAAAGTTTGATCCATCAAACGATTTATGTTTACAACTTTAGTTTCACCCAAAATGTTGTCTGGAATTGCTGGAAATAGAGAGGGGGCGATAAAGAATATAGAAAACAAAGGTTGTTTCAATCTCTTTGACCATAAGCGTGATATATCACTTTTTGAAGACAACATTTGCCCTTTACTGATAAAAAGCAGTGTTCACTTAAGTTTCTACTCGGCAAATCTTTCTAGAGAGAGAAAGCTCTCAAGCACACATAGGAAAATTGTATTCCTTCTTATGTATCAAAACAGGAGGAAACATGTCCATATATATAGAGAGATAACGTGCTCTTTCACTTTCACACGTGATCTCAAAAGTCAAGAGTTGCAGCTCTTCAAAATTTCAACCATCAGTGTGGTGCATAACTTACACACATGACACCTCATGGAATATGGTGTTGGTGGAAACGTTGCTCCTCCTGCTATGTAAAAGAGGAGTTTAAGGCCTGAAAAACAAACTTGCAGAGGAAACGCTTATTGAGAGGAGAATTCAAACGACAGATATGGCCTGAAGGGTTTGAGCACCATCCGACATCAATGCATCATATAATATAATAAATGTCATAGAGAGATGAAGGAAAAACACCATCTAAACAAAATTTCCAAGCCACGATCATGGCGGATAAATGTGTTGTTGATCGATTATAGGGTTTTTTATACAGGTCTCAAGACTTCTGCTTTGATACCTATAGGGGGACATTGTCAAGTTTCCTAAAGGGAAGAAAGCAGTTGGATATAGATGGATTTTTAAAATCAAACATAATAGTGATGGGTCTATTGAGAGACATAAGGCCAAGTTGCGGCCAAGGGATTTACCCAAATTTATAGAATCGACTATAAAGAGACTTTGCAACAGTTGGCAAAATGGATAGTGTTCGTATTCTTTTGTCAATCGCAATTAATTGTGGGTGTTCTTTGCATCAAATGGATGTAAAAAATGCCTTCTTACATGGTGACTTTGAAAAAGAAGTCTATAGGAGTCTACCTCCAGGGTATTCTAAAGAAAAGGATAAATGTCTTGCATGAAAATTAAAGAAGGCCTTGTATGGACTTAAACAATCACCTCGCGTATGGTATGCCAAACTCAGCTCAGCTTTGATGAGTGTCGGGGTTTTTAGAAGTTTAGTTTATTCTTTGATGTTCATAAAAAATAGAACTTCAAGTACAATAGTTGTACCCATTTATGTTGATGACATTATCGTTACAGGTAATGATAAAGAAGGAATCATGATCCTTAAAAATTATCTTCACAAGAAATAAAACATCAAGGACCTTGGTCAACTGAAGTATTTTCTTAGCATTGAAGTAGATCATTTAAAAACGGGACTCTTCATTTCTCAAAGGAAATATGTCTTAGACTTGTTGAAAGAAACTGGAAGTCAAACCCGTTGACACCCATGTTGATATTTAGAGACTTGTGACCAGATTGATTAACTTGACTGTGACCCGACCAGATATAATATATGTTATTCTCCTTGTGAGCTAATTTATGCATACTTCTAGATCATGTCATATAGAGTCTGTCGATAGGATTCTTAGATATCTTAAATTGTCACTCAGCAGAGGTGTTTAGATGAAACCAAATGGTCATTGTTGGTTATTTTGATGCTGGCTGGGCAGATAGTCCAATTGACAGGAGGTCCATTACCAACTATTGTACATTGGTCGGAGGAAACTTAATTATTTGGAAAGCAAGAAACAAAATGTAGTTGCTCGATCTATTGCAGATACCGAATATAAAGCTATGGTTTCAACTATAAGTGAATTGATATGGCTAAAATACCTATTTTGAGATATGATATTCCCAATAGTCAATCCAATTGAGATGTTATGTAATAATCAAACAGCTCTGCATATAGCCTCCAATCCAGATTTTCATGACAGAACCAATCTCATAGAAGTTGATTGTCACTATGTGAGAGAAAATGTGCAATAAAAAATTATTTCTACTTCTTATGTTCGAAGTGAAGACCAACTTGCATACATGTTTACCAAAGTTGTTGCAAAGACAAAGTTCCATTAAATATTGTCCAAGTTGGGCTCCATTGATATCTACGCACCAAGTTGAGGGGAAGTGTTGATAGTTATAGTAACCAAATATTGAGTTTCCTATATTCAGTTGTAGTAGACAAATATTGAGCTTCCTAAATTCAGTTATTTTGTGGGATTACAATTGTAATGGGATTTGTTTCCTAAAAGGCAATAGTTGTAATACTATAAATCTCTGGTAAACCAGAGTAATTCCTATGAATGAGATACTGGTTTACCCTCCGTGGATGTAGGTACCATTTTCGAACCATATATATGTCTTGCTGATCTTTTTCTCTCTCTTCACTATTTCCTTGATTGCAAATTCTATAGTACCAGAAGGCCCTTAGACATTAATCCACTAGAAGCGTTATATGCCCGCGACCATCTATCCACCGAAAGGGTTATATGCCCGCTACCTTCTATCCACCTGAAGGGATTGGAACACAATCTACCAGATGAGGTAATCCACCAGAGTCTTTGTAAGTAGTGGCAAAATGTTATGCGAGCTACAACCCAAGTTAGCACATGTGCGCGTTCAACGCTATGTGTGCTTTACATATGCCTTCTCTTCCTTTGATTCTTACAACACAAGTGAAGAGGATATTCTCATATATAAACAAGCTTTCCCTCTTCCACGTATTCAATATGAGATAAATAACCCATCACTTCTCTCTCTACCTATATAAGACAAAGCCACCTTTTCCAAGGCTTTGCACTTTCCAAAACACTATGGAACAATAGGGTTATTATTTTGAAGTAACATAAGGTATTCTTCAAAGCCAAAACACAACAAAATGTGCCTTTTATAGAGGTTGGTGACTAGTGTTACGTGAATACTTTGCACTTTACTTGGTGTCGTGTGTCAAAAATGTCACTTCGACATGTGTCGACATGCATAAATAGTCATAACAATTGTCGTGTGTGTGCGCATGTGCCTGTGTGTGTGTTTGGGGGGGGGGGGGAGGGGAGGGGAGGGGGGCTGTGGGGGCATGTCAAGAGTTTAACTAAGGCCCATCTCTAGGCATACTTGCTTTCATGGTACTCGTTAAGCAATTTTCTTAAATTTCATGTATTGTGTTTTGTATCTTAAAATTAATAGTCATAAGAATTAGGAAATTGACTTAATGGTAATGGTTACCTGTATTGGATTAGGTCCTCATATATTGCTCTAATATGGTCACTTATTTTGGGTGGTGTGTCGAGAGTAACCCAAAGTAATTCTTTAGTTCAACTGTTCAAAGATTCTGACCCTGAACTATATGAAGAAATTTACACCTGTCATTTGATATGAAAAGGATGGTAACCTTGGTGAAATTTTTCATGTTTTACATCAAAGAAAGAAAAATCCAAGGAGTTCATCATGAAAAAGAATTATGGTGATTTACCAATAATACGAAATCACCATTAAGTATCCTTGGCGATAATAGACAGTGATATCAAAGGGAAAATCCCTTTCAATATGTGCTTGTGAGGTTTATTTTTTCCAAGTGTTTCATGATTCTTTTGATTTTTCAGCAAGTCATTAATTTGTTATAAAATGAGATGACAGAGAAAGAGTTTGCTTGCTATGTGTCTCTAATGTGTGTGTGAGAGAGAGATTGCTTTCTGCTTGCTTTCCGAATCTGATCTTTAAACTTGGCACCATCATGTGCTGGTCCTTGGTGTGAACAAACATGGTAACTATAACGAATATGGCAATGATATTGAGATCTGTCAATGTCTAATTGTATACTATACCTATATTGAAACTGTATCCATACCTATATACAAACTGTATCCTATAGTTAGTAAGTATTGGTTGTACCCTCTCTATAAAGGGAACATAGAGCCGAGGATCTAAACAATTAAATTTGAGATTACCTAAAAACATTCACTAGAAGAGCTTGTTTTGATGCCCAAATATCTTCAAATTGATCATCTTGAAGTCACGATGCACGGACATGAGAAAAAAAATGGATTTCAAGTTTTGGAAATAGTGTATTTTGTAACACATTTTTGGATTGTCAATTTTCAAGATTTTGAAGTTTTCATAGATCTTTCGATCTACACTATTTTTGAAGCTTTAAAATTTATAAATAAATATGAAAATATATTTTAAGTCTCTCACAAAGATTTTCAGTATTGAAACTATATTTCTCGACACTATTTGACGCTCTATTTTGATTATTTGGAGCCTAGGCTCTATACAAACTGCACCCCTCTATAAATACACAATTTTATTGTAATCTTATAAATCAATGGAAATATAGAAAGGTTATTTCTCACATGGTATCAGAGTTAGGTTCTCTTCTCTCAATCTCTCTAGTCTCTCTTTTATCTACTTCTCTGTGTAGGCACATTGGACCAAAAGTATCTGTCATTGATGCTTTGCTCTGTCTCTGGTCTCTCTGAAATTGGTACTTTTATCTATCTCTAAATCTCCCTCACATCTATCTGCCCCCAAAATTCTCTCTCTTAGTATTTTCTCTCTCATCTCTCTCCTCCATCTTTTCTCTTAATTTTTTCTCTCTCATCTCTCTAATCTCCCTTATCTCCTATCATCCTCCCTTATCTCCAATCATCCGTATATGTGACCTCTCTATTTTCTTTCTCTCAAATCTCAGATATCTCTCATCCTTATCTCTCTAATCCCTCTCTTATTTCTCCTGTATATCCCTGATTCTTATATCCATTCTCTCTGATCTCTCTCATCTTTCTCTCTCTAAGTTGCAGGCTCTCTCTCTCAAATTCTGAGTTGTTGTCTTTCCTTTCATGATGAACCCTCTTTGTAATGCTTTGAAAAAAAACCTCAGAACATCTCTCTTTAAGAGACTTTCTCTCTCTAAGATCTGAGACTCCTATTTTTCTCTCAGATCTCTCTCTCTTTCTTATCATGTTGTTCTCTCTCTCTCTAGATCTCTCTCGATCTTCTGTACTCTCTCAAGATCTTCTCTGGTCTCTCTCTCTTCCTGGTCTGGTCTCTTTGGGAATAATTTCTCACTCTTAAGCCTTGGAAGTCTGCCAATATGTCCATCTATCTCACATTCTAGTATTGAAAATCAGTCTCTCTCTAGATTCTCAAAAAAAAAAAAAACCTAACCCTGTCTAACCTGGAAACTGGTATCTCTCTTTCTCTCTCTCTCTCTCTCTCTCTCTCTCTCTCTTTGTTGCTCTTTCGTACTTTGGAAATCTGTTGATCTCCCTTTAACCTAAAAACTAGTATCTCTCTCTATTTCTATGGTCTAAAAAAAAAACTTGTTTCCCTTTCACACGAACTCTCTCCATTTTACGTCTCTCTCTCTCTCTCTCTCTCTCTCTCTCTCTCTCTCTCTCTCTCTCTCTCTCTCTCTCTCTCTCTCGTTAGTGTCATTCTTGATATTAGTTTCATCACAAGTAGTTCCCTATTATTATTTCCTCTCTCTCTACTTTACATCTCCCTTGTTCATTTCTCTTACATCCAGCTTTCCTACCATCTCTCTCTCTCTCTCTCTAGCTCCACCATTCTGAACTGAAACTCCCTTCTCCTGTCTCTGTTGCTGGGTATCGACCTCTATTTGTCAAATCTTCCTCCATCTCTATTGCTTCTTCTTGTATTTGTTTCTCTCACTAAAAGGTTAAAAGGCTTGGTTGAAATTGTTGGTGGTCTTATTAGTTCTTGGTGGCCCACTGTATTTATGGAACCTGTTGTTCGAAGACATTTTTCAAAAGCCTAGGTCCCCGATGTGAAATAAAAGAGAACTCGATCAATAAAGCCCTGATTTACAGTGAAATTCCTGACAGTCTCATAATTGCCCCAAAACGGGTAAAAATGTTTTTAAGGACTTCAAAAGGCCACCTGCGAAGTTTCATCGTAATTCGACATGTTTAAGATAGTTCAGACAAAGATACAATTTTCAAAAATTTTGTCTCTAGCACCTTGAAATGGACACTGTAACTGGAACACTATTTCACGAGCATCAAATGGCTATGGGACCATCTCCATTGGATCTGGCACGATTGAAAACCCCCAGGGGCCAAGTTTCAGCTTAAACAAACACTCTATGACAAAGTTATGAGAAAAAGACTAAAAAGGAGAGGCGACACGCTATTCCTGTGTGCCCTCCCTGCACCAATCTCCTTTAAAGGAGACTGGTTTTCACAGTCACAAACAACAACTTTGAAGACTCATATCTCCCTTGTTACGAGTCGGTTTGGGCTCAAATTTTACGAGCGTGTTCATCTCGTCAAGACAAGCGTTCTGATATGTGGCACGACTCGTGACGACTCCGACCAACGAAAAAATCCAGAAAAGAAGATGATGATTCGTGAACGAGGTTGCAGGAAAATCAGCAGTAGCGCGTCTCACTGAAGCGACCATATCACAGCACTCGCATACCCAATCAATGCGAAACTAGTTGCATTGCGTGCCTAAGGTCTAGGGTTATGTCTAATCTGAACCTTGCACGTGACGAACGGTTAGATTTGGCATACAAAGGTGTTAAAGTTGTTGCAGAATTTTGGAAGCTGGAATCTAAATTCCAGTAAAAAACCCAAAATTGTAAAAATCTTCGCTCGGGCACGAAATCGAGCTGCGTTTGATGCAACACGATCGTGACGGCATGTTCAGTACAATTGAACAAAGAAACCAAGGAAATATATCAAGAAGCAAGCACAAATCGATCCAAAGTTTACAAGTTTCTTACAAACTTCAAGTCGCATGATCGTAGCTTAAAAACACGATTCGTGGCTCGAAGTTAATATCGAATTGATCATCATGTCGAGCCCAACTAGAAAGTGATAATCTTTTGGTCAAACAGGCACCGGAGAAACCTCGAATCGGCTTAAGAAAATTGCAAACGTTCCATGGGTGCAGCGGGGACTGTTTTTTAATTTTGTGTATTGTTGAACAGGGACAAAACTGTAATTTTGCACCCATTTTTAGATTTTATTTTAATTCAAATAAATTGTAATTATCATCAATTAGGTCAGATATTGGGCATTTACCCATGTTTTGGGCCCAAGTTTATAAATACCACATTATACCCCATTGTAAAGGACATGTGATCAGATTAATAAAATTCATAGTTAAGTTTTGAGATTGAGGGCCACGTCCAGGAGAGAGAGAGAGAGAGAGAGAGAGAGAGAGAGAGAGAGAGGGGGAGGGAGAGAGAAGAGAGAAGAAAAAGTCTAGTACCTCTAAGTGAAGGTTATTTGCTCTCTTCTTCTTTCTTTCTCTCTCTTCTTCTTTCTTTCTCTCTTCTTCTTTCTTCTCTCCCCTCTTCTTTCTCTCTCCTCTTCTTTCTTTCTCTCTCTTCCTCTTTCTTTGCCTCTTCTTCTCTCTATCTCTCTCTCCTCTACCTCAAACATGCACGGCAATAAGCATCGCCTTGCATATCTTTCTTCTCTTTTTCTCTCTCTTCTATCATTCTCTCCCTTTCCTCTCTCGACATAAATGGCAGCAAGAACTGCCAGGCATGTCCCACTTTCCTCTTCCCTCTTTTCTCTCTTTCCTAATCTCTTCATTCTCTTTCTTAATATTCCCTCTCTTTCTTAATATTCTTTCCTAAACTCTCTCTTTCTTTCTCTCTCTACTTTCCTTTCTTCTTTCTCTACTTCCTTTTCTACCTCTCTCATTTCCTATTCTCACTCTATTCTATTTTCTCTCTCTCCATGTCATGCACGATGTTATCCATCGTCGCTGATGACATCCCTCTTCTTTTCTTACCTCTTGGAATGAACACAATGAGCTGGGCTTTAACTCGAGTGGTGGGCTGGGCCTTTGTCTGAGTTCCTTTTCCCTATGTCATGCACGATGATGCTCATCGTCGTGCACAACATTTTCTTCCCCTATTCTTTGATAAGAACAATGAACTGGGCCCTTTCGAAGTGGAGGGCCAGGTCATGTTTGAGTCCCTTCTAGCACGCACGGCAATGCCTATAGCTGCATGTGTCTTTTCTTTTCTCTCTCTTATCTCTCTCCCTCTTATCATGAATGGCATAACTTATCACCACGCATGTTCACTCTTGCTCTCTCTCTCCTATCATGGATGACGAAATCCATCACCGTCTATATTTTCTTTTTCTCTCTCTCTCTCTCTTGTCATGGACGGCGCAACCTTTCACCGTCCATGTTCCTCTCTCTTCTATCACAGACGGCGGAACCCATCACCATCCATGTTCTCTTCTTCTCTCTCTCACCTGTCATGGACAGCGAAACCTATCTCGTTCATATCCCTTCTCCCTTTTCCCCTTTCTCTCTCCTCTGTCATGGACGACAGAAGCCATCGCTGTCCATGCTTCTTTCCCCCTTTTTCTCTCTCTTCTTTCTTCTTTTTATCTCTCTTCTTTCTTTCCCTTTTTCTCTCTTTTCTCTCTCTTCTTTCTTCTCTTTCTCTATCTTCTTTCTTCCCCTTTTTCTCTCTTCTTTCTTCTCTTTCTCTCTCTTCTTTCTTCCCCTTTTTCTCTCTCTTCTCTCTCTTCTTTCTTCTCTTTCTTTATCTTCTGTCTTCCCCTTTTCTCTCTTCTCATCCTCTTCTCTCTCTTCTTTCTTTTATCTTCTCTCTCACTCCTCTCTACTTTTTTCTTCTCTCTCTCTTCTTTCTTTCCCTTTTCTCTCTCTTCTCATCCTCTTCTCTCTCTTTGTCTTTTCTGTTTCTCTCTCTTTATCTCTTCTTCTTCTTCTCTTTTCTCCTCTCTTCTATTCTCTTCTCTTCTCCTTTATTCTTCTCTTCTTCTTTTTCTTCTTCTTCTCTCTTCTATCTTTTCTCTTATGTCTACTCTCATTTCTCTTTTGTTCTCTCTTCCCTCTTCTCTCTCTCTTATTTTCTCTTCTCCTTTTCTTCTCTTCTTCCTCTCTTTTCGTTTCTCTCTGTTTTCTCTTTCTTCTTTCTTCTTCCTCTCTCGTTTGACCAAGGGATAAGCTAAGTCTAGCACTGTCATGATAGTCTCGTCGTTGAGCAGTATTACCGCAGTGTTGGTCTTCGTTTCTTCCTTCTCTTTCTCTCAATGACCCCTATCTCTATCCTCTTATTATTTCCTTCTTCTTTTGAATGTGGACGTCTGTGTGCATTCGCCCAAAGACAAGGTGGGATCCATTGCCCCACTTGTCTTTTAATTAACCATGTGTGTGTGATCACAGAAACAAGAGAATACAGGTCAAGGGAGGCGATTTCGAACCAGTTATAAGACTGGGGGGCTTTCTCCCGTACTACAGAGGGTTTTGTTTTAGATTTTTTATGCATGTAGTAGCAGGTTACCAGATTATATCATTTTGTAGAGGCAAGACAAACTTAAAAATATTACTAATAAATGACAAAACTATCCCTCCATAGAGGGCCTCTTGCCATGGCTAGTCTTTGGGAGCTTTTTCGGACACTTATAATGGTACTTCAGATGATCTAATGTCATAGAATTGATGTTTGCATTCCTGTGAATGTTTTGATACCCTTTAATTGCCTTGAAACATATTTTTTTTACGGAACCCTATGAGCGTAGAGAATGAGAGAAAAGGGGGATGAGATGGAGAGAATGAGAAAGGGAAAGAAAAGCGATAAGAGACAAAAAGAGAAGAGAATAGAGAGAGAAAAGAGAATAAGGCTAGTTTGGTTTTCACCTAGCTCTTCAAAGAGAAAGAGGAAAAAAGTAAAAAGGAACAATAGAAACAAAGGTTAGTTTGGTTTTCACCTAGCTCTTCAGAAATAAAGAGAAGAAAGTAGAGAGATAAAAGAGAAATGAAGGTTAGTTTGGTTTTCACTTAGTCCTTCTGAGAGAGAGAAGAAAGGATAACAAAATTAGAAGAGAAGAGAGAAAGAGGAGACAGAAAATAATGAGAGAAACAAAGAGGGTGAAGGTTAGCTTTACTTTCGCTATTCTTCGAAAGGGGGAGAAGTGAGACGGTACAATAAGAGAGAGAGAGAGAGAGAATAGAAAAAAAGAGAGAAGAAAGAGAGAAGAAGAGAAGGGAGAGAAGGGAGTAAAGAAAACAGGGACGGTAGCTGAACCTACCATCCCAGAGAGGTGGGAAGAGAAGAGAGAAAGAAGAAGAAAGAGAAGAGAGAAATGTTGGGGATGACGGGTAAGACTATCATCCCAGAGGAAAGAGAGAGAAAAGAGAGAAGAAGAGAGGTTGGGGACAGCGGCATGACCTGCCATCCCAGAGAGGTGAGAGGAGAGAGAGTTTGGGATAGCGGGTAATACTGTAGTCCTAGAGAAGTGAGAAAAGAAGAGAGGAAAGTTTGGGACGACGGGTAAGACTGTCGTCCTAAAGGGGTGAGAGAAGAAGAGAGAGGAACATTTGGGATGGTAGGTAAGACCCTGCCGCTCAGAGAGGAGTGAAAAAAGAGAGAAATGACAGAGACGGTGGCTGAGCCCGCCACTTGAGAAAGGGCTCAAGCTGCCGTCCTAGTCATGAGAGAAGACTAGAGAGAGGGAAAGAGAGATGACGGAGATGGCGGCTGAGCCCTCCACTTAGAAAAGGGCTTAGGCTGCTGCCTCAGTCAGTGAGAGAAGACTAGAGAGAGAGAAGAGATGACATAGACGATGATTGTACTCGCTAGTTGAAAAAGGGCTTGAGCTGTCGTCCCAATCAAGAGAGAGAAGGAAAGTGAGACGATAAGGGAGAAAAGGAGAGAGAATGACAGGGGTGACAACTGAGCCCGCCACTTGGGAAATGTCTCAGGCTGCCATCCCAGTCAAGAGAGAAAAGGTAAGAGAGAGAAAGAGAGAGGAAAGAAAGAAGGCAGAGAAAGAAAGAAGAAGAGAGAAAGGAAAGAAACGAGAGAAAAGGAAAGAAGAAGAAGAGAGGAAGGAAAGAAGAAGAGAGAAAGGAAAGAAAGAGAAGATAAAAAGGAAAGAAGAAGAGAGAGAAAAGGAAAGAAGAAGAGAGGAAGGAAAGAAGAAGAGAGGGAAAGTGAAAGAAGAAGAAGAGAGGAGAGAGAAATAGAGAAGAGAGAGAAAGTTTGGGATGGCAGTAGATCCTACCGTCACAGTGAGATGAGGGGGAAGAAAGAAGAGAGGAGAGAGAAAGAGAAGAGAGAGAAAGAGAATAAGAGGAGAGAGAAAGAGAGAGAAGAGAAGAGAGAAAGAGAGGGCGAGAGAAGATTACCTCAATGGGGCCTAGGGGTTCCAGCCAAAGTTTTCTCTCTCCTCTCTTTCTCTCTCCAAGAAAAGCAAAATGCGACCCAAAACTTGAAGATAAGCCAAAATTTTTCAATTGATCAAAGGAAGGCTCTTTCACATGTTCTTATCATGTGCATATATAGAGTTTCAATCCAAACATGGGTGGATGCTCAATTTTGTACCTAATTACTAAAAAATGGCATTTGAATGATTTAACTAAAAATAAGAAAATAGGAAAAAAATGATGATTTTATCCGTTACCACAATGATTGAAATTCCAAATCAATCCCTATCATGGCCATGCAACTCTCATGATCTTTTGTGGCCTATTCGGGGTCTTTCTGACTTCTGTCTGGCCAAAAAATTATTTCTTTCTTGATCGACTCGGGGAGACGGTCATTTTGATACCCATTTCGAGCCATGGATTGGGCTTTTGGGCCACAATCTCAAGGTATGAAAATCATGAGAAGTGTGCAATCTTTGGTTCAAGATCACACCCATTTCTCTTTGATTTTCGACGATTTCTTCATTGTATTTTGACGAGCATGTCGTCATGAACATTTGGAAATGAAAGTGGCTCGATTTGGTGCCCGAACGACCATTTTCCAAATTAAGTATTTTGATACGAATTTGGTTTTCGATGGCCAAAAAGTATAGCAACTTTATCCTTGTCGTGCAAAGATCTAACTGCCCATCACATATAAGGTTTGACTCGTGTGAAACCCTTGACGCTGTGGTCGCAATGAGACTGGTTACAGGCCGATCTGACACATGAGCATCATGATGTGTTTGCTCGATCAAGGCGCGCGCTTGCTGAAAATTGTAGAATCTCACTTCGAATCGCAATCTTCTCTCTAGGTTTTCTCTCAGCTCGATCTACGCCATGGGGCGTTCCATATATCAAATTGATCGGGCCGACGAGACGAACATGCTCCCAAAATTTAGGCTCATTCTAACCTACGAGGAAGGAGATACGATTGTCCAAAGTTGAGCCAGAAATAAAAAAAATCAATTTCTACTGTTCGCTGAGGGTGCATCATAATAGTGTGTGACCTACCCGTTTTAGATAATTTGGCCATAACTTGGTCCAAAAATGTCTGATCAAGCTGAAACTTGGTCCCTAGGGGTTTCGAATATTTTGGATTCAGTGGCAGTGGTCCTACGCTCAGGAATACAAGTGTTGAAAAATGCCCTCAAATAGCCGCACTTTTTTAGAACCCAAGGACACTGTTATAGAGGAGGAATGAGAAAAAGGCCGACGACTGTTGTATTTTTTAGGTATCCAAGAGTTTCCTTTTTGATGACTCACCAACTGCAAAAGCGGAGCATGGAAACAGTGACATATTATACATAAGCTGTTGTGGTCAGTGAAAGTTTTCGTTCCTTGAAAATTTTGAACTTAAACTACACAATAAATGTGCGTGCTCCTTCATGCCAACAAAATCCACAAGACTAGAACCGATCAGTTTCCTCCTCCATTCTATATGGTATGCCTTCATAGTAGGGTGGTCAGCTTTAGGACAGACCCTCCTTTTTTAGTAACCGGCTTCCCTTGATGGTCTCCTGTAGCCACATCATATTTTTGGTTGCCGAAACCCAATCGTAAACTCTGATCATCCTTGGAAGAGGACGAAGATAGGGAAGCCGAAGATGAACAGGGGGGAAGATCCGAGCTTGTTCAGTGGGAATAGAATTATTAAAGAAGTCATTAGCTAATTTCAGCATAAGATTATCTGTCACCCTTTTCCCTGGGATAGGTTGGATTTTCATGCACATAGTACCCAAGCTTAGGCCAGCAGATGTGATCCAGGTTATTTCCAAGAGCCAACCACAGGCTTAAGCGAAGAGGAAGAAGCCTTCTCTAGTCCAAGCATGAATCGGAATACCAAGGACCTTCAACCACACCGCGGGGGGATGCCTCAAAGATAGGTTATCCTCCATCGACCAGTGCTCCATAGTCTTATGAACACCTTTGAACCTCCAAAAATGTTGTTTGAGGATCTGAGCCATATGTTCATGATTATCCAAAATAATAAGAGATCTCTTGTTAGGGATGTTCTTACAAGTCAAGGAGTAGCCCCAAGTTCATAGTGCCCAGTCTTGAAGCATGCTAAGATCATCCATAGGGGGGGCTAAAAGAACAGATGAGGGCCTTGCTGAGTTGAGACTCCAATTATTTCGAGACGCCTGGCTTAACATCAACCACAGTCCAGCCTTCTAGATGCTGGTTAACCAATAGGGAGACATGAGGAAGACCAGAACGAAAACATACCTCTTTCCAATCAAGAGAGGTGGAAGAATAAAAAATGTATAACACAAGTCCTAGTGCCATGGCGTTAAAGTGCATCACACACGATCTTGAAGGCACGACCTTAAACTTGCCTCCAATGGGTCTTGGTTGATGACCTTAAACTTTACAGTCTATAAGGCACGACCTGAAAGTTTGCCTCCTTTAGGTCTTGATAGATGACTTTAAAACACACCAAATTGACGGTCGCTGCGAATTACCTTAAAACACGCCTCCCCATGGTCACAGGGGCATGACCTTAAAATTGCCTCCTCAAAAATACATACTGTAACAAACCATGGGTAAAATCACCACAAAAATATATATATACGAGGTTTTTGTGCAAACCAGAAATGGCACATACCTCAAGGACTTGGATAAAAACCCGAAAATTCAAGTCACATATGGTGGAGATCAAATACATGCTTCCATGCGAAGCAAGCCTCCAGATTCGTCTCTTACACCCTTCTAAAGGAGACAAGGGGTGGTCACAAAAGATGAGAGAAAGAAGCAAACCATAGAGAAAAGAACCAGACAAGTCAAAGATGAAAGAAAAAGAGCATTCATTCTATGTATGAGAAGGTTACAAAAATTGTGGTTATAGTTATCCAAAATCCACAAAAGGAATGAAAAGAATAAAATAAACAAGCAAGAAGAGAAAAATTCATGAGCCCCTAGAAATTGTCATGGGTTTCATGAATCTTTATCTTCAACATTTCCGAGTGCTCTATAGCCTTCTTCATCTGCTCTCTGAGATTGGAGATCGCCTGAGTGATCGGACTTGACCATATGTTGGTCGATGCCATCTCAGAGTTCAGCTTCTCTAACTGTTGAGATTTTCTTTGAGCCTTTGCTCTCGTCTGATCTCGCTCGGTCTTCCATTGGTGAAGATAAGCTTGAAATTTGGCTATCTCTTCTTCTGCAGCCTTTATCTTTGCAAAATAGGCTTGATCTTTATTCTTGAAGCCATCCTGATAAGCAAGGAGAGAAGTCTTCTTCACATTATAGCTCATCATGAGACTTTGATGTTGAGCTAAGGAATCCTCTAAATAATTCAGATGGGCCCCACATAGTTCTTGCACTTTAGATTCACGTTGTAAGTCCTTGACTCTCCATCTTTCAAAGTCATTCAAAAGACCTTCAAATCGATCAAAGGTCTCCTTCTCATAGCTAACACCCCTCAAAGCAGTAGCACAGTCCCTGACCGCGATAATCTTGGCTGCAAGATCAGAGAGGGAGCATTCTTTAGTCCCTGAAGACTTGACCGTAAAAAGTTCTCTGCTAACAAAGTCTTTCTGTTCAAGGCGATACTTGACACTGAAGAAGACAAAGATAAAGATCGAACTATGGCAAGGGGTGGAACTTCAGCAATAATATTTGGCTCCTGAGGCACAAGAGCCAGGGTCTCACTTAAAGGAACATCTTATCGAGGTTGAGGCTCTGCTTCTGAAATCACTGAAATGGGAATTTCTGAAGTTGGGACTACCATAAGTTCCAATGTTTTAGCTGGTTGAGATTGGGGCTCTACTTCTGAAATGGTTGGAGCAGTCACTTTGGAGCTATTATCTCAATATCTGGAGCCACAATGATTGCTTCAGTATCATTCTCAAGAATATTCCCTTCTTCAGTAATAGTATAGATAAAGTCTCCCTGACTCAATAATGAGAGAGTTGGAGACTGCACTATTTCTGGTTTAGTTGGATTATTAGCAATAGGTGCCTCTAATTCCACCACAGAAGAAGGAGAACTCTCTGGGCGACAGCTCAAGTTGAAGGAAGTCTAACCAGATGAACCTGGTTGAGCTATGACAACTTCAGGAAGTGTCTCTTGAATGCGAGCTGCTATCTCTGATGGTAGAGTCGGGCTAGGTGAAGCCTTCATCTTTGCACGCTTCTTTGCCCTGGGAGGTAAATCAGCTGCTTCACTTGAAGCAGATTGAATTAAAGGGGATGCATTTGGAATTGATATAGCCATCTTTCTTAGTCGAGTGATCTTTCTATGAACGTCAGGTTTTGCAGCGATACTAGGTTGGGGGCTCTGTATGTCCTTCTTCTTTGTCCCTTTCTTCTTAGCTCCTTTCTTTGGAGTTGCCTCATCTCTTGACTTTGAAGGGGCACTCTTGGTCTTTGACCATAGCGATATTCGGCAATTGGAGCTGAATGCGACCCACTCCCTATCAAAGTATTGAGGTCTTGAACAGGATGACCCTCATAACCATGGACAACATGAACCTTGGTCTACTTAAAGATAGAACAAAGGTCATCAATGCCAGTATGGTCCATGGCCAATGATCGAGGTATACCAAGCTCCTTCTAGTTTAAGGGGTAATCAAGCTTACAAACCTTGAAGAAGATTGGAGGGGTGAAACGCTTCTCGTGCCTTATATCATCTTTGGTACTGTTAATGACCTTCTATGTATGGTTTGCCTTCCAATAAGAGCTGTTAGCGGTGTTCCACCATCGCCAATAACCTTTAGTGGCATGGCCTATGCAATCATAATTGGGGATGACAAACTTGCTCAAGCCATTAAGAGCAAGATAGGTTTCCCAAGTCATTCTCATGTTGCCATCTGTCCAGCATTCATGATTTTTACCTGGAGCATCTTAGTCTTGTGGAGATCAATCTTTCCATATCTCTTCTCTAAAAGCACTGAGAAAGAGCATCCTTGTTCTAAGCCATGCTGGCATGCAAATTTGTGGGGAAAATAGCCTTCAAGCTTCTTATCTCCGACACCCTTATAAGGAAAAATGCATACCCTAACACTTAGGAGATACATGGCTTCTCGGGTCTCAGTGGTATGACCATCGAAGACCTCGCCAAAAGCATCTGTGTAAACACGGTCAGTGGGACCGCCTACAGGGAAGGGGCTTCCACGAGAGAAGAAAGAGTTGTCAGCAAGAAATTGATGTGACTCGCTTGGTCCTCGAAATATGGTCTTCATCTCAACAATCCTCAGCATTTCATGGCACGCATGCCTTGCTAAGTCCTCATTGACTTCATATGCTCCAGGTGCATAAGGAGATTCCTTCATAGGGAAGTTCACTGAGAGCCAGCCGAAAATATAATGAACATGGAAGGCTGTTGTAAAGAGACTAGGAATAACATCTCCTCCAAAGGATTCACTCGTGCTATATCTAGATGCTTCTTTTTACCATAAGCAATTGCTCCCAAACTGTGGTATATGCTGCAAAGGACTGGTTGGTCTTGGTAATACTGATGCCCTTGAACAAGTCTACAGGCCACAAAGAAGCAACCAGGGCAGATGGCATTACTCCTTTACCCTGAGAGTGCGAATGTGCACAAGAAAGAAGTAAGAATGGCATTACTCCTTTATGGATCTTCTGGAAGGAGTTAGGGCGTCCTTGGTCTCTATTTCCACCAATTGATCATCATCATCCCAGACAGCACTAGAATTGGGTTCCTCTTTTTCTTGTTGATTCTCATGAAAGAAATCCCTCCATGCATTGAAATGCACTATCTTAGAGTTGATCTCTGAAAGTAGAAGTTTGTAAATTTCAAACAACTCATGAAGAGCTGGAGGGGGTGCTGCGCCATTAATGGGTTAAGTTCCAAAAATTACCTCATTACTGGGGATGAACTCCTCGTACGTGGCCCCCAGCATGGGCAACCCTCCATTGAAGTACATGTCAAGGATGGTGATTCCCCCTTCTCCATGATCAAGGAGTAAGTTGTTGCTCTTAAAACACCAGGTCTCTAGGAGGGTCGTGATTGTGTTTGAGCACTTGTCATAGTACCCACCTGAGCACTGACAGGTCACAACTAGAGCACAGGATTCTAAGTCCTTAACATGCGATCGAAGGACATCAAATATCAATGTGTTATATCCACACATGTATTGATGCTCTCCTTCAAATTAGAGCCTACTAGGTGCCCAATGAAGATCCTCTTTCTCCATCATTCTTTTCCCTAAAGTGGGAATATTTTCACTTGAGTCGTAGTTCCTGTGAAGAGAATGTTACATGGGTACACCATCTCCCTGAATCATAGGTTAACCATTTGCATCTTCATAAAGATAAAACCTAGTGTCTTCCCCTATGTAGGTGATGATCAGGGGCCATTCCAGTTTCGGAGTGATGTCAAAAACACCTAGGGTAGTGGATATTGTAAATGAAACGCCTGTATAGGAATCAGTGCCCAATTCTTTAAGGCCCGATAGATGATTTACCCTAAGAATTTTGATTCTAGAAGAAGCACAAAAGAAAGCAGTGAGAAATTGAGCAAAATGACAGTTCAATATGATAAGGGTTTTCAAGTGAAAGAAGAAAAGAAAGCATCAATAATTTTACAAAGATATGGTAGCATCTCCCCTATATGCAGAGGGTTGACAGAAAAGGTGTTTGGCTAGTCCAAAACGCCCAGGATCTTTTAAGAAATCACAAGTCCATGGGTCAATTCCCATCACGAAAAGTGACCCTAAAGAACACCCTTTTCTATTATAGAAGTACTCAAGAATGCTCGAGAATACATGACTATAGTAAAAATGCAAGACTATGCATGGAAGTGCTCAAAAGATACATTGTTGTGCATAATTGTGCTTAACTATGCTAAACTACATCAGAAGATGCATGAAAATCCATAACAATGCTTAGGAGTGCTCAGTGGAGTCTAAGGATGCATAACTATGCAGTGGAGGTGCTGAAAATATCATACTGTGATGCAAAACTGCACTTGGAATACAAGGGGTGGGTGAAAATGCTACAAAGATGTTTTTCGATGATAAGGCAAGCTTAAAAGAATATGGGAAAAGAGAGGTTACATGAGGATGTGAAGGCTCACTTAAAGAGAATGTTTCAAGATGGTCATGGTGGTCACAAAAATATTCGTGACACTCTAAGTGCTCAAAAAAAGGCATCCATGATGTCCAAGAAATATTTTGGGGTATGCAAGAAATATTTTAGGGTATTCAAGAACTATTAGAGGTGCTCAAAGAAAAATTTGCGATGCTCTAGACATTTGTGATACTCATGATATTCAAGAAAAAAATATGCATGGTGCTCAGTAACATTGATAATGTTCAAGAAAATATCGAAAATGCTCAATAACATGATCGTGGTGATCAGCGATATCCGAAATGCTCAAATAAATTCGTAAAACTCTATGGTATTGATTTGTGATGCTTTAAAGAAATATTTGTGAAGAATATGTTTAAGAGGCTGGTGATGCCTAGACATGTTCGTGATGCTCAAGAATCATTCATGAAGCTCAAAGTGTGCTCAAGATGCTAAATGAAGATGCAAGATATGCTAAGCATGCTTAAGCAAGGTTTAAACATACTCGAGGATGATCAAACTATCAAGACTATGCTTAAAGAAGACTACTCATGCATAAACTCAAACATGGAGCATACAAAGAAGAAGCAAGAAAGAGAGGAAGAAGCAAGAAAGAGAGTAAGGAGCATCAAAATTATAAAGGAAAAGAAGAATGAAAGAAATGGTTACCTGGGGGTTGAGTTGAGCTAGCCATGAGTCGCCTCTAAAACTCTCTTTCTTACTCTAACAAGAAGGGTCTCTCTCAGTTTCTCTGTCTACAAATCAGAAAATGGGGAGGAATGAAGTAAAGGGAACCCCCTGAGCCCTTATATACCCCTTATATAAACCTTTTCCCTCATATGCCCTTACAAAGTCTCTACTCCCTTTAAGTCAACTGTCACGACTCCGCCCCCAACCACCTCATCTCTGATACCAAAGAGCGATCGGGCACGGGTCGTGATCCCAAAGTAGTGTTTGTTACTCGGGTAGGAGCAGACTCAACGCCTTAATCTCGGTAATCAAGCAAACCAAGGAAAGTAGATGCTCACAGGCCTAAAAAGCTAAAACTTAGCAAATTCATTTATAAGAAAAGATGTTTTATTACAGAACAACCCAAAAGTAGTACAACAGAGTTTAGGGCTCCAAGGCCCAAGGTTACATAGTTTAGAGTAAACATGACAATTAAAGCTGAGAGTCCAACTACATACAAGATCTAAAACTCCTCCTTGAAATGGCCGCCTTGATCCTTAACTGCAACCTGCACTCCCAACTCTGAACCTGTCACTCTCAGTCTCTAAGGCGGAAAAAGGTGGGATGAGCCATGAAGCTCAAGAAGCAAATCTAGTGTTATGCATTGGTAACAAGCCTAAACAATTTTATTAAATATAGCCAGTTGCACAGCAGTGGTCCTATGCAGTAATCAATATATCAATACGTCAACTGTAAACATGACATCCAAATAGCAATAGTCATGTAGTCCTTACAATTACAAGAAATCACATACACAATTCATTCATTACACACTCACTCCCCAATCCACCTATTCCTTCTAGTCGAAGCCCTATCCATCAGGCCATGCTAAACCCGTTGCATAGGACATCTACCATCCCATAGGAGGGAGGGTAATGAAAAGTGGGGTAATCTGTTTCTTAATACCCTCAACTCATGCACACGGTCCCCAATGCACAGTGTGGTTCGACAGGGCCTTACTTTGCAAGGCATCAATCAATCACATATCTCATCTCATGAATTACAGCGAGCGACCTTCTTTCCTCCCCTAGCCAGTTCATGTCATTATGCGGGTTGGGGAACATGCTGGCATTACTATCTTAGCACACCAGTCTCCACTACCGATGGGTATCCCATCGCGTAGTGGCCAGTATCCATAAACGATGGCCATTCTCAAAATAATATAACAGAGCAGTGTTCACTACCAATGGGTGTCCCATTGCGTAATGATCACCATAAGGGCCTCATCTCTCCCTCAAGCCTTCAACTCATCCATGTCAATTCAAGGCTTAATAACAAATAAATCACATTCTCACTATAGCAATATGCCGTTTAGCACAAAGCACCCATCACATACGCTAGCATGGAGTACTTACAAGTGGTTATTATTATTGGTAGTCCGACACTTATCATGAAACTTTCATCATTAAGTTATCGCATTGATATTTCCATATCACTTTTCACATAGCACATTGTGGTGAAGCATCATTCACATAGTCTTAGAGCACAAGCATGGCAATTATCATATATCATTCACACTTTTCTCTTATGAAGGATAATTTTGATGTTTCAATTAATAGCTAAATAAGAAATTAAATACTTCACCTATCAAGGAAATCGAGCCTCATTTGTTAGATCAAAGGCTTGGCCCCATACAAGTGATAGTTGGTGGAAAACAATAAGAAGTGACGTGATAATGTATCTTGAGGCATAACTCAAAATTTATAGGAAATTTCAAAAATCTCAAAACATGCACATTAGAGCCCATTCATAGACATTTCCAATGGTGTAATTTAAGGGCATTTGGAAGCCTTTTGTTTGGGCAAAGGCGTGGCTTAAAATGAGTCACAGTTGCTGTGAATTACAACAACTGTGAGCAGTGAAACGTTTTATATTTTGGTCTACGTCTTTCAATCTATACAAAATTTCAAATATGGCATCAAAAGCAACGTTAAAGTGGACACGTATATCTCTCGTTCGGGACCAGTTTGAGCCCGTTTGGGCACCGTTTGGCCAGCAAAAAGATCAACGCAAGAACCCTCATAATTGCTGGAAATTTCCTTTCCAACAAGTATTCACATGTTATTATCACAATACACACCATCTATAAGTTCAATTAGCAAGTTTGGCAAGAAGATTTCCTTTATAATTTTTTCCAAGTTCATTGGCAGTGGATAATTGCTCATTCCTTTTTCATTTTCCTCACATCACTACGTTCTTGCATTTAACCTACCACTTTCTTATTTTTCATAACACCTCACTCCATGGAGATCTCAAGGCATAGCAATGACTTCATGAAAAATCTCAATAGCACTAAATCCATTTACCTAGTGGCCACGGTGCTCCCAACTCCCTTGCACAAGTCGCCCCTTACTCTCCCATGGCAAATTAAGCCTTGGATTCTCACGCACAGGTCACCCTTGCTCCAGTCGGTAGCTGCCCAACGACAACAGCACAAGATTCTCTAACAGAGAAGGTTTGAGGAAATGAGAGGGAAAACGGTGCTGAGGGTGAGGAGGGGTGCGATTTATAAGCACGTGGGTTGGTGGGATTCACAATGGCTGACGTCGTGGGTAGCTGGGGAAAAAGGTTGTGGCTGGCGTCACATGAGCGTCGCCGCGATGAAAAATTTGGCACATCGCTGACCTGCTACGCACAATACACCCGCAGCGACTCTCCAGACGGTGATATGCTCACGGTGATGCGCCAAATGGAAATATGCTCGCGGCGATACTCCAGCTGGCGATACGCTCGTAGCGATGCCTCCACTCTCAAGCGACGATACCTCCACTCTCGAGCGGTGATACCTCCATACTCGCGCGGCGATACCTCCTCTCTCCTGCAGTGATACCTCCACTCTCGCACGACGATACCTCCTCTCTCGCTCGGTGATACCTCCTCTCTAACGAGGTGATACCTCCACTTTCACACGGCGATACCTCCTGTAAGGGCCACAATTCGATTGAACTAGACCACTCGCGGCAGTGGAGAGAGAGAGGGAAGATTAGCGTCGTCTGCGTGATTTGGGCTACTCCTGTCCATGTAGCATAAAAGCAAATGCTGTGCGTCAGGATGAAAAGATGGTAACAAAGGGTATCACCGATAGCGAGAGAAGGGTATCACCGCGAGCGAGAGAAGCGTAAGAGGTATCTTCGTGTGTGTATTGTCGACTGGAGCATCATCGCGAGCTTATCACCGCCTGGGTTAACGCTGTGCGTGGTTGGTCTAGTATGCAACCATCAGTGGCATCAGCGCTGCGCCGTATCAGTCAGCATCGTACCGAGTAGGTCAATGCCATGCCGCGTGTGTGACACCAGCCGCAACGCTCTGCCCAACCACCCGTGGCGTTAGCCACAGTGGATCTCACCAACCCACACGCCTATAAATCATGCCCCTCCTTGCTCTCAATGTCATTTTCTCTTTCCTTCCCCTCAAACTTTCTCTTGTGCTGCTATCATTGGGGAAATACCAAATCGTGCAAGGAGATACGGGTGACCTGCGCGTGGGGAAAGCAAGGAGCAACCTGCGCAAGGAAGCTTAGGAGAGCCATGACCATGTAAGCGGATTTAGTTCTATGTATGATAGAACGAGTGAATGTTAAATGGAAGATAAATGAATTAGAATGAATGTTGAACATAGCCTATGAGCTTTTGGAAAATCACAAAGTTATTTCCTTGCCAAACTTACAAGTTCACTTGATACGATTAAGACAAAATTTATGATCTAAGTGATTTATAAATGAGGTATAATATGGTGATGAAATGTTAATGTTTGAGGGAAGGATATTTTTTCAGCAACTGTGTGGTCTCTTGCCCCATGCCTTTTTCTAACCAAATGGAGCCCCAATGGGCCCAAATCAGTTTTAAATGAAAGATACACATGTCTAGTTAAAGTTTGCCTTTTTTTTTTTGTATTATGATAAAAATAACACATGGATCAAAACATATGGCCTAAAACGTGGGACATGTCACTGCTCACAGTCGCTATAATTCTAGCATCTGTGACTCCTTTGGGGCATTGCCATCTGCGTGAAATTGCATGTGCATTGCCATCTGCATGAAATTGCATGTCCATCGCTGCATGTCCATCGCTGCTTGTGTTTGGGCATCGCCAGTTGTGTGAACTTGCATGGGCATCGCCAGTTGTGTGAACTTGCATGTGCATCGCCTCTTGTGTTTGGGCATCACCATCTGTGTGAAATTGCATGAGCATCGCCGCTTGTATTTGGGAATTACCGTCTGTGTGAAATTGCATGTGTATCGCCGCTTGTGTTTGGGCATTGTCGTCTGCATGAAATTGCATGAGCATTGCTGCATGTGTTTGAGCATTGCCGTTTGTGAAACTGCATGTGGGTAGCGCTGCGTGCGTAACGCCGTGAGCGTAACATTGCGCACATAATAGCGTCGTGCGTGTGGCGTCATGCACATAGCGTAGTGCGCATAGCACCATGTGCATAGCGTCATGCGTGTCACTGCCGTCTGAGTGCCAGGTGATAATCTTCATGTGAAAACTACTAAATACCATACTGCTTTATGAATGGTATTATGCAACTATGCTTTATGTGAAATTTGATACGTGTCATATTGATGTTATTACTTCATGGTGAAAGTTTCATGATAACTGCCAAAATTCCATTGATAATATTCATGTATAAATGTTATGTTACAATTCTTGTAGTGAATGCTTCGTGTTAATCGCCATACTGTTATGATGAGGATGTGATTCATCTATTATGAGACGTTGAATTGGCATGAATAAATTGAATGCTCGAGCATGGAAAGAGGTCATAATGATGACCACTATGCAATGGGGCACCCATTGGTAGTGGGTACTGTTCTGTTATATCGATGTAAGACTGGCCACTGCTTTATTGATACTGGCCACTACACGATGGGACACCCATCGAGAGTGGAGATTGATGCACTGAGACAGTAATACTGGCATGTTCCCTAACCTGCACAATAACAGGAACTGGTGAGGGGAGAAAAGAGGTCGCTTCTTGTGATTCATGAGATGAGATATGAGATTGATTGATTCCTTGCAAGGTGAAGGCCTATCGAACCCCCAATGCGTGTTGGGAACCGTGTACGTGAGTTGAGGGTATTACGCAGTGGATTACCCCACTTGTCATTACCCTCCTTCCTGTGAGATAGTAGAAGCCCTAAGCAACAGGGTTGGATTGGCCTAATTGATAGGGCTTCTACTAGCAGGAGTAGGTGAACTAGGGAGTGAGTGTATAATGAATGAATTGTGAATATGATTTCCGATAGTTGTAATGACTGCATGATATTGATTTTTTGATATTATCTATGATTGATGCCTAACATTGTTCATAATCGATGCATGATATTGTTCATATTTGATGCAATGTTACTTGGATATCATGATTGTAACCCATGCACTGATCTGATGACCAAGATGCATAACCACTGCACTGCAACTAATTATGATCAAATAATGGTTTATTACACATGATTAGAATCGTCACCAATGCTTGTTGAGCTTCAAAGCTCATTCCATTATTTTCCTCCCCGTAGACAGAGAGTAACAGGTTCGGGGCTGGAAGTGCGGACCGTAGCTGAAGACTGAGGCGGCCACCTGAGAAGGATTTTTTGACCTTGTTGGTAGCTGGGCTCTCAGCCCTATTTGTATTATCTTCTTAGAATTATGTAACTATGGGCCCTAGATCCCTGAACTCTATTCTACTACTTTTAAAATGTAATGTAATGTAACAACTTTTTTATGATTGATTTGGCCAAGTTTTAAATTCTAGATTTATGCAGCTTTTACTTTCCTTGGTTTGCTTGATTACTGAGAAAAAGGCATTGAATCTACTCTTACTTGATAGACAAACGCTACATTAGGATCACGAACCCGTGCTCGATCGCCCTCCATTAGGGAAAGGTTGGTGACATCCACTCTCGCGCAGTGATACCTCCTCTCTCGCTACACACACGATGATGTCCCTCTACTGATTCTATCATCGTGCGTGTCTCATGACCGGGATAATTTGTGGTACTTATATCACCCCCCCCCCCCCCCCCCCGCCCCCTTAAAAAGGGATTTTGTCCTCAAAATCATTAGTTAAAGAGGTAGGGGTATTTCCCCCTAATTTGATCCTCCCATTCCCATGTTGATTCTTCCCTTGTGTGATGTTGCCATTTCACCCGGACCAAGGGAATTTCTTTATTGCGTAACTCTTTTATTCTCCGGTCAGATATCCCATTTGGTCATTCAACATAGGTCAAGTCCTCCCTGATTGGGATTGGTTCGTATTTCAAAACATGGGTTGGGTAATATCGATATTTCCTCAGTAATGATACATGAAAGACATGGTGAATATTGGTCAGTTCAGGTGGCAGGGAGAGTCTGTATGCCATGTTCCCAACTCTTTCCAGAATTTCAAAAGGCCCAATATATCTTGGGCTCAACTTTCCCTTCTTGCCAAATCTCATAATACCCTTGGTTGGTAATATATTCAGGAAGACCCGATCACCTATTTCAAATTCGAGGTCTCTCCTGCGTTTATCGACATAAATCTTTTGCCGACTTTGGGCTGTCATGAGCCGTTCTCTAATTAAGGCAATCTTCTCAAAAGTTATCTGGACTATTTCGAGCCCAGGTAATTTCCTCTTGCCCACCTCATCCCAGCAGGTGGACGATCTACACTTGCTCCCATATAGGGCCTCATACGGTGTCATTTGGATGCTGGCTTGTAAGAAAACTTTGTCAAGGGCAGATGGTCCTCCCAGTTTCCCATAAAATCAATGGCACATGCCCTTAGCACGTCCTCTAGTGTTTCAATGATCCTGTCTGATTGGCCATCGGTCTGGGGATGAAAGGCAGTGCTGAAGGTAAGTTCGATCCCCAAAGTTGATTACAGGCTAGCTCATAATCTAGAGGTAAACCTAGTGTCTATGTCAGACACAATGCCCATGGGTACACTATGTAATCTTACAATTTCTCTGATGTACAACTGGGCCAGCTTATGCAGGGTATAAGTCATGCGAACTGGTAAGAAATAAGCGACCTTAGTTAATCGGTCCACAATGACCCAGATACTATCATGTCCATCACTTGACGTGGGCAATCCAGAAACAAAATCCATTGTGACATGTTCCCACTTCGGTATGGGCAAGGGCTGCAATAGTCCCACAGATTTATGATGTTCTGCCTTCACTTGCTGGCACGTCAAGCACTTAGCGACAAACTGAGCCACATCTCTCTTCATGTTGTTCCACTAAAAGGCCTTTTTCAGATCCTGATATATCTTTGTACTCCCAGGGCGTATCGTGTAACATGAGTGGTGTGCTTCTTCCAGAACAACCCTTTTTACACTATTGTTATTAGGGACACACACATGGCCCTTGAACCTCAACATCATATCACTGCCCAAGGTGAAATGCTCTTCTTCTCCCATTTTCATTTCTTTATGAATTTTCATGAGATGAGGTTCTTCTTGTTGCGCTACTCCAATTTGTTGACAGAGTTGGGGTTCGACCCTCACACACGAGAGTACACCGACCCCATCATCAAGGGGTAGAGTTGGGTGCCACTCTACTGTGTCTTCTAGCAATCGCATCTCTCGAATCATCAGGTGTGCCACAGAGACCACAGCTTTCTGGCTTAGGGCATTGCCTACTACGTTAGTTTTTCCTGGATGGTAATCAATTATACAGTCGTAATCATTCAATAAGTTCATCCATCTCCTTTGCCTCATATCCCGTTCCTTTTGGG
Source organism: Amborella trichopoda (assembly GCF_054954075.1). Lineage (NCBI taxonomy): Eukaryota > Viridiplantae > Streptophyta > Magnoliopsida > Amborellales > Amborellaceae > Amborella > Amborella trichopoda. The sequence continues at coordinate 33,033,952 of NC_142340.1, forward strand.
AAAATAGGTACTTGAGGCTCTTATGATCTATGAATACTTTAAATCAGGCCCCATAGAGGCAGTGTCTACAGATCTTTAACGCAAACACTACAGCCACAAGCTCTACGGCATGCGTTGGATAGTTCTGCTCATACAGTTTCAATTGTCTGGAAGAGAATGCAATAACCTTGCCCCCCACCACAAGTCCTTTATGGGATGTGTCTGTATAAACCACAAAGTCCTCATTCCCTTCAGGCAAGGTTAGTGTTGGGGCTGTGGTGAATCTCTTCTTAAGTTCCTGAAATCTTCTCTCACAGTCATTGACCACAAAAATTCCATATTCTTCTGGGTCAGCCGAGTAAGGGGGAGTGCTATTTTTTAGAATCCCTCTACAAAGCGTCGGTAGTATCCTGCTAACCCCAAAAAGCTATGAACTTTGGTTACATTTGTTGGTTTCTCCCACTTAAGCACTGATTCAATTTTAGAGGGATCAACCGTGATCCCATCCTTAGAAATGATGTGACTAAGGAAGACTACATTGCGGAGCCAAAATTCGCTCTTGCTTAGTTTGGCATACAATCTTTCTGACCTCAGAGCTTGCAAGACGGTTCTCAAATGCTGCCCATGCAGTTCCCAACTCTTCGAATACACCAAAACATCATCAATAAAAACTACTATGAAATCGTATAGGAAAGGTCAAAACACCCGATTCATCAATCCATGAACACCGCAAGGGAATTGGTTAACCCAAACGGCATTACAAGAAACTCGTAATGGCCGCATTGAGTTCTAAAAGCAGTCTTCAGGACATCTCCCTCTTTAATTCGTAATTGGTGATACCCCCGATCGGATGTCAATCTTTGAAAACACTTGGGCTCCCTGGAGTTAATCAAAAAGATCATCAATCCTAGGAAGAAGATACGTATTTTTCACTGTCACTTGGTTCAACTTCCTACAGTCAATACATAACCTCAGGGACCCATCTTTGCTTTTCACAAATAGGATAGGTGCACCCTAGGGTGACACTCTAGGTCGGATGAATCCCTTGTCCAATAATTCCTGCAACTGCTATTTTAAGTCCTTCAACTCAGCTGGGGCCATTCTATACAGGGCATTAGAGATGGGAACCGTTCCTAGGACTACATCTATCTCAAATTCAATTTCCCTTACTGGAGGTAGGGAGGGTAACTCTTCTGAAAATACCTCAGGGTACTCCCTAACAACTGGTATTTCCTCTAGTTGGGCCTGAACACCCTTATTCTCTACTACATAAGCCAGATAGCCTTCACATTTCTTAGTCAGGAGGCGGGAGGCCAAGAGGGCGAAAATAAGATGCAAAGGGTAAATGTCTCTGGTGCCCTCAAAGTGCAGTACTGCTTGATTAGGACATTTAAAGGTTACCATCTTTTCATGACAATTGACGGTGGCAGGATGAGTGTACAACCAATCCATGCCCAGGATAACATCAAAGTCCTGAATATCTAAGAGGATCAAGTCTATAGGTAGGTTGCACCCATCAATTTTAATCCCACTCTTTCTAAATATCCTATCAGTTTCCAGGGAACCCCCACATGTGTGCTTACTACCAGAGTATAGTTGAGACATGCAGGTGTAACATTTAAATGGTAAGCAAATTGGGGTGCAACAAATGAATGAGAGGAACCAGGATCAATTAAGGCTTTGGCTCTAGCACCACAGATAGAAAATGTACCTCTGATCACCAAGGTGGACGCCTTGGCTTCTTGTTCGGTGAGAGCGAACACTCGTCCATGTGCCTTTGGTTGGTCCTCGATCTTTTCCATGGGGAATCTTTAACTCAGTGATCAGGCTTGCCACATCTCAAACATACATTCTGCTTCCTATAGCATTCGGCGGTAGTGTGGTTGTCTTTTCCACAATGAGAGAATACCGAGTGTCAATCGCTTTCCATTTTGCCCTGGTGATTCTTCTGGGCCCTCTGATTAAGCTAGTAGGGCTTCCTATAATATCCCTTCTTAGAAATTGTCAAGGCTTCTTTCCAAACCTTCCTGGCGGCACAGCCTTCATCTTTCCTTCCTTCTTCGATATATGGTCCTCGCAATCCCTTTCAATCCTTAAAGCAAAGTCCACCAATGGGGCGTATGACTTCAGGTTGGCCGACATCACTCTTCCTCTAATATCCGGCCGAAGACCCCACTCGAATTTAGCCACCTTCCTCAACTCGGTGTTAATAATGTGGGGCTCGTACTTAGAGAGCTCTACAAATCTGGTGGTAGATTGCTCCGTTGTCATACCTCCTTGTTGGAGTTCAATAAACTCTACTTCTTTTCTCTCATTGACGGAGTCAGCAAAATGCTTCTCATCGAAGGCTATCACGAAGTTTTCCCATATGATCTCGGTCCCCGACTTTCCCCAAGACTGCTTCACCAAGTCCCACCAGTGTCCGGCTTCTCCTTCCAGCATGAAGGTTCCTAATCTGATCTTCTGCTAGCTCAAGCAATGTAGCACCTCTAGGATCTTTTCTATCTGTCTCTTCCATCTCTCAGTCTTCTTTACTCCTCCTTGCCCCAAAAAGGTAGGGGGTGCCAGCCTTCTAAACCTCTCTAAAAGGCTATTGTCATTCTGTTTCGGGGTAGGGGTAGACTAAGCTGGCATTGATTCTTTTATCATTTGGGTCATAGCCCCCAGAGTCCTATAGAATTCACCGAGCACCTCGGTGTTCTCATTTTTGGAACTAGCACTGTGGGTATGATCTCTCAGCATCTTCAACCTAACCACAAGAGCACCCAGTCACTTGTCTACCCCAAAGCTACTCTAAAGACTCCCCCCTAAACCCCCTAAGTCAAAGACCCTATCCTGGCTCCTCCGATACCATAACTGTCACAACCTCCTCACCTCTGATGCCGAAGAACGACCGAGCGTGGGTTTGTGATCCCAAAGTAGCATTTGTTACTTGCGTAGGAACAGACTCAATGCCTTAATCTCGGTAATCAAGTAAACCAAGGAAAGTAGAAGCTTACAAGCTTAAAAAGCTAAAACTTAGCAAATTCATTTATAAGAAAAGAAGTTTTATTACATTACATCCCAAAACTAGTACAATAGAGTTCAAGGCTCCGTGGTCTAAGGTTACATAGTTTAGATCAAACAAGACAATCAGGGCTGAGAGCCCAACTACATACAAGATCTAAAACTTCTCCTTGAAATGGCCGCCTTGATCCTTAACTGCAACTCGCATTCCCAGCTCTGAACCTGCCACTCTCAATCGCCAAGGAGAAAAAATGTGGGATGAGCTTTGAAGCTCAGTAAGAAAATCTAGTGTTATGCATTGGTAACAATTTTATTAAATATAGGAAGTTGCACAGTAGTGGTCCTATGCAGTAATCAATATATCAATACGTCAATTGCAAACATGACATCCAAATAGCAATAATCATGCAATCATTACAATTACAGGAAATCACATACACAATTCATTCATTACACACTCACTCCCTAATCCACCGACTCCTTTTAGTAGAAGCCCTATCCATCAGGCCAAGCCAAACCCGTTGCTTAGGACTTCTACCATCCCATAGGAGGGAGGGTAATGACAAGTGGGGTAATCGGCTTCGTAATACCCTCAACTCACGCATACGGTCTCTAGCGCGCATTGGGGTTCGACAGACCCTTACCTTGCAAGGCATCAATAAATCACATATCTCATCTCATAAATTACAGGGAGCAATTGTCTTTTCTCCCCTAACCATTTCCTGTCATTGTTCATGTTAGGGAACCTGGTGGCATTACTGTCTTAGCGTACCAGTCTCCACTACCGATGGGTATCCCATCGCTAAATGGCCAGTATCCATAAACGATGGTTATTATCACAATAATATAACAGAGCAGTGTTCACTACCAATGGGCGTCCCACTGCGTAATGATCACCATTAGGGCCTCATCTCTCGGTCGAACATTCCATTCATCCATGCCAATTCAAGGCTTTGTAACAAATAAATCAAATTCTCATTATAATAATATGACATTTAGCGTAAGGCACCCATCACATAGGCTAGCATGGAGTACTTACAAGTGGTTATTATTATTGACAATCTGGCACTAATCATGAAAATTTTGTCATTAAGTTATCGCTTTGATATTGCCATATCACTTTTCACATAGCACATTGTGGCAAAGCATCATTCACAGAGTCTTAGAGTACAAGCATGACAATTATCATATATCATTCACACTTTTCACTTATTAAGGAAAAATTTGATGTTCCAATTAGTAGCTAAATGAGAAATTAAATACTTCACTTATAAAGGAAATCGGCCCTTATTTGTTAGATCAAAGGCTTGGCCCCATACACGCGATAGTTGTTGGAAAACAGTAAGCAGTGACGTGATAATACATCTTGAGGCATAACTCATAATTTATAGGAAATTTCGAAAATCTCAAAACATGCACATTGGTGCCCATTCATAGACATTTCCAATGGTGTAATTTACGGGCTTTTGGAAGCCTTTTGCTAGGGCAAAGGTGTGTCCCAAAGTGAGTCACAGGTGCTGGGATTTACAGCAACTGTGAGTAGTGACAAGTTTCACATTTTGGTCTACATCTTTTAATCTATACAGCATTTCAATATGGCATCAAAAGAAAACTTAAAGTGGACACATGTATCTCTCTTTCGGGATCGGTTTGAGTCCGTTTGGGTGCTGTTTGGCCAGCAAAACGCAAGAGCCCTCATAATTGCTAGAAATTTCCTTTCCCACAAGTATTCACATGTTATTATCATAATACACACCAGTTATAAGTTGAATTAGAAAGTTTGGCAAGAAGATTTCCTTTATAATTTTTTCCAAGTTCATTGACAATGGATAATTTCTCATTCCGTTTCCATTTTCCACAAATCTCTACGTTCTTGCATTTTAACCTACCATTTTCCTATTTTTCATATCACTTTATTCCATGGAGATCTCAAGGCATAGCAATAACTTCATGAAAAATCTCAAGGCCTAGTACTAAATCCACTTACCTAACGGCCACGATGCTCCCAACTCCCTTGCACAGGTCGCCCCTTACTCCCCCACGGCAGATTTACCCTTGGATTCTCACATGTAGGTTGCCCTTGCTCCAGCCGGCAACTGCCCAACGACAGTAGCACAAGACTCTCTAAAAAATAAGGTTTGAGGGAATGAGAAGGAAAACGGTGCTGAGGGTGAGGAGGGGTGTGATTAATAGGCATGTGGGTTGGTGGGATTCACTATGGCTGACGTCGCGGGTGATTGGGGAAAAGGGTTGTGGCTAACATCACACGAGCTGCGCGGTGATGACAAATTTGGCGCGAAGCTGACCTGCTACGCACAATATGCTCGCAAGGACGCTCCAGCCGATGATACCCTCGTGATGATGTGCCAAACGACAATACACTCGTGGTGATACTCTAGTCGGCGATACTATTGCGGCGATGCCTCCACTCTCGCGCAGTTACCTCCTCTCTCGCACAGTGGTACCTCCTCTCTCGCACAGTGGTACCTCCACTCTCACGCGGCAATACCTCCACTCTTGTGCAACGATACCTTCTCTCTCGTGCGGCCTCCTCTCTCGCGCAACGATACCTCCTCTCTCGCATGGCGATACCTTCACTCTCGTGCGGCGATACTTCCTCTCTCAAGCGGCGATGCCTCCTCTCTCACGTTGCGATACATCCGCTCTCGTGCGGCGATACCTACTCTCTTGCTACTTACACGGCGTTGTCCCTCTATTGATTCTATTGTCGTGTGCATCTCAAGATCAGGAAAATTTGTGGTCCTTACATCAACAAGGAGAGACAATGGAATTTTAAAGAATATGAAGGGATTAGAGGTCAAAGAAAGAGGCAAAATGACTGCCCTTGCCCTTGACTGCCCCTTTGATTCAAAATATCCCCCAAGGGCAAAAAGGGAAAACATTTTCAAAAGGTGTTAGAATGGAGCGAACCCGGGCTTGTTGCAAAGCTCGAGCCCGACCTAGTCCAAAAATGTCTGTTTAAAGCCATGATTGGGCCTCTTACCCAGGCCACTGTGCCCATGAAGGCTTGGGTGGACTTGTTCTCCTTTTCCTCTGTCAAATGCTCATACCCCGCGCCTAAGGGTGGGTCCGTCTCTCTCTTCCCCCTCTTGTTCTTTCTTGTCTTGCTTTCCCCTCTCATCGAAGTTCCAGGCCTGTGCCTACGGTGGGCCTGTCATCACTCATTCTCCGCCTCTCTCATGCCCACTTGATAAATATTTTTGGGCATGCTCCAAGGCGCGTGCCCGTCATCCTCTCGTTTATCTTTATCACCCCCTTTCTCATCAAAGTCCTAGGTCCGTGCCAAGGGCGGACCCATCATCTCATCCTCTTTTCATTTCTCTCGTCTCTTTTGATAGGTATGGACCCCCAACCAAAGGGTGTGTCCATTATCCTCTCTCATTCTATTCTACTTTATCAAAATTTCACCCTCATTTCTCATTCATCATTACTCACATGAGCCTATGGTTTAACCATGAGCTCAACACACACTTGTGCACATTGATACAAGGTGATCAAAGGGGTTATGCTCTTGTTTACCTACACACACTAACCCCCCAATGGGCAACCTTGAGCTATGTGAAGCCTATAATCTTGAGCTCAATAGCCCCATTTTTATACCCTCTACATTCAAAACATGATCCTGTTAGCCCAGTAAAACCCATCCCAGACCCACTTTCTAAACCAATTACAAACCCACCAGATTCAAATATCCTAAAAATGATGTACTTCACCAGGTCATCATCATTGCAAAGGATGTTTTCTACCCTTAATGTGCCTGATCCCCAGTAGAGACACATGCTTAATGTGTCCTATTCCCAATGAAGACACACTGAGCACTTTTTACAAAGGTATCCTTGTCCCTCAAATGCCACTAGAGATACACCTTTGCATAGGCTTCAAAATTGTAGTTAAGCCTATCATTTGGTTGATGCATGACTTACAAAATAATCACGATTTCCACTGTAGACCATGATGACTTATAAAAGCCACGGGAGTCCCAATCACCCCCATCAACTTGGCTTATTATCCCCGTAAGTTAGGTAAAAAATCATCTCTTTGTCTAAGAAATTACCCTTTTCATTGAAATTCCATCCACCAGCTCAAATATTATCATAAACCATCCTAGAAACCTCTTCACCTGAGCTTCACCTAAGAACTCCATTATCCCCATGGGGCTACACTAAAGCATACCCTACTCATTTGAGCCTTCATAAGATCTCATTTGAGCCTTCATAAGACCTCATGAGTACTACCATGCTCGAAGAGTCATATGGACCTTCAATAGTTCATTAGCCCCAGTGGATCATTACCCCCATCACCCCGGTGGTCTATCACTTTAGCGATTCATAAGCCACAGTGACTGGTCGTCATCCCCAATGGTGTAGATACAATATGACTTGTGTATGAAACATGTTATATCTTCATCACCCAAGGGAGCCTTTCAGTCCCCAAGAAGGTAACCACTTCTCTACCCTAAAGATACCTATTATCCCCAAGGAGTTATCATGCACCAGTGATCTCCTGGTATACTTAAACCGCTATATCCCAATAAGTGTGAGTCATTCATCACCTTGCATAAACCCAAAATATCTCCATTAGTTTGCATCCTCCTAATAAACGCCTCACCCATAGTATTTGTTACCTTAGTGAGCCTTATACGGTCATAACCCCTCCATCATATTCATCATCAAGGAGGAGGTCTTCCCATTTATAAAGACAAACACAGTCATGAAATTGTGGGTAAAATTGTTAAAAAGAAGCCAAGCATGATGAACATCTAATGAGGATCATCATGAGTAAACGTGAGAACTTCAAGTGAACATAGCCATGAAGCTCTGGGTAAGATTGCCAAAAATAAAAAGTTGGGCATGGTGAAAACCTGAAAGGTCACCATGAGTAAAAATGAAAGACGGGCGTGGCTATGAAGCCACAAGTAAACGTGTTCTAAAATAGAAAAGTGGGCATGGTGAAAATCCACAAGGGTGCCATGAGTAAAACTGGAAATAAAAAGGTGGATGTGACCTCGAAGTCACAGGTAAAAGAACCTCAATAAACGAAGAAGTTGGTGAAAATCGTTCTGCGACAGCTCAAGTGAAAACCTGAAAGGGCTCCTGGAATAATAAATAGTTGATGCAGCATTCACCCTCATAGGTGGCTTCAACCAATTACAGCAAATGCTCGGTGGTTTAGGAATTAATACCCTCATGGATACCTTACCATCGACCAAAAAGAGCTTAAGAAAATCCAACAACTTTGGTTAGAATGGTGAATGACTCCTGAAGATTAGAAGAATCATCAAGATGGCATGTCAGGATAGCCATTTGTTGAAGAGATTCTCCAATCTAAGATGTCAACCAAAAACAGGAAGAGCATGTCCACAATTCAACATAGAAGTTCGTATAAGGCAATTGATTGCCTAGCCTGAATCGATACCCCAGTTTCGAGGGTAATTGTCTTATTAATGTTCCCATCTATTAGCAAGTTTAGACCTTTGGGACGGCCACTAAAAATCCATCAACTTAGTGCTAGTATGATAGGAGTTTTCAATGTAAAAAGGGAAGGAAACCCTTAAGCAAGGCCCCCGCTGCTAGACTTTCAAAAAACAAAATCTAACAGATTGAAACAAAGTCTGCAAGCAAGACCCCTGACTATCAGACACATCTGGATTCTGATAATAATGGCTCCTAAGCCCTTAAACAAGGCCCCCAGTTGTTGGAACAAAAAATACCACTGGATTGGGATCAAGCCCCAAAGGCACCCACCAGTTAGCGCATTTAGAAGCATTGTTGAGCTGGGAAGCAAGCCCATAAGCAAGGCCCCTGGTTATCATGCTACCTCAGAAAGGGGATTCTAGCAGTATTGGGTTTATCAAGCCCTTAAAAGGCCCCCAATCGTTAAAATCCACTTCGGACATCCCCAAGGAAAGAATCTTGGCATTGTCTCCCCCTCAAGAATTATGTTGATGTCAATGATCGAGAAGAAAAAGATTGTTAATAGATAATAAAAGCACCTTGTTGTACGTCATTTTTTACATACTTTCATCTCCCAAGCGAACAAGGAGAGAGCCGCAACAGCCTAGCCTTGCAGGTACACAAGACACCGGCAGGCCAACGTTGTGTATTAAAATAAAGCCTCGAACCATATGACTTGGGTACGGTGCCATCACACCAAGGAAGGACCTTATAAGTGTAGACCTATGCTAGCAGCTTCAAAACTATATCGAACCACTGCCATCACATTCAGAATGTCAGAAAACCTCAGGGGACCAAATTTGGACATAATCGGACCACCCAAAAGGGGTATACACCCAGGCGGCCTCGCAGCAGGCGGGTTTCACACTAGCGCAGTGAGGCTCCACCGAACCAGTCCCCAAACATGAAGACTGCAACATCATATTTTGGGAGCAGCTTTAAGAACCCATGGTGCCTTCCACTGAAACCAGGAAGGGCTCAGATCCTAATATGTTCAAGATCACGCCAACCTCGTCATTTTGACCTAAGGCAAGCACTTTGTGAGACATAGAGTCAAACTTCTCCTGAAAAGAATGTGCCCGCAAAACCAAAAAGACCAGGTTCAAGAAGAAGAAGCCTCGAATCCAGTGAAGCACAGCTCGACATCCACGCATCGGATCACCGCAGGGATGAGTTTAATGCAACTACCTCGCGAAGAGCTGCAAATTGGTATAACTCTTACGTTTAATCCAAGGTCCAATGGATGCAAGTCCCTAGGTCACAAAAAAAGTAAATCTGCCCGGTTACCGAAATCCCTCTTTCCGTTGACCTCTCAAATTGGGCAAAAACGTAAACCAGAATGGAATCAGCCTAAACTTGGTCTAAAATTACTGTGACTGTCTCCTCTTTCATTTGCAAGCAGAGCTAAGAGTTAGAACATCACAGGTCGAAATGCATTGGCGATCAAAGTTCACAAATCTTGCTAGACTTCCACCCCTTGGGAAAAGGCCACTGTTGCATGACTAAAGGGTATCAAAATGCTCAGAGTCACAAGGACATTGAAGATATGTTGACAAATCTTCTGAGCATCACCGCAAGTTGTAGAAAAAGGTTCCAAGATCTACCATGGCAGAACAACCTACATGCAGGGACAGCTTCTTCGTTAGCGGAAAACATATCAGGGACATTTTGGTTATTACGCCTAATTTCGAGATTTATTCCCAATTTCTTAAATTGTAATTAAGCTTTTTTTTTTAGCATTCATCCCTATTTGGTGAATCATCTATATAAGTAGGCTTAAGTCACTTGTAAACGGGGCTAGAAAAATCTTTTTGGCGGGGTATTTACCCATTATAAAACAGAGGCATTACGCTTGTTCTTTTTGTCGTTTGCTTCTGAGTTCTTAGTTCCATCAAGAAAACAGAGAAAAATTTGAGGGAGAGAAAAAACCCCTGAACGCACGGGTCCATGGGCACCTCCGAGTGCACGGACTCTTCCTTCCTCTTTCCAAAATCGGGTCACGCTCCAACCCTTTTCTCTCTCTCTCTCCCCCTTATGCAACCCACGTCACCAACAGATCCACGGACGCGAGGAAGGCCACGGGCTCCAACCCTTGGGTTCTCTCACATCCCCCCATCAGCCAGCCCCTCGAGACAATAGCCATAAGGAGGAACAGCCATATCTCATACCGGTCTTAAGCGACTGAGAGAGAGAGTAGAGAGGTTGCGAGCCTGAAGAGAGTCTTTGTCCAAGCCGGAGGGCTTCATGACTGTTCTAAGAGGGATGACCACCCGAACATGTCCCCCGATCCCCAAGCGGTGAGGCTAGCGTCCCAAAGCCCCCCCAGCTGTTAAAAATCTCTCTCATTGTTGGTGCCTATTCACCCATAGGAGTCCCGCACACCTGCGCGCACCCCTCACCGGTGCGCGCCCGCACCTCCTCGTGCGAGCCACCCTGCAGTTGTCCAAGAGATGCTTCTCATACCAACCCGCCAAGAACTAAGTCCAACCACACCTCAATAAGGATTTGAAAGATGAACTTTGATGACATTTTGTTCCGAATATTACCCTCCTTGCTTCTCTCAAAGAGTAGAATTCGATGGCAAAATTTTTTATATGTCATTTTTGACGTACCTATATCCCTTGAACGAATAATGAAAGAGCTGGTAGTAACCTGGTCCTGCCGGTGCCCAAGACGCCGCCATATCATGTGATCACTGTAGCAATATTGGGCGACCTCTGAAAATGTGTCAGAATGGCCTCTAATTGCATGAGAGGGTAGTTTTGGATACCCCAAGAACACCCATAAAGTTTCGTCACGTTCTGATACGTTTTGAGTTAATCAGGACGAAACGCACTTTTCAAATCTAGTTCATGTCATGTTCAAAATGGACTATATAACTATAGCCCTACTTTATAGGTCTCAAAAGAGTAACATGCCACTTTCATTGGATCCGAAAAGTTGAAAAACCCTCAAGGACCAAATTTCGGCTCAATCAGACCCCCCGAGACCATTCTAGGCCTAACTTAAAAAAAAAAGGTGGGTTTTACACTATTTTAGTGCAGCCTCGCTGAACCAGAAATGGAAACTTTGTTTTCTCATGGCAGAATGAATTTCAAATGCTAATACCTTGCTCTTTTTTTGTCTAATTAAGGTCAAATTCGGACATGAGCTAGATCTCAGCGATACGCTCGTTTTGACATATGGCACCCACATGGCGTAGCCCGAAACGAGAGAATTCTTAGAGAGATGTCGGTCTCAAAACATAAAAATTAAGATTTTAAAAAGAGGAACATCTCATTCTTTAAGAGGCTATAGCTCAAAATTCCGATGTCGGATCGTCGCAAGTATGTGTCCATTGCGACCGTGCATCGAAGAGATTCAGTTTGACATAATTTTTTAGTATGATCAGAGGTCGAATGACATCAAATTTTGAGGTCAAAAAAGGCATACTTTTCCAGTTGCTGGAATCCCACTTTTCGGCGACGTCCCAAATTTGAAACGCGCTCAAACTAAGACCAAATTGGATGAAATTCATCACAAAATGATCATGATAATATTCTATTCAATTTGTGATCAAAATGAAGGCTCGGAACATCATGAATCATGTCGAATCAGTAGTCGAAGAATCATAATTTTATGAAATTTGGCCGGATTTTGGGTTTTTTCTTAAAACATTGTTCCAAGACGATCAATGGGTATAAAAACGCATGTAACAATCCAAGCATCAATTCTAAGATATTTGATGACTCGAATTGCCGCAGTAAACATCCGAAAAAGCTCCCAATGCTTAACAATGGTAAGAGGCCCTTCATGAGGGATGGTTTTATCATTTGTTAAAAAATATTTAGGGTATTTTGGTCAATAATTCCAAAAATGGGATTATTATTTTAATCCATTAAATGTGTGCTTTTTGACAATTCTAGTGGTTTTTGAGCAATCCAGCCTTGTTTTGTGGTTGCTCTGAATAAAAAACTTAAGTCATTTGTAATATATCTCTTAGAGAAACTCTTGAGAGTTTTGGAAATTAGTGAGAAGAGCTTGAGAATTCTAAGAGCTTAAGCTTGCTCTTTTGGGTCGATTCCAAACCCAAGACTCAGGGAGAGAGGAGAGAGAAACAATTTTTAGAGAGAGAAAATACTCTTAGGAACCCTTCACTCCCTAGAACCCCAAAATTTCTATTTCCTTAGGATTCCCAACTCCCAATCTTACCTTATACACTCTAGTTCCTATATACCCTAGAAATGCTAACTCTCAATCCTACTCCATACAATCTACACCCTACCTTAGCTTTCCTACACCCAACCCTACTCCATACACCATAGTACTCCATACACCATAGTTTTCCATACACCTTAGTTCTCTTATACCTTGCCTTAATCTATACACTTTAGTTACACCAATACATCATAGGATCTATACACACTAGTTCCCATATACCATACCTTAACCCAACCCACCTAAGCGATATACCTAGACCTTAGACCCTAACCTTGACCCATAAAGATCAAGATTTCTCTGTCAAGTGCATGCAAAGGAACCAATGAAGGTCTACGTAAGCTCAAGCCTATTCTAGGTCCACTCTCTATCCTCTTCCTTATCTCTATCTTCTCTCTTTCTCTCTTTCTTCTTGCTTCTCTCTCTCTCCCTCTTCTCTCTTGCTCTCTTCTTTATTTCTTTCTTTCTTTCTCTCTTCTCTCTCTTTCTCTCTCTTTCTCTCTCTCTCTCTCTGCTCAAGCCCAAGGCGAGTCCGAGCCCCCTCCTCTCCTCTCTCTCTGCCACTCTCTCTCTCTTCTGAAATCCCAGATCCGCACCTTGGGGGGTGACTCTTCCCTCTTTTGTTATATTCTTTCTTCTATCCCCTCACATCCAAAGATCCCGGACCCACACTTAAGGGGGGTTCGTAATCTCCCTCCCTTTCTTATTCTCTCGTCTTCTCTCTCACCCTACGAAGGTCATGGACCCACACTTAAGGCGGGTCCATCTCGTTTCCCCTACTCTCTCATCTCCCATAGAGTCCGGAACCGCACCTAAGGCGGGTCCATCTCATTTGCCCTATTCTCTCATCTCCCTTAGAGCTCGGACCTGCACCTAAGGTGAGACAATCTCTCTCTCCCTTATACTCTCATCCTCCCTCACCCCCTCATGCCTTACTTAGTCCCAGACCTGCAACTAAGGCGGGTCTGTTCCTCTTTTTTTGTTCTCTCACCTCTTCTCACCCTCTCTCGCACCACAAAATCCCCGACCCGTACCTAAAGCGGGTCCATCTCCTATACCCACACCTCTTACCCCCTCTCATTCTCATCTCCTCCAAAGTACACAGACCTGCACCATAAGTGGATCCATCACCTCTTCACTTCTTTAAACTCCATACTCTATCTCTCTCTCTCTCTCTAACCCATATATTCATCTCTCAACTATCATTTCTTTATTATTATTTTATCATTTTTTTATTTCCTCTCTTTACTTGCTACTTCTTTCACCCTTGAGCACTTAATCTGGGGTCTTCTTGTGATAGTGCCTTAGAGTTCTAACTCTAGGATTGCTATCCAACCATCAGCTCGTACAATGTTGTTGAGTCATAAGAGACACTGATTCTCTTGCACTCGATCACTTGGGGTGGGGTCATCCTGAGCTAGTTTTTCTTAGAGTTCTAACCCTTATACTACTCTAACCACCGGGTTATACAGTGTTCGAGTTGTGAGAGATTTTCATCTTTTTTCACTCTCTTCGCTTCTCTGCCTGAATCATTGTTAGCGAGGATGAAATTAACATTACTGAGAGAAAACAAGTATGGGAACTTGTCGACTTATCTGAATATAGGAAGGCAATAGGATGCAAATGGATTCTCAAGAAGAAATTTAAAGTTGATGGAACCATTGATAAGGCTAGATTAGGAGCCAAAGGGTTTATTAAAAAAGGAGTAGAGAATGTGGAGACATATGTCCTTGTTGCAAAATCTACATCTATAAGGATAATTATAAGCATTGGTAGAATATTAAGACTTGGAATTATTTCAATTTAGATATTAATTCAGCTTTTTTTAAATGGAGAATTAAATGAAGATATTTATATGAAATAACCAGAGGGATATATAATTCTATGTCAAGAAAAAAAGTATATAAATTAAAAAAATCTTTATATGGCCAAAAACAATCATCTAGGCAATAGTACATAAATTTTCCCAAGGCAATTGCCCAAATTGAATATATATAGCTAATATATTGGATCACTGTGTATATGTTTCGAATAGTAGGAGTAAATTTGTGATTTTATCCCTAGATGTAGATGTTATTCTATTAGCTAGAAATGATATGAAAATGATCAATAAAACTAGATCTTGGCTTAATTCAATTTTGAAATGAAGGATATGGGAGAAGCGTTATATGTTTGGGAGATTACAAGGAATAGAAATTATAGGCTTCTCTACTTATTTTAAAAAAAAAATTTGAAAAAATATTCTTAAGAGATTTAAGATGGAATACTACAAAACAATGAAAGCTCTTATTTGTAAGGGCATGAAGCTATCAAATAAAGAATGTCTAATTAATGATGCAGATAAAGCTAAAATGAAACATGATTCATATAAAACAAGCAATTGGGTCTACTATGTACAATACCTTACATTAGTTTGGCAATAGGATATATCAGTGGATTTCAAAGTAACTCAAGTATGACTCACTGGCAAGCAATTAAAAGGATACTCAGATATATCCAAGGGATCAAACATAATAAATTGTGTAATCAAGTTGATGACCTGCAAATTCATGAATTCTCTAATGTAGACTTCACATGAGATCCTGATGATAGAAAACTCACTTTTGAAAATCTTTTCTTCTTTAGATGAGGTTATGTTTTTTGGTTTAGTAAGAAACATGAATGTGTTGCCCGTTGCATATTAGAAGCGAAATACATCTCTTTACTATAGCTTCTACTTTTGTCGTCTAGACAAACCACTTCATTAGGGATTTAAAGCTGCAAATAACTGACAAGCTAGTTCAGATATTTTGTGATAACGAGACTGCAATTTTGTTAACTAAAAATTGACCAATTAGCTCTAAATGTAAACATATAGCAGGTGATTATCATTATATCCAAGACATAGTGGAAAACAAAGAAATTGCAATACGTTATTTGTCTTCCAATGATATGATGGCGGATCCTTTAACCAAGGGATTGACTGCTAAAATGTCCTCTACACATGTGACTATGATGGGACCTAGAGAATATAAATTTTTCTCCCGAGAGGCACATTTGAATGCTACAAAGGACTAAATCATGTAGATGTACAAAACTTTGTAGCGAGCTATGTCATATTAGGTAAAATAATAAAAAAATAGTAAAAAATTATCTATATGCTTCACAATAAAATTCTTCTCTCCATATCTATTTTCTTTCTCTACCATTCTCAATAAAAAATTATTTCAGGCAGGTTGGAGCCCAGCCCTAATCGGGCCAAAGATGCAATGGCCCGGCCTTGGCCCTAGCCCTATCAAGGCCGGGCTAGGCCAAGAAAAATAGAAAAAAAAGAAAAAAAAAAAAAAAAAGTAAAAGAAAAAATCAAAGAAAAAGAGAGCTGGGATTTCTACCATTGGGCCATGGTTGCCAGACCTTAGCCTGTCCTTAGGCCACATTTTGTGGCCTAAGCTCTAGTTTTTTGGGGCTAGATTGACCAGGCGGGGTCGGGCCACTCAGCCCACTGCCACCCTTATTGCTCAAAAGTAGGGAGTTTATTGAAGTGGATTACTGTGTTCACTTTAGTGACTCAATTGTTTTATCGAGTATTAGATAATGGTAAAGTCTCTGCCGCTTCATAATTTGAGTAATTTGGCAAGAAGTTCACAGACGAAAGAGAACCGAAGCAAATACATTCAAAAAGTAATATGGGAGATAACTTGAGAAATCAAAATTATTGTTGTATTTTATTATGGAAAATATTACCATTTACCTTTGATAGAAGGGTTACAATTAATCTTGACTATTGAATGTGAAATTGGGTGGTTAAATTTATTCCATTGACCAAATTTAAAGTTTAAAAGAAATTTTCTCGAATATTGTGACACATCCAAGCTATCAAATTTCACATCTGATGGTTATAAGTAATTGTAACTTCCTTGCACTAAAGGTAAATCATCTTATTATATACAATCCTTTTATAAATATTGGAATTTTTTTTCTTTTCTCTTTTGGATGAGTTAGTGGGGAAAGAGCCCCTACCCTGATAGGAATTGAGCCTAGGATGTAGCATTGCAAATTGTCAAGCACTTACCACTTAAGCCTAGGCTCTTTCCTAAGCAAGTGGTAAGTTAGTAGGGATTTGAGCCCCTACCCTTTGGTGAGAATGGAGTCAAAGACTTCATCATGGGACTCGGCATTACTACTACCAAAGCCCTAGGCTATTCTCTAAAAAAAATGGTAATTAAGTAGGGATTTGGGCCCCTACCCTTTAATGAGAATAAAGTCAGATATCTAATTATAGAGCTCGACAATACTACCACCATGGCTCAACCACCCATTTTAAATCTAAGTTAGTGGGGAATTTCCTTTCTTTTGAACTTTATCAATGGTATATCCCAACCACCCATTTTAAATGTAAGAGCCACTAATAATCATGACCTCCTTGTACAAGACATAAATGATCTTATAGGGGTGGCAACTGGTCAGGTATAGATCAGGTCCGACTAGACTCGAATTCCGAATCCTGACCCTAAATACCACTTATGGACCCTTCCCCTTATCCGAGATATGGATTAAGACTTGGGACCCGGACCCATACCCATACTTGGGACAAAAATGAGGAGATCCCCTTTTTAATGCATAATTCTGTAAAAAAACTCCCAAATTTCATTTTTAATGCATAATTATGTTGAAATCACCCAAATTTCCTCAATGCAGCTTCTTCCACAAAGAGAAAGTTACCAAAAAAACTGCATTAAAATGCAAAAAACAAAGCTCCAAAATCAAATAATGACTTTCCATTTTTGTTGATCTTCCACCGAGTATCAAGATGCAAAAAAGAAAGTATGAAAATCAAATAAAAACTTCCCATTTTTGCTGATCAGCAAATGCAAAAAATAAAAATAAAAAAGCACGAAATTAAAGAAAATTTTGCTATTTTTGCTGATCTTCCACCAAGCATCAAGATGAAAAAATAAGAATACAAAAAAATCAAATAAAAACTTAGCATTTTTGCCAATCTTACACCAAGCATCAAATAAAAACTTGCCTTTTTTGCTCATCAATGATCCAGCTAGCCTTTTTTGCTCATCAAAAAAAACTTTCCTTTTTTGTTCATCAATGATCCCGCTTGGAAGAGAAATAGGATTTGACAGCAGCAGGGGAAGAGAGAGAGAGATAGTTGGACTTTTGCATGGGAAGAGAGAAGAGAGGTAACGTTTTGCAGGAGAAGATAGAGAAAAAAATGCAAATCTAGTGTCAAAGCTTCACAATTCGAACAAATGCAGAGCTTGGCCGACTAAGGTTTATGTGGTCGTAGCTTCGAATAGAGAGAGGGAGGGAGCTCAAAGCCTCAATGCTTTAACGGTGCTGGACTAGGAGCAGGTAGGGTTTGCCTTTGGGAAGGGATGCCTTAAGTTCGTTTAATTAGGGCTAAATTATAGTTAGTTAGATTATTGTTTAGTTAGGTATTTATGTTTTAAAATATATAATATGATTTTAATTGAATAATGAATTATTAATCATTATATACTTAAAATCCTAAATGTATATATTTAACTTAATAACTTATGGGTCCAGGTCACGTATGAAAGGAGAAGGGGTCCACCAATACCCGTACTCATACCCATAAATTTTTAGGTATGCATTGTTGGACACGAACCCTACCAGCCAGGTCCCGGGTCAGATACAGGTTCATTGCCAGCCCTACGATCCTATGCCTTGACCTCTATTAAAGGATACTTGTGGCATAACACGTGGAATACATTTGTTTAATCAAATTAAAATGGAAAAAGAAATGCGCATACAAAAAAGCGGTACATTTTTTTGGATATTTTTCTGCTTTGCATTGAAAGAGAGTTTTTTTTAAGGGTGAGAGAGAGGTCCACAAGGTTGGCCTTTGGATACTCCCAAGAAACAAAGGTCACTGTACTAATCCCACTCACACCCTGTTCACCTCAGTTCTTTTGAAGGCCTCGAATCTTATCATTCCTTCTCCCCAATAATTGAGAGTAAAAATTATAGAACTCTCTCCCTCTAAATGCCAAACTTTCACCTTGGTAATAAAACCATAAAAGGAAAATCAGTCTCTCTCTATGAGCTGTAGCTCTAATACGATGACAAGATGTCAATGTTTCCCCGCCGTTGGGATTTTCGATCTGGTTTAGCAATCCAAATCCACAATCGGGTTTATCGAACTGAAGATTTATAAAATTTAAAAAAAATAATTGAGGTCCATTCGTTGATAGAACTCTAGCTAGTTTCGCAAGAGAACCCGTCCGAACAAACCGACTTATTTAATAATTTAAAAGTAAAAAATTTAAAAGACGGTGGAATCAGTTCATATGAGTTATCTGACAAAATCAATCAGTTTTGTTGCAGAATTGGTACAAAAATCGGCCCGTTAATGAGGATAACCGGCTAGTTCCATATTAAAGGGATCGGAATCGGTCAAACTGATTCCAATCTAAATCGACTGATTTTGATCTAGATGGGTTTTTTAAACCCTAAGATAAAAGGAAAAACAATTCTACCACCAAATCTAACTACTTTCCCTTAATATTATCGAAATCTCCCTCTACATGGCATTCAATTTCAAGTCTTAATTTCTCACCTCCCTCTACATGGCATTCAATTTCAAGTCTTAATTTCTCACCACTAAGGAATACAAATCCAAGCTCTCCCTCTCTAGACTTATCCAATTTCTCTCTCTCTCTAGATATTCAATCTCCACCTCTAGAATAAGAACCAGTTACACCTCTCTTTCTCTCAGGAGTCATTACCAATTGATCTCTCTCTCTCTCTAGAATTCATAAATGTTTTCTGTCTATGACGTCAGGACCCAAAACTCCCACGCTCTCATCTCCCTATCTACTAAGCCCTCTCTCTCTCTCTCTCTCTCTCTCTCTTTGCTGGAATATATATAACAGCAGTCTCACTCTGCAATAACAGACCTCTTTCTCTAAGCAAAGATGCCAGAAAAGCAAGTGGAACCCAAATCAATGGATTCCCTGCCTCCAGAGGTCCTCTCTCTCATCTTCTCTCTCCTCCCTCCAGACACCCAAGCCACATCAAGATCAGTCTGCAAGCTCTGGCTCTCCCTTCTCATCTCCCCCCTCTCTCTCTCCTCCCCCCCTTGGTTCCTCGCGATGGCGCCTCACGATTGCCGACACCATTGCTACGCTCGCAATCCCAGGCTCAAGAAATGGCACTCCCTCTCCCTTCTTCCTTCCCTTCCTGCCAATTTCTGCCATCCGGTGTCTGGTGTCGGAGGATTGCTCCTCTGCCGAAACGCTTCCTCCAATTCCCTCTCTCTCTCAATTTGCGAACCATTTTTTGGTGGTTCTCGAATCCTTCCGCCTCTTCTCTCTCCTCGACGCGCGCCTGCTCTCGCCGCCTGTGTTACCCAGCATGGCCTACAGGTTAGTCTCTCTGTGCCCTAACCTTTTAATTCTTAACTCATAATTTCATCAAAGATTACCTTTTCAGTGGTAGGATTGAAACTCGAGATTGAGTGGTTGAATTCTCACTCGCATAACCAGTGATCGGGAACACGGACAAGTTTACTTGAATATACTTCTTGCCGAGATGAGTAATGGGGTGCATCTCCAGCCGTTAAAATAACATCAATACCCTACTTTCATAATTTTTCTTTTTTTATTTGGAATTGTATAGAGTGTGGTTTAGAAGGGTACAATTATTATGGACTGTTAGATGTAAAATCAAGGGCTTAGAATTCAATATAAAATTTTCTAAATATCGTGACACATTTCAACATGATAGATTTTAGTTGACCAAAAATGAGTAGTCATACAATCCCTTTTATATGTTGAAATATCATCCATCCAAATCTGTTTTTCTAAAGGGTGTGGTTTGTATAGGGCTAAGGTCCCAAACAATCAAAGAAAGATACACATTTAAATAGTATAGGAATATGTTTTTCAGTACTAAAAAATCTTTGTGCTTGTTTGGAAATTTATTTTTATATCTAATTATAAATTTTAAAGCTTCAAAAATATTGTACATTGAGCAGATTATTAACATTTGAAAAATCTTGAAAATTGATAGTCCAAAAGCACATTACAATATTGATTGTTTCCAAGATTTAGAATCTATTTTTTCCCATGTGCAAACATCTTGAGATCAAGATGATCGATTTGAAAAATTTTTGACATCAAAATAACCTTTCCTATTAGATTTTAGAGGTGCCCCTTAATTTAATTGTTTAGGGCCTTGCCATTATATAACCTTTTTTTCTTTTCTACGTCGATAGCTGATTTGTTTTTACTGTTTTTATACTTTTTATGTTTTTGTAGTTTTGTTTCACTTGCTCCTTTACAATTTTGTATTTAAAATAAATTTTTGAAATTTTTTTTTTTTTTTAAAGACTTTTACTAAACAACTGCTAGGCTGAATCCGACTCGATTCCAGGCCCGAGCGAGTTTAAAAAGATTGAGCTTAACCAATGAACATGATACCGAAATCGCTTAAATGCGATGCAATTGTAAAGAATCCATTGCTCTAAGGGCATCAATATCAATGACGCAGGACCATCTTTAACTTAGATTTTCTTTGGCCCAGATCATTTTTTCTATATTTCATTTGCATATTCGTTTAGGGATGGTTTGGATACCTGAAAATATATTTTTAAAACTATTTTTTATGCCGAAGACTCTTTTGGGACAGAAAAGCATTTTTCGCCATAAATTATTTTTCTCATTTCAAGTGAAACTTAAAAAAAAAATGTATCATTCTCTTGACCTTTAGAAATTGATTTCCAGTTCGAATTCAGCATTGTGGAGACACCTACTTTATAAAATACAATTAATTCGACCAAAACAACCCTATGAATTAGAGAGGAAAACTATCTCAAATTAAGTTTTAAAGAGAGAAAGTATCTTAAATAGACAGATAAACAATATCTAATTTTAGAGAGGAAAACTACAAAACAATTTTAGAGAGAAACTATCTCAAAAAATTTATAGATAGAAACTATTTCAAATTTTAATTTTTAGAGAGAGAAAATATCTTAAAATTTTAAAAAGAAATATTTTGAATTGTAGAGATAAGCACCTAAAAATGTTTTAGAGAGAGAAATTAAATTAGAGTGATAAACTATCTCAAATTTTAAATTTTAGCGAGGGAAACTATTTTAAAATTTTTAGAGAGAGAAATTATCTTAAATTTAAAGTTTTATAAAGAGAAAATACAGGAAAATTTTTACAGTGCGAAACTATGTCAAATTCTAAAAGAGGGAAACTATCTCAAATTTTAAGTTTTAAAGAGATAAATTATCTCAAGTTTTAAGTTTTAAAGTGAGAGTACTAGAATTTTTTAAAGAGAGACTATTTCAAACCTATTAGAGAGAAACTATTTCAAATTTTATGTTTTAGTGAGAGAAACTATATCAAATTTTAAGTTTTAGAGAGAGAAAGTACTTGAAAATTTTGTAACGAGAGAAAATATGTCAAAATTTTAAAGGAGAAACTATCTCAAATTTTATGTTTTAGATAGAGAAACTATCTCAAATTTTAAATTTTAGTGAAATACAATACTTTAAATATTTAGAGAAAGAAACTATCTCAAATAGTATTTCAAATTGTAGATCTTAGAGGGGACAAACTACTTAAAAATTTTCAGAGAAAAAAGCTATCTCAAAAGTTTTAGATAGAGAAACCATCTCAAATTTTAAATTTTAGAGAGAGAAGTACCTGAAAACTTGTTGAGAGAAACTTTCTCAAAAATTTTAGTGAGCAAAACTATTTCAAATTAAGCTTTTGATAGAGAGAGAGAAAGAGAGAGTATCTTAAATTCTTTTAGAGATATACTATATCAAATATTGGAGATAAACAATCTCAAATTTTAAGTTTTAAAGAGAGAGCAAGTAACTGAAAATTTTTAAAGAGAAAACATCTCAAAAATTTGAGAGAAACTATCTCAATACTTTTAGAGATAGAACTATATCGAATTTCTAAGAATTAGAGAGAGAGAATACTTGAAAGCTTTTAAAAAGAGAAACTAGAGGAAAACTATCTCAAATTTTAAATTTTAAAGAATGAAAGCATGTTAAATTATTTACTTATATCTTTTAGTTCATTCTTCCAGCCCCATTGAACCCCCACTCTCTCTTTCTCTCTCTAAATTTTACTTAGTTCATTCTTCCAGCCCCATTGAACCCCCTCTCTCTCTTTCTCTCTCTAAATTTTACCTTGCTATTACATTTGATCTTTTAAAACTATGGTAAAACTTCATACTCATACTTCACTATTTCTTAATCAATTTTAGTTTGTCAGAGAATTTGGTATTCATATTCTTTTATTTTAGCTTAAATTAGTTTAAGTTGTCAAATGAATTATAACCGGTGAAAAATGACAAGGCCTTAGTCATGATCTAGTGCTTTATTATTTAACCGTTTTATTTTTTAACTAAGAACTTTATTTTTCATGTTTGTAATTTGTTGTGATGCAGGGAGAATTTTTCATGTTTGTAATTTGTTGTGATGCAGGGAGAAAATAATATTGGAAAAAAATAAAAAAAATAAAAAAAGAAAAGAAAAGATTGAAAAAATATAGCATTTTTTAATGTCTTCAAGGGAATCCACCCAAAAACGATCTCTTCACAAACTCAATTTATTCCATTCTCATTCTATAATCCTTACAATGAGGGGTTATCCCATTTGAATATACTTTACCAAAAAAAAAAAACAAATAAAAAAAAAAAAACCCACAATACAATAAAACTCTCTCCCCCTATTTTTTGTCTCTTTATCTCCCTATTCCCTTATGACGTGAATTTCTGGGGATTCACCATAAAAATCTCTTCCTAGATTGTGAGCCCATACATTTTAGATAATCTCAAGGTACCCCAAGTGTATATCCTGAAAAATCTTAATTATGCCTAACTTATCTCTTTAAAATCAACTAAGAAATAGCTTATCCTAGCTCCTAACTAAAACATTCACGCCACACCCACCCAATTACTAAAGAGCTAACCCATTTAAAAAATAATAAACAAAATTAAATGATTTTTTTGAATTTTCATCTGCATCATGTTGTATTTTAGTGATACGAAAACCACTAACTATTTCAAAAAATGGACAGCTTTACTAAGCATTCATCTTCTTCTGTATATTAAAAAAACGGCCATCACTATATGCTGGGGAAAATTTATGGATTCCTCAAATCCTGGATCTTTGTGTGAAAATTCTTTTGCCTTAATTTATTACTTTTACACTCGAGACGCATGAAGTAATTTCCATGGAACACAATATTGCCTTGTTAATACAAAAAAAAAAAGTCCATATTAAAAGAAAAAATGAATAACATATCCTTCTAAAACCGCATGAATTAGTATTGAAGGAGCAAATAATATGGAATTTGGTATAAGCAGCCTTGCAAACAGAAAATAATCAAAGGAAGTAACCTAAATGGTTTTCTATGAGCATTACTGCTTGAGTCCTTTGAGAATTTGGTATAAGTAATCAAAGGAAGTAACCAAAATAGAGAATTTGGTATAAGTAACCTCAGTCTATTGATCCTTTGAGGTCTACATTATAGTTTTCTATGAGTATTACTGCTTGTGTCCACGACATAAAATTCAAAAATCTAATTCATTGTATAATTGAAGAAGGCCAAAATAGGTGCCAGCCCTGTACTCAATTGTAACGTCATGCTTTCCCATAAATTCAATTTCATTGTCATAAAATTTAACCTAATTCATTTATCAGTGAATTCTTGTAAAATTGAGAAAACCCATTAAAATTCTAAGTAACACAATAAAAATTCCCTAATCATAAATAATGAGAGAGCAAGTTGAAAATGACCAAACAATAACCTTCCATATCCCTAGATGCTTTCTTGAAATCCAAATGATCATTCTTTCTCTTTAGATAGTTTGACTAGAACCAGGCATCAAAAAAATAGGGCTTAGGGCTTGCTTTTTTATACCTAGCTGCTTTATGGAACATCCAAATACTTTCTTTAAAGAGATTAGAGCATGCTTTTGTTGTGTTTATGTAGCCTTTAAAGGTCTTATGAGAGCTTGTATGAGCATTTTATAAAGTGAAAAATAAACTCAGTGAGAGTGTGGTCTTCTTATGGACCACACTGAGCAAATGCTAGTGCCGATATTCGGACTAGGCTCGACATACTAGGCCAGGCGAGTTTGGAAAAACTCAAATACCCGGGTATATGGATCTATCAAGAAGAGTTTAGTGGGTTAGCCCTTAATGAGGTCGGAGTATGTATAGATAAGAACCAAGGGACTGTGTGGCCCTTGCGTGTGATGGATAGCTTTTAGAAACATGGCTAAAAATCTCATTGGTATATCAACATATGACTTGTACATAGATAGTCGTATTGAGATTCACCAGAGGGGTGAAGCTTGTACATGTACGAGAAATTACCCCTATATACCATAGAGTCATAGTTGCATCATGGTCTGAGGATTATGAGTTTTATCTTTAGTGGAGCACTTGAATAATCTGCTGGCTAACTTTGGACCAAGCTGACCTTGGTGGTCCAATCATGAGCCCCGACAGTGGAGTTTGGGTCATGAGAACTACTGGATCAGTTTGAGAAAGCTAGGTGGGTCATGATTCACAACTGAAGGTGGAGCGCTCTCGTATATTGATAAATTCTAAGATCTAACGGATCTAATTCTCATCAAAATTAATTAGTTTTAATTATTTTTAAGATATATGATTTTTAAAATATTTATTTGAATTTTTGTGAATCTTCTGATAGTTTATTTTTTTCATTTGGATTTATTAATTAAGAGAAATTAATTTTTCAAAATTTTAAATAAAATATAAGATTGAAAATTTTTAAATACAAAATAAAATATATGGGATCCTCAATAAATATGGGGGCCCAATTTAGAACATGTGCCATTGGGTGGGGTCCATGTGTGGCAAACTTAAGGTTGAATATTTGAAACCTTGGGTGGGGTCCATTGGGTGGGGTCCCTATAGGTGGGGTGTGCCACCCTTTCTAATATCCATATTTAAAAAAATATGGATAGCTTTCCCCTTGTTTGTTGGTTTATCTTTTGGGTATAGTAAACTTAAGGTTGAATATTTGAAATATTTAGTGAATATTGAAGATTGATTGATCCAAGATTAAAGGTTTAGATATACAAAATAGAAATTAAGATATATATTTTTTTTATTTAAATATTTGATGGGAATAAATCAAGAAAATGGAGGATATGACTCTAGCTCATCTTTTTGAATCTTCATGGTGGATCAAAGAGATAGATTACTAAAATCTCTCACCCCACAGGTATCCTTAGATCGACGATCAAGATTTAACCTTATGAATTGAGGCAAACCCCAAAGCATAGAAAATCTATAAAAAGAGTCTATCTCATCTCATAAAACCTCTACCCCTATTTTCTCTTCTCTTTCTAAAGGTTTATTCTCTCTCTCAAAGATCTCTTATAGGTGGCACACCCCCTTTCTCAAAGATCTCTCTATGTGGCACGCCCCACCTAGGACTTGAAGATCTCTCCCAAGTTTTTCTAAACGGGGCATGCTCCAACCAAAATCTCTCTCAAGCCAAATGGGCACACCCAAGTAATATTTATCAAGTCAGGGAGCTTGAAGATCTCTCACAAGTTTTTCTAAATGGGGCACGCTCCAACCAAAATCTCTCTCAAGCCAAGGAGGCACACCCAAGTAATCTTTCTCAAGTCTGGAGGCTTGAAGATCTCTTACAAGTTTTTCTAAATGGGGCACGCTCCAAACAAAATCTCTCTCAAGCCAAGGGGGCATGCCCAAGTCATCTCTCTCTTACATTTCTAGGTGACACACCAAAACTAAGGTTAGCTTGTGGTAGTTTGATTTTTGGGTAACAAAGGAGAAGATCCCTTGCTAGTAGATCTCTCTTTGATCTATATCTCATCTCTCCAAAGATCAATCCAAAAGAGTTTGAGAAAGACTAAGGCATTAAGGCAACACGTTAGATAGTTGGTTCTAAATTGAGATCCATATGCAATTGAGAGGGTTTTACTATATGTAGGAGAATCAAGAGACCAATCATAGATCCCGAGCACTGGAGACTCGGTGTCAGGTATACTAAGCTCGTTTGAGGTAATATCCGGCAATTTTATTTCTTTAAATCATTATTTGTGATTTGATCTTATCTTCCCATAAAGCAATGAGTTAAGGTTTTGATTTAATGAATTATATTCAATAGTAGTAGCAAATGAGAACTGTGTTTCATGTCTTTTATTTATTTTTCAAGAGTTATTTGTTCGTAATTGGACATTGTTAGTGGTCTTGCCAGTGTAAGAGTAAGAAAAAAAAAATTTTAATTTACATACATTGTGCTTGATCACATAATCCAACTTTCAGCTTCCGTATACCCAGTTGCTTTCTTGAAAATCCAAATACTCCCTCTCTCTAGAGAGATTGGAATGAACAAGGTCCCTTCTCTCTCTATCTCTAGTTTCTAGTTTCAGACCTCAAATCACTGGTTGTCATTGTGCAAGATCTTCAATCACTGTGTGAGATTAGAGGGGCGAACAAAGGCTGGCTTGTTTCGAGTAAAGTCGAGCGGGAATGGAGGGGAAAGAAAATAGTTGAGATAGAGAGGGAAAAGAAAATAAAAAGATGGTTAAGGCCGCTTGCAAAGTGATGGGAAATGTTTTGTTACTCGAGGCATGTGATATGCGCTTCAAGAGCATCGCTCTCCTTGGAGGTGGGGCGGACGGCCGAGATCATAACTTTTGATAATGACGTACTTTCCTTCTTAAAAAAGTATTTAACCAAGCTTGAAACTAAGGGCATGGGTAAGAATTTGGGATGTCTTATGTCTAAAGTTCTTGTTGGCAAAGGTGACCTTTTTGTGAACTTTGATTGGTTGACGCACATTCAAACTAAAAAAATTGTTTCATGCGGGTTGGACCACATTTCTACAATACGTGGTCCAGAGGTATAAAGTATCCATCTTAAAGATGGATGCAAATAGGTGGTCCATTTGAAAACAAGTGTAACCAATGGTCCAAATGTTTTCTTAATGTAATTATTATTTTTAGTTTTTTTTTTTTTTCATATTCATGATCACCATGTTGAAGATTATATATTCTCAAAAAATTAAGATCAAATTATATTTCAAAAATATATTTATTGTAAAGTCTACATTTTTACAATATGCGAACTGGCTGCATAGAAACTGCATCCTTCAAAATAATCATGTCTCATTTATTGCCTTCCCCAATTTGTAAGACATCCATAGTAAATCACCCCAACTTAAGGTAAGACGTCCACAGTAAATACGGTAAGGAGAAATGTTGGTGTGAATGTACGGCAATGTCTTACTTAAAATCTTGGATATGCGGCATAACAGAGAATAGCCTTTCCTACTTAGAGGTTAGAACAAAAAAAAAGCAATAAAATGGTAAGACAATTTCTCTATAGTACTTAAACTTGCAGTACAATGCTCTCTACTCTCAATTTGCACATTTCTTGAGGTTAAGTTTCCATGGACCAGTATGCATGCGTTGAGTCATGGCAGAATCATCTGCTAGGGGAATCTCAGAACCTGAAATTTTTAATTTTTAAATATTTTTTAACTCACCGTGTAGCCATTAAACAATATCCATTTTGAATTTTTAAAACTCTACATCTCTCTCTTCTTTTTTTTGGTTTAAGGAAAATGCAGAGATCTAGAATGTTAAGAACTCATCACCTTGAAGAGCCTATAAATCACTGCTTAAAAGTGAGAACAAGGCTAATGCATTGTTTAAGCACCAAATCTGTCATTTTTCCTAAATTGATTTAACAACAGTTTGAGTGTTTTCGGCTTAAACAAATGCCCCGGTTTGAGGGGTCTAAGGGTCTACACACGTTGATCCATGGATCGATATAAAGTTTTCTCCATTTTGTAAGAGAAAAAAATGAAGGGGAGGCATAAAAGTAAAAATTCCTTCCAGGTTTGTGTAGCCGGAGGCGCAAGCAGCTCAGGCTACGAACGCACGGTCGAAGTGTACAAATCATGGATCGGCTCGTGGTGTCATGCAGGTGAAGTTCCAGACAGACTTGCAGGGCGACTGGCGGTATGGGCGGGCGGAGAGGGCGTGTGGTGTGGAGGGGTTGTGTATTGGATGACCTCAGCTCGACCCTTCAGGGTTGTGAACTGGAAGGGAGGTTGTATATGGGGGGAGGTTGAGGTCCCCACAGGCGGCCTTATCGGCTGTTCGGGGCTCGTAGAGAGAGAAGGGAATGTAGCTTTGGTGGGAGGAGATGGGTTTGGTGGAGTGTGTGTGTGGGAGTTGAAGGGAGAAGGGGAGTGGAGCGAGGTGGGGAGAGTGCCTAGAGATATGGTGGGAAGGTTGGTGAAGAGAGGGGCGGGTACCCACAAGTGTGTAGCTGGAGAAGGGGTTGTGTATGTGTATGGGGAGTCTAGAGAGGGGGTGGTGGTGTGGAGGAAAAGAGAGAAAGAGTGGGAGTGGGAGTTGGGGGAGGGATTGGAGCTTGGTTGTGGTGGTGAGAAGGGGTTTCCTATCAAGGGGGTGGTGGTGCAGCCTGGGTTGATGGCTTCTTGTGTGGATTCTTTTTAGAGTAAGAGAGAGAGAGATGATGGTGCACTAAAAAATAAATTTTTCTTGATGTTGAATCCGGGAAGAAATTTGGTTAATTATCTTTTGATTATAATTGTTCATGCAAAGATTGGATGCTTTAGGAATCTTGAGATGTAACATTATTTCACTCTTCACTCAGCGGTGAGTTGCGTATAATAATTGAAGTTGTATACAATGATATCATTTACCTTTCATACAAAGTGGTCGTTGTATACAATGATACTATTTATCTTTCATACAAGGTGGTCACAAATAATTATAGTTTGTGCGTGTTATAAAAATCGAAAAAAATTCTTTTTTGAGCATGGTCAATGGATTAAATGCGGCCATCCAATTTCATATTTAATGGTCAAGATTAATTGTGAGTGCCTTATACCAAAAATAAATAGTCTCATAATATACTTTTCTATAATAATTTATAAGTCCGCTAACATGTTATTATTAATTTATCAACAAGTAGACTTCAAATGGCAAAAGTCCGGCTTCATTTTTCTTGAAGGTGTCAATTCTTTTTTAGGGAGGCCATCTCGCTCACACAAGACTTTTGGGTTTCATTTTTTCTAAAGGGGTCAATCCTTTTATGGGATTGTATACTATAAGATTTTACTTTTTCCTATAATGGAGGTTACAATCATATGTAAAATCCAATATATGCAAGTATGTCACAATATTCGAAGAATTTTATTTTGAATTTTATGATTCGTTAATTATATATTGTCAACCACCTGATTTTCAATTTAATAGTTAATAATAACTGTGACCTCCCTGTATCAAATGAAAATAATATGGTTATATATTTTTTTTTTCTTTTACGAGAAAGGTCATCTCAGTCACAAAGTACTTTTCAACAAGTATCTTACACATGTTATAAATCTACATCTATAGAGGGCCCTTTGGAGCCACGTATTGGTCGAAAATTGTGTAGCATTCACATATCAAATGGATACCTGAAACTATTAATATGATCACCTAATATTTATTCTCTTTAGGAAGTAACGCAAGAAAAGAGGCCGATTGAACGTCGACCTGAGACATTATGACATTTTATTTCTTTTAATATTACAATTTTATAAGTTGTTATATAAATATAATATTTAAATGTTAATTAATATAAAATTGAAATATACTCTACAACCTCTAATTGGTTCAATTACCATTACATTAATAAACTTATAGACCTGAAATTTGGGGTGCTAACCTCCTCAGACCATGAAAAAAATAAAAAATAAAAGTAAAAAATTTGCATTATAATGTTATTACAATTTTAAACTAACAAATTCTTAAAACATTAACTAAAAAACTGTAAATATGTTATTTCATTGTTATAATTGTAATTAAAATCATGTTCAATATCATTAATTAACATTAAACTTTAAATTTAACTGTAAGTATTTCTAATTACAAAGAGAGAACGCAGTGTCATTCACATTGTCAATTACTACCTAAGACTTTAGGCAGCCAAATTAGTAATTGTGTCCCCATGTTCTAGAAATAAATAAACAACATTTGAAAACTTCAATCATCACTCTCTTCAATAAAATATTAAACTTGTCAATATTACTTCTTTTGAGTTCTGATAATTGTTTGAGATTCCCAAAGTAATAATAGTCAAAAATAGAATTTAACAAGTTCATGCCTATTTTTTTAAACAAACTTTGGGTGTTATTATTATTTCACATTTTTCCCATATATTTATTGAAAATAGCGGAAATTATTTGAAAATTATGACTTTTACTTAATAAAATGAAAACGTAGCCACTATCCTATTGTAGTTTGAAAACGAAATTTTACTCAAAAGGCAAGATACTAAAAAATTATAATTTTATATTAATAAAGTATCTAATTTCACATTGATTAAAATTGGTTCTCAATCAAATCATATATTTCAAATTATAGCTTTTAAAACTATATTTATGTATGCAAAAGTCATTTTTTAAATAAATTTATTAAAACCATTTCTTTGTTATAATTATTTTTTCCAATTTTTGTGACAGATTGCTTTAATTTCTATTTATCTATTCTCCATTTATTAAACTATAGTTAAGGATAAGGGTGCATGACATTCATTTGGATGAGATATCTATTGCAGAAAAGAGGTCAAGATAGAAAAGTAATAAATAGAGTTATCTCTAAGCTGGATTTATGAAAGTTTAAATTCTTATATCTTGGTGGGCGTATTACTCTGATCTAATCACCTCTATCTAATATGCTTGTGTACCTTCTCTCCTTGCTTTAAGCGGAGGTCTAGTTGTACGACCTTAAACTACATGGTCCTAGTTGAATGATTCAAAACTGCATAACCATGGTCCAAGCTATATGACCTTAAACCATAATGCACGTTCTGGTCGCATGACGATAAACTATTTTGCACAGGTCCTAGAGGCATGACCTTAAACTCAACCCCACACACGCGAACATGCCCTTTTACATGCATCTTCACGCACGTCCTCCCGAACCAACTCGTCCATGTGCGTGCACCACCTTCATAATTCCCTAGTGAATCCCTTCATTACCATTCATTGTTCCCCAATGAGCTTCACCCGTGCTCATAAAACGGCGAGCCATCCCACCATCCATACTCGTCGTCAGCTAGTGGGTCACCACTTTTCACCCACCATTCATACATCATCCATCTTTCATAGGTAGCTTCGTGTCATCTCCCCAAAGTGAGTCTAAACCACTACCATACTCACTCCATGGCCCCCACAAATTGTCATTCATCACTACCACGGTCCAGTTGTATGACCTTAAACTATAGTGCATGTCCTGACCGCATGACGTTAAAAGGCTTCACACAGGTCACCATAAACACGCCTTCACAAAAAAAAAGAATAACGGGCATGGTGTATACCTGGACAAGGGAATGGCATGAGTAAAAATGATGGACGGGCATAGTCATGAAACTATGAGTAAAAGAGTTCCGTGAAAATTAAAACCCGGGCATGGTAAAAATCCCAAAGGGCACTATGAGTAAAAATGGAAGAATAAGGGTGGAGAAATTTCATGGGTAAAAGAGTCTTAAATAAAAGGAAGGTGGTGAAAACCGTCTCTATGGCACCACTTCCCAAGTCCAAGTGAAAACCCACAAAGGGCGCTTGGAGAATAAGCAAGTTGATGCAGCATTCGCCTCTATAGGCGGCTTCAGCCCGCATTCAAAGAGAAAAATCCTTGGTGTCACAATATTAGGACTCAAAATATGAACTTCAAGCAAGATTCCAACAGCCTGAGTCCATCTGTAAAAAAGACTCAAAGGACAGAAGATTCACCAAAAAGGCAAGACAAGTCTCATGAAGAAGAGCATCATTCTTACAAGGTCGAATACACTTCAAAGATGCTAAAAGTGCCCCAAGAAAGCCAAGTCAGCTAGACCTTGGGCCTGCTATGCATCAACAGGATTGAGCCCTCAGGGGACGCCTTGGACAAAGAAAGGAGGTATCCTGCTTGTTGAAACTGCTAGCAGTGGGCAGGAGTTATACCCAAAGCCGGTCACCTTGATAAACTGAGGTACCTTGCCCTCCAAGTACATTATGGTGCACAACACAGATGGACGCCAACCAACGGCCCTTTAGCAGACCATCCAAAACCAACAACAAAACAAAACAAACCCAAACTAAATGGGAAAAATTCCTTTAACATGGCAGTCCATCGTCAGACGGGCTTGATTCAGACTAACGAGGTTCGTACAAAATCCTCAGCTGTCAGAATCACAAACAATCCACGCGAGGGTGAGGAATTTGATAGGATCCCTAAAAAAAGTCTCTTCTCCCCCTAACTCTCAACGGATGGACCTGTACATTGCATCCAAACGTCTGAGCATAGTAACAGCATTGCATGGATCTCCTCGACATTCACGTGGTCCTGTGGCTAGAAAGAAAAAAGTAATAAAGCCTAAGCAAATTTTCTGAATATTGTCCTTCTCTCTTCTCTCGAAGCACAACATTCGGCGAGACAAGCTGTTTGAACACAATTTTCAGCTCCTTGGGTCCTCGATGCCCAGTGGAATTTCTGACAGTATCAGAATTGCCCCAAAATAGGTTAGAATATTCCTAAGCACTCCAAAAGGCCACTTGCCGAGTTTCATTGTAATCCGATATGTCTAAGGTAGTGCAGATAAAGAAATAATTTTGATAAAATCAGCCTCTATCACCTTGAAACGGACCCTATAACTAGAACTCTATTTTCGGTGCATCAAACAGCTATGGAACCACCGCCACTAGATCCGACGCGATAAAAAGCCCCTAGGTTTCGTCTTAAAAGGACGTCTCAAGACAAAGTTATGGGTAAATTACCAAAAAAGGGTAGGCTTCACACTATTCCCATGCACCCTCCCTGCACCAAATCACCATTAATGGTGACTGTTTTCATAGTCACGAGCAACAACTTCGAAGACTCGTATATCACTCGTCTTAAGTCGGATCGTGCTCAAATTTGGTGAGCATGTTCGTCTTGTCAAGATAAGCGTTTTGATATGTGGCACGACCCGTGATGATACCCGAGCAGGTAGAAAAACTAGAGAGAATTTAACGATTTGTGAAGATAGTTGCAGAAAATTCAGCAGCAGCACGCATCATTCGAGCTGCCATATCACAGCGCTTGCGTACCCGATCAATGTGAAACCAATTACATTATGTACGTAAGGTCCGAGGCTATGTTTGGTCTGATCCCCACATACGATGAACGGTTGGATTCGGCACACGAAGGCATCAAATTTTCTGTAAATTTCGGCCGCCGGATTTCGAGATTCGAACCAAAATCCCAAGATGATGAAATCTTCGTCCGAACACGAAATCAAGCTACATTTATTGCAACGTGAATGTGACAGCATGCTCAATGAAATTTAGTGAAGAAGTCAAAGAAAAATATTAAGAAACAAGCACACTATGGATTAGAAGTTTCAAGATTTATACAAATTTCGAGTTGCATGATCGTGGCCTAAAAGCACTATCTGTGGCTCGAAGTTGGTATCAAATTGATCGTCATGCCGAGTCCGACAAGAAAGAAATCATCTTTTGGCCAAACAGACATCAGAGCAACCTTGAATCATCCATGAAAGATCACGCAAGTTTTAGGGCAGCAACAAGGACTGTTTTGGAATATCATGTATTGTTGGGTAGGGGCAAAACAGTCCTTTTGCACCTATTTTTAGAATTATTTTTAATTCAATTAAATTGTAATTATCTTCAATTTAGATAGTTTTTGGGCGTACGTCCATGTTTTGGGCCCAATTCTATAAGTACATACAAAACCTACTTGTCAAGTACCCTTAATTTTTCAATCTCATGAATAAAATTTGGGAGTTTTCACATTGAAATTGTGGACACGTCTTGGAGAGAGAGAGAGGAGAGAGAAGAAAAATTCTCGTACCCTTTGGTGAAAGTAACTTTCTCTCTCTGTTTGAAGACATTTTTCACCACCATGGGGCGCCGATGGCGAATAAAAGGGAGAAGCCGGTCAATAAAACCTGACAAACAGTGGAAGTTTTGATAGTCCTGTAATAGCCCCAAAACTGATTAAGATCTTCATAATAACTCTTAAAAGTCTCCTGCCAAGTTTCGTCGCATTCTAACATCTCTAAGTTAATGCAGACTAGAAACAATTTAGGAAAAATTAACCTCTAGCATCGTGAAACAGACCCCATAACTAGAGCTGTATCTTCAGTGTCAAATTATAGTGGGACCACCCCCATTGGATCTAGCACGGTTTAAAACCTTGTGGGTCAACTTTCGACTTAATCGGGCACTATAAGACAAAGTTATGGGTAAAATACCGAAAAGGGGTAGGCCGCACACTATTCCCATGTGGCCTCTCTGCACCAAATCACCATTAAAGGTGACTATTTTTACAGCCATGAGCAGTAACTTTTGAGGTCCATATCTCATTCGTCCCGAGTTGGATCGTGCTCAAATTCTTTGAGCGTGTTCGTCTCGTCAAGACGAGCATTTCGATATGTGGCACGCCTCGTGACAATGCCCGAACAAAGAGAAAAGCTAGAGATAAATTGCTAATCCGTAACGAAAGTTGCAGGAAAATCAACAGCGACACGCCTTGCTCGAGCAACCAAATCACAACGTTCGCGCATCGGATTGACACGAGACTAGTTCTATCGTATGCATAAGGTCTAGAGCTATCTCTGGTTCGAACTCTATACATGATGAATGGTCGGATTTCATACACGAAGCCAATAAAGTGACTGTAAATTCTAGCGTCGAAATTTCAAATTCTGGCCAAAACTCCAAAGTTGTAAAATCTTCGTCCGGGCATGAAATCGAGCTGCGTTTGTTGCCACGGAATCGTGACGGCATGCTCAGTGTGATCCAATGAAGAAATCATGTAAAAATATCAAGAAACGAGTACACAATCGATTTGAAGTTTTCAATATTCATCCAAATTTCAAGTCGCATGATCGTGCTTAAAAACATGATCCATTGCTCAAATTTTGCATCAAATCAATCGCCATGCGGAGCCCTACAAGAGAACAATTATCTTTCAGACAAACGGGCACCAGAGCAACCTCAGATCATCCACGGAAGATCACGCACATTCTATGGCAGCAGTAGGGACTATTTTAGAATTCCATGAATTGTTAGGTAGGGGCAAATCAGTCATTTTGTACCCTATTTTCTTATTTCTTTTCATTAAAATAAACCTTAATTATCATCAATTAGGGTTAGGTTTGGGTGATCCACCTACGTTTTAGCCCTAGTCTATAAATATACGCTATCTCTCATTGAGAAGAGGCTGGAAATATCACTGTAAAGGATCCCCCTTTCGTTCTCTACGATGAGCAATAAAGTTTGAGATTCTTTCTTGAACTTGTGAGTGCTTCTTGGAGAGAGAGAGAGGAGAGGGAAAGTTTAGAGCGGTATCCCTCCCACCTTCAAAGTATTTTCTCTCTCTTCCTTTCTTCTCTCTTTCTTTTCTTCTCTTCTTCTCTTTCTTCTTCGTTTCCTCTGCTGATTCTTTCTCAAAGGCCATGCACAGCAATGGCAGTGCCATGCATGCCTCTTTTTCTCTTCCTCCTCCTGTGACTTCGCAAGTTATGCATGGCAATGGCACCGCCATGCCCGAGCTGCTCTCTCTCCCTCTCTCTCTCTCTCTCTCTCTCTCTCTTCGTTCGTTTCTTTTCTTCAGCATGGTTCATGCATGGCGTTAGTTGTCGTTGTACATAACTCCATCTGAAGGAGCACACCATGAGCCGAGCCGTGCTCAAGCAGTGGGTCAGGCTCCTGTTTCAGTTCCAGAATTGGAGTCACGCAACCGTGGACTATCTTTCTTCCTCTTATGGGTCGCAGACGGTGATGCCTATCCCCGCCGGCTGGGATCTCACCCATGTTTCGCGCCCATCGCAGATGATGATGCCTATCGTTGCTCGCGAAGGGTCGCGGCGATGCGTAACACTGTCTGCAGGCTTTTCTTGCACCCTGTGCCTA
The DNA here is from genome assembly GCF_054954075.1 of Amborella trichopoda. NCBI lineage: Eukaryota > Viridiplantae > Streptophyta > Magnoliopsida > Amborellales > Amborellaceae > Amborella > Amborella trichopoda. The sequence continues at coordinate 33,070,577 of NC_142340.1, forward strand.
TCGCCTATGGCGATGCCTATCGCCGCCCGTGAAGGGTGGTGGTGATGCGTAATGCCGTACGTAGGCTTCTCTTGCGCCGTACGCCAATTGCAGATGGCGATGCTTATCTCTGCCTACGAAGGGTCGCGACGATGCGTAACGCCGTCCACATGCTTCTCTTGCGCCCTGCGCCTATCGTAGATGGCGATGCCTATCACTGCCTGCGAAGGGTCGCGGCAATGCGTAATGTCGTCCACAGGCTTCTCTTGCGCCCTACTCCTATCGCAGATGGCAATGCTTATCTCCACCCTCGAAGGGTTGTGGTGATGCGTAACGTAGTCCTCAGGCTTCTCTTGCACCTTGTGCCTATCGCTACCGGCGAAGGGTCGAGGGGATGCGAAACGCCGTTTACAGGCTTCTTTCGTGCGCTCTATACCTATCGCCACGTGCTGCCTTCTTGTGTTGCCGACAGCGATGGCTAACGCCATCTGCAGTTCATTGCTCGTCCTTACTCGCAATTGTGGAAGGCGATGCCTAACGTCATCTGGGACCTTCTCTTTCCTTCTTCTCGCATCTTCTCTTCGCTTTCTTCTCTTCGCTTTCTTCTCTTCTCTTCTCTTCGCTTCTCGCTTGACTGAAGGATAGACTCAATTTAGTATTGTTATAGCGGTCTAGCTGTCGAGCAGTATTACTGTCGTGCTGGTCCAGAGTATCATGCCCATTTTGCTGCCACACCAGATTAGGGCAGTCATATCAGCCTTAGGTTCAAGTAGTATTGCCGTCGTGTCAATCTGAGTTATCATGCCCTTCTTGTTACCACTTCGAGTCGGTAACCGTACTTGTCCAGCTATCATGCTAGCCTTGTCCCCTTGTCGAGTCCTCTTCTCTTTTCTCCTCTTATTCATCACCCTAATTCTCATCTTCTTTGCCATATGAATGTGCATTGTCCTAAGACAAGGGTGGGTCCTTTGTCCCACTTGTCTTGCAAATTAACCATATTAGTGTTGTGCAGAAAGCAAGGAGATTACAGGTCAAGGGAGGTGAGTCTAAACTAGTTGAAGCAGCTGGGAGGCTTTCTATCATGATCTAAGAGGGCACTTGCGTGAGTCAACCCGAGTAAGTCACGGAACTAGGTGAGGTTGGTCCCCACCTCACGTTCAAAATTCCTCTCTCACCAGTTGGGCACCTGCCCTTGTCCTGTGAACAAGGTTCCCGAGAGGGCAGTCTCAGGTCCCTGGTCTTTTGAACCCGAGACACGTGTCACCCGATCATCTAGATCTAAGGAGGCGAGATCGAGGCATCCGACTAGCTTGGCGACTCCACTAGGGACTTGCTACCCCTTTGTCGGTTCGCTCTTGCTTGATCAGCATCACCTTTTATTTTCTACACTGCATTCCATGGCATCTGGGTTATTCAACCTGTTCATCCGAGTTGGGGATTTTCTCATCCCTGCACTCGTGACCGTCCTAGGGAAGCAAGCTTCTCAAGCCTCGTTCCCTACACTTATTCTCGATAGGACAGAGCAAACACCTCCCAAGGGATCCAAAAGGAGACGAGCGTCCATGTCAACTCGTCGAAGGAATCATATTCCTCAGCCACTAGTTGAGGAAGAATTTCTCAAGCCCCTTCCTCCACTGCCGACCTTACAGGACTTCATCTCAGATGCAACCTGCCTTATCCCTTCGTCCAATCAGGTGGATGTCCCTGAGTCATCAACTGCTCGGGATTCGTCCAACATAGGTGACGACGTTAAAAGCATCCTTCAACGGTCAGAGCTGGGGCAAGACCTCAAATACCCCCTGCACAAGTCCAATTCTGGCGATGACGTAAAAAGCAGCCTAGAACACTCTTAACTCCATTTCTTCTTCTTCTCCTCCTTCTATCTCTTTCATAGGTATAGCAAGACAGTGCCGAGACTTCGACGCTCTAAACACATAGCTCGAAGGTACCAACATCAGCAGGTCGAATTGAAAGCGCTTAAGAAAGATCCTGGCCCAGGCGGTTGAATTCCTAACCATCGCCGATGCCCTGGCAGACCAAGCCAAGACCGAGCCATCTACAAGCTCCAGTTCCAAAGAGGCCTCCCATATGGTGCAGATCTCGGAAGTATCACCCAGCACAAGGCAAATGAGCCTAAGATCAGGGAAGAAGCTACAGCTCATACCTCAGAAGCTCAAAGTCCTCAAGTTTCCTAATCCTTCACTTTTCCGTAAGACTCAACCTCAAACCTACACATCCCTAATATAAATCCCTATTACCTCCCCATCAACCCAAACCGCACCAGCTAAACAGCAAAGTTAGTCAGTGTCACAAACCAAAGCTCTACTAAAACCTGCTCCTAAACCTACCCTACCTCCTAAACCAGTGAAAAAATCAGGAGCATAGAAGGCCGATGAGGATAAGGTGAAAAATGACGTAGTCGGGCATTTGAAAAAGCTTCCAGCACTTCTAAGTATCTATGATGCCCTTCTGCTGTCTAGAGATTACCGTATAGCCTTGGTTCAAGCCCTTTCTAATCCAGAGGTGTACGAGACTGAAGTGGAGCCTATTAAGGTGGACCCAACCATCCTGAGTGGGTGCTTGGTGATCACCGTTTCTAAGGATGACCTTCAGTTAGGAGGCAAGTTTCACAATCACCCCCTTTTCGTGACTGGTGAATTACATGCCTGCCCTATCAACTGGATTATGTTGGATGGAGCAGCAATCAACCTGATCCCAAGAAGGATCCTCACCCGATTGGGATTAGGATCTGAGGACCTCACTCCTACCCACGTTACAGTGTAGGGGTTCAACCAATCAGGAGAAAAATCGGTCGGCATGGTGCGCCTTCACCTCAAGATCGGTGATTTGAACCATTACGCTCGATTCCACATAATCGAAACTGATACCTCTTAGAATGTCCTGCTTGGCTGCCCCTAGCTCCACGATCAAGGCGTGGTTCCTTCCATGCTCTATCAGTGCTTCAAGTACTGTCGAGATGGGCGACAACAGATGGTCTATTCTAATAAGAGACTGTTCCCCATAGCCGAGACTCATATGCTGATGCTAAGTAATATTTCATTGATCTTCCAGCACCAGAAAAGCCAAAGGATGATGATTGGAAGCCTGTGAGAGAGACATGACCCTCGTCTCAAAATGATGTCGAAGACCTTAGGTGAATGATTACAAACATGTTCAAAGAGGAGGAAAGACAAGGCAAGATCCTCCCCTTAACTCCCCTTTACCCAAGGATACCTTGCCATGTCTCTAAGGTCATGGTGTCATCCCCCGAAGATGAAGCCTCCCCCTCTACCTCTACTTCTAGTTCGCTAGAGCAAAATGACGAGCTAAAAGCAATTCTTGAGGTTGAGGAAGCCCTAGAGGTAGACCTTCCAGCACCAAGGGTCACTTATACGGGAGACCAGCAAAAAGTCATTCATGTCCCCATCGCTCTCCTAGAAGTAGAATTGGGATACCAACCACCAAGGAAGGTACTCCAAATCCCATCCTCCTTGAACAAGGAGATCACTAGCAGCCAAAAGAAGGTCTTACACTTCTCAGATGCTCTTGGAGAAGGACAGGCAGACAAAGCTCAGCCCTCCGGCTCTCAGGAACAAGACCCCATGGCAGAGCTAAGAAGTGAGGTTCGCAACCTCCAGATCTAATTGGAGGTTATGCTCGTCGCTTCTAAGCACTTAAAGGAGTTCGTCCCTGAGACCAAGACCTATGATGAGCTAAAGAGCAATGCACCCCGAAGAGAAGTCAAAGCTCCCCCAGATTGCAGTATTTACAGTGAACAGGCTCACCAAATCATGAGAACCATGAATTATGAGCCCTAGTCCAATCAAACGCTAAGGGGTGAGGAAGCAACTACTCCCCCATTCGAGGTCATTGAAGCCACAACAAGTTGTAATAAGACAAAGCAAGGAGTGAGCTATTCATTTTTATCTCGCACTCTGAAAGGGCAATGAAGCAGAAAGAGAAGGAAGAATAAAAAAAATGCATCAAACAGAAAGAGAAAAGAATTGTTTCATTCATAAATCAAAAGGCTATTACAAGTGATATTTTCTTTATAATAGAGGAAATGCAAAGAAAAAGAGGAGGAAAGCACTGTAAAAAATGATCAATGATCTCATTGATCTTTCCCCTACACTCTTCGGCCGAGGCCCTCGCCCACTGGATGTCGCCTCTCAGTTCAGCAATCAGCTCAGCCTCATGCTCCATCAAGGCGGTCCCTTCTTCTAAGGAGTACTCGAGGGCCAAAATATTATTGACAAGCACCTTGTCCTTTACTTCCCAAGCTGCAGTCTCCTTCTCCAACTTGTCATTCTTTTACGTCAGTTATAATATCTTTGCCCGCAGGGTCATCACCCTGTGATGGCCGGTGATGGCCTCCTCAGCAAGGTCCAACCTCTGGGAGATTACAACATCCTTCTGCTGCAATTGAGCGTCTACCAGTTTGTGATGACACATGAATGAGGACTCCAAAAGGGGAAATCGCAAACTCTTCAGCCACAACACAGTTGCTTCTTCATGCAAGGCCCTTATTCTTCACTCGTTTAGCTCGTTTACGACACCATCGAAGTAAGGGGAGGACCTCTGGGTCACCCCCTGCAAGGGCTACCTGCCTTAACTGCTGGACTGCATTGTTAAGTTCAACAAGAGGCAGACCCTTCAATCTCTGCACGCTCAAATAAAGCATGTCCATAATTATGCCAGGCATCCCAATCAATCTAGGCCTAAGCAATGCTACTAGGGCCGCTGCAACCGAAGGAGCATCAGTTTCCACGGCAGGGCCTGAGGGGAAGGTGGCCATGTGAGTTGTTGGCTCTTCCTGAGGAACTGCAAGGCCCAAACTCTCATCATTTGGAGCCCTAATCTCAACCTGCTCGACCCTCACAATATCGAACTCCTCTCTTGGCTTTTCAGCCTCATCATTAGCAGGCTTGGTCCTTTCAGGGCCAACGTCTTCTCCCTGCCCTCTCTCTTCTTGAATCACCATCTCCTCCCCAATAGGTTCAACACCTCCCCCCTCTTCTTCTACACCCTTGTCCTCTAGGGCAACCATTTCAGCTACTGCTTCTTCTACTGGGCCCGCCGCTTCAATGGCTATGAGGCCCTCCACCCCTTCATCGCTTGTTGGGGCTACCTCCTCTAAGCCCACAAGATCAGCCACCTGAGGATGTCCTGTCTCTACATCATCAATAACTACATCGTTTGAAGCAGCAACTTCCTGCTGCTCGGGTAGCCCCTCTTCAGTCCCTGGGGCACTAGCCTCCTCTATGGCCACAAGCTCTGTTGGCATTTCCCTTTCCCCAGTAAGCACAAGAACCTCCTTGGCCACAGAGGCTCTTTTCTTCAGCTGCCTCATCAAGGCTGGCCTCATCAGCCCCGTTCATCTCCATCGAGACTGGGCCCTCCCCTTCAGCCACAGATGTCACTTCCTGGTCTGAAGAAATTTCGAACGGTGCAGTGGGATCTGAGGCACCAGTTTGAGTCTCCGAAGAGCTAGAGGAGGAAGACGAATCGGCAAGAGAAGAGGGTGATACAGAAATAGAAGGAGACACGTAAGACTCTGAGGAAGCAATCGGTGAACAACCATCTTCCAGCTCCCGAACCACTGGACGTTTGAGCCCCTTACGCTTCAGAGCCCGACGAGCTGGTACACGAGGAAAGGCCGGGAAGCCTGCTTCCTCTTCTTCTCCTTCTCTTGAGAAGGCACAACAGTCTCAGAAGAACCCTTTCGACAAGAGCCAGCGGCAAGTTTGCTGTGAGGGCTGCTCCCTATCAACTTGTTCAAATCCTGGACAGGGCGCTCTTCATACCCCGGAACCTTGCTGCCCTCCTTCCATTTGAAAATAGCAAAGAGGTTGTCAAAAATTCTCTTTGTCATCTTTTCCATATCTAGAAACCATGGCAGAGAACTTGTCCATAGAAATTTGGCGAGGTCGCCGAACGTCACTCCAGTTCTAGGGGAAACCCAGGGTGAATACTTCCTCTAATGGAGGAGTCATTGCCATCTTCCTCTGGCGCATCTCCCGGCTCCAGCGGGAGTTCTCCCCTATCCAAGGGTGACTGGCTTCTCAATACCCCTTACAAGTGATCCGCCACCAGCATTTGTAAGCCTCAATGGCACGCACCATTCTCCCAAAATATGGCAGCACGAATATGCCTCGGAAGCCAGGTCTCACGATGGGTCCCCAACTGATCTTTGTTCCTACGGCTGACTTTGCTATACCGCTTCTCAAAAAATACTGAGAATGGGCACCCCGGGTCTATCCCGTCCTGTCGGGCAAATCAATGAGGGAAATACCCCTCCAGTTTCGCACTATGGATGGTGCAGTAAGGTAAAACTCCTCCCCTGATGCTCCACATGAACATGAGCTCCTTATGAGTGGTAGGAGCACCATCCAGGCTCTTGCTCATCTCATCGGCAAAAGCACGATCCGTGAGGTTTCCGACCGGGAAGGCGGGTCTACTCATATGAAGGTGGTCATTGTAGAGCAAGCTACGCGCATGACCAGGAGTATGGAAGATTGCTTTCTACCCAGAAATCCTCAAGAGAAATGGGCACATCGTCTCATCCAACACCTTATTCCTGAGGTAGGCATTGGGGATACAAGCCCCAAGCCAGCCATACACATAGTTGACGCAGAAAGGCACCTTGAAGTCCCCTGGGAAGGCTTCGTCGTCCACTATGTGGTTCCCTCCTTCATCGCCCTGATAGGATTTTCCCTTGGACACGGCTCCCAAGCAATAATAGATGTTGCAGAATACCGGCTATGTGAGCGCGTACTCTCGCCCTCTCACCATGTCACAGGCTACATAGAAAGTGCCTGGACGAATAGTATCTGCTCCCCCGGGGAGAGAAAACTTACACAGAAAGAGCACCAGGTGCACCACCAAGAAGTTGTGGTCATTCCCACTTTGAAGTTCAAATACTGGAGGGGTTCCCTTCGCGGATGCCTTCCCCTTTCTTCCTAGGCTTGGACCGACCTCATCATTACAGTCTTCATAGAAAAATGCCCCCCACTGGGTGAAGGAGATGCATCCTTTCTTGAAATCTTAGCAGAGCAACTGGTAAACCTCAAATAACCCTTGCAGTCCAACTGGCGGGTCTTCTTTTCCGACCCGTTTACCTCAAAAAATGATCGAGTTCGGGGAACGAACTCGTCATACATAGCACCGATGAGTGGGAGCTCACTGATGAAGTACAGGTCTAGCAGAGACATCCCTACTTCCCCATGACCAAGCAGCCATGTGTTATTAGCATGGCTCCAGGTCTCCAATAGCACCTTGACCGTGTTCGAGCAACGGTCATAGCATCCGGTCGAGCACTGAATGGTGGCTAGTAGGGAAGCACATTTTAGAATGTCCCTATATAGACTCAACACCCTTACAGTCCAAGAAGAGTGCCCTTGTAGGTACTGGTGCTCCCCTTGTACCCGAAGGCCAACAGAAGTCCATTTCAGGCCCTGGGTCTTCACCATTCTCTTGCTTAGGGTCGACAAGTCCCCACTTGAGGCTATGCTCCTGTGCACAAATGAAGGAGGCCTACACCTTCTTCTACTCTTACATTCTCGTCGCTGTCTTCTCTAACCTTAAAGCGGACAGTGTCACTAGCAAAGGTGACGCTCAAAGGCCACCTTGGTTCACACAAAGCCTTGGTGAGCCAGATTGGCTCACCCCTCACCATGCTTTCACCGGTGAATTCATTAGTGCCAAGCTCCCCTACTCGTGGGAGGTTCTTCACGTCAGGAATGGCGCCTAAAGGCTAGGCCATGAACCTAGAGCAAAGGCTTCACCGTTGCACGCAAGTCGATAAGAGGCAGGACTATCGTCATGCGTATAACACAGGGCTAAGTCCATCTCACGAATAAAGGGGCTATCATCGTTGCAAGACTAAAGAGGCTATCGTCATGGGCAGAAGGCAGGCTATCACCATCCCACGACTAAAGGGACTATCACCGTCTCACAACTAAAGGGACTATCGCCGTCTCATGACTAAAGGTGGGCTAACACCGACTGCGTCTAACACTGGTTGTGCTTAAGTTATTCGCATGCGTCACACGTGTGGCACACCATGTCTCTCGAAATCTGGGCACGCCGCCTGACACTTGTGGCGTGGCCTGACACCGAGCTTGTAGAGGACGACCATTCGTCATCTCATGGCCTTTCGTCTCCCCAACTATTGCAGGCTTGCTACCCTTTAGTCCACTACCAGTGTTTCCTCTTTTCGCTAAAAACTCTCCTCCATCCACCGGGAACCCTCGTCTGACTCTGTTCTTCACCTTACCAAAAGCCGAGAATACCGGGAAATCACTAGAACCTCCGTAGAAGCTCGCTTGTGACCCTACAGGTTTCCTTCTCCCTTCTTCAAACTCTCCTACTCACTAGAAAATCAGTTAGCTTCTGGCTGAACCACTGTTCGAGCTCCGTTCTGCCTGACATTAATCCCAAAGATGTCGGGAAGTCATTGGAAAGCCCTGTGTAAGTGCTAGTAGTCCTTATTCTCCTCCCTGGTGTCCCCGCTGCCTTTGCAACTTGCCAATGACCACAAGATTGTTAGACGTCCACCAAAGAGTCCCTATGCACACCGAAAATAGTGTCGCATCCTAATGGCACCGCTGTTTCTCTCACAGAAGCTTCAATGGCTACCGTTCTTCACCGAAAAAGTCTCGGTAGATCCCTGCAAAGCCACTGTTACCCTCTCCAGAAGCTATGCCACTTTCATAAAATATTCGCAAGTACTCTGTGAATACCTTCAAACTCACTGAAGTGTTGCCAGTGAAGTCTTTGTGCACAATGATTCTCGCCGGAAGCTCTTGTCGGGAGTTCTCTCTCACTCTAAAACTCTCACATTGTTTTATTAAAAGTGAAACAGTAAAATGGGGTTTTCCCCCTTTTATTGTAAGGACCCCAATTCTCCTAAACATAAGACACTCGCAACCATATAGATAAGTAAAGGGAAGGACACGCATGACAGGGAGTGTGAGGTAATGCCGTTTGGAAAGGAGGAGAGAGATAAAATAACATCGTCGCCTGTGTAGTAAGAGGTAGCACCCGCTATGGAGTGATGGAGTAACATCGTGCGTAAACTGGTATCACCACACGTGAATGGAAGTATCACCGCGCGTGTAAGGGGCCATAACCACGCTCGTAAGAGGTAACGCCACGTGCGTAGAGCTGTAACACCGTGCACGAATAGACTAGCGTCGTGCTCGAAGAGAGGCCTAACGCCATTTAGAGTATCACCGTGTGCGAAGGAAGCTATCGCCGTGCATGAAAAAGAGGATTTGGCGCTCAGAGTCGTATCTGCCAATGCCGCTTCTATCAGAGTCGTGCCTGACTACGCCACCCACTTGTCAGTCGCAATGATTTCCACCTACCCTTGGGTAGTTAAGCCCTTTCCACTTCCATCGCACTGCTGTTTTGCTTTTCCCCTTATGCTCTCTCTCTCTCTCTCTAGAAGCTCTAGTTAGAGCCCTTTGCTGCTATCGTTGGGAAGCCGCTATTGGATTTTGGAGTGGCCTGCAAAGTGCGAAGACTTGGAGACACTGTGAACCATTGGTAAGTGGGTCTAGCTCCTCTGCATCAGTAACTTATAGGGACTGTTTTAGAGTATGAATAGGTAGGGGGGGGTGTTAAATGATGCGAGGAGGCATGCAAGTTTGAATGGGGTAGATGAGATGGAAAATACTGAATTAGTGCACTGTATGCGATGGTTGTCTGGGTAATGCAAATGAACTTGTTAGCTGTAAAAGATGTGTATTGTCAATCTCTTGTGTGACTAGTAAAAAATGAATATGGTCTTGCATCAAGATTTGCCTTGGGTTGTGTAATGCTTAATGCTTAGTGTTCTTTGAAGCATGCAAAACTTTAGGATGAGAATTTCTAGAATTGTGATGACTCTTGCATCACATTTTTCAGTGACAAAACGATGTCCAAATAAGACTAAACTGGTTTTAAATGAAAGATATGCTTGTCTACTGTAATCGTGCATTTTGCACCATTTCGAAATTGTACATGGATTGAGATAAACACCCCAAAATATGGGGGGGGGGGGGCGGGGTTTCACTGCCACAGTCGCATGTGCATTCCAACCACTGTTGCCTACTTTGCTCCAAGCTTTTGAACCACCAAACGATACCCAAATGTTCCCAAAACCTCTGCCATTTGAAAGATCAGCACGTTGGCTTAAAGTTGCATGAGAACCCATTTTGAAACTCTCCTAGATTGGGGGTTAGGTCTCCGAGAAAGGGGCTACATCACTGTTACTTAACACTGAGATTTTCAGATTCGTGCATGTTCTAGAAATAAACGTTTTTGCGCTTAATCTTTGCCCAAAATGTGTTTAAATCCCTTTCAAATGAGCCTTGAGTGAGTCCATTTCAAAATCGACTTCAAGGCCATGCTAAAATCACCACTACTTGATAATAACACTTCTTTTCCCACAAGAATGTCATAGTTATGGTTCTAATGAATGATACTCTTTCTGATTGAACTATTCTCTGATTGATTTAAGTGACTAAGTGTTATGAGTATTGATTGATAACTATGAATTCCATGGGATGGTCTCCCTGTGATAAATACGACAAGTTAAGTGCCATGGAGTCATGTGATTAATGCCATGCCACCATGCTCTAAGTGATAATTTGACAAATGCAGATGCGTTATGATAGCCCTGTGATACATGTTACATAAATGAGACTATGAGTATGAATGCTAATTAACAAATGTAAATTTCATTAGATAGCTCTCTTATGATGGATGCCTCATGATAGTGGCATAGCATACATGTCAGTGGTATATTGTTGAATGAGTCTCAGACCTTGTTGGTGAGACTGAACTTGTCTATCATGGGATGTTGACTAAGTGCGAATAAAGAATGATGCTTGACTGTTCTGTTCTATTGTGATACTGTTATATTGACCACTATGCAATGGGCACCCATTGGTAGTGGGTACTATTCTGATATGATACTATGATATAGAGCATTACACAATGGGACACCCATTAGTAGTACGACCGAAGTGACAGATAAAATGAGAATTCATTGGCGTGCTTTGAGTGTATTGCATGACCATATTGTGATATGTGACTGATTGGCATGCTTTGAGAGTATTGAATGACCATATTGTGACATGTCACTGATTGGCATGCTTTGAGCTTATTGCATGACCATACTATGATATGTGACTGATTGGTATGCTTTCAGCATATTGCATGACCATAATGTGATATGACTGATTGGCATGCTTTAAGCATATTGCATGACAATACTATGATATGTGACTGATTGGCATGCTTTGAGCGTATTACATGGCCATACTATGATATGCGACTGATTGTCATGCTTTGAGCGTATTGCATGACCATACTGTGATATGTGACTGGTTGGCATGCTTTGAGCGTATTGCATGACCATAATATGGTATGTGATTAATTGGCATGCTTTGAGCGTATTGCATGACCATACCGTGATATGTGACTGATTGACATGCTTTAAGCATATTGCATGACCATACTGTGATATGTGACTGATTTGCATGTTTTGAGCATATTGCATGACCATACTGTGATATGTGACTGATTGGCATGCTTTGAGCGTATTACATGACCATATTGTGATATGTGATTGATTGGCATGCTCTGAGCGTATTGCATGACCATACTATGATATGTGACTAATTGGCATGCTTCGAGTGTATTGCATGACCAGACTATGATATGTTATTGATTGGCATGCTTTGAGCGTATTGCATGACCATGCTATGATATGTGACTAATTGGCCTGCTTTGAGAATATTGCAGGGCCTGCCTATGTGATTAAGACCAATAAGGTACATCCTTTGAGTTTATTGCATCAACGGATCTTGTGAATGCTATGAAATGAGAATATGCTTCCATGAAATTGAAATGCATATTGTGAAACATGTTCAGTTATAGGTGAATGAATGATACTATGACATGCATGACTGTTATGTTATATAATGGTGTTCACCTAAAAAGGGTGTTCTGAACTTCCGATTCTTGCGACATCTATTACCTGCGTCGGGAATGCGATTGTATTAGTGCAATGACTAAATGTAGAATTCTGATACCTTCTTTGATGTTTGTGATTTATCTACTGATGAGATTCCCGATTTATCTGATATCTTTGCTGCGATAGATTAATTATTGATTCTTAGTTTCTAGACTTACTTACTGGGCTGTAAAGCTCATCCCGCTATTTTTTTTTTATTACCATCTCTGTAGAGCAAGAGTCATAGGTGGAAGGTGTGGCCTAGTGAAAGCTATAGACGGTTGAGATTCAGAGCAGACGAAGATACCCTCCTCCATTGTATGTTCTAGAGGGTAGTTTGGCCTTAGTTTTTATTTATTGTGGAATATATGTGTTAATGGGACTTGATGCCCCAAACGGATTGTAAAACTATTGGGAAGATATTTTATATAGTGGATTTTAGTTTGAATGAGAATTCTATTTCTAGATGTTCTTTTGCTCTTTGTACCATGGTTTTAAGTTCCTGACTATGGTTTGCTTTGTTTACCGTGTTGATAAAGCGATGAGCGCACTCCGACCCGAGTGGAAATCATGACATATGGTTCACGAACCCACAACCGGTCACCCTCCATCAAGCACGGCAAGGGGTCGAGTGCGGGATCGTGACAGATATGGTATCAGAGCAGCTAGGATATGAGCTTTGGCCTAGGGAGTTTTAGGAGTGTCCTTAGAGTGGTTTTAGGGTGGAGTAGTGATTGGGTGTCCTTGTGATTAGATCGAAGATGTTGAGAGCTCGTGGCTACTGTGCGAATTCCAGTGATTATAACATTGATGCCCTCGGCAAATTTTGTGGAACCTTGGGGGCCATGACCCAAATGATGAAAGAGTCGATGCGGGCCTTATCCACCCCTGCCCTATAACAGAATGGTAATAATCTGATAGAGAAGTTTAAGAGGCTGACACCCCCAACTTTCTTAGGGCAAGGAGGAATAGAAAAAGCTGAGAGGTGGTTGACGTAAATTGAAAAGTTTTTGGAGTTTTACAGTGCTCAAATGAGTAGAAGTTGAGACTGGGTACCTTTATGATAGAAGCGGATGCCGAACATTGGTGGCGTACGGTCCAGCAAGCTTTGGGAAGGGGAAGAGGTAATACCGACTTGGGAAGGACTTTTAGGGGCCTTCAATAAAAATTATTTCCTAGAGTCAGTAAAAGAGAGGAAGGAGGTTGAATTGATAGAATTACAACAAGGGAATCTAACCTCCGATCAGTATGTGGCTAAATTTTCAGAGTTATCCCGATACGCGTCGCATATTGTTAACACGGAGGTTAGGAAGGTGAGGAAGTTCGAGATAGGTTTGTGGCCTGATATCTGAGGGAGAGTTTTGTCGGCCAACCTTATGGCCTACACTAAGCTGGTGGATTTGGCCAGGAGGGTGGAAAAGGATTGTGATGATTACCGACTGAGAAAAGAGAAGCGAAGGACAGGGCCTCCGCCCTCTAGGGGTCCACGAGAAAAGAAAAGTCAGAGGAATGGCAAGACCTGAAGAGTGACATCAAGCAAAGCCATCTAGTGCATTGTACCTCTTGTAGGAAGCAAGGCTGTGTGCTGGTTGAAGACAAAAGCATGTTACTATTGTGGCAAGTCGGGCCACCTGATTAGAAATTTCTCGACATTGAGAAACAAGCCCAAACCAAAGACTCGGGGTCGGGTCTCTGTAAATGATGGGGAAGTAGCTAAGGCCTCAACATCAGAGAGCTAGAAGTGTGTTTAGATTGTAATGTGAAATCTAGAATTTTGTTGGACTTTGTTTCCTCTCACTGTTATTGTAACACCATATTTTGGCACATATAATAAAGTTTGAATCTTTATTGCCTGGCTGTGCTTAAATTGTGTGCTACCGGTTGGAGACCCTTTCTGTGTGATGATTGTGTAGAACTTTGATCGGGGGTATTTCTTACCCCATCTAGTTGAGAACTAATGTGAGCCATGTGATTGTAGTGATAAATGTTCGATGTTATGATCTGTGTTCAATCTCACAACGAGTACCACTTGATGAGTGAAACATGGTATGATTATAGCAAGTGCTAGGGCGTGCTTTGTGCATATTGCATGACCTTAGTTGTTTCTAGAAGGATGCCTACTTTGAGTGTATTGTAGGGCATGACTTTGTGTTTTTGTGGTGCACACTTTAAGCGTATTGCGTGACCACGACTGATGTTTGTATAGGGTGCCTACTTTGAGTGTATTGTAAGGCCTGACTTTGTGATTTTGTGGTGCACGCTTTGAGAGAATTGCGTGACCATGATTGATGTTTGTATAGGGTGCCTACTTTGAGCGTATTGTAGGGCCCGACTTTGTGATTTTATGGTGCACACTATGAGCGTATTGCATGGCCACGACTGATGTTTGTATAGGGTTCCTACTTTGAGTGTATTATAGGGTCTGACTTTGTGATTTGTGGTGCATGCTTTGAGCGTATTGCGTGACCACGACTGATGTTTGTATAGGGTGCCTACTTTGAGTTTATTGTAGGGCCTGACTTTTTGATTTTGTGGTGCATGCTTTTAGTGTATTGCGTGGCCACGACTGATGCTTGTATAGGGTGCCTACTTGAGTGTATTTTAGGGCTTGACTTTGTGATTTTTTGTTTCATGCTTTGAACGTATTGTGTGACCACGACTGATGTTGGTATAGGGTGCTTACTTTGAGCTTATTGTAGGGTCTAACTTTGTGATTTTGTGGTGTACACTTTGAGCATATTGCGTGACCACGGCTGATGTTGTAGGGTGCCTATTTTGAAAGTATTGCGGGACTTGATATTGTGATTGTACTAATAGAATGCCTGCGTTGAGCATATTGTTGGATATGATTTTCTGACTGTGTGACTTCATGGTTTCATGATTTTATGGCACCTGCTCTGAGCGTATTGCAGGGCCCGACTCTCTAGTTGAGATTTTGTGACTCTGTGGTGCCTGCTTTGGGTGTATCGCAGGACCCGCTTTTCTGATTTTGTGACTCTGTGTTTCTGCGATGCGTGCTCCGATGTACACTGCATGATTGATATTAGTAAGATGTGTGTTTTGCATTTACTGTATGATTGATACTTGTAAGATGCCACTTTGTGAATATTGTTGGACCCTAACTGGAGATTGATCCCAGCGAGGCAGCTGGAAGTTGCTGATCGGCTATGATTGCTCATGGTTGAAAGACCTAGTCTGTATGTATTAGCTTGTTAGTGTTTACATGAATAGATATAATATCTGGATAATTGGTGCACACTCTGTGTACTGCTATGAAGTATAAAGTATAAGACAATGTGATGCTAGGGATAACACTATAGACAGTTGTATGAGACGGTGGTGAATGTGAGGATGCCCCTTCCTCGATTGTTGGATGTCATACGTGCGATTTTGGGGAAAAAATCCTTTTTAAAGGGGGGATGATATAAGGACCCCAATTCTCCTAAACATAACACACTCGCAACCATATAGATAAGTGAAGGGAAGGACATGCACGGTAGGGAGTGTGAGGCAACGGCGTTTGGAAAGGATGAGAGAGATAAAAGAACATCGTCGCTTGTGTGGTAAGAGGTAGTGCCAGCTGTGGAGTGATGGGGTAACACCGTGCGTAAAATGGTATCACCACGCTTGAATGGAAGTATCGCCGTGCGCATAAGGGGCCATGTCACATGCGTAAGAGGTAACACCATGCGTGTGGAGATGTAACGCTGCGTGCGAATGGACTAGCTCCGTGTACGAAGAGAGAACTAGTGCCGTTTGGCGTATCGCCACGTGCGAAGAAAGCTATCGCCGTGCATGGAAAAGAGGATTTGGCTGTCAAAGCCGCATTTGCCAACGCCGCTTCTGTCAGAGCTGTGCCTGACGACGCCACCCACCTATTAGCCGCAATGATTTCCACCTATTTATTGTTGAATATATGTGCTAATGGGCCTTGATACACGAAACGCATTGTAATACTTTTGGGAAGAAATTATATCTAGTGGATTTTAGTTTGACTGGGAATTCTATTTCTAGATGTTCTTCTGCTCTTTGTACCATGGTTTTAAGTTCCTGGCTATGGTTTGCTTTGTTTACTGCGTTGATAAAGCGATGAGCGCACTCCGACTTGAGTGGCAATCGTGACATATGGTTCACGAACCCGCAACCGGTCACCCTCCGTTGAGCATGGCAAGGGGGTCGGGCATGGGGTCGTGACATTTATAGACAAGGGTTACAAAAAGTACCCTTCACAAGCTCGAAATGATGCTCCAGTCCTCGTCTTCAGACGACGATATGGGGTGCGATGTTAACACAACGTGCTTTACTAAAGAAGTTATTGCCATGCGTTTCACAAGAAGTTCTCACTGTGCGCTTCATAAGAAGCTATCGTCATGCGCTTCACAAGAAACTATCGTCGTGCCCTTCACAAGAAGCTAACGCCATGCGCATTATCAAGGCCTAACGCAGCGCCATTTGCATGGCCACCATTATGTATCCCCAGGGAGTCAAGTCTTCAGTTACGACTCTGTTCCTCATGGAACCGCATTTCCTTTCCACCACAACGGTCTAGGTACACGATCCTAAACTATATGGTCTAAACTAGACCTTAAACTGTAGCGAAGGTCCAGTTGCATGACCTTAAACTGCATGGTCCTAGCCGCATGACTTTAAACTGCACAACCATGGTTCGTGCTGCATGATCTTAAACTGTAGCGGAGGTCCAGTTGCATGACCTTAAACTGCATGATCCTAGCCGCATGACTTTAAACTGCACAGCTGTGGTCCAAACTATATGACCTTAAATCGTAGTGGAGGTCTAGTTGCATGACCTTAAACTGCATGGTCCTAGCCGCATGACTTTAAACTGCATATCCATGGTCCGAGCTACAAGACCTTAGCTGTAACGCACGTCCCTATAGCAAGACGTTAAACAACGCGAAAAATAGTCCATGCACATGACTTTAAATTGTGAAATGGACGCACCTCGCCACCGGGTGTAATCTATCACTATCCCCAGTAGGGTTACACCTATGCTCCGGACTGTCATTCCAACTAAAGCTACAAGCAGACCACTGTCCCTCATCCCCATTAGAAGTCACATCCGTATTGCAGCCCAATCCCTAGTGGAGTTAGGGTCATTCTTATCTCTTTAATTCCCAGTGGGGTTACATCTGTGCTCCAGTTTGCCATTCTCAGTGGAGTTACATGCATACCATTGCTCATTATCTAGGTGGAGTCATATTTACCTCATAAATCCCAAGTGAGTCCTCTTTTAATCGGGCCACTCTATCCCCCCACGGAGTTTTACTTACACGGCAACCCACGCAATGGTCTAGCTGCACGACCTTAAATTGCATGGTCCAAGTTGCATGACTCTAAACTACGTAACCACTGTCCAAGCTATGTGACCTTAAACTATAGTGCATATCTTGGCCGCATGACGATAATTGCTTTGCACAAGTCCAGGAGGCATGACCCTAAAAACACCCTCACACACGCACACACGCCCTTTACGTGCATTTTCATGCACGTCTTCCCTAACCCACCCATTCATTTGCACACACAACCTTCACCACCTCCCTAGTAAATCTATCTTTCTCCATTACCATTCATCATTCTCCAATGAGTCTCACCAATGCTCACATAACAACAAACCATCCCACCATCCATATTCGCCGTTAGCTAGTGGATACCACTATCCACTTCCCATTTCTCCGAAATAAGTATAGACACCACCATGCTCACTCTATCGCCTCCAAAGGCTGCCATTTATCATCACCATGGTCCAGCTATATGACCATAAACTGTAGTGCACGTCTGGGCTGCATGACAATAATATGTTTCACACAGGTCCCGAAGGCATGACCTTAGACACGTCTTTACAAAAAAAAAAATAATGGGCATGGAGTATACCTAAACAAGGGAATGTCATGAGTAAAAATGTTGGACGGACATGGTCACGAAACCATGAGTAAAAGGGTTCCATGGAAATAAAAATCGAGGCACGGTGAAAACCTCAAAAGGGCACCGTGAGCAAAAATGGATGAAAAGGGTAGACATGGCCGCTTGGTCATGAGTAAAAGAGCCCAAAAATAAAAGATGTTAGTGAAAACCGTCTTTACAGTGCCACTTCCTCATTCCAGGTGAAAACCCGCAAAGGGCCCTTGGACCAATAAAGCAGGTTGATGCAGTATCACAACCTCAGCCAACACCTAATTTCCAAACAGGCGTAATTCTGGCAAACGAGGTCCACATAAAATCCTCATCTATCAGGAGCCAATAAAAATCTCCCTAGATCTCCCAAACACCAAAAACAAAAAGGGTCCTTGAGGGTGAGGACAAAGATTGAAAGATCCCTCCAAAAATAAAAAGAGTCCTGAGGGTGAGGACAAAGACCGAAAGATCCCTCCAAAAAATAAGAAGAGTCCTTGAGGGTGAGGACGAAGACTGAAAGATCCCTTCGAAAATAAAAAGAGTCCTTGAGGGTGAGGACAATGAACAAAAGATCCCTCAAAATAAAAAAAGGTCCCAAGGGTGGGGATGATGACTTAAAGATCCCTCAAAAAACATAAATTGGCCCTCAAGGGTATTGTCCGATAGGGTGAGGACTGTAAATACCAATCTCTCCATGTTGCAAACCCGTTTGACAGGGTGAAGACATTAAAAACAAACCCCTACGATCCCGTGAGAGCGAGGACCACGACAAGATCTCTTAAAGTCTCTTCTCCCCCTAAAGTCTCCACTGATGGACCTGTACATTACATCCAAACGTCTGAGCATCCTAGTTATAGCATTGTGTGAATCTCCTCATCGTTCACGTGGTCTTGTGGCTAGGAAGAAAAAAGAAATAAAACCAGAGCAAATTTTTCAAATTTTATCCTTCTCGCTTCTCTCGAAGCACAAACATTCAGTGGGGCATGTTATTTGAGGACATTTTTCAGCACCATAGGTCCCCGATGAGGAATGAAAGGGAGAAATCGATCAATAAAGTTTGACAAACAGTGAAAATTTTGACAGTCTCATAATAGCCTCAAAACTGGTCAAGATCTTCATAAGGACTTCTAAAAGCCTCCTGCCAAGTTTCGTCACATTCCGACATCTCTAAGGCAATGCAGACTAGAAACAATTTCAAAAAAATCAACATCCATCACCCTAAAACTGACCCTGTAACTTGAGCTTTATTTCCTATATGTCAAATTGTTGTGGGACCACCTCCATTGGATCCGGCACCGTCGAAAAAACCTTATAGGTCAAGTTTTGCCTTAATCGGGCATTCCAAGATAAAGCTATGGGTAAAATACTAAAAAGGCCGTGTGGCCTCTGCACCAAATCACCAATAGAGGTGACTGTTTTTACAACCACAGGCAATGACTTTCGGGATCCATATCTCATTCGTCCTGAGTCATATCGTGCTCAAATTTTGTGAATATGTTCGTCTCGTCAAGATGAGCATTTGAATATGTGGCATGCCCGTGACGACGCTCGAACCAGGAGAAAAGCTAGAGAGAACTTGCTGATCTGTGAAGAAAATTGCAGGAAAATCAGTAATGACACGCCTCGCTCGAGCGGCCAAATCACAGCTCTCACGCATCAGATTGACAAGAGATCAGTTTCATCGTATTCGTAAGGTCTAAGGTTGTCTCTAATCCGAACACCGTACATGATAAACAGTCGGATTTCACACATGAAGCCAATAAAGTGACAGTAAGTTTCGATACCGAAACTTTAGATTCCAGTCAAAACTCTAAAGTTGTGGAATCTTCGTCTGGGAATGAAATCGAGCTGCGTTTGTTGCCACGTGATCGTGAAGGCATGATCAGTGTGATCCAGTGAAGAAATCACAGAAAAACATCAAGAACTGAGCACACTATCGATCCAAAATTTTCAAGATTCATCCAAATTTCAAGTCATATGATCGTGGCTTAAAAACACAATCCATCGCTCGAAGTTGGTATCAAATCGATCGCCATGCTAAGCCTTATAAGAAATGAATCATATTTTGGACAAACAGGCACCTGAGCAACCCCAGATCATCCACGAAATATCACGCATGTTCTAGGGCAACAACAAGGACTGTTTTGGAATTCCATGAATTGTTAGACAGGCGCAAATCAGTCATTTTATACCCTATTTTCTTATTTTTTAAAATTAAAATAAACCTTAATTATCATCAATTAGGGTTAGTTTTGGGTGATACACCCACGTTTTAGCCATAGTCTGTAAATAGATGCTACCTCTCATTGAGAAGAGGCTGAAAAATCATTGTAAAGGATCCCCCTTTCGTTCTCTATGTTGAGCAATAAAATTTGAGATTTTTCCTTGAATTCGTGAGTACATCTTGGAGAGAAAGAGGAGAGAGAAATTTTAAAGCGGTACCCCTCCCACCTTCAAGGTATTTTCTCTCTCTTCCTTTTTTCTCTCTCTAATTTTATTTTCCTCGCTTGTTCTTTCTTCTTCTCTTTCTTCTTCGTCTCCTTTGCCGAGTCTTTCTTAGAGCCCATGCACAGCAATGGTAGTGTTGTGCATGCCTCTTTATCTCTTCCTCCTCTTGTGACTTTCTAGGTCGTGCATGACTATGGCAGTGCCATGCGCGAGTTGCTCTCTCTCTTCGTCTCTTCATTCATTTCTTTTCTTCAACATGGTTCGCGCACCGCATTAGTCACCGTTGTGCATAACACCATCTGAAGGAGACACGGTGAGCCAAGCCAGCAGCAGGTCGAGCTCCAGTTTTGGTTCCAAAATTGACGTCAAGCACTGCGATGTGTATCACTGACTATGGACTATCTTTCTTCCTCTTACGGGTCACAGATGGCGATGCCTATCGCCGTCTGCTGAGGTCTCACCCATGCTTCATGCCCATTGCAGATGGCGATGCCTATCGCCACCTGCAAACGGTCGCGACGATGCGTAACGCCGTCCGCAGGCTTCTCTTGTGTTCTATGCCTATCACAAATGGCGATGCCTATCGCCGCCTGCGAAGGGTCGCGATGATGCGTAATGCCATTCGCAAGCTTCTATTGCACCCTATGCCTGTCGCAGGCAGCCATGCCTATCACTGCCCTTGAAGGGTCATAGCGATGCATAACGCTGTCCGTAGGCTTCTCTTGCACCCAACGCCCATCGCAGACAATGATGCCTATTGCCACCCGTAAAGGGTTGCGACGATGTGTAACACTGTCCGCAGGCTTCTCTGACACCTTGTGCCTATCACATATAGCGATGCCTATCGCCACAGGCAAAGGGTCGTAACGGTGCGTAACGCCGTCAACAAGCTTCTTTAGTGCGCTCAGTACCTATCATCGCATGCTGCCTTCTCGTGTTGCCGACGGCAGTGGCAAACATTGTCTGCAGTTCATTGCTTGTCCTTACTCCACGGTTGTGGACGGCGATACCTAACGCCTTCTGAGACCTCTTCTCTCCTTCATCTTACACCTGCTCTTCGCTCTCTTCTCTTCTCTTCTCTTTTCGCTTGACTGAAGGATAGACTTAGTCTAGTACTGTTATAGTGGTCTAGCTGTCGAGAAGTATTGTCGTCGTGCTGGTCCAGAGTACCATGTCTGTCTTGCTGCCACACCATATTAGGACAGTCATATCCGCCTTGGTTTCGAGTAGTATTGTCGTCATGTCGGTCTGAGTTACTGCGCCCGTCTTGCTACCATTCTGAGTCAGTAACTGTACTTGTCCAACTATCATGCTAGTATCGTCCCCTTGTTGAGTGAGCAAGGTTCCCGAGAGAGCGGTCTCAGATCCTAGGTCTTCCGAACCCGAGACAAGTATTACCCGATCACCTAGATCCGAGGAGGCGAGGTCGAGGCATCCGGCCACTCTCCTCCTCTTCTCTCTCTCTTTCTCTCTCCTCTCATCTCTCTCTTTCTCTTTCTCTCTCCTCCCCTCGTCTATCTCTTTCTCTCTCTTCTCGTCTATCTCTTCCTCTCTTTTTTTTCTTTTTCCTGATCTTCTTTATTTATTTTCCTTCTCTCTCTTCTATCTTTCCTTTCTTTCTTAATCTCTCTCTTCCTCCTTTCTCCCTGTTATCTTCTCTCTCTTCTCCATTCAAGCATGGAGGAGCTTATCGCCAGATATGATGTTCTTCTCTCCCTGGAACACTCGGGCTTTAACCCGACTGGTGGGCAGAGCCTCTGTCAAAGTTCCCCTCTCTCACTTCTCTGTCATGGACGGGGGAAGCTCATCGTCGTCCATGTTCTCTCTCTCTTCTCCCTCTTTTTTCATGGACAGTGGAAGCTCATCGTCGTCCATATTTTCTCTCCCTTGTTATTCCTCTGTTTTGAACAGCGCAGCTCATCACCATCCGTGCTTTCTCTCTCTTCTCACTCCTTGGTCATGGACAGCGGAAGCTCATCGTTGTCCATTTTTTCTCTCTCTTTTTATTTCTCTATCATGGACGGTAGAAACTCATTGCCGTCCATCCTTTCTCTCTCTTCTTATTCCTCTGTCAAGGACGATAGAAGCTCATCGCCGTCCATATTTTCTCTCTCTTCTTATTCTTCTGTCATGGACAGTGGAAGCTCATCGCATCCAATTTTCTCTCTCTTCTCTCTCTCATGTCATGGACAGTAGAAGCTCATCGTCGTCCATATTTTTTCTCTCTTCTTACTCCTTTGTCATGGATGGTGGAAGCTCATCGCCATCCATATTTTCTCTCTCCTCTGTCATGGACGGCGGAAGCTCATCACCATCCATGTTTTCTCTCCTCTGTCCTGGATGACAGAAGCACATTGCCGTCATGTTTTCTCTCTCCTCTATCATGGACGGTAGAAGCTCATCGCCATCCATGTTTTCTCTCCTTTGTCATGGACGACAGAAGCTCATCACCGTCCATGTTTTCTCTCTCCTTTGTCATAGACAGTGGAAGCTTATCGTCGTCCATGCTTCTCTCCTTTTTTCTCTCCTCTATCATGGATGGCGGGACCTGATCGTTGTCCATATTCCCCTTCTTTCTTCCTCTTCTTTCTCTCCCTTCTTTTTTTCTTCTTCCCTATGTTGCTCTTCTTTCTCATTGCTCCTTTCTTCTTCTTTTCCTCTCTCTCTCTTCCCTTTCTTCTTCTCACATGCACAACATCAGTAGTACTGTGCATGCCTCTCTTTCTCTTTTCTTTCTCCTTCTCTAGTCCCATCCCATTTGACTAAGGGAAGCTAAGTCAAGCATTGCCATGATAGTCTCGTCGTCTAGTAGTATTGCCGTTGTGCCAATCTTAGTTACTGTGTCCGTCTTACTGCCACGATAGGCTAGCTATCGAGCTAGGCTGGTCAGTGATCGTTCTGTCATCTAGTGGTATTGTCGTTGTTCCGGTCTTGTTACCATGCCCGTCTTGCTACCACACCGGGTCAATCACATGCTAGTCTAGCTACTATGTTAGTCTCGCCACTTAGTCAAATTCATATCTTCCCCATTCTTTTATTCAATCCTCTTACTCTTTTGCTTCTTATGAATGTGCATGCCCATGTGCATAACTGTGTGTGTGATTGCAGAAACAGGAGGGTACAGGCCAACGGAGGCGATTCCAAACCAGTTGAATGAGTGGGGGACTTTCTTCTTGATCTAAGAGGGCGCCCATGTGAGCCAACACGAGTAAGTCCCGAACTCACCTTAAATTCCTCTCTCATTGGTTGGTATACCTACCCTTATTTCCTAACAAGGTTCCCGAAAGAGGGATCTCAAGTCCCGGGTTCCCCTGAAACCGAGACACGTGACACCAGGTTATCCCGACCCGGAGGGCGAGATCAAGGCACCTAACCTGTAACCCCAGTGAGTCTCATCCAAATATAACCTCTTTGTCTTATGCCTTGTCAAGGAAGGAAGTTTCTCTAAAAATAGAAAAGAACTCGGGCATGATGAGCATCCAATAACAATCATCATGAGTAAAAATGCGAGCTTCAAGCGAACATAGCCACGAAGCTATGGGTAAAAATTGCTAAAATAAAATAAAATTGAGCATGATGAAAGTCCAATAAGGCACCATAAGTAAAAATGATAGACGATCGTGTCCATGAAACCATGAGTAAAATAGTTCTGAAAACAAGAAATCATGCATGGTGAAAACCTGTAAGGGCAAAAAAGTGGGTAAAAGAGCCTCAATAAAAATAAGAAATTGGTGAAAACCATTTTTTTTACGGCACCACTTCTAATCAGGTCAGGTGAAAACCTGAAAAGGCGTTTGAACTAATAAACAGGTTGATGCAGTTTTTCATCGAAGATGACCTCAACCAATTCAGCAAAAGCTCGAAAAAAATTTGGAAGGTACTAGGTGAAAATCAGATCAGCCCTTTCTCACAAAAAAGTTCCCACCACAAGGGGATAATGTCCTTCGGGGTCACTCAGCTGTTGTACCAAGAAACCCTCTAATGTGGGAAAAAGCCCCTGAAAAGGCACTCACTTAGAGAAAAAGAGAAAGTTCCGACCATAGGGGGATAAAGTCCTTCGAGGACACTCAAGTGTTGTGCCAAGAAACCCACTAATGTGAAAGAAAGCCCTTGAAAAGGTACTCACTTGGAGAAAAGAAGAAGTTCTGGCCACAGGGGGATAAAGTCCTTCGGGGACACTCAGCTGTTGTGTCAAGAAACCCTCTAATGTAAGAGAAAGGCACTCACTTAGAGAAAAGAAGAAGCTCTGGCCACAGGGGGATTAAAGTCCTTCAGGGACACTCTGCTGTTGCAGCAATAAATGTTTTTCCTAATGTGGGAGAAAGCCCTTGAAAAGAAGAAGTTCTGGCCACAGGGGGATAAAGTCCTTGGGGGACACTCAGCTGTTGTTCCAAGAAAATTTCTAATGTGGGATAAATCCCTTGAAAAGGCACTAACTTAGAGAAAAATAAGAAGTTCTCGCCACACTAGGACAAAGTCCTTCGAGGACCCTCTGCTGGTGCAATAAAAGGTCTTTTGATGTGGGAGCAAGCCTTTGAAAAGGCACTCACGTAGAGACTGAGTGTTCCAAACCACTGGATTGGGAGGAAAGCCCCAAGGGCACCCACCAGTTGGATTATTAGGAAGTGTTGTTGAGGAAGACACGGTAAGGCCTTCTACAAGGCCCCCATTCGGCACACTCCTCAGAAAACGGATTCTAGTGACATTGGGAAAGAAACCCTTAAACAAGGCCTACAGGTTGCTAGAATTCACTTCGGTCATCCCCTCGGGGGAGACAAGGGAAGAAGCTTAGCATTGTCTCCCCCTCAAGGATAGTGTTGATGTCGGTGATCGAGAAGAAAAAAATTGTTGAGAGGCAACAATAAGGATTCGAAAGATGAACGTCAACAAAATTTTGTTTCGAATGCTGCACTTCTCGCTTTTCTCAAAGATTAGCATTTGGTATTTTTTATTTACTTGTATCCTCGGGACAAATAAGGAGAGAGTCAGTAACAACCTGGTCCTACCGGTATGCAAAACACCACTAGACCACATTAATAGTGCAAAAATAAGCCTGAAACTAGACGACCTCAAAAGAAGTATTGGAATGTCTTCAAAATGCATGAAAATGGTAGTTTGGGATATCCTAAAGACATCGGCAAAGTTTCGTCACATTCTGATAAGTTTTGATATGATCAGAATGAAACTCGATTTTCAAGACTAGCCCCAATCATGTTGAAAGTGGACCCTATAACTACAATCCTATTTTATGGGTTTCAAAACAGTACCAGACTACCGTTATTAAATCTGGAACGTTGAAAAACCCTGCCAAATTTTGGCTCAATTGGACCCTTAGGGAGCATTATAGGCCTAAATTATCGTGTAGGTTTTACACTATAGCGATGCGGCCTCAGCGAACCAATTTCTATTTATGAAACTTTGTCTACTCATTTCGGGTGAATTTCAAATGATCATATCTAACTCGTTTTTAGTCTGATCAAGCTAAAATTTGGATATGAGGTAGATCTTGACGGCTCGATCATTTTGACATAAGGCACGCATCTTATCGTGACCTAAAGTGAGAGAATTTCTAGAGAGAATATGTGCTAAAAAATGTGCGAATTCATAAGAAAACATCTGATTCTTTGGAAGGCCATAGCTCAAGATTCCAATGAAGGATCATCACAAAAATGGATCTGTTGTGATCATATGTCGAAGAGCTACAGTTTGGTACAAGTCTTATACACAATTGGAAGCCGGATGATGCAAATTTTGTGGTTGAAGAAAGGCGTAATGTTTTGGTAGTTGGAAACCCATTTTCCATTAACCTCCCAAAATTGGAAAGAGCTTAATTCTAGACCAAAATGGATGAAAATTGCTGCAAAATGATTGTGACAGTGTCTTCTAAAATTTGTGTAAGAAATGAAGACTTGGAATATCACAAATCGAGCTACATTGATGGTTAACGATTTGCAAAGCTCATGAACTTGATCGGATTTTGGGTTCTTCCTCAAAAATCTTTTACAAGGCAATTAAAGGGTATCAAAACGTTCATAAGAATGCAAGCATCAATTCTACAACATTTGATTGCCCGAATTACCATCGTAGGTGTCCGAAAAAACTACCGCACACTAGCCATGGCAAGAGGTCCCTTATGGAGGGATGGTTTTTTCATTTAATCAAAAGTGCTTAGGGAAGTTTGGTCATTTGATCCAATTTTGGGATGATTATTTTAATTTGTTAATTATGTATTTTTTGACAATTTGGGATACTTTTGAGCATTCCACCACTTTTTAGTGGTTGCTTTATATAAGAAAACCCATGTCACTTGTAAAAAGAGGTTGGTTGGTTGTAAAAAGAATGAAAGTTGAAAATTAGAAGGTTGGTCTAATTTTTTGAAGCATTCGGAATGCTTTACTTATTTGTTTTGTTTTCTTTGCTTGTGAGTTTGAGACCAACGAGAGAGGAGAGAGAAACATTTTCCTAGAGAGATAAATACCTCTAAACCACCATACACCATAGCCCATTCCCTATTCCACCCACACCCAACCTATACACCACACTCAACCAAGACTCAAACTTTCTCTCTCACGTGCTTCAAAGGGGACTCACAAAGGTACACACGTACCATAAGTCTACTCTCTCTCCTTTACTCCTTCTCTCACCTCCCTGCCTTTCTCATCCCTTACCGCCTAGGACCCTCGACCTGCGCCTAGGGCAAGTCCTACACCTTTTCTACTTCTTCCCGCGCTTTGATGCACACCCTGTCCTCCTGCACTTTGATGCACGCCCAGCCTCTCGCGCTTTGGCGTACACCCATCCACGCTTTGACGCACACCCATCCTCTCGCGCTGATGCGCACCTTGTCTTCCTGCGCTTTGATGCACGCCCATCCTCCTGTGCTTTGATGCGCACGTGTCCTCCCCGCACCTTGACGCTCACTCGTCCTCTCATGCTTTGACGAGCACCCGTCTTCCCGTGCCTTCATGCGCACTCGTCCTCCCGCTCCTTGACGTGCACTCGTCCTCCCGCACTTGGACTTGCACCTGTCTTCCCCGTCCTTGATGCGCACCTGTCCTCTCGCACCTTGTCGTGCTCCCGTCTTCCCACGCTTTGACGTGCACCTGTGTTCTCGCGCCTTGATGCGCACCTGCCCTCCCGTGCCTTGATGCGCACCTATCATCCCGTGCCTTGACGCGCATCTGTCCACCTGCGCTTTGCCATGCACATTTCCCTTTTCTTTTGTTAATCATCTTTCTCATCACTTGAAACAGTCAATCCAGGGGGTCAAAGGATAGTGTTTTAGAAGCTTAATTTTGAGGTTATTGCTCTAACTACCTTCTCATATAGTAAGTTGAGGTTGCAAGAGACATTGTTTCTCTAGCAGCCTTTTACTCGAATTGTAGTCATCTTGAGTTAGTTTTCTCTAGAATTTTATTGTCTCGCTGTCTCAACCGCCTCATTACAAGGTATTCAAGTAGTGAGAGGACTTTTCTCCCTTCCTCTTCCTAAATCATACCAGAGCTATTCACTCATCAAACCTATTGAACGAGGAGCATTTTTACCTGAATTCCCATAGTAGTTTATGAGAAAGAGTTGAGATGAATTACTGATGTTTGAAAGGGATATGCCACCAAACCACGATGGCAGACAGCCGGAGGGCTTTCGTGAAGTGATCTAAGAGGGCGCTTTTGCCTGGGCTATTCCCACGACGCCAACCACGGTGAGGTAGGCTCTTCATTCTTTAAAGTCCTCTCACAAAGTTGGACCTGCCTATCAACACACAAGTGATACCACGAGAGACATGCGAGCGCGACACTCATGAGGCCACGTAGTTGTCCGAGAGGGGGGAATGCGAGCGCGAACCCAAGCACCCCGATCAGTGTGGTTGCATTATACTATGATACAACCGTTGCATGAAATCGCTAACCCACTTTGCGATAAGTTATGAGAGTTGTGACACAGTAAGCATGGGCGATTGGTGTCGTGTTGGATGTCGTGCAACTAAGCTCTTTGTTGCTTAGTGATTGTGAGGAGATGCATACACGTGTTGGCCGACTCGTGTGTCAGACACTTGGTGTGCAATGCCTCAATACGAACAATTATAGCTGTTAGGAGACCAATTACAAACGGTTGTAATTGGGTTAAGAAAAACAAAAAAAGGATATGCGGTTTTTGAAACACCAAAGATGAACAATTTCTATAAATGGGACTCGTTTTCACACCCAAAGGACAACCTTTTACAAGTTTGCTCTTCTTCAAAAACTTCTTTTTTCTAAATGAAAGGCAATTCTGGTGCTTTTAAATTTTGTCATTCCCACACATTAAATATACACTTAATTATTACCAAGGGGCAAATATTATCTTACCATAGCATATTGATAAACAAGAAAATCTATCTTCAATTTGATTTCAAATGCCTCCAACAAAGTTGAAAGCCCTAGTCGCACCCACACCCAATATTTCCGACAGCTATACACCCAAGACTCATCAGAGGTGTCTACTTCAAATAAGACCATTCAAAAATTGGATGATCACTAATGTTATTTTTCCTCACTTATACTGGGTGGAGTTTGATTTTTCTAAAGTGATTATACCCCATAATTCTTGAGATTAAATCACTTCTAAATTGGATGCTATTAGACGGAGTAAATAGTTGAAATGCTACCACGGGCGCATAAATCTTTTAACACTTATATCTATGGGTCAGAGATGCCTGGGAATCACTATCTTTAAGTGGAAAAAAAGGTCAAAAAGAAATGAGAGAGATAAAGGGGTCATTGTCTTGAGAAAAAGAGATCCAATGCAAGTTAAATGCAGTGGAAGATAAACGATCATGGCTGGAAAGAGAGTTTTGTGGGCCACTCAATTGAGAGAGAGGGATCTGTTGTGGGGCCTGCTCCCGAGAGAGAGGATAGGATGTGAGAGAGAGGCTCAAGAGAGAGATTGTTCATGGGCCCATAAAACTCAATGGTCTGGAACCAAAGCGCCAACTTTTTATAACTTGTTGACTAAAAGGCTCTGGCCTCCCTCCAAGGAAATTCACCTCTCAAGAAAACAACAGCAAAAGTTTAATGATTTTCTCATTTACAGTGTCCTTGCTGGATGAATTGCATTTTGCACTTCCTCCTCACTCCGCTGTTGTGCTTTGACCCCTTGTACCCAAGCCTTGATTTCATTCGGTGAGAAGTTCAGTTTCTAACTTCTAACTTCATTCAGTTTATTCTTGGATGCTCTCCATTATTTGTTTTAGTCTTCAACTCTCTATGGTGATGTGTTTAAACTACAGTAGACTAGACTAGGGAAGTCGCCCAACCCCATATTTTCAATGAAAAAGATCTGTTGGGCTCTTGTTTTTTGCAGTCCAGGTAATGGTTTTTATGGTTTCTAATCTTTGCTTTGATGATTCTTTTTCGGTGCAGGTTTTCATTTGGCCACCTAATTTGAAGAACCAGTTTTTTGTTTTGGCTGGGAATTTATTTTGATCCCTGGTTTGGGTTGCATCAGAGGTTGGGATAAATAGAGAATGGATGCCCTGCAAATTGTTTCCTCTGCTACTCAGATTGTTTCTAGCATGATTGGTGCGGTGGGCGCTCTGGAGCAAGCCTCGAGGAACCTCGATGAAGCTCCTGGTAAGATCAGAAGCCTCGAAGAGTTCATGCTTGAGCTCGAAAATTTGGTTGGGAGAGTCAAGCAAAGACATGCTCAAAAGCTCCATAATCCACAATTAGAAAACCAGATTCATAGCCTTCACTCCTTGATCGAAAGATTACAACCCAATGTCAGGAAAGTGAAGAAGATTGTGTCAAAGAGCAAAGTTAAGAATTTGGCATCTGTAGTTTGGGGTTCAATGGTTGGTGATCCTCTCTCTAAATCGGTTTTTTCAATTAGGCAAGACCTGAACCATTGGCTTGAATTGCAGCAATTAACAGAAGACATTGAGAGAGCCATTGATTCCAAGGCCAAGAGTGTGCCCCTACTGTTCAAGATTAGCTCTGATAAGGGATACCCAATTTCAAAAAAGAGTCGATATGTGAAGAGTTTATTGGAGCAAGAGAAATCTCATAAAGTTGTTCTTATTGTGGGGTTATCAGGAATTGGAAAGTCTTGTTTGGCTAGACAAGTGGCCTCTGATCCACCAAAGAGGTTCATTCATGGAGCTATTGAGCTAAGCCTCGGGCAATGGTGTAGTAGAACAGCTTGTGATGGGAGTAAATCCAAGTATAGGAAGCGTTTGGCCAAGAAAATTTCCAGGTTCTTGGTTCAAATTGGTTGTGATAAGAAGATTTTGCAAGAGACTAATGGGGACCTAGATGACGTATGTGACTTGCTCCAAGAAACTTTAGTTGGGAAGAGCATTTTGGTATTTCTAGATGATGTTTGGGAGCAAGATATAGTAGACCGGTTCGCCAAATTGTATGGCAATGATTGCAAATACTTAGTTACTAGTAGAAATGAAGCTGTTTATGAGATTACTGAAGCTGAGAAGGTAGAAATAAGCAAAGATGATGTGAGAGAAATAAGCAAGGCTATTCTTCTACATCACACCCTTCTTACAGAAGAAGAGCTACCGGTATGCTGAGTATTCTTTTTTTGTTTCTATATGTTAATCAAATTTTTTTCGGTGAGTGTTAGTCAATGACTAAAATGACATATTTTGTTTTTGTTCACGGGGTTGTTTGTAGGCAAGGATCATGGGCATTTTGTAGTGTATACACATTTGAGGATGTGCTTGTGATTGTGATTGTTGGGACTGATTATGGTACATATGATTTATTCTATGTGGTCCAAAATAATATTGCATTTTGATCTTCATGCTATACATGGAACATTCATTAAGTTTGTCAAGGGAAAACTTGGCACTTCATATTTGCATTTCTTCCAGCTGTGTCCGTTGTGACTTGTGTGTATTGTTATACTTTTCAGTTTTGACCAATAAACACTAGGCTCTTCAATAGCAAGCATCTAGAATAATTTTTATAGATTTGAGTATTGTTTTCTCTTACAACTCCCAGCTCCAAGGTATTGATTTTGTATTCAACATCCTGTAAATTTTTTCTCCATTTGTTCTTGAATCCTGAACATGCACATTTGTTTCTTCTGTACTCTCTTTACAATCATTTATGGTTTCTTTGAAGGTTAGAGATTAGTTGAAGGGATAACAGATTCCTGCATGGACCCTCATGAAAACTAATTGGATGCATTGATGCAATCTGGATAGCAATGTTATTATCTACATATAGTGGTATTTATTGTATAAGCTACTTATGGTAGGATTGTTACTTGAAATATAAATGACAATATAACGTGATGTTCATGACACTCATACTACTACATCCCAAGTGCTGGACTTTGTGTGATGCTCCAGTGCTTGGCAGATCTTGATGCATTGAAACAGAAAGCTAAGTAACCTGGGACATGCTGTTATTGATGAGGGGATTATTAGACCAAATCATCTTGTGAACCAAACTTTAACATGTGATATACTATGATCTAAAGCGGTTGTCCAGCCATGACAATCTGAACTTCATTTCTCTATTCTGGCAATTGTGTTTTGTAGCCCTCTGCGCCTTCAACAGTTTTTGAATATTTGCACCAAATGTAGCTCACCCTTATTTACAGGGTTCACGGTTAGCTCAACTTGAATATTCTGATACTTTGCTCTTATGAAATATGATTTGCAAATTTTTATGAGACATAATTTGCAAAATATTCTTTACTAAACAAAATTAAAAAGGGATATTGTGGAACACCAATCTTACTTGTAAAAGCATGAAATGGGTTTAAATGTCCCAAAGCACCAATGAAAACTTTCATATTATTGTTGATATCTTGTTCTAGATCCTATCTCACAAATGTTTCGTGATTTGAGAATGTAATTCTTCATCCACAAAGCCATTGAGTTGGATTTTGGGCCCAAAGTGCCTCAAATAAGCGAGTATGTAGCCAGCTTTTGGAGGAACCTTTCCCTCAGATCTCCTCTTATGGGGATCCAATGCTCAAATCATAGATCTCTTTAAGCTCTACAGCATTTTCTCTATATATATTTCCCAATTCTGGAGTGTTGGCATCCAAATCATGGTTGAAGCATGTTAAAGAATTCAGTCACAAATTTTAGTATGCCAAAAGATTCCACCACGGGAGCATATTGTCCATTTACTCTCTCAAGTAAAAACTAATCTAGAATTACTCTAAGGACCCCAAATTTTGGGGATATAACTTCTTAACTAACCTTAAAGAAAAAAAAAAAGACAGTCATTTTCAGACCGCACTTTGTATCTACCCAATTGGCAGTCCAATTTTTGGAGGGTGAGATCTATGTGATGAAGAACTCAAAATCCAAACTTATTTTATGAAACTATTGTATAGTGATTCTTTGGTCATCATCTTTACCGGAGTCTTTTCCCAACTAATTGGGATCAACTACACAAAAGCTAGTCCACTATTCTGTTCTGTCAAGGGCCATACCCTCAGTGAGGCCATAAGTCTTAGTATCTTTTCTTACTACTTTTAACCAAAGTCCTTTTGGGTCTACCCTTTACCCTTTTTAAGCTTTCTACTCGAACTAACTTGCAACTCTTAAAAGGTATTGTGCTAGGTCTGCGCTACACATGGCCAGCCTACCTAATTCTACTTTATCTTATCTTATCGCCTATTAGTGCCACACCTAAATTCTTCTAAATGTATTCATTTCGAGTTCTATCACTTCTTGTCTTACCACTCATCTATCTCAACGTATAGTGATTTATTGGTGGATCCCAAAATTTCAGATTGAAAAAAAGCCGTCCAAGTAGGTCTTTCACCTAACTGAGCAAGTTTACATTATTGCCCTAAGCATAGTATATGAACTATTTTACTATTAATTAGGTTTAGGTTTAATTTTGGTAGGTTAAACTCCTTTACAGTTTTTGGCAAGTTGTTATTCTTTTCCAAATGTTAAATTCGAAGATAGTTTACTATCCTGTTTAAGAATGTAGCTCTTTCCATGTTTTTTAGGAGTCAAATTCCTCTAAAACTATAAAGGAACTCTGTACCTAATTTTGAAAGAATCTACATGATTAGAAACTTCAAGAAAGTATAGATAGCTTGAGTTCAAAGCTTAGTCAAACAAAGAGGGGTTTTTACCTCTCTAAATACCCATGTAGGTTATGTTCAAATCAATTCGAGTGATAAAATTTGTGTTTTAATTGTGGTGGGAGGCCAACTTTAAAGTAGAGACAACTCAACTCATTTTGTAGAAAGGGTAATTTTCAAAAAGTGGTTCTACAGCTCTAACCTAGGGCTGCAAGTGTCTCTACTTAAGGTTAGAGTCCATTTTGTTTCTTCTGGTGGATTTATTCCCTGAAAGCAAAACTTAAGGCTTGGGGGTTCTCCCCACATAAGTTTGGGCCCTTTTTTCTTTCCCGCTTGTGTGGCACATCGGCTAATCAAGATTTTTGCGCAACCAAATTCATCACCCTTCTTGTACTCTTCTAAATGGACAATCTAGAACCTTAGTTAACTAGCCAACACCTCCCGAAACCCATCACCCATACCCCTGTAACCCCAAACGTTAGATTTTCCCTTACTCAACCCTAAAATCGATCTTACTACTCTTATACCTTGTTGGACTAAGAAATTCCAGCATGCTTTAAACCCTTTAGAAACCCTGAAACCTACCGAAAGAACCCCAATGGAACCTACCCCTTCTCCATAGCCCTAAACCTTGTTCAACTTTATTTTGACCTGATATTATTCGATCCTACCCAAATTAGGAGACCATCTTATGGAAAAAATTCTGCTGTTATAATCTTTAAGGGACTTACAAACCTTTACGGCACATAATTGCTGTCTTAATTTAGAACTCACAATCCAAACCCAATCAATCCTTCCTAGCCCATCTTATGTGTTTCACTCTCATGTATAACCAACCCCTTGGTCCTACATCGAGGAGAAATTTATAGACTTTTTTAGGTTTGTTTAGCTTTAAGAGACTTAGCCGAGCTTTGTTTTAAGCAATCGATGATATACCATCCGAGATATTTTTTATTCAAGACCATGTTATATATGGTGCTCCCCTGCAACCTGACATCACCATGACAAACCCGTCGCTTGGTGCTCTTGCCTGCAAAACATTTAGTAGAAAAGGGGAAACACAAATTCCACTGACTTCTCATAAATAATGTATTCTATAACTACGGGTAATAATGGGTTCTCTATCGAAGTATAAATGAAAATTGGTTTTGTTGCTTGAGTTAAGGATTTCATTAGAATATGGAATCAATATAGTTATGATGCTGTGTGGAATCACCATTGTGACTGTTATTGACGTGAACAAGAATCGATTGCAGGAAGTGGCATTTTTAAATACACATGACTGAAGTGGTCTCCCATGAAGAAACTTTATATCCTCTTCAGATTAATCATATTATGTATGCTTTATGAGAAAAAATTTCAGTGTTGCTCCTTATCAGTGGCCTTTGACTCAGTTTTTTAGTCATAAGAAGTTCCTTTTCTACACTGTCATGCACCATGGGCTCTTCACAAAATGTATGGTAATTTTAATGCACTATTTTGTCTCTAATCAGATTGCTGAAGTAACTGCCTGTTTGTAGGATGTTGGGGAGCGCTTGCTTGAACGTTGTGGCCACCACCCTCTTACGATTGCAGTCATGGGGAAGGCTCTAAGGAAAGAGACCAGGCTAGAGAAGTGGGAAAATGCCATAAACAATCTTTCCACTTACGCAACATGTGCACCAGGCCCTGTTTCTTATGTGAATGAGAAAGAGGCAGAAAATGCAGTTACTGTATTTGGATCGTTTGAATTTAGTTTGGAAGCCATGCCTGCACACTCCAAAAGACTATTTATTGCACTTGCAGCTGTTTATTTAGCAGAACCAGTCCCTGAGGCCTGCCTTGAAGCTCTTTGGTACTCTCTAGGTCAAGCTAGTGTATTCTCTCTGGTGGTCTGTAAGCTTGTTGAAGGCTCTCTATTGATCAAAGATGATTCATATCCAATGTACTATGTACATGACATGGTTTCTCTTTATTTTGATAGCAAAGTAGATGAAGCAGTTAACATTCTTTTAACCCAATCTAGTTCAGAAAGTGCAGCATCAGTTGCCCCATGGCTTTTTGCCTTTGGGAAAGAGAAGGTGAAGATAGCAGCAGAAGAGAAACTGATGAGTTTCCTCAGTATATCACAGGAAAGGTTGGGAGTCGTTACTTTAGAAGCCATAGTCAATGCTCTTATGGCTAGTAAATCTGTCTCCGACTTGGAAGCAAGCAGCGCTAGCTTTAGAAGTATAATTGGACCAAGAATAGTGGAACTAATATCGATTGGTTCTCCATATATCAGAGCATCAGCTGCTAGGTGCATGGTGAACATATTTAGCAGGGCTGATTATCGCCAATACCATCAATCTCTTGAAGATGTCTGTGCGATTGATAAGCTCGCCAATCTCTTGGAAAACTGTGACAACCCAGTTATCCAAACTGATGTATCGGGTGTCTTGGCAAAGCTTGCAGAGTATGGAAGCCAAAAAACAGTAAATAAAGTGTTACTTAAGATACCCATGAACAAGCTCGCAGAATTGCTTGATCCTGATGCAGAAGAGTGGCATGATAGCTTATTTACTACACTAATGTCCTTGGCTAAGGCAGGCAAGTCAAAGGCTGTGGAGAGGATGTTTGCCTCAGGCATTGATAAGAAGCTTATCAAACTACTTGAAAGCGGTTCTGAGGTTACCCAACATCATGCCATGGTTGCCTTGAAGTCATTTTACGAGCTGGGTGGAACTCATGCTAGCGATTGTCTTAGACCTGGGACTTTGAACCTTTTGCCATGGCAAGCTAGGCTTAGCTTAGAGAAGTTTACTCTCTTGGATAGAAACGTCCCAATGTCTCCAAAACCACACAAATTTGAGGACATTGTTCGAAAGATGCAAGAGAAAGACAGTAGGAGGGTTATGGAGGCTATGCAAGAGCTTATATCTTTCTTTGAGAAGGCTAATCAGCCCAAGGTGAGAGAAATGATATTGCTAAGTCCTTTGATAGGGAAGTTAGTGTCCCTTTTACAATATGGGAATCCTGATGGGATGAGATCAGAGAGCGCCTTTTTGCTCATGAAACTCTCTTGCTTTGGTGGTGCACCTTGCATTCGTAAGATGCTCGATTATGACACTATTCAGGCTTTGATTAAGATGATGCATTGTAATGTGGAAGATTTGCAAGACTCAGCATACACTTCAGTGCACGAGATGCTTTTTGGGGAGGGTGGGCCTCTTCTTCTTAATCAAATCCTTCGGACTGGCCAAATTGAGAAGTTGGTTCATTCTCTCAATAGCAAATCAATTAAGACAAAGGAGGTTAGCTTATTATGCCTTCAAGATCTTGTTGAGGTCGGCAGCAAGGCATGCATTGATAAAATCTTCTCCCTTCAAGTCATCGAGAAAATAGCACTCGATAAGAACAATTCCAAAATTAAGGATATTATTGTGAATTTTGTTAAGGGGTTGGATAAGTGTAAGAATCTTTCCAGTGCAGAGCGTAGAGTGCTGAAGCAGCAAATAATCAGGAAAGTTAGGGCATCAGTGAGGGGTCACAAACAGGAAGCACATATTATAGCTGCAGTTGATGGCTCAGTGGCTGAAGGCTCAAGGATGGGGAGTAGTAAGCACAGGAAATAGCTTCTTGACACTCCTATTTTTGTCCTTTTTTTTCTAATCTGATTCTTTTCTTGCAAAGCTTCAGCTACTGGGTCGTAATGGTTAGTGAGAGGTGCATGGGCTTCTGAAAATTCAATTAGAGCAATGAAAGAAGATTGGGCCTTCCTCAGCAACAGATCAATACAGGGAATATGTAAAACTGTAGGTCAACGGGTTCTTTGTCTTCCAATCAAATGGAAGGTGGAGAGAGAGTGGGTCGAACATCGGGTGCATGTCTTGCTTTGGGTCTGTCCCACTCTCCGGTTATCAGCATCCCATTATTTCTTAGGGTTATAGATGACCTCAACAGGCTACAGTTTCACATGGACATTTCGATTGTAGTGTACTTCCCCGCATATTCTCATTGGTGTAGTGTTGAATGGACCATGATTAAGCTGAGCACTAAATTTCTGGCTGAATTTCCCTGGACTATGTTGGCCAAAGTATTGGCAAGATCCAAACCTTGAGGGAGCAGCAACCATGGGAACAAGATACACTTTCTGAAGGGGCACCAAGATTTCTATCTACTTCTATTCTCCTACTATGCGATGCTTCTTCTTGCCATGCCTAACTGATATGATCAAGATTGAACATCTTCATTCGTGCAATTAATGGCTACCCACTTGGCATGTAAATTTATATTACAAGATGAGATGAATTCTTCTGTTCACAGGATGCTGTCAGATTTAGTTGTGTATGCTTGGGATATTTGATTCATTTGAAATCACTTACCACGTAAGCATGAGGATGAATGGTGAGGCAACCAATCAGCTTCATCGGACCTTTTGCTTATCCAGTAGGTTCTGTTTCTTGTAACTCGCCTTCCTTTTCATATTTCTACTGCTTTTCTTTCATGGTTCACTTCATTCTGGAGAGCCACTGAATTTTTGAGTTTTTTTTGTGCGTATCTTAGACATGTCATGGTCATAAAATCAGCGTATGGCATGTTCTACCATGCAATGCATCAACTCCCTCGAGGATCCATGTAAATATCACTAGATATTTTAAGGAAAATAAACTTGTGACATTCTTTTTATGGAAGAAGTTTCTATTAGGCCTAGGTTTTATGAAAACAAAATAAAGCCTCATCTCAAATCCTTGTTCGAAAGCACTTTCAGTAATAGAGATTTCTGTGATGGATCTAAAATCAATTTCCAACACTGGACAATAAAACTTGGAACTCAGAAAATACTCAGAAAATGATACAAGTCTTGTTGATCTATGAACACTTATTTTTAGGGCGAGTGGATGATCTAGATAATTTGTTACAATATACACGATTTTTAGATATCAAAATCCTAATTTTTTTCCATAACCATAATGTTCAACCTTGGATAATTGATGTAAGGAAAATAGTTTGATAGGGCTACAGCCCTCTCGAAACAAGTAAAGCCTCACCTTATAAATCATCAAAAATTGCAATTCAAGCATTAGAAAACCTTTACATCAATTATCTTGACTTGAACAATATGGTTGTGAAAAAAAAAAAGGATTTCATACTCTAAAAATAGTGTATATTGTAAGAGATTATCTAGATCATCCATTTCGCCCAAGAAATAAGTGGTCATAGATCCGCAATATCTCTACCATTTTTTTACTCTCAAATTTTAGTCAGTATTAGAAATTGACTTTAGAGCCATCATGGAGATTTGTGCTGCCGAAAGTGCTTTCCGGACGAGGATTTGTGGTGAGGCTTTATTGTTTTTTCATAAAGCCTAGGCTATATAGAAACTTCATCCTCGATGTAGAACCTTTCATAATTTTTTTCTTAATTTTTTTATGAAATATGAAGCAAGGCTTTATTTATTTTGTTAGGGTTGCATCCCTATCATACCATTTTACTTTTTTTTTTTTTTATAGCAAATGAAGCGTGATTATTATTACGATGATGATGATGATGATTATTATTATTATTATTATTATTATTATTATTATTATTATTATTATTATTATTATTATTATTATTATTATTATCATCATCATCATCATCATCATCATCATTATCATTATCATTATCATTATCATTATTATTATTATTATTATTACTTATAGTAATAATACTAATAATAATAATTGAGGTTGGCTATTACGTTTTAGAAGTTACGTTTCCAAAATTTGGTCTTCAAAAGGTACTTTTGAGTTTGAATTTTACACGAGGGAGTAAATTTACATTATGCTCCCACTAGAGCAATTAAATCTTTTGGCAAATCTAAAAATAGTTCTAGTCACTAAGAAATGGCGTTTAATCTTTTCGAAACTTTATGTTGATTTTGTTGGTCGTACTTGGATTTCCAACTCGTAATTGAGACTTAATTTTCTCTGCTTATGGCATTTTTTTATACGATTTGTCTATACTAACAGTGTCCAGCATGCTTATATTATAGGGGTGCAGTCTTTACTGAAAAACCTTCTAATTGATCATTTGGACTTCATGATGTAAGGATAAAAAAAAAAACCTTAAAATCTTAAAAACAGTGCATCTCAACAAGTTATCTTGATTGTCTTTTTTAAATATTTTTAAGTGTTTATAGATTTGCTTAATCTGCATCATTTTTCAATATTAAATTTCATAATTAGGTTGAACACAGATTTTAAGTCATTGTAAGGCTTATGACACCAAAACTATATCTTTTAGCAAAATGTAGAGATGCACTATCCTTGTATAGTATAAGGTGTGTACACAATCCCCACCCTTCTTTAAATTATATAATAAATATGATATATTTCGTACATATTTTAATTATTACAAGTTAATGTTTCATACATGCATGTATTAGAATTTATCTCTCATATGCATAAAGCCATATTTATTGGTCTAAGAAGGGTGATGACCTTAAACGTTCCCTGAACCCGTCCCATGCCTCAGTACAGGGGCTGGGTTGTGTTAAGTAGACAGCCAATATAAAATCTTGCTAAAACTTATCGTGAATATCAAATTTACAGTATCTATTAATGCTAGGGTGTTTCG
This sequence comes from Amborella trichopoda, assembly GCF_054954075.1. Classification (NCBI taxonomy): domain Eukaryota; kingdom Viridiplantae; phylum Streptophyta; class Magnoliopsida; order Amborellales; family Amborellaceae; genus Amborella; species Amborella trichopoda. The sequence goes on from NC_142340.1 coordinate 33,110,553, forward strand.
CATAAGCGGCGTGCAATACCGGAACCCGGGTACAGTGAGAAATAAGCTAGGGAATTCCTTAGAACTGACGTGTTGTACCTGACCGTAGGTACAAATGAGCAAGGGCTACTTAGGGCATTCCCTAGAAGTGACGTGTTGCAGTTCCACCCAATTGCGGTGAAAACTAGGCAACGGTTCCCGCGACATCTTGGAATATGGGTAAAGAAGTTAGTCTAAGAGAGTAGGATTTGTCTAGCCACATGGAATATAATAACGCTTACAAGTAAGAGTATGGAGTTAGTGGATACAATAAGACGTAGGAGAGTAACATAGTCTGTCTATAGGAAACTAAATGGAAATGAGAAAATGCTAAAGAAATAGATGGGTATAAACTTTGGTATACAGGAAAAGATAATAATAAAATAGTGTAGGCCTAATAGTATACAAAGATTTAAAAGATAAAGTAGTTAACGTAAAACGAATAAGTGATAGATTCCTATTAATTATACTTGTATTAGGGGACATAGATGGATTAGTTAATGACATACCAAATGGAGAGAGGATCTTTTTATGAGGGAACTTAAATGGTCATGTTGGGAATGATAGTAGAGGATATGAATGGGTACACGGGGGATATGGGAATGGAGAAAGAAATGAAATTGGTGAGACTACTAGATTTCGTTAGAGCCTACGACCTAGCAATAACAAACACTTATTTTAAAAAGCAAAACGAACATTTAATAACCAATAAAATTGGATTACATAAAAGCCATATAGACTTCTTCCTAGTAAAACAGGTAGATCTACCATCATGTAAAGATTGCAAGGTTATCCTAGGAAAGAGTTTGACTACCCAACATAGGATTGTGGTTATGGACATCTACATAAAGACATGGAATAGAAGAGGTGAAAGTAATGGGTTTCCAAGAACTAGGTGGTAGAATTTAAAAATTTAGAAAATAGACTTATTTAGGGTTAAATTAGTTGAAGAAGGAAAATGAAACTTTGATAATGATGGCAATGCTATATGGAATGAGATGATTGACTACATTAAGAAAGTGGCGAAAGAAGTTTTAGGAGAATCTATAGGGAGAATTTCTTCCAAAAAAGAAACTTGGTGGTGGAGTGATGAGGTTCCAAAGACCATTAGCGAAAAACAATCATGTTATAAACCTTGGAAATGTAATAGGAATGATTAAAACTTAGAAGAATATAAAAATGCTAAGAAAAACAATAAACAAATAGTAAATAAAGCTAAATTTAAGGCATATGATAATCTATATAATAAACTAGGAACAAGAGAAGGTGAAAAAAATGTCTTCAAATTAGCAGAAATAAGAGACAAAAAGTGTAGAGATCTAAACCATATTAAATGCAGTATGAGTGAGGATCAAAGTGTCGTAGTGAAGGAAGTTCAATGAAAGGTGAAGAGTTTATTTACAAAAACTATTAAATGACGAACACAGTGGAAACATAGCTGTAGAAGGAACCGTTGGTATAAATGATGGGTAGATCATAGATATATTCGTAGGATTTGGATTTCAGAAGTAAAAGAAACTTTGAAAATGATGAAGATAGAAAAGGCTTTTGGACCAGATGGCATCCCGATAGAGGTTTGGAAGTGCATGGACAAGATTGACATTGACTAGTTAACGCAGTTGATCAACAAGGTGTTGAGAACAAAGAAAATAGCAGATGCATGAAGGAAAAGTATTGTGGTACCGATACCGATTTACAAGAACAAATGATACATACATAATTGTGTGAATTATCGGGAGATCAAGCTCATGAGCTATACTATGAAGCTCTGGGAGAGGGTGATTGAACAAAGACTGAAGCATGAAACGAGTATATCAAAAAACTAATTTGGTTCTATACCAGAGAGGTCAACAACCGAAGCTGTTTTCTTTGTTAGGCAACTGATCGAGAAGTTTAGGGCGACGGAAAAAGACCTCCACATAGTCATTATTAATCTAGAAAAAGTTTATGATAGATTACCACGAGATTTGATTTGATTTGATGGATGTTGACAAAGAAATAAGTCTCTAGACACTATATTAATTTGGTGAGAGATATATATGATGAAATGCTATCTAGTGTATGAACAACTAATGGAGAGACGAGTGAGTTTTCAGTGACAATAGATCTACACCAAAGATCAACATTGAGCATGTACCTATTTGTCTTAGTTATTGATGACTTACATACCTATGCGATGAGGTACCATTGTGCATGTTATTCGCAGATGACATGGTTTTGATCGGTGAGAACCGAAACAATGTAAACACAAAGTTAGAACTTTGGAATGATGCTCTAGAATGCAAAGGTGATAAAATTAGCCAAACTAAGACAGAGTTTATAGAATGTAAGTTTAGCAATAATAGGAGTAGAGACGAGGAAGTAGTTGAGATTGATAGCCAAGAAGTATAATAAAGACCGCACTTTCGATATCTTGGGTCGATAATCCAAGAAAATGGAGAGATTGAGGAATATATCGCATAAAGAATAAGAGCGCGATGGGCGAAGTGGAGATGTGCAATTGGAATTCTACATAATTGCTGCATACTAACAAAGCTAAAAGGCAAGTTCTATATGACAGTTGTGAGACCAGCTTTACTCTATAGGGAGGAATGTTGGGTAGATAAAAAATAATATACATATAGAATGCGTGTGGTAGAGATCATGATGTCGAAATGGATGAGTGGCAAGACAAGAAGAGATAGAATACGAAATGAATCCATTCTTGAAAATTTAGGTATGTCATCAATAGATGATACGATAAGATAATAGACTTAGCTGAGCTATATATGGCACTGACCCAGTACAGTACCTGTTAGGAGGTACGAGTCAGTTCAAAGAAAAAGATTGAAAAGGGTAAAATGTGGGCCTAAAATGACGTGGTTGGAAGTAGTCTAAAAAGATATGGAGACTTATGACTTCACTTAGGGTATGACATTTAATAGTGCAGAATGGAGGATATGATTGACATAGTCAATGCCCTATTAATTTGGAAAAAGTTATAATGATGATGATACATAAATATATATATATATTGTTTTTATGTTGGAAAAATATCTAATTGATGATCTCGTCGTGTATAGATATGAAGAAAAAACAAAGATTTCAAGTCTTAAAAATAGTAAATTGTACAATATATTATCTAGACCATCTATTTTCAAGATTTACATGCGTTTATATATCTACTTGGTTTAAACTATTTGGGAGCTTAAAATTTTATAATTAGAGATAAAAATAGAATCTTGTACCATCATAAGAAATTTCAACGCTATAATTGCATCACATGACCAAGTTTGTGGGTACACTTTAAATAATCAAACTCACACCACCCTAAGAATTTTCGACACCAAATTTGCATCACATGACCACATTTTGGGTTACACTTTAAATAATCAAATAGTCTCACACCATCCAAAAAATTTTCAATACCAAAATTGTATCACTTAACCAAGTTTGGGGGGTACACCTTAATTTGATTATTTAAGGTTGCAAAGATAATGTGTCATTAAGCACAAAATTCAAAATAAAATTCCTTTGAATGTTGTGCCACACTTCAATCTATTGGATTTCACATTTAATGCCAAAAAATAATTGTGACTTTCTTATAAAAATAATAAATGATCTTATATTATACAATCGCATATCCATATATATATAACCCAAACAATATATAACCCAAACAATAAATCTTGCTGTGGCTCTCTCTTCTCCGCATTACACAAACACAACCCTAATGGAATCTCTTTTTCTCTCTCTCCTCATATACAATTTTCTCTCTCTACACAATTGTAGACGCCAAATTTGGAATTGACTTATTTTTTTAATTCTAAAACACCCTAAACTCCCAAAAACTTCCAACCCTGAACCATGGGACCATACTAGCTTAGTGAACTATAGTGCACCATAACCAATAGTCCACAATCGGTAAGAAAACATCAAATTACAAATTTACCCAAATCTAGGTACATAAACCTAAAGCCAACCTGAATCTCTTTGAAGCTTTTTTTATTGATTCAAATTTATCCAAAACAATACATAAACCTTTAAAAACCCATGTCAAAACCCTCTACAACGCTTAAAATAAATCAGACCACCACATAAAGATCAACCTAGGGTTCAGTTCATACTGAAATAATTTATACTGAATTTAATTCGGCGATGCATCGCCCAAATGGACCCAGCAATGCAAACTGCGACGTTCACCAAAAACAACCCTGATTTTTGAAGGTGTTATGTACTCACCAGATAAAAGCTTTTCAATAGTGGCCCAACCTCTAATTCTGCTTCTACAAAGTAGTTTTCAACGATTTTCTACAAACTCTATACCTAATAGGTGTCTAATCTATTTTGACCAGTCAATTAGTCAAAATCTTTAAAGCCTATAAGAAGTCCTAAGAGTCCTAATATGAATTGGATTAGGCCCAAATTAGAGCCTACAAAAAAAACACCCCTAATCGCGCATAATTCACATACAAAAATCATAAAAAAAATCATTGGAAATTAGAGAAAAATCACTTGAACAAAAAAAATCCCTTGATAGCCTGGAGCGAGAAAACCTTGAAAAGTCCTAGGTGATTTGGCTCAAATACAGTGGATCTTTTTAGTTTTCAAAAGTAGATCGAGCAAATTGAGTTTTACATTCAATCGGAAATATCAACACATATATAGCATGCAACAATTACCAAAACACTTATAAAATTTTATTGTAAATTTTTTTAGGATTCAAGAGTATGTAGAAAGATCACTAACTTTGTTATCCAAAAAAATATTAAAGTCTAAAATCAATTGCAACTATTGTAAACCTCTTCTAAACAAACCCCAATGTAATATCTAGCAAGCATGTACCCATCAAAAACCCATTATAAATCATCACATCAAAATAAAATGATGTCCAATAATTTTCCCTGGTTTATACAATATTTTTCAACCTTCAAGTACTATTTTCATATGCAAAATATAAATAAAAAGTTACATGTACAATTTTTTTGCTTTTCTAGAGAGAAAATCTTGTTGAGAATGAATTTTTCAACAATATATTACACAAAAGAAAAAATAAGCTTGCTGCAAAATAATGGTTAGCAAATAATCTAGAGAGAAAGAGAAACTTTTGCGAGATACAACAAGGTGCTAGAATTTATCTTGTGACACTAGAGGACTCTCACAGAGATGAGAGGTAAGTCCGTTGCATCTAGCTCACAAGAAGCTCAAGAGAGAGAAAGAGGTTTTAGAGAGAGAGAAAGTGCTCGTACTAGGTACCTTGACCTCTCAAAATTATTTTTCATATATAGCTAAAATAAAGAATTAGATAGACACTTGTAAAGAGAGTATTAATATATATTATTTTTAGAGCATAAATTTTTTAATAATAATAATAATAATAATAATTTTGAATGTGATGAAGTGCAATTCTATTCTATAAGTAAGGATATTTTAGGGTATTATAAGGTTAAGAGTTGGAATGTTGTCAAGAAATAAAGTCTCCAAGGAATTGTCCTCTTTGGAGGTCACCCCACTTGTTGAATTTATCTTATTTTTCGTGTGTCGCAAATCATATTGTTTTCTTGTGGAATGAATTTATTAGGAAAAAGTCGGATGCCATTCAACCCTGCCTAAAAGATTTCATGTGCGCCCGAGGAAGCATATTGTCTACTTATTCCCTAGGGCGGAACCTAGTAGAATTTTTACAACCCCAAATTTTGAGAATGCAACCTCTTCAAACCTTATGCTATGCTATAATCAGTTAAAAGAAGATTTTCAAATTACATTTTTCATGGACTTCAAAAACATTAATGTCTTAAGTTTGAATAGCAACCGCCCAATTTGTAAAGGATGAATCTAAGAGTTGTAAAATTCAACAATCAATTTTTTTTTATTTTGAATATATTTCACCTAGTGATTTTAAGTGGTTGTCCAAATTTTTTTTATTTTGAATATATTCACCTAGTGATTTTAAGTAATTGCCAAAATTTTAGATAAAAACTATTCAAAATTAATGAGGGTGCGGTTTCTATAAGGTTGCAACCTTAAACAATCCTATTGAGGCGCACCTTAAAATTTTATCATAACATGAATTTTTGTTGTAAAAAATTCTTAGTATTATCTTAAAATCCTTTTCCATACCTAATTAGAAAATTTAAATTTCAAAAATGGTTGAAATCAAGTAGATATATAAATATATGAAAATCTTGAAAATGGACGGTCTAGATAATGTGTTGCAAGATGCACTATTTACAAGTTTCAAAAGGTTTTATTTTTCATATTCATTGATTTCGATGTTGAGATAATTGATTAGAGGGTTTTTTCAACATTAAAATAATATTTTCGATAGATTTTTGAGGTGCATCTGTGATTCTACATTTTAAGGTTGCAACCTTATAAAAACTTCTCCCTTTATCAGATCAAGTATACAGTGTGCTCGTATAAAAGTATTACGTGCGTCGCACTTGACCTGCTGTGCTCTCATATGCAAAAAATAGAGTTGAGTGCGCCTCTTCGTAAGGCGTCCGGATGAAGAGCGGTTCAATTCGTACCAACCTAAGCATGTCGATACGTGGGGGTAAGAGAGAGAGAGATTTTTAGAGAGAGAGAGAGAGGGGAGGAGAGAGGGGAGGAGGGGGAGTTTTTAGAGAGAGAGAGGGGAGGAGAGAGGGGAGGAGTGAGAGAGGAGGAGAGAGATTTTTAGAGAGAGGGGAGGAGATAGATAGATGCCTTTACGTGGCCCCTTTAGAGAGAGAGGGGGAGGAGAGAGAGATGCCTTGAAATGGCCCCTTTAGAGAGAAAGAGATGCCTTGAAATGGCCCCTTTAGAGAGAGAGATGCTTTGAAATGGCCACTTTAGAGAGAGAGAGATGCCTTGTAATGGCCCCTTCTCTCCTAATGCTGACATTGACATCTTCTCCGGCACCTTCTCCTCCGGGCACAAATAAATTGAGGATAGAATTGCCTGCTCCCTCATCATTAAAGAAGAGAGAAGTATAGAGAGAAAGAGAGGTATAGAGAGAGAAAGAGAGCAGTGTAGCCATCTCTTGAAAAAGAGAGGACCAAGAGAATACTCCATCACAGGAGAAGAAGAGCACCAAGGAACTAGTTCCACAGTAGAAAGAGAGAGATGGCGGGGTTACCACGATCGGCTGTTTCATTTAGAAGGCAGGGGTCGTCGGGTTTGATATGGGATGATCGATTATTCTCTGGGGAATTGAGGCCGTCATCCCGACAAGAGAAGCCATGGACTGACAATGAGTTGAGGCAGTGCAAGAGCGTCGGGTCTGTGGGTATGCTGGAGAGAAACCGGATGACCGGGCCCGCTTACCCATCTCGTGTGGTGAACTCCTCTCCTGGTAGCCCTCCATCACCAAAGTTTCATAGCTGTGGCCTTTGTGGTATGCTTATGAGATCTAAGCACAAGGTTAGGAAGTCATAAGCTTAGTGTTGATCTGCTTAAGGGCTTTTACTATGGGGTTTATTTACTTCTATATTTATGTCTTTTTCTTGAACTTGTAATATATAACTTTTATTTGTTCTTCCTCTTTGTTTTGGTTGAGCTGGAGGTGATATCTTCATTCATGTTTTTTTTTTCTTTCTTTTTTTAAGATTTGGAGTTGTTTAGGTTTGAGATCATGTAACTAGTTTGGTTTTTGTTTCCTTTAAATTAAGAGAGGTGAAAACAGAACTGTTACAATAATTTTGAGGATGGTTGTGCGTTTTTGTTTCCTTTAAATTAAGAGAGGTGAAAGTACAACTGTTACAATAATTTTGAGGATGGTTGTGCAAAAGAACCATCTATCTCTCTCTATATATATATATATGAATAAAAAGTTTGTATAGAGTTGTTCGAACCAATCAAATTAGAGCCCGCCTAAAAACATTCGACTAGAAGAGATTGTTTTGATGCTCAAATATCCTCAAATTGAACATCTCAAGATAAATTGGTTTAGGGTGATTGTTATGATTTTCCTCCCCTATGAAAAATTAAGAGAGGGTTTGTAGAATTAAGACCATTAAAAGAAATTTTCGATGTTGATGAACAAACCGAAATTTGTGATTCATTTAAATTAAAAACACAGCATATATTATTTATGTCCTCTTAAAATCACGTGCTCTTCATGGTAGAATTTGTGCCCCAAGTTTTGTGAACTGTAAAAAAAAAAAAAAAAATGGAGCATTTTGTTCTCCTCTCCTACCTTACAGCTGTTTCAAGACTTCAATGAACAGTTCAACTTATCTATTGGCAATCAAGAATCATGGATGACCAAGCCCCTTTGCTTCACCCCAAATTGCAAATCGCAGGGCCGGAATATTTTACGATCCTGCCGGTGCATTTCCTCCATTCAATTCCTCCGTGAAAATTTAGATTAGGAGTATTTTTAGGCCCCCAAATTCTAGAGCAATAATCATTTCTTCCCTCCACTCCCTCAGCTAGAACTTAGTCTTGGAGTATTTTTAAGCTCCCAAATTTTGGCCCTCAAAATTAAAATATTTTCTTTTAAATTACGTTTTTGGAGATTTTTATGTGGATCCCAAAGTTTTAGATCGAAAAAATCCTCTTAATCAACTCCTTTGCCTTAGGAGCAAGTGGGCAATAATGCTCTCATGAGAGCATAGTATAGGGGCCCAATGGTAAAAAAAGTCAGTAACCTATAGATTGGAGTGGAGTACCACGCACATATAATGCACCATATGGATAACCACCATCCATTCCTCGTGATGGAGGCTAAAGATTAATCACAGTTAGTGATGTACATGCACATGGTACTCTAACCGACCATCAGAAGGAATGCGTGATATATGCCATTGTGGCGTACTGGTATGAGATATGCTTTTCCTTGATTTATTCACTTAAATTAGAAATTGGTAACAATAAAGACATTGATAGATTTCAGTTTCAATTAGCATTATTATAATATTCTGAGAATAATAATGGAGATAAATGGAAAATTGGTTTTTTTAAAAAAAGGTTTTTAATCTAAAAGGCACAAGTTTGTGCATCCAAAATCAGTCAAATATGATTGAATACAGATGCTGAAATATAATTAAAACCACGAGTATAATCTGTTTATTTCTTTTCTTTTTGTTTTTGTGAAATTAACAACCAATTGATCATAAATTGACTTCATATTGCTCATTATCCAACTAGTTGACCCTTCGATGTCTAAATAATAAAGATATAGCAATAAAAGTCTCCTTGCAATAAATTCGACAAGGCCCAAAAGTTTGTTGAAGGGTGACCTTTTCGGTTCAAATAAAAAGGAAAAAAAAAAGAAAGAGGGAGATATTGTCTACACAGAGGTCATTTATTTTTGTATATGGAGGTTACAATTATTAAAAACTCAAAATATTAGAGAGAACTCTATCTTTATTGATTAATAAAGAATATACAAGACCCTGTATAAATACACAGATAGTAACAATTCTGAATAGACATTAACAGTTATTGATAATTACTAACTAATATTATCATAATCTTAGACACACTTAATCTTATCAAAAGATATATACTCATACAATCAAGAGATATATATACGTTAACAACCATCACTACCACTCATTAGATATCAAATTGGATGGCTTGGGGTGAGTAAGACTTTGACAATTTTTTTTTTGAAACTCTTTGTCTATTCAATTACACTCTTACAACCACCATTTTTTAAATTTAAGAGACAAAAATGATTGTGACATCTATTTATAAAAGATAAATTGTCTCTTTATAGACAATCTCCAAAAAAAAATTAAAAAATAAAAATGTTTGTTTCTGAAACTTAGTAAGTTGGTATATTGAGAGAAAAACTGTGAAATCTGAGAATTGTTTACCCTGAGGTTTAAAAGATGTATGTTCTGCGCAAATAATGGCTGATATGATATATTGGCAGCGAAAATCACCCGTTGGTACATCTATTAGTTATGAATGATTTGAATGAAGGGGTAAGTTTATACAAGGCATCAACCTTACACAAAAACCTACCCAAAAAAGTTGTTTCAATATCTCCTATAATTGATCATCTCAACTTCGAGATGTATGGATATAAAAAAAAAAACTCACGTCCTATAAATAGAGCATCTTGTAATACTTTTCAATTTTCAAAATTTGCAAGTGTTATATAGATCTATTCGTCTGCACGGTTCTATGAGCTCTAAATTCATAATGAGGGTTGAAATTGATTCAAAGGCCAGGGTTTCCAGCACTAGATCTACGTCTTTTAACCAAATTTAGAGGTGCACGTTACTTTGATTGTAGAAGGTTGACCACTTATACAAATTACACCCTTGAATAAAATGACCATTACACAAAGACATTTTATTCAATGTAATTACTGTTATATAATGTATGATGACCATCACACAGGGTTGCAATTTTAAAATAACATAAACAAAAAAGGTCCACCATTATTTTCAAAATAACAAGAATTATTGTTGTTACAACAAAAAATGCCCATTCATATGTAATAAAATAATATGATTAATCTTTTTCAGTAGTTGCCAATAATTTACATTATTTTTTCCCTCATTCTTCTTTTTCTTGTTACTTTTTTCTTTTCCCCTATTCTTGCTTCTTTTTTTTTTTTTCTTTTTCAAATGTAAGTGAATCCTATTTTCTCGTCTCCACTTTTTGAAGATAATATGAGCAGTGGATGTTGGACATGACTACTCCATGCCATGCTAGCACCAAATATATTGTATATAGTCCCTTTCTAAAACCCACAACCAAACTTCAAAAGTGGCTCATTGATGTTCTTGTGTTTTTGCGTGTATATGTGTGCTAAAAATTCCACAAAATACATTTATTAATGATCAACTGGTTATGGATAGTATCTTAGTGGCTGAAGAATGTGTGCATTCAAGAAAGGTTAACGGCCAACCAGATTTAGTATGTAAAGTGACCTCGAGAAAGCGTATTAGATTACATGCTAGATATTATGAGATATATGAGTTTTGGGGAAAGAATGCGCGATTGGATATTCGAGTGCTCGTCTTTGATGCACTTTTCAATTTTAATTTACGGTCAGAATAGAGGGTTTTTTTTTAAAGTTTACGGTAATCTAGTAAGGTGATCCTCTTTTCCCTTTTGCTTTTCACGATTGCAATTGAGTCTTTTAGCTTGGTAATTAAAGGTGTGAGTAGTAATGGGCTCCTAAACGGCTTTCTTTTTGTAGTAGATGGTCCCAATTTGGCATCTCTATTATTTTTATGACACTTAGTTATTCAATTGCGCTTCTCTTCAGCACGTGCAAGACCTGTTGGTTATTCTTGAAGTATTCCCAGCTAGTATCAAGAAAATATGGGTAAGGCCAAGCTCATTGATAGTAATTGTTATCAACAACAACCCATTTCTTTGGATGCTTGGCTTAGTTGTGAAGTAGATTCCTTTGGTGGATTCTAGACCACATATGTCCTTGGAATTTATGGTGGATAGGTTTCGATATAAGTTGGACTCATGGAAGACCTGATATTTGTCTTTGGGTATGAGAACTACTTCGATTATGGCTACCCTATCTATAAGTCGCCCATTTATTATTTTTCCTTATTTAGAGCTCCTACTCTAGTTATTAAGGAGTCGTGAATAAGAAAAATCCAATGCACCTAGATTATGCCAGAGATAATGGTTCAATTGCTAAAAAAAATGATGGCATGATACTCTTAAGGATAACAATAGAGACAATCATTTGGCAGATTTGTCAAGAGAGAAACTATTGTATTTTTTAAGACAAAGCTACAAATGATTATTTTATGAAACTGGCCATTATGCAATCAATCGGTGAGTGCAGGCAAGCATGGACTTTAAGAATATTCCCAAAAAAACATTTTCAAACCAATTTTCGAGCGCTATTCTATCTAAAACAATATAATATTAGAAAGGTAGTAGTGTGGAATCTGTGATTGCCATTATGGGTGAAACTCAACTTTGATGGTAGTGTGAGAAATACTAGATGTATTATAGGATATTAAGGAGTATTGAGGGACGATAAGCGACAGGTCATCTGAACGACACAAGGATAACTACCACCATCCTAGGCAAATGCGATTGAGTTGTTAAGTGTTAATTTTGCATGCTTAATTTTGACCAACATTTTTAGAGGCTGTCCATTGAAGGCTGGTCATCTGAACAACACAAGGATAACTACCACCGTGCTAGGCAAATGCGGTTGAGATGTTAGGAGTTAAATTTTGCGTGCTTAATCTTGAACAACGATTTTAGAGGCTGTCCATTGAAGGCGATTCCTTTAATGTGATTAAGTGGTGTAAAGATCCTTCATCAACCCTGGGAATGTGGAACAAACTTATGGCAATAATATAGTTACATCTTAGGTGGAGACAAGTTAGCTTTTCGCATGTTAATAGGGAGAGCAATTCTCATGTTGATGCTTTAGCAAAGTTGCTATTGCCTTGTAATTTCTTCATCTATTTTCCTTCTTTTTCATTTTATTTTCATTCTCTTTAGGTCTGGCACGATGAGAAGGGAAAGAAAATGCAGAACTTTTTAGCTCTTCATTCACTCATTGAAATTTTGTTAATAGATTCAAAGGAAAGGAATCTTAGAGTCTTTAGTGAGGAACTTTTTAAGGAGTGTGAGCACTAAGAAGAGAAACTTTTATGTCGTTAAGTGGAGTATGGTGTGCTTACCTAAAAAGCTTAGGGGACTGGGGATTAGATGATTGAAGCCAGTGAATGAGGTCCTATCAGTAAAATGGTGGTGGAGGCTTGTTTGACGACTTGGAAATAACATGTTAGGCGTGAGTATGGGACAAAGAAGGACGGGTTCCTTGAGAACAAGTTGACATCGAACTCAATATCAATAATTTGGTAAAAGGAATCGAGTTTCTTTGACCAATTTTCTTGAAGTATAGCGAGGTCATGAGAAGGAGCAAATACTTCATTTTTTGAATTCAAACTGGTCGGGTAATTCTCATTGCTCTTTGGAGTGGCTGCAATATGCTGGATCAGACTGAAAAAAGTAGAAATATACTATAATAAATGATACTTTACTTATATCTATGCTACTATACTTATAAAAGACTACGAGACTTATAGAATCCATTCTGACCTGCATTTTGTTGGGATATGATGTCAAAATCACTCCAATATGGTATTTTCTTCATAGAAGAATGGCCTTTTATGGAGGCCCATAAAAGTGAATTTTATATAGAGAAAATATAAGCAAAGTATAGAGAAGTTTTGGGAGGTACAAATTAGGGGTTTCTTGCACAAACCCTAGCATCATTGTGTTATTGTATTAGGCAAGAGTTCATTGAGATTTTCTTGCAACAATAGTGTTAGTCGATAGAGACAAAGTAAGGAGTTGATTGATGGTGTTATTGTGTTAAGAAAATCAATTTGATCTTTTACTTCCATTTTATAAGGTAATCTCTCCAAAACCCATAAATTTGTAAGTTTTTTCTATTGATAGTGAATCATTCTTTGCCTGTTGCCCATGGATGTAGCCCGATTTTGGGTAAAATACATATATTGTGTGTTGTTGTTGATTTGATTGTGGTTTGTAGTGTGTGATTGTGCAATTAGAGTTCCTATTTTACTTTCTCTTGAGTTCATCATGTTTTTACCAAATTGACAATGCCATATCGGATTATTGGGTGATGGATTTCTTGGAATCAATTTAGTGGTGATTGACAAGTTGGTTTTGAGATATTAGATTTATTGTAATGTGAATTTCACTGCAACAAGTGATAATCGAGATAGCCTCAGTTCGAACACATTTCACCTTTCGACTTTTGATAGAAGTGGCCACATTCATGGACGTTATTTGGTCATGTTTGGTTTTTGGTAATGTTTTCGGGGTTGGCTCATTTTGCACGATTTTTTTTTTTTCTTTTTTTTCGAAAAGCTTTGTCGCTTTTGGGTTCTCTATATGGTTCAAGAAGGGTTTAGCTTTTGATAATTCTTGTAAATGCTACGTTTTGGATGTTTCCTCAATGTTCACATCTTTCTCAATTTACATTTATGCGAGTAATGTATATTACGATATTAAAAAGGGGATTATCATAAAATATTTATAGTTTTCAAAAATACAAAGTACCAATTTTCTTTTTAAATTTATGTCCATATCCAATTTTTTTATGGGTTTTTTTTTTTTTTCTCGACCCAAAATGCCTTTTACTGCACTAATAGGCCCATGATGCCCAAGGTAATATTAAAGAGTGCTTGGGTATCATGGCCTTATTAGAGTTGTGAAGGTCCATCATGGCTCTAATAAGTCCATCATGGTGTATCACCGCCCTATCATCATGGCCCTATTAAAGTTGTGAAGATCCATCATGGCTCTAACAAGCCTGTCATAGTACATCACCACCCTAATAGGGCTATGATATTCAATGAAAGGACACAAAAAACCCATGAGGGGCCTTGGGCATCTTATTAGAGCCGTGATAGGCTTTATAGGAGGAAAAAAACAAAAAGAGGCTGTCAAAAATTGAGTATCACTTTGAATTTTGAAATTGTTTGAGATTTTTTGAATTTTTGATAAAAATAGATATGGAGAAGCTTTTTATTATTTCCCTACAACATAAAACTTATCTACTTCTCCTTATCCAACCATCCATTTTGAATGAAGGGTTAAGATTGTCCCAATCACAATGTCACGTCTCTACACTATTTTATTTTTAATGTTTTTTTATAAATTATTTTAACACAAAATTTTGTACGTCCAATCCTCTAGTAAACGAGTACTAGTGAAAAATATAAAAAACATATTTCAAATAAAATAAAATGACCAAAATACTTTTAAAAGTTTCAAGTGGTATTTTAGTCATTATATTTTATCAAAAAATTATTTTTAATATTTTTATAGGTGCGCTTCAATGAGAAGATGGCACGTACCATATTTTATATTCATATAAGTTATATAAAAAAATACTAAAAATAAAATACTTTGAGACATCGGATGTAAGATCAAATGGTGAATGTCTCTCTTGATAAAAAATGAACGGCTGGATGGTAGGGGAAGCATAAATCTTTTATGTGCTATAAGAAATATAGAAACCTTTCCCAATAGATACTTGTGACGATTTCTTAAAAAAAATATTGCAAAATTTTATCACCACCAACCAAGCGGCTGAATGCTCTAGTCGAGACAAATAGAAGCGCAGGCTACAAAGTCAATGATATTGAAACCGAGGCAATAGTCTTGTGATAAGGATAAGAAAATATTATAATAATTTATTTTTCCAAAATAATGTATAATCAAAGTGAGGCAATAGTCTTGTGATAAGGATAAGAAAATATTATAATAATTTATTTTTCCAAAATAATGTATAATCAAAGTTAGGCAAACCAAGTCCAACAAAGGGTTTCAATCCTGGAGGCTCAACCTTCACGTGGCAAAATTTCGTACATGAACACAAAGGGTCACTCTCATTCCTACAATTATTGCTTTTGTGTAGGATTCAAACACCACCAATTTTTTCCAGGTCTTTTTCCAAATTGAGAGATACCCTTATTTATGGAAATACACACAACTTTTACCGGTAATGACCGAAAGGGAGAGAGTGGGGGCTCCATACTCATGGTCCCAAAATTTTTTGAATAGAGTATGGTGAATTCTAGGATAACCCTAATTTATATTTTGAAAAAGTTTATATAAGAGTGAGGCCCTAAATAAGCAAATTAGGGTGCATCTCAAAAATTCATTAAAAGAAGTTATTTTGATGCCAAAAAATCCTCAAATTGTTCATCTCGGCCTCAAGTTGTATAGACATGAGAAACACTGGATTTCAAATCTTGAAAATAATGTATTTTAGACCGTCAATTTTCAAGTCTTTCAAGTGTTTATGGATCTGCTCAATCCCACTATTTTTTAATCTTTAAATTTTATATTTAGAAATGAAAATAAATTTTCAAGCCATCACAAAGATTTCTAATATTGGAACAACATCTTTCGTCACTATTTGAAGGTATACCTTACATTGCTCGTTTAGTGCCTCGGCCTTATGGAAACCACACCCTTTTTATATTGTTACATGTCCCTATCTTTCTTTATTTCTTTATTTTTTAATTTTTTTATCTTTTTAAAAAATAGTACATGCCCCCATATGTCCATGAATAATAAATGTAAGGATTTCTCCTCGACAAGATGACTACAATCATTTTTCTTTTCTTTCTTTCTTTTTTCTTTTATATTTTTGTTTAATGTGAACTTGGGACCTAGAGAGAACGGAAGGTGGCACTCCCTACCCAAACAAGGACTACTTCTATGTAGACCCATTCTTAAATAGTACCAATGTTTTAATACTCGACGATTTTCGATTTGGACTACTAAGTTGTCAATGGAAATTGGCCAGGAGTGAACCTGTTATAAAATGTTATAGGTCCCTGGTTCCGCTTATCTAATTTTTCGTAGGTCTTTCTAAATCCCCACCCTATAAACCCTCATTTTAAATTTTATTTTACTTTATATCTTCTTTAGTATTTTTTAGATCACCGATTTAGAATGATCCAAACCAGATTTAGATAGTTGATTTAGCAATATGACATGGATTCGAGTTTTGAAACATTGTATAGTACAATTATTTTTAATTGACTTTTGAAAGTCAGAATCGGGCTTGTAGATGGTCGGGATCAAATTTCAATTCACCTAATCCCAATCGGTGATTCCCAATTTGGATTGGTATATGGACACAACAAGAAAATAAAAGAAAAGAGAATAAAAGGGAAATCAAATGATCTGTGCTTTCCCGGACCTGAACAGTCCCACCGGTTCCAGTTCGAACCCGAAGCATCCTAGTACCGATCATTTTCCAATAAAAAAAGTGTGAGTAGTTCCAAGTTTGTTCATTTCTTGTTGACTGGTAGTTCAAATATTGTTCACTTCCTCTTGGCTAGACATCGTGGGGTAGACTGATTTTGAACTTTAGAGTGGGACGATATTGTCAACAATATCTATTACAAGTGCTCAGGATCCTGAAGAAATTGATTTTATGGAGTGATGGTGATGGTTGGGATCTTTTCTGATTTTGCCAAGTACCAAGGAGCCTCCTCCGCTTTATCTTAGGAAGTTTCATTTTTTACCAAATAGAACTCAAGAACTTAGAACTTGATCCTTTGACTTTGGAAATAAGAACATTTACTCCCTACCCACTAAGCTGGCTATGGCTTGGAGTCTGTCTAGCCACGGCCCAGGCCCAGCCAGCCCTAAGCCAAAGGGGTCCTGGATTGGGTCAGCTGAGGCCAAGGCCTAGCCACCAGAACAACCCTAGTTTTCCAAGGCTAGGGGTGTCCAGGCTAAGCCCGGCCATGCAGAGTAAAAAATTTATTTTAAACTTTTTGTAAAGTAATTTAACAAGAATTTATTTATTTAAAATATTGTTAAAGATACTATGGATTAAAGGAAAATGATTTGATAAGGGTGTGGGCTACAGCTCTATAAAAATAATTAAAGCCTCCTTTCATAACTCATAAAAAATTGCTATTGAAATGTTGAAAAACCTTTAAGTCAATCATCTTAGTTTGAGCATTATGGTTGTGTAAAAAAATTAGGATTTCAAATTCTAAAAATAGTGTACATTTCAACAAATCATTTAGACCATCCATTTCACCCTAAACATAAGTGTTCACAGATTCACAAGATCTGTACTTTTTTATTTAGTTTCAAATTTTATTGTCAGTATTGAAAATTAATTTTAGAGCCATCATGAAGAATTGTTATGACAAAAGTACTTTCCGGATAAAGATTTAAGGCGACGCTTTATTTTGTTTTCATAAAACATTGGCCCTATAGAAACTTCATCCTTGATTAAATAGCATGGCTTACTCAACTAGACACCTTTAGGCACTCTATTTGGCATTTCTTGCGGAAAGCTGCAATACCCTTGTCTAGAGTAGAGCGATTCGAGGAAGCAAGCAATTCAATGCCTCCAAACATGCCAAAAGAAGTACCCGAAATATTAATGCAAACTACTTTAATATTATGCCAACGGATTTCGCATCTAACAATTAGGAATAATTGTGACCTTTTTGTATCATAGATAAATGATCGTATAATATACAATCTTTTTATCACAAGGCAGTCATAATAGAAATGCTCATAAAATGAAATATTTTTGACAATATCCATACGATCAATTATGATCTACATGACAATCGGTCTATTTACAAAATGAATCGACGAAATATAATTTTAAGACTACAAGTGGGAAACTAAATATGTTAAAAGCTCCAATCATTCGGCTCATTTCATGTACGTTTTAAAAAATGATAAAAAAAAAAAAAACAAATAAATAAAATGATGTGAAATAAATATAATTTGGCAAAATATAAGCAAATGTAGAAGGAATTGGTATGTCGCTGTGTACCCTAGTGAGAGGTCTTGGGTTCCATTTGCTCAACGTAAATGCTTTCTCTCTAACCACCTCCTCACAACACAATAGCCTCTCTCTATAACCACCTTCTCACAGCAAATGTGTTTCACACAACGACACAGTTTCTATGCGGCCGCATATTGTGGAATTACGTATATTTTTTAACATCGAGATCATGAATAAATATGAAAAAAAGATAATTCAAAACTAAAAATAATAATTATATTAAAAAAACATTTCGACCGTTAGTTACACTTGTTTTTAAATAGACCATAAATGAATCCATCTTTAATATAGATGTCTAGACTGCATATTGTAGAAATGCGATCCAGCCCACATGAAACAATTTTCCATCACACAATAGTTGACACATCAAGTTTGAGAGGCAAATGTTTATTTACTCACTCTTTCTTCTTGTTTCTCTTTTCAACCACTCCACTAGAGCGAAAAAGATTTGTCGAGGTAAATAAAATAGAGAAAAATAAGGAAAATTTCTGAAAATTTAAGGCTTATGGAGATGATGGAATAAGCTTGAATATGAGTCTATTTAATGAAATTTGAGTGAGAAAAAGATGAAAAATCAAGCACAATGCGGATGGGCTCAAGAACACTATTCTTCCATAGAGTAGAGACTTTAGAACCAGATCTATGAATTTTTATGTTGTAATCGAATAAATTGATATAAAGAATCTTTAGATAATTCAAAAAGCTTCATAATGAACCTAATATCAATAAATTTGGATGAGTAAACTATGAAAGTCAAGAAGATGGCGGATATGGTTTAAGAACACCTTGTTCTTCAATGGACCTGATATTTTCTACCTAGATCTATTAAGTTTTTTGTCGTAATAGCATAGACCAAGACAAGTAACATCTAGATTATTAAAAGAACTTAACAATGAAGCTAATTTCAAGAGATTTGGACGAGTGAAGGATGAAGAATCTAGAAAAAAGCGGATATGGCTCAAGAAAACTTTGTGAAATGTAAAAGATCTATTTTGAGAAAAGATGCTAAAGAGAGGGGGAGGGAGGGGAGGGAATGAAAAAGGGCCTTGAGAGAGTGAGAACATTTTGTTTAATTTGTTTTTAGATTTTTTAATTGTTTTTTCAAAACTCCCCGAGATGTACACAACACTCCGGGGTACTCGGCCTCACTCACAGGGCGAGGCCGAGTTATTCGATCGAGTCTGAGTAGGCTTGATCAAGTCCAAAAACACTGCTGCAAAGTGTTGTATGAGAAGTAGCCATTGTAGAAGGGATCTGATTTTTGCTTTACTGGCTACGCAAACTCGTTAAGCAGAGATATGATGCAAGTACTCGGCCTATGTGATCATTGAAGATCCTCTTTACTCCTAGGCTAGGATTACTTTATGAGCTGTCATCAAAATTCAACTTCGAGATACCCATTGGAGAAAGGGGGTAATCATCAGTTTTACTCTGATTTGTAAATAGTTTGATGTGGGTAATTAATGTGAAGTTGGATTGATGATTAGTGGCCTTGTATATGGAGAATTCTTTCCTAGTCCTCACCTAGAGAAAATTGTTGTTTTAATTCTAGCATAGAGGATGGGAGACTTGATTGGGTGTCTCTAAAAGCGTTGCCATTGTGTAGTTGTGTACTTGTGTGTTTGTGTTTTGTTTTGAAAATATGTGAATAACTCAAAGAAGTTCGAGAAAACACCTTAAAAAAGGCAACAATTTCTCTAAAAGTATGATTTACAAAAAGGTTTGGCTCTTCTCTTGGGCTTGTATTATTAAGCCATGTTAGACACCGCCAGTTATATGAAGCAGCAGGATGCCCTATCCCACTCCAAAAATAGATTTGAGTATGAAAGTGATGAAATGATGATAGATCTCACAAAGTAAGGAGCATAAGCCTCATCTCTTGAACCCAGTTTTATGAGCTTGGGGTGGGAGTGTGTCTACACTTCACTTAAACCAAAGTACTTTGTGGAATGGGGTTTGATCCTGAATCTTCACATATTATAGGTTACAATTGGTTTGGTTTGCTGCAGATGGGACTAAGATAGTTGAAGGTTTGAGTTTTCTTTCTAGGGTTTTATCTCATTAGAAGATTAAGCTTGGCAGGCAAGGAAACCTTGGACCCAAGTTCTCAATTTAATTATGAATAATTGTTTCATGCACATTGGACTGCATGTCTACAATATGTGATCCAGAGGTATAAAGCATCCATTTAAAAATGGATGCAAATAGGTGGTCCATTTAAAAATAAACTAACTGTCCTAATGTTTTCTTAATATAATTATTATTTCTAGTTTTTAAAAATATGTTTTTTCATTTTTATGATCTCCATGTTAAAGATTATATATTATCTAAAAATTAGGATCAAATTATATTTATTTATTTATTTATTTTTGAAGAGTAAAGGTGATTTTTATTGATTAATGAAAAGAGATTATAGCAACAGAAAAAGAAAGAAAAGAAAAGAAAAAGAGGAGACAAGAGGTAAAGAAAAGGAGAAGGAAATTGTTCCAAAGAAGAAAGGGCAACCATCTTGCAAGAGCATCCGCAGCAGTATTCCTCTTCCTATGAACGTGAATGAAATGGACCTCACAAATTTTTTTTTTGATGAATGTTCCAAATTTATTAATAGCAGAGAAAATTACAAGATATCAAGGATTTTAGTAGAAATCACCAACGTGTCCTACTCAACTACCTTTGTGGCCAAGGAATCAGCCAGAGCATTTGCTTCCCTATAAACATGAACTAGGGACACCGTCAAAGAAGATAAAATGGTAAAGATCTGGTTCCCAAGTAACTTGAGTTGCCATGGAAGGCGTTGTTCTCTCTTACACCATTTAATCACATTTAACGAGTCCCCTTCAACAATAAAACCCTCCATGCTATTTCTTGCCGCTAAAAGTTTCAACCCATGGAAAATAACAAGAAGTTCTGCATGATTAGCCGTCGAACTCCGCATGGCCCTGCATAAGCAATAATGACATTTCCTTGCCAATCCCAAATGGCTCCTCTATAACGGCTCCTCCATAACCAATCAGACTTGGATTTCCCATCGAGCTTTCATCAAAGTTAAGCTTGAGAACACCAATGTCTGGTGGTTTCCATCTAGTGACCTGTCTAAACAAAGGAACATCCAACTAAAACAGGTTGGGGAGGCTAATCATGACATCCACCTTAGAGATACCCTGACATTCCTTAGCATCATGCAGCCAAGACCAAAGAGTGAGTTTCATGTTATTAAGAACCCTATCAAAGCAACAAATCTTCCCATCAAAGGTTCTACGGTTTCTCTTCAGCCAAACTTCCTATAAAATAACGCCCCGCAAGATTCTCCAGATAGAAGCACCAACCTTTGACAAAGGCACCTTAAACTGAGTTAGCAAATCCACCACATGTTGTGGTAGAGTAATGTTAAACCCCAACATTTGAAAGCACCAGAACCAAATATTGGAGATAAAGGAGCAGCGTAAAAAAAGATGCTCCCCAGAATCTCCAATATCTCTTTTATCTCCAAATTCTTGCTAATACTGGAAAAGAGCAACATACTCTATCAAAGAAGAGTAAGTGGTAAACAGACTTGACCGAAAACTGTCCATCATTCTCAACTTCCCACACCACTTCGTCCTCACTATGCTCCCTAATAAAAGATTGCTCTAATATTTCAAGCAAATTGATAAGTAGTTGAAAAAGAAGAGGAAATAAAAGATTGCTCTAATATTAGAGCAAATTGCTCTACTAAAATATTGCTCTAATATTTCAAGCAACTTACCTTATCGCGGCTAAAATCCACCAAATTAGCATTCGTAGCCTGGGAGCAGCTGACCCTACCAAAAAGAAGAGGAAATGCATATTTTAGTGGTTCATCACCTAGCTATTTATGGTGCCAAAATGACACCGCATTCCCCGCACCCGGGATCCAACGGCCATTACGATCTACCACTTGCTTGAGTGCATAGATATCTCTCGACAACGAAGAGGTACTATCCCTACATACTCCTCTTTTAATCCACATATCGAAACCATCTACACTATACTATGAAACAAGCACTTTGTACCAAAGTTGATCTTTACTTAAGAGGCTTTGCCATTACCATTTACATAACAAAGCATCATTCATCAACGAAAGTCTCCTCACACCTAAACCACCTTCACATTTAGGAGTATACACCTTTTCCCAACGAATAAGGTGAAATTTCCTCTCAAGTCCAAAAGAACCCTATAGAAAGTTGCGCATCAACACTTCAATACGCTTAATAATAGCTTTAGGCATTCGCAATAAAGACATCTGACAAATAGGAAGATTTGTAAGATAGGAATTCAAATGGGTAAATCTACCTCCTAAAGAGAGATATTTAGGCATCCAGGGATCAAGCTTGATTTGAACTCTCAGTATGACATTATCCCATGCAAAAATAGGTAAGGTTCCAACAGAGATTGGCAGGCCTAGGTATTTGAAGAGAAATTTATCCACCCTACATCCAAGCCTCAATGCTAAATCATTTACCAACCCCTCATCACAATTGACACCAATCAAGGCCGTTTTATAGAAGTTGACCTTGAGGCCTTGTAAAACCTCATAGCAAATCAAGAAAGTTTCAATCTTCTCATTTGATCTCTCCTCGCATCACAAAACAACAACGTATCGTCTGGATATTGAAGATGAGAGATACGTGGAGCATTCTGAGAGACCACAAAACCTGAGAAAATGCCCACTATTCACAATGTTAGAAATTATCTTACTAAAGCATTCAGCATAGAGCGTGAATAGAAAAGGTGATAAAGGGTCCCCCTACTTGGGGCCTTGAAGAAACCTTTAGGGCTCCCATTAATAAGAACCGAAAAGTGAGCTGTGGAAAGGCAACCAAAAATCCATCTCCTCCACTTAGGACCAAAACCCATATGTTTCATAACTTCTAACAGAATACACCATTAAACTTTATCGTAGGTTTTCTCCATATCCAATTTAATCACAATACACGGTTCACTGCTCAAAAGCCTAAAATGGATGCATTCCTGGGCAATAAGCACGATGTCTGAAATTAACCTATTTTCGATAAAAGTGGATTGCATGTCAGAGATGATCATAGGGAGAACCACTTTCAACCTTTCAGCAAAAATTTTTGCTACAATTTCATAGAGGCTGGTAAGGAGGCTGATAGGCCTGATATCCGAAAGAGATGAGATAGCAGATCTCTTAGGGATTAAGGATATGAAAGTAGCATTAACTCCCTTAAAAAATTCCCCCGTCTCCATGAACTCCCTAACCATCTCCAACAGCTCTATTTTAATCAGGTGTCAGAACCGTTGGAAAAAAGAAAGAGGGAAGCCATCAGGGCCTGAGGTTCTATCTCCTGGTAGTTTAAAACGGCAAGTTTACATTCATCCATAGAAACCTCTCTCTCCAAATCGTTAGCAATAGAAGGGGAAAGCGAAGAAAAGGCTAAGCCGTCCATCTTGGGTTTAAAAGGGATTTCAGTAGAGAAGGCTTTAAGAAAATAAGCAATAATACCCTCCTCCCACCCAGAGTGGTCATCTTCAGCAACACCAGGAATCACCAGATTAGACAAGTCATTCTGTCTATGACGAGCACTAACAATAGCATGAAAGAACTTAGTATTGCGATCACCTTCTTTCACCCATCTCACCCTAGATCTTTCTTTCCAATACATCTCCTCTACTTTATTCAGAGACTCCAAATTGGACAACAACATACTTTTCTCCACCATATCAACCTCAGAAATGAGCCCTACATGTTGGATATCCTGATCTCACCATTGGATATCGGACAACACCTAATCAATTTTCTTCTTAACCGAAGACAAATTCTCAGCTTTCCAAGCCAACAACTTATGTTTCACATTGACGAGTTTCTTGTGGAGAATGAAGTCCACTGACCCAAAGCTAATAGAATTCAACCAGGTAGATTTAATAAGATCAACAACACCCGGTTCATCCAACCAATAGAGCTCAAAATGGAAATGCTTTTTTCCGCTTTTACTAAAAGTAATATTGAGCAAAAGAGGGGTGTGATCAGATGAAAGCCTGGGCAGTGCTTTGACAGTAACCAAATGAAAGCCTTCCATCCAATCCAGAGTCACCAAAAAATGGTCCAACTTAGACATACTAAGATTATTAGCACAACAATTTGACCAAGTAAATTTAGCACCCATTACAGGCAAGTCAAACAATTGAAAACACTCAATAAACGAATTAAACATCTACATCAACAAGTTAATAAAAGGATTGGATGACATCTCATCCGACCAACGAATGAAGTTAAAATCACCACCCAAACAAATGGGCACATCATGCACGACATCACCCAAATCAATAAGAAAACCTTCTTTAAGAGAAGGCATCACATGGCCATAGACATTGACAATAACCCATTTGAAACCACCACCTGGTCCCTCAAAGAAGATGCCCAAAATTCTCTCTCTCTTAACTACATCAAAACAATGTAAAAGAACTGGATCCCACAAGATTCATAAAACCCCCGAAGCCCCATTACCCCAAATGTCTCTAACCACAGATAAATCTGGAGTAGAAGACTTAGTTTCTTGCAAAATAAGAACTTCAGGTCTAAACTTGTGAACCAACAGTTTAACATCGTTCCTATGTCTGGGATCACCCAGAACTCTAACATTCTAAGTAAGAATAATCATTAAGGGTTAGAGGTAGAACTTGGTCCCTCAGCAAAGGAACCACCATCGTCTCCATCTACGTGATCTGAAACATCGTCCATGAACTCCCCCGAGCTAGAGGAATCGCTACTAACATCATCCTTAAAGATGATACCACCCACGCACCTCCCTTTGATGCCCATCACGGCTAGGTGAGCCGAAAATCAAACTGCTTGGCTATCGTTTCGGGACACAGAGCTCTTTTTCTTGGGAGTAACCAGCAGCAGATCTTTCGCAATAACTACTATAGCAAGCTTCGCAGTTTTGATCTTCTCCTTCGAAGTTTGGACCACCAAAGCCAATTGAAATTCAAAAGAAAGTCCATAATCATCAATCAAGGAGGACAACTTCTCATCCTCACCATTGGTATGGAAACCATCATCCAATGGGCTAGGGGGCCTAACTGTGGAGGGCATTCCGAAGTGGTATCCTTCTCAGCTATTAACAGGCAACCATAATCTAAGTCTTCCTTCACTTCTAAAGGACCCTCCTCCATAGTTGAACCCACAAGACCGATCGAAGAAAAACGAAGAAGCAAAGGTACAGATTGAGGAATAACCTCAATCGACTGCTCCCATCCTACTTCCACCATGGTCAGAGCACCATTAGCGTGATCCACTCTTTCAACAGCTTCAAAAACACCATCAAGAGCACCTTCATAAGCACCAACCCCGTCCACCATCTCCAGAGCACCATCCATTTCAATATCTTCCACCAAAATCATTGCTAAAGGATCAATAGGCTGTCGTTTTTCCTCTTTCGGAACTTTTTTCTTTTTAGCAATGAAACGGAAGGGAAGAGAACTCATTTTCACAACAAAGGACCACCACAGCAAAGCCACTAGCAATGGTAACAACTAGAAGAAGCAGGCTTCAGCGGAAGAAAAAGGTTGCCAACCTGTAACACTAGCAAGACCAAAGGGAGAAGGCGAACAACCCAAACCCAAAGGAACGCGTTGCAATAAAGGAGTGGGGTTCTTCCCAAGGTAGGATTGGTACGACGCCATCATCGCTGGGTACAGGTCAGCCTCCACGCTGGTATGATTGCTCTTCCCAATAGCGCACCCATCCAAGTCCAAATCTTTCCCATATTGAGGAAAACGTTTCGGTGGTCCCTTAAGAGCACCAATGTCTCTCACAGAGAGCTCATCCCGTTTAGGGAGGTAGTCAAAGGTATTGTTAGGAAAGTGGCCTACCTGTACCCAACGCTTTTTGAATTTCAAAATTTTTAAAAGTAACTGACCACCACGTGTCATCTTCATCCATGGGATCTGATGCCTATGTGCTTGCCCAAACAAACTTGCAACAGGGGAAGCATTTTTATTTTCTTTCCGGCTAACCACCATCCACTCATCATTGCTACACCGCCCAACTAAGATATGCTCTGGGTCTCGCTCCTCCCTAGGGGACTCAGACTCTTCAACCACCACATTGATCATGAAACTTTCAAGGCCCACCAATAAGTGAATCTTCAAAGGAATAGGAGACTCTGCCAAGTTCCACAGTTGAACGCTAACAAAATCTAGTGGGCCCATTTTCAGTAAATTCTAGTCAATGTCACAGTACGACCCACTAACATTTGCTAATTTTTGGAAGGTAGCAAGCTTTACAAGCATGAAGAGGAATACCCCTAAATCTAACCCAAACCCGATCCTTCTTTACCAGGGATCCATGTATTGGGGAACTCCAGTAATCCAAAGGCAAACGTTTGCCACAAGCCTTAGCCAATCTAGAGAGAGAGAACAAATTTAGTCCATCAGCCATTCTAAGAAAGACCAGAACCTTATTTGCTCCAAGAGGACGAACATCCCGCAAATAAGAAAGACCCCAGGCTGGTCTTGCCCAGTCCCCTAAACCAAAACAATCATTAGATGGCGGAGAGAATTGAGATGCGATTCTTCCACAAAGAGACTATCAATGAAAACTATAGGTAGAAACTTCATTAAACCACAAACATCTCTCACCCAGCAATTTGAACCTTCTCTTGGCAATCTTGCCCCTGGTGAATAGACCTCTGCAATCAAAAACTCTGCACAAAACCTCCCTCTGCACCCTCCCTCTGCAAACCCTTCCTCTACAATCCTTAATTTAAAACTCTACCATTGTAAACCTTCCCTCTGCAAGTGAAACCCTCGGTCTGATAACCCTCCCTCTGCAGTCAAAACCCTCCCTCATTAAGCCCCACCAAAAAAGCTTCATTCTCTCTCTAGCAAGCATATGTGCTTTTTTGCTTTGAAACCCCACCAATCAAACTTCTTACCCTCTGTAGATCCCACCAAACATGCTTCTATCTCTCTCTCTTAAAAACCAAAACAAGCTTCTTTCTCTCTTTTAAAAAACCCCCCCTAAATGCCACCAGAAAGCTACATGAAGTATCGCTGGAAACTTCCTGATCCTCCACAAATCCAAGCTTTGCAAAACCCAACAGATCCAAGCTTTGCAAAAACCCCTCTCTTCAAATTATGAATTTTCTACCCACAAGTTTCCAATCATAATGCCCTAACTCAATCAAAGAAGAATACCTCTATCACCAAACCCCTGATCTTTCTTGTCAGAAATCCTTATCGAAACCCTTATTTGCATACTTCTTCACCCCTTGCATCCATATCGTGGCTCTAGTTTTGAATCTCCATCTTCTCTCTCTCTCCCTCTCTCTCTCTCTCTCTCTCTCTCTAAGGCTAATAAGATCTCACGATTTTCCAAAACAAGGTCAATGGGATCTCAAATGTGCGTCCACTGCCACAGGGTACAAGCAAGTTGGCAACACCACTTGATTACGTTAAATGAGTCCCCTTCAACTATACTCCGATGATAGTCATTCTCAACCCTCGAGATCCCATGAAAGAGAGTCCAAAACTCTATTTCATTGGCTGAACAAGGATGCAAGTTGCCCTAATAGGCCTATATAGTAGTCCCCAAAGAATCCCTGAGCAGACCACAATAGCTAGCAACCCGGCCTTCCTCCCTAATACTTTCAATAAAATATATTTATTGCCAAGCCCGCATTTCTATATATGCGAGCTTAGCAGATTGCTAACCGCTTCCTTTAATTATTAACCTATATCTGTACTTGTAGACCGTGAGAATGATCAAGGCAAAGGTATTTATAAAGCCTATATCAAATAATGGGTGGAAAACCAAAAGTTTAGGTCATCTAATAGTTGGAAACTAACTTTTTGTCTCATATTCACCAAAGGGCAATTAAGTACGGAAAAAGTTTATATAAGAACGAGGCCTTGAACAATCAAATTAATGAACACCTCAATATTTTATTAGCAGTAGTTGTTTTGATGAATCATAAAATTGAACATCTAAACATCAAGATGCATGGACATGGGAACAAAATAGATTTTAAGTTTTGAAAATAGTGCATCTTATAATGTATCTTTGGACCGTCAATTTTCAAGATTTTCAAATGTTCATAGATCTGCTCAATCTACACTATTTTTTAAGCTTTAAATTTTATAACTAGAGATGAAAATAAAATTTCAAGCCTTCACAAAGATATCCAATATTGAAATAACAACTTTTGATACTATTTGAAGGCGCGCCTTACTTTATTTAGGGCCTCGGCCTTATACAAAATACATCCATTAAGTAATGGCTATTTGGGTGAAGTATCAGTAGTTTGGGGTTGAGGATGGCCTGGGGCCTTGGCGGTAGCATTGCTGAGCCCCTTGATGAAGTCTCTAACTCTATTTTTACCAGGGTAGGGCTCAAATCCCTACAGACTTACTTTATTTTTTTGAGAATGGGGTTGGAGTCATGGTGATGGCACCACTTGTGCCCTAGCTAAGATCTAGGCTTTCATTCTCACCTAATGCATGAAAAAACAATTAATGATTTTTTTAAAAAAAGTAGGGGCCATCATCCCCACTGAATTACCCAAAACAAATATTATTCAGTAGTTTGGGGCCTTTGAGTCGTCACCATTTCTCCTTGCTGTTTAGCCAATTTTTGATGAATTTATGGCCAGTGTCTCTCTTTATATTTTGTTATGGCACCACTTGTACCCTAGTTAAGATCTAGGCTTCCATTCTCACCTAACGCATTAAAAAACAACTAATGATTTTTTTAAAAAAAAGTAGGGGCCGTCATCCCCACTGAATTACCCAAAACAAATATTATTCAGTAGTTTGGGACCTTTGAGTCATCACCATTGCTCCTTGCTGCTTAGCCAATTTTTGATGAATTTATGGCCACTGTCTCTCTTTAAATTTGTGGAGAATTGAGCTGATATCAATTTTGCCTCAAATTATCTTATGAAGACAAAAATTCATTCATAGTTGCTTTGTTTTGAGCGACATTTAGGCTTCAATCCACTCTTCATTATAGCAAATAACTAGCAATAAGTCATATTATGACGAGGGAATTGAACAAGGAGCTTCCAAACAAATTTTCAGCTCTAAATCCCACAGGGGTGATTTGGTTTGCGTGAGAATAATTTCGGGAAAATTTTTATATGAAAATAGAGGATACACATGTTTGATTGATACTTTTAAACACGTGAAAATATTTTAGGAAAAATTTGCATAGGGTCTTTTTCCTATTGGGTCCCGAATTAAACAATCTCAAAATTCAAGTTTAGACAGAGAAACTATTTTACAATATTTACAAGGAGAAATTATCTCAATTTAATTTTTAGAGAGAGAAACTATAAATTTCAAGCGTTTGAACAATATTTTAAGAGAGACTATCTTAAATGTTTTAGAGAAAGAAACTATATTAAATATTTTAAATAGAGAAACTATATCAAATTATAAGTTTAGATAGAGAAACTATCTCTAAATTTTTAAAGAGAAACTATATCTATTTTAAAATTTTGGAAAAATTACGTAAATATCTGTTTTTTTTTCATTATAACAAAAATACCTGAAAGTTTTCATTATCACACATATATCATTTTTTCAACTTCATAATACTTTTTTACAAGACAAAACTGTCTATTTTCAGTTTTTCAAAAGCCGAAATAAGCCTGATTTCGGTTTTTGAAAGACTGAATAGTAGCCATGTAAATTTAACTCCATTTCCCTGCTTCTCTCTCACAGCACTAAAACTTTCGAGTCTACTATCTCCTCTCTATAATTCTCTCTCTCTCTCACTCTCTCTCTCTCTCTCTCTTACCTCTCACAAGAAAATGCCTTCAATTTTTTTCTTAGTCTATTGCTTCTTTCCCTCTCTCTCACTCTCCACTGGCCAATTCATCGTCCAATCTGTCTCTATCATGTTTTTGGTCTTCCTCCTTCTCAACATTGTTGGGTTTATGTAGCCTTTAACGGCTTTATGAGAAACCATGAGGTGATTTTGGATATCACCAAATCTAATAATCGTACCCTTCTAGCTTCCCCATGATGTGGACACCATACTATCCTCTTTACAAATAAAGGTTTCACCAACAAGTTTTACACTAGAAGAGTTTGTACCAATTCTTATGTAACAAAAAGTCAGTTAAAATAATAATTAAAACCTCATATTTGGCACGTATCATATCTTTTCCTTTTTGGGTAAATCAATGAGAATTTGGGCCCCTATCTATTTATCATTAATAGAGAAGAAAAGAATAAAGAATACAAAATTTGTGTTACAATTTCTTCATGTATACTCCTAGCCATATTCGAAGAAATATAGTTAGGTGGTTGGGTGCGTCAAACCGTGATGTCAGAGAGATCTACAACACTTTTAGCTAGGTGGTAGTCATCCACCAAGTTGGCTATTCGATGGACATGCAAAATACCGCAGGAACAACCAACAAAGTGGTAAGAGCAGTATCCTGCCATAACGTAGAGATCTAAGGGCGGCATATGGCGGTCGTGAAGGGAATGAAGCAGAATTTGTATCTCACTTTTAATATTTTTTAGATCAAAATAAAAAAATCATTAAGATCGATTTTTTGCTTTTGCCATTTTTTTCCATTTGTTTTGTTTTGCTCTTTTTTTTTTTCCTTTTTTAAAAAAAAATAAAAAAATAAAAACAAAAACAAAAACTTTTGTTGTTGATTTTTATTACAGATCTATTTACATGAACCAGTGTTTTAAAAATCGGTGACCCGAACTGGAATTGGGCGATCCGGATCGGATATCGTCCAATCCGTCTCGGATTTGAGTATGAAACAAGATTCGACGATTGTATTGTGTAGAATTAGTAGACTCGGTGCGATGACATGATAAATCTGCGAATATGTAGAGTACGACATCACATATTGGCGAGTTTCATTAGAAATTGGAGACATATCACCATTTTGACTTTTTCTTAGGGTAATATGGGAAAAAATTTCAAAAATTGGGCACTAGCCTATCTTAATAGTTGTCATCACACTGACAGCTTATATAAACCACTGACACCTTGCCATGTATAATCATAGCCATCCCCGAAGAAATAAGAGAAGAAAGACAGTCAAGTGGCCGGGAACACCAAATTGTGGCGTGAAGAGATCTACATCACTTTTAGCTAGGTAATCAGCTGCCAAGTTGGCCTCTCGATTGACATGCAAAATACTGCAAGAACAACCAAGAAGGTAGTAAGAGCAATTTGTTGCTATGACGTAGAGATCCATGGGGGGCATATGGCGGTCGTGAAGGGAATGAACCAAAATTTGCGACTCAGTTTCAATGAATCTAGATCATGATTTATTGAATCAAAGTCATTGTTCAAAGAGATTTAGTTTTGAAATTCTACAATTTTAACTCGAAATCGAAAATCTTCGATTTCTCCCTCATTGTTTCACCAAATTAGTTCAAAATGTTCCATTCATGTCGATATATAAAAGCTCTAACAACATTTTTAAAATTAAAAAAAAAAAAGTCATTAAGATTGTTTTTTTTGTACCTTTTTTTTTCCTTTTTTTAATATTTTATTTTAACTTTTGTTGTTGATTTTTACTATAGATCTATTTAAATGAACCAGTGTTTTAAAAATCGGTGACCAGATCTGGAATCGAGCGATCCTAGATCTGAGTATTAAATAGGATTCGACGATTCTAATATATATAATCAGTGTGCCGTCCTAGATCTTAGTAAACTGGATTCGGCAATTCTACTGCGTAGAATCAGTGTGATGATGTCATATATCGGTGAATACGCAGAGTATAAAATCACATATTGGTGAGTTTCATTGGGCACTTGCCCATCTTATCAATTGTCACCACACTGACACCTTATGTTAGCCTTCTGACACCATACCATGCATAGTCCTAGTCATATCCAAAGAAATAAGAGAAGAAAAGAAGTTAGGTGGATGGGCATGCCAAACAGTGGTGTCTGAGAGATATACAACACTTTTAGCTAGGTAGTCAGCCACCAAGTTGGCCACTCGATGGACATGTAAAATACTGCAGGAACAATCAATAAGGTGGTAAGAGAAAGTTACTGTCATGATGTAGATATCTAGGGGGCATATGGCAGTCGTGAAAGGAATGAACCAGAATTTGCGACTCGCTTTCAATGAATCTGGATTATGATTTGTTGAGTCAAAGTCTTTGTTCGATGTGATCTAGCTTTGAAATTCTATAATTTTTAACCCGAAATAAAAAATCTTTGATTTCTCAATTGTTGTTTCACCAAATTAGTTCAAAATGTTCCATTTATGTCGATCTAAAAAAGCTCCAACAACATTTTTTAAATCAAAATAAAAAATCATTAAGATTGATTTTTGCTTTTGTCATTGTTTTTGCCATTTTTTTTCCTTGTTTTTTTTCCGTTAGTTTTGTTGTTGATTTTTATTACAGATCTATTCAAATGAAACAGTGCTTTAAAAATCGGTGACCCGATCTGAAATTGGGCGATCAGGATCGGATATCGCCCAATCCATCCCGAATCTAAGTATTAAACGGGATTTGGCAATTCTACTATGTAGAATTAGTAGAATCAGTGTGATGACATCATGAATATGCAAATATGCAGAGTATGACATCACAGATTGGCGCATCACCATTTTGACTTTTTTTAAGGGTAATTTCCATAAACATTTCAAAACATTGGGCACTAGCGCATCTTAACAGTTGTCATCACACTGACACTTTATGTTAGCGGCTGACACCTTATCATGTATAGTCCTAGCCATATCTGAAGAAATAAGAGAAGAAAGATAGTCAAGTGGCTAGGCACACCAAACCATGGCGTCAGAGAGATCTACAACACTTTTAGCTAAGTAATTAGCCACCAAGTTGGCCTCTTGATGGACATGCAAAATACTGTAGGAACAATCAACAAGGTGGAAAGAGCAGTTTGTTGTCATGACATAGAGATTCAAGGGGGCATATGGCAGTAATGAAGGGAATGAACCAGAATTTGCGATTCGCTTTCAAAACATTGGGCACTAGCCCATCTTAGCAGTTGTCATCACACTGACACCTTATCTCAACTGTTGACACCTTACCATGTATAATCCTTGCCATATCCGAAGAAATAAGAGAAGAAAGATAATCAGGTGGCCGGGTATGCCAAACTGTGGCATTAGGGAGATTTACAACACTTTTAGCTAGGTAGTCAACCGCCAAGTTGGCCTCTTGATGGACATGCAAAATACTGCAGGAACAACCAACAAGGTGGTAAGAGCAGTTTGCTGCTATAACATAGAGATCCAAGGAGCATATGGCGGTTGTAAAGGGAATGAACTAGAATTTGCAACTCGCAGTCAATGAATCTAGATCATGATTTGTTGAATCAAAGCCTTGTTCGATGAGATCTAGTTTTAAGATTCTACAATTTTTTACCCGAAATCGAAAATCTTCGATTTCTCACTTCGATTTCTCACTCGTTGTTTCACCAAATTAGTTCAAAATGTTTCATTCATGTCGATCTAAAAACTCTTTAGCAACATTTTTTAATTAAAAAAAGCAATTAATATTGATTTTTTTTTCCTTTTCTTTTCCAGTATTAAACAGATTCAGAGATTCTTTGATCCGGAATTGAGCGATCCTGGATCTGAGTATTAAGCAGGATTTGAATATTCATGTATCTACGAATATACAGAGTATGACATCCAGATTGGCAAGTTCCATTGGGCACACCAACAAGGTGGTAAGAGCAGTTTGCTGCCATAACATAGAGATCTAAGGGGGCATATGGTGGTCGTGAAGGGAATAAAGCAGAATTTGCGACTCGCTGTCAATGAATCTAAATCATGATTTGTTGAATCAAAACTTTTGTTATATGAGATTTAGTTTTGAAATTCAACAATGTTTTACCCGAAATTGAAAATCTTCAATTTCTCACTCGTTGTTTGACCAAATTAGTTCAAAATGTTCCATGTCAATCTAAACTCTAACAACATATTTTAAATAAGAAAAAGTCATTAATATTGATTTTATTCCCCCTTTTTTTTCCATTATTAAATAGATTAAGTGACCTCTTAGTCCGGCATCCGGCGGATCTTGGATCTGAGTATTAAATAGGATTCAGCTATTCATGTATCGACAAATATGCAGAGTATGACATCCCATATTGATGTCATCCATTGGGCACTTGTCAATCAAGCACTAGGCCTTCTTAATAGATGTCATCACATTTATGCTTTATGTTAACCATTAACACCTTACCATACACCCCATTGGGCACACCAACAAGGTGGTAAGAGCAGTTTTGCTGCCATAACATCGAGATCCAGGGGGCATATGGCGGTCGTAAAGGGAATGAACCAAAATTTGCAACTCGCTGTCAATGAATCTAGATCATGATTTGTTGAATCGAAGCCTTTGTTCGATGAGATCTAGTTTTGAAATTCTACAATTTTTTACCCAAAATCGAAAATCTTCAATTTCTCACTCGTTGTTTCACCAAAAACTAGCCCATCTTAATGTCATCACATTGATGCGTTATGTTAGCCAAATTAGTTCAAAATCTTCAATTTATCACTAATTGTTTCACCAAAATAGTTCAGAGTGTTCCATGTCGATCTACAAAAGCTCTAACACCATATTTTAAATAAGAAAACACTCGTTCTTTCACCAAATTAGTTCAAAATGTTTCATGTCGATCAAAAAAGCTCTAACAACATATTTTAAATAAGAAAAAATCCAGAATCAGGCAGATCCAGGATCTAAGTATTAAATAGGATTCATATATTCATGTATCGGCGAATATCCAAAGTGTTAAATAAGAAAACACTCTTTGTTTTGCCAAATTAGTTCAAAACATTCCACTTCGATCTAAAAACGCTCTAACAACACATTTTAAATAATAAAAAACCTGGAATCCGGCAGATTCTGGATCTAAGTATTAAACAGGATTCAGATATTCATGTATCGACGAATATGCAAAGTATGACACCCTAGATTGATGTCATCTATTGCACTAGCCCAACTTAATGTTGTCACATTCATGCCTTATCTTAGAATCGGACAGATCTTGGAACTGA
This sequence comes from Amborella trichopoda, assembly GCF_054954075.1. NCBI lineage: Eukaryota > Viridiplantae > Streptophyta > Magnoliopsida > Amborellales > Amborellaceae > Amborella > Amborella trichopoda. The sequence continues at coordinate 33,145,868 of NC_142340.1, forward strand.
GTATTAAAGAAGAGTCGAATATTCATGTATCGACGATTATGCATAGTGTTAAATAAGAAAACACTTGTTGTTTCATCAAATTAGTTAAAAATGTTCCATATCGATTTAAAGAAAGTTGTAACAACATATTTTAAATAAGAAAAAGACGTCGATCTAAAGAAGCTGTAACAACATATTTTAAATAAGAAAAAGATGTCAATCTAAAAAAGCTATAACAACATATTTTAAATAAGAAAAAGTTCGAAACCGGGCGGATCCTGCATATTAAACAGTTCGGATATTCATGTATCGACATCCTAGAGTGATGTCATCCATTGCATTAGCTTATCTTAATGACATCACATTGATGCCTTATCTTAGTCGTTCAATAAGAAAACACTCGTTGTTTCACCAAATTAGTTCAAAATGTTCCATGTCCATCTAGAAAAGCTCTAACAACACAAATAAGAAAAAGCCTGGAATCGGGTAGATCCTAAATATAGGTATTAAACAACATTAAGATATTCATGTATCCATGAATATGTGAAGTACGACATCCTAGATTGATGTCATCCATTGCACTAGCCCAACTTAATGTTGTCACATTGATACCTTATCTTAAAATTTGGTGGATCATGGATATGAGTATTAAACAAGATTCAAATATTCATGTATCGACGAATATGCAAAGTGTTAAATAAGAAAACGCTTGTTGTTTTACCAAATTAGTTCAAAATATTCCATGTCGATCTAAAGAAGTTGTAACAACATATTTTAAATAAGAAGAATATATCAGTCTAAAGAAGCCATAACAATATATTTTAAATAAGAAAAAGTCCGGAATCAGACGGATCCTGAGTATTAAACAGTTCGGATAGTCATGTATCGACATCCTAGAATGATGTCATCCATTGCACTAGCCCATCTTAATGACATCACATTGATGCCTTATCTTAGCCATTAAATAAGAAAATATTTGTTGTTTCACCAAATTAGTTCAAAATGTTCCAGGACATTCAAAAAAAGCTCTAACAACATGTTTTAAATAAAAAAAACTCCGGAATCTGGCAGATCCGAGATCTGCGTATTAAACAGCATTCGGATATTCGTATACCAATGAATCTGCATAGTATTAAATAAGAAAACAATCGTTGTTTTACCAAATTAGTTCAAAATGTTCCATGTTGATCTAGAAAATCTCTAACAACACATTTTAAATAACAAAAAGTCTAAAATCGAGCGGATCCTGGATATAAGTATTAAACAAGATTCAGCTATTCATGTATCGACGAATATATAAAGTATGACATCCTAGATTGATGTCATCCATTGCACTAGTCCAACTTAATGTTGCCACGTTGATGCCTTATCTTAGAATCGAGTGGATCACGGATCTGAATATTAAACAAGATTCGGATAGTCATGTTTCAACGAATATGCATAGTGTTAAATAAAAAAACGCTTGTTGTTTCACCAAATTAATTCAAAATGTTCCATGTCAATCTAAAGAAGTTGTAACAACATATTCTAAATAAGAAAAAGATGTCGATCTAAAGAAGCTAACAACATATTTTAAATAGGAAAAAGATGTCAATCTAAAGAATCTGTAACAACATATTTTAAATCAGAAAACGTCTGAAATCAGGCGGATCCCTAGTTTTAAACAGTTTAGATATTCATGTATCGCCATCCTAGAGTGATGTCATCCGTTGCACTAGCCCATCTTAATGACATCACATTGATACATTATCTTACCCGTTAAATAAGAAAACACTAGTTGTTTCACCAAATTACTTCAAATTGTTCCATCTCGATCAAAAAGAGCTCTAACAACATATTTTAAATAAGAAAAAGTTCGAAATCGGGCAGATCCTAGATCTGAGTATTAAACAGGATTCAAATATTCATGTATCGACGAATAGGCATAGTACTCAATAAGAAAACAATCGTTGTTTCATCAAATTAGTTCAAAATGTTCCATGTCGACTTAGAAAGCTCTAACAACACATTTTAAATAAGAAAAAGTCCGGCATCAGACGGATCCTGAATTTAAGTATTAAACAAGATTCAGATATTCATGTATCGACGAATATGCAAAGTATGATATCCTAGATTGATGTCATCCATTGCACTAGCCCAACTTAATGTTGTCACATTGATGCCTTATCTTAGAATTGGGTGGATCATGGATCTGAGTATTAAACAAGGTTCGAATATTCATGTGTCAATGAATATGCAAAGTGTTAAATAAGAAAACGCTTATTGTTTCACCAAATTAGTTCAAAATGTTCCATGTCGATCTAAAGAAGCTGTAACAAGATATTTTAAATAAGAAAAAGATGTCGATCTAAAGAAGCTGTAACGACATATTTTAAATAAAAAAGATATGTCAATCTAAAGAAGTTGTAACAACATATTTTAAATAAGAAAAAGTTCGGAATCAGGTGGATCTTGAGTATTAAACAGTTCAGATAGTCATGTATCAACATCCTAGAGTGATGTCATCTATTGCACTAGCCCATCTTAATGACATCACATTGATGCCTTAACTTAGCTGTTAACACCTTAGCAAACACCCCATTTGCCAGCTGCTACTGTTAATTTTGGCCTCAAGCCATTTATAGCGATCAATTCTCCCTCAAACTTTCGGTGTGAGACAATTGCCCAGTTTTGGCTCCCTTATTGAGATGCGCAAACTTATAAAGGCTCATTATACGTGGAAAATTTCTTTAAAAAACGAATGCGCGTGTTTAAAATATTATAATAATATTATAATTAATAATTATACTAATCACATTAATAACCAAATCTTATATATTATTTATGAGTATTATTTATATTACAAATTATATAATGTGATTATTTTAATAATAACCAAATCTTATATATTATTTATGCATATTATTTAAATTACAAATTATATAATATTATTAAAATAGTCACATTAATAACCAAATCTTATATATTATTTATGAATATTATTTATATTATAAATTATATAATATATTATATTTGTTATAGTTGTAAATTAGGTTTTTAAATTAGATGATATTATAAAAAAAATTTCAAATTTAATATTATTTGCATAGTAAATGAGCATAAAATATAGACCGATAATTTCAATTTCAATGAATTATATTATGGTTAGTTAGGTTGTGATACTTTTGGACGAGTAAAGATAATTAATAAATATTTGATGTCATACTAAATAAAGTTTTTTTATAAATAACTTTTTTATACTCATTTTTATTTTTTATAATTTATGAAAATAAAGTACATAGAAGTAAGTTTGACTTATACATAAATACAAAAGACAAATTACACATAAGTTTAACATAATATAATTATGTTAAACTTATGTCACTATAATTATGTGAATATGAATACATTAAAATAACATTAATATTATTATGTTGAATGAATATAATTATGTATATATTATTAAAAAGCGGATCGGTGGCCAAAACAAAATTAACAAGTGATAATTATATGCAATATACACTTGCCTATCTTGTTTCTTTCCTATCTTTTATATCTTGTTACAATTTCTTAATTTTGTTTATATTACACCCCGCCCAAATACTTCAGCGTGTGTCTCTCTATAGTAATCTACTATAAAATTTTAGCTACATGAATATGATTACATTCAAAGTAATTGAATATTATTATGTTGAATGAATATAATCATATAAAAATTGTTAACTTATTTAATACAATTATATTAAAATTGTTATTACTATATTGAAATTTTTATTGTTATAAATAATTAAAACATCACATAATTTAATATATTAAATTGCTATTTTATTTAACAAATTATTATTTTTATATAGATTATGTTATTAAATATTTATGTATTTTAGAAAAATAATTAAAATACATGACGCACCACCTCTACATTTTCGTGAAACTAAAAATCTACTATTTTTAGGAATTTTTAGTATTTTTGAAAAAAACATTGGGCAAAAACCTACGAATCCCGTCTAGAATGCTAATCCACCGATCCGAAACAGTTCTTGAGGTCGTCGATCCGAGTCAGTGATATGTTTTTTCAAACTTGGTAAATACAATTGTAAATAGGCACACAGAGGGAGAGAGAGAACACATCAAAATTGAAATTTTGTGATAGTTTATCTCTCTAAAAATGTTGAAATAGATTTTCTCTTTAAAATTTAAAATTTGATATATTATCTCTCTAAAAAATTTGAGAAAGTTTCTCTCTCTAAAAATTATTAAGCTATTTCTTTCTTTAAAAATTTGAAATTTGAGATAGTTTTTCTACCTAGTCGACCCCAAATAGTTGAGAAAAGGCTCTAAGGATGATGCTGAAAAAATAGTTTCTCTCTAACAATTTTGAAGCGATTTCTCTATCCAAAACTTTTGAGATAGTTTTTCTCTCTAAAACTTTTTAGCAAGTCTCTCTCTCTCTCTAAAATTTTATGTAGTTTTTCTCTCTAAAATTTTAAGATATTTTCCATCTTTAAAATTCAATATTTTGTGGTAGTTTCTTTCTTCTAAAATTTTGAGATAGTTTCTCTCTAAAATTTGTTAGGTAGTTTCTCTCTCTATAATTTTAAGATACTTTCTCCCTATAAAACTTGAAATTTGAGATAGTTTCCCTTGCTAAAAATTTTGCTCTCTCTCAGTCTCTAAAATTTCAAGTAGTTACTCTTTGTAAAATTTGATATAGTTTCTCTTTAAAATTTTAAGATACTTTCTCTTTCTAAAACTTGAAATTTGGGAAAGTTTCCTTTTATTAAAAATTTGAAATAGTTTCTCTCTCTAAAAAATTTTAGGTTGTTTCTCTCTCTCTAAAACTTGATATGGTTTTACTCTCTAAAATTTTGCAATCCTTTTATAAAACTAAACTATAGATTTACAGATGTAAGAACCTGAAAAACATGTAAGTATTTCTTGGATCGTTGTTCATGATTACAAAAAAAAATAAGAATATAAGCAACATATCTAAACATACCTTCCATGATCTTGTGAAAATAGGAGACTGCTTATTGCTATGATCTCTGAATGGACAGATCGGCTTTCACTTCTTTTCTCCTCCATGCTTAATGGAAAACTTCTTTATGGAGAATAAGCAAGAGCTGGGACCGTCCCCTCATATCCGTTTCTTTTTCTTAACCCTAACCCAACATAGGTAGTTATCTTAAAAAGAGAGTAGTCCCTTATATCATTTTTTTTTCTTAACTCTAACCCATAATAGGTAGTTTATCTTTAAGAGAAAGTGGGGGAGATGATTATCATTAATCCGTATCTTAATATTGGATAATCGACTCACTTAAATTGTGGATAATATTACCCTTATATAATTATCGTTAGACCACAAATTGGGGAGATTTTCTAACATTTTCCTACTTGGGCTAACAATAATTATAACTAAAAATACACCCTCACTTTAAGCAAATGCAAATACTATCTCAAAATCAAGACTTTGACAAGAGAAACTACTAATACCAAATCATGAAGGCTAATTGTATTCTATAAATGACATATTGCCATTCTATAGTTAAAAGTATTAGTACCAATACTCTCTATAGTCTCCAACAAGTAACCTTTATAGTGGACAAAAGCTCTATGATATTGTAAAATCCATATCCCACTAGAAAAAGGTCCAAAACTTTATATTCTGCTATCCTCATGTATACATTTAAAACAAGAACTTTGGTGCATCCAATACACATAAATCAAACTGAATGAGGGTCCCATACTGTATGCTAGCAATATAACTCCTACTGACCAAGTGCATCCTACCTGTTAGTTAAATCCATATGAGCAACCATTTCGGACTCAAACCCTTTGTCAAGGTAACATCGATCATCAATTTTGCACTGATGTGCTTAATGGACACTATAAATACCCTTACCTTCTCTCTTATAACAAGATATTTAATTTTTATATGTTTGGATAAGTCAAGCTCTTGTTGTTTTAAGAGAAGAAAACAGCAACAGAATCATCACAAAAAAATCTCAGTGACTTGGAAATAAAATATACAACCCAAAGCCCTAAGATAAAATTATGCAGTTACAAAGCTTGCTTAATAGTCTTATAGCAAAGCTGCAAATTTTGCTACCGTAATCGATGAGTCTACTATAGAACGGCTCCACCAGACATCTTCCACCAACCATCATTAACATATAACCTGATATCGACTTCCTATCATCTGGATAAGCAACAAAATCTCTAACCGAATATCCAATCACATCAAGATGATCAGATTTACTTTATGTGAGCATAATGTTCTTTATCTCCTGCATATACGTCATTATTTTCTTAGCCGTTGGTTACTCTGATATCTAACCAATATACTGGCCACAGAAGCTATATTTGGATAGGCGCACTGCTGAGCATATATTAAGCTTCTCACAACTAATGCATAAGGAATATTCTTCATATTCTTCTTTCTAAATTATATTTGTGACGTTGTATTTTGTTAACTTTATCACCCTTAATAATAGGTTGGGAGAATAATTTGTATGCTATACTTATTCAGCACCCTCTCAATGTATGCATTTTTGTAATAATCCCAAAATACCTCGAGATCTATGCCAATGAATTTCTATGCTAATCACACATAAAACTTCACCCAAGTCCTTCATATAAAAGATCTCAGATAAAAATGCTTTGTCTCATGGAACATATGAATGTCAATGCTGGCCAAAAGAATATCATCTATATATAAAACCAAAATAGTGAATTTACTCCCACTGATCCTGAAGTAAATGTATTCATCCACAAGATTATCCACAAATCCAGAAGACCTAAAAGTAGCAACGTATAGACCTTAAATCTAACTTCTTTTCAAAAGGGTTATAAAATCTAGCTTTTGCAGGGCATCCCCATAGAGGCAAATGTCTTAAACTAGGCTTCCTACCAGTCCATAACTTCAAATAAGGAACTTTTTACTAAGAATATGATTCACCACATAAATAATATTCTTCAGGGCTCCATGTAGAGAAACATTCAAATTTGAGTTACAAACAATGCTCCTTATTTGACTAATCTCTATAACCTTTCTTTTGGAATGTGCTTTATCTTTGTATGGCACAACATAAAAAATTCTCATTCACATTTTCATGTTTCACATTATACACATGAATGGATAAAAAAAAATTCAACAAAAGAAAATAGAATCCAAATTCAATTTATAGAAACCATCACATAATTTTCCAAAACTCATAATACACTTATTATGAAATAAAAAGTACTTTTCATTGCCAAAATTAAATTAAAACTATAAATATCTAATTTTTATACTAACATAAGATTATGCCCAACAGTTGGCACATTAAGAGTATCTCTCAAGTCTACTACAAAACTACCATCTAGAATTAACCAAACTACTCTTATCGTCTTTATTTCTTCTTCAACTCAATTTGCCACCTTCATTCTCTATCAATGAGTCTTTGACTATTGATGGATACCTTTATTTTCCAATCATTTCTTATATTTGAGGTAATCTCTCTTTGAATGCCCATTCTTCCTGTAAAAGAAACATTTTCTTTCCTTCCGGTCATTTTGTTTCTTAATCTGAAGAAGTCCCTTTGGATCGATAATTTGCATGTGTCCCACAACCTTTATTTTCTTATGCTCTAATGGTTTATTTTCTACCTGAGCTAGTCTCTACTAAATGGGCAACTTCTAGCTTATTTTGATTTAATCTTACTTCTTTTTTAACACACATAATTTGAACCTCATTTAAATTCCACTATTCTTTCTGAGTATTATAAGCAATCTTGAACTGATCATATTGCGCAGGCAAATAGTGGAGAATGAATTGCATTAGAAAACCCTCTAAGATATTTATAGACTTCAATTGATTTATAATATCAATTATTTCCATAATATGGTCCCTGATAGAGCTATGACCATCATACCTCTTAGTCAGTAGCTTCGTCTTAAGGGTATTCGCCAAGGCTTTAGTGGGACCTACAATTTGTTTCTTGTACCTTGCTCATGAAATTGTTAGCATTATCCTCATCAGGAACAACACCTCGTATAGTCATACCGATAGATCCCTTCATAATCATGGGGATGTTATTCCCAATGAAAATAATAATAAATAAATAAAATTGAAATCAATAAAGAACTTATTCGGATATGTCTTTAAATCACACGAGGGACCTAAGGTTCCATGCCAAATCCTATAGACCAAGTCAGCCGGTGACAAGCTACCTTAAGAGTCATCTTGGTGAATCTCCTTCACCTCTTTTCTATCTTTCTCTTTCTTTTCTAGAGGGTTAACTTCCTTTTATAGAGAACACTTTTATTTAGTAACTCTTACATTCATGGTCTATGGAAGTTAAGATCTAACTGTAACTCCTGTTTTAATTATCTTAAGTGCAGCTAATTAGGATTAACAAGTTGTTATCAAACCGTTAATCCTATGTAATGAGCTAAACCTGTCATTAGTCTAGTACTGACTCATATAATAGGATGTCATCCAAGTATTTTCATAATTTACAAAGAATCCAAACACACCACTGGGTTTTCCCTCTAGTGATACTGAGTTTTTCCCTTCAGTGATACATTCTATTAAAGCTAAAAGATGGATCAATGTATATGACATTTCCTCATATTAACCACATGGGATTTCACATATACTTCAATATGGCTTTTGTACCATTATTGAAAAAATGAATTTTCGAGAGAAAAAAGAGCCTGATAGGCCACATTGCCAACAGAGGACCTTTCCCATTTCTCATATTTAGTTTTCTGTTATGTAATGCTCTCATTGTTGGGCTCAGGAGGTTCATCTTCACGTAAGGCTAAATCAAGATCCAAAACGCCTAGAGTGATCTCAATCTTTTACTGCCAATTAGAGAAATTAGATCCATTTAGAGTTTCAATCCTGAATAAGTATCCAAAAAGTGCAGAGGGATTTAGAGCTGCCATGATTTTAAAACAATTATGCTCAAAAAAATGTATTTACCCATAAAATAGAGTAATTAACATTTCATTATTTTAAAATCAAGTAACTTTAGTAAACCAATGCATCATCACAATCCCTCATTTGGCCCTAGATTATGACACACAAAATGTCTACTATTATTAAGCAGTCAATCCTTATAGGGCTGGTTGATTGCAAACATTATCGATAAAGAAGACGTTACTCCTTTGGGTTTAACGTTGTCTAAGTCTACAATGCTCGTACCAGCCACCCTATTCTGTCAAGTCGTATAGATTAAAAACCACCTTTGGATTTGATTGTTATCTGTAACGGCTCAACTCCAATTTGTGGGCTCCTTGATGACTCACATATATGTTTTCTTTTAAGAGAAGAAAATAAAAATATATATATATATTATTAGGAATCATCAAATATTTTAATACAATCCAAATTCTCATTATTGCACCACTTTGACCAATCATTCTAACATGTTTGGTTTAAAATAAGGATCGCCCATCCTTAAGAGACTAAACTAATTTAACCTGGTTTTTCTTTTCTTTTCTTTTTTACTATAACCAAAAGTCTACTAAAGGATAAGAGATTGCAAAATAAACAATAACAGTGGTGTTTTTTTTGGGAAAGGATTCTATACTTCCCCTACAATATAGAAGATCTATGCTTTCCCTACCATTCAGCCGTCCAATTTTGATCAAGAGAGCCACTCACCATTTGATCTTAGATCTGACGTCTCAAAGTACTTTATTTTTAGTTTTTTTTTATGCAAATTCTATGAATATGAAATTTGGTATGTGTGATCTTCTCATTGGGGTGCACCTATAAAAAATATTAAAAATAATTTTTGATAAATATAATAACCAAAATACCCCTTGAAACTTTCAGGGGTATTTTGGTCATTTTATTTTTCTAGAAATATTTTTCGTTAGTACAAGTTTAATAGAGGATTGGACGTCCAAAATTTGATGTCAAAATAGTTTATAAAAAAAATTAAAAATAAAGTAATGTAGAGACGTGATATTGTAATTGGGACAATCTTAGCCCTCTATTTAGAATGGATGGTTGGATAAGGGGAAGTATATAAGTTTTATTCTATAGGGGAAGCAAAAAAAACACATGTCATTATTATTATTATTATTATTTTAACTATAACCAAATTTTAGTCTACTAAAGATAAGAAATTGCACAATAAACAATAACAGAAATAAATATCCAGTCTGTTTTTAAAATAAAAATAGACATTTCTTAAATATTAAGACAGTGCATCCCTCATAAGGGACTTTCTATCAGCACTGCCCAAATACAAACTGATATCTCATAACTAAAAAACCATATACCAAAACCATATTTTACATGCGAATAAAACAAAAAATCACGCACACATACACCCAATAAATATAGAGAGAAAAACTATTTTTTAGTAATAATAAAAAAAAAAGACAGTATCCTACTCTCTCTGCTATATACGCACACCCTTTTACTTTCTATCAGTGGTTTAAAAAATGGATCGGTGACCCTAATCGGGCATCCCAAAAACCGATTCGGTTCGATGAATCAGCGATCCGGATCGGGAATCAGGCCGAATCGCTGTGATTAAGCCTTAAAAAAATTCAAAAAATTTATTAAAATTCATTATAAATGTTTTTTTTAAGGAATCCAATAAGAAATGAGGGTACTACGTTATTAACTTTCATTTTTCTCATCAATTTATGAATATTGATATGTTCTTTCCCTGTATGAACTTATGTTGACTATTAAATTTACAGCACACAAAAGAAATCATAGAATTATCATGAATTAAGTATATAATCATATATGGACTACAATAAAGAGTTGACTAAATCGATGAAAAATTAGCCACTAATATCTCGAATTGATGAAAAACCCTAATCAGCTAAAAAAACCCAAATTATTACAACCTAACTAACTATAATATTATATACCAACAATATTTTATAATTATTTTAAATAATAGCAAATCCAAAATATTTTATAATATCCTCTAATTTAAAATGTATTATTGACAATTGTAAAAAAATAGTACACTACATGATTTATTATACAAAAATTAATAAATAAAATAAAAGATTTAGTTATCAATATAGAAATTATTAGAATGCGTATCAATTTTCTTTAATTTTTTAGGTTTCTAGAATAAATTAGTGGAAGAGATTGTTAGTAGAAAGAGAGAGATTTCAAATGGCCTCATTGTATGAATCCTATCTTTAAATTAATATTACTAAATTTATGTTAAAGACCATCATGTTATAAAAATAAAAAATATAATTAGACCATTTATTCCTAGATTGTATTAAAAAATACCTTTTATTTTTTTGATAAGAAATACTTATTGTGTTATCTTTTATTTTTTTTTTACAAGAAAAATATGATACTTGTTGATTATCTTCTACTTTTTTTTTTGATAAAAGAAGAAGATGTTATACTACATTTTTGTTTCTTGTTGTATTACTTTTTATTTTTTTTTACAAAAAAAAAAAAAAATGATGCTGCCAAAGTACATTTTATTTTTTGATGCCTTTTGTTTTATTTTTTGCAAGAAATACTTGTTATATTACCTTGTATTTTTTTTACAAGAAAAATAAAAAAATGTTGTATTATCTTTTTTATCTTTATCTTGTAAAGCTTTTTATTTTATAGTTTTTCTATTTTTTTACAACAGTATTTTCAGCCTTTGTTTATTTTTTTGACAACAAATTTTTTTTGTTGTGCGCTAAAGGGTTCGAACTAAAAAAAGGGGTTCGAATTCAAAAAAAATTTTGTTGTACGCTAAGGGGTTCGAACTCAAAAAAATTTTGGTTGTGCGCTAAGGGGTTCGAACCCTAGACGTCCACCGCAAAATCTAAGTTGTCAACTAACACGCGTCGCCTCATGCAATTTTATTTGATTATATAATAATAATATATATTCAAACATCTTGCTGTATTGATTTTTTATAGGAATTATCCCACATCGAAGGATGAGTGTTGCTTGGTTCTCTATAAAATCCTTTGTAATAGATGCCCCATTGTGTGTGTAGAAAAGTGAGGGGTAAGACATTTGAGGTAAGTTACCACGTGTTGCTCTCTTGAGACGGCCACCTATGGCCACGTGTTGTTCCCGTGAAACGAGTACGTATAAAACAATTATTTTTTTGGTGAGACACGTCTACAGTTGACGCCCAAAATATCTCACGGTAGTACTTCCTATGCCGCTGAAATATGTATAAGATCTATGAACTACTACATTCTATATTTATTTATCCCAATCTCTATAAATATTTTCAATTACGGCTATGGAAGGGAGCCAATCATTTGAAGGGGAGATGCTTATAGTGTCACGGGGGAGCTAGGCTAATCTTTGTTATCTATTGAGAGAGTGGTAGAGATGATTATCATTTATTTTTATCTTAATATTGGATAATCAATTCACTTAAATTGTGGTTAATTTATCTTTATATAATTATCGTTAAACCACAAATTAGAGATATTTTATAACAATATTTCACTATCTATAACTTAAATTTGATTTACTTTCTTTACAAATTTTGAAATAGTTTATCTCACTACAAATTTTCAGGCCGTTTCTCTCTCTAAAATTTGATATAGTTTTTTTCTAAATTTTTAAGATACTTTCTCTCTAAAACTTGAAATTTGATATAGTTTCGCTCTACAACGTTTTGAGATAGGTTCTCTATTTAAGAATTTTCAAATAGTCTTTCTCTAAAATTTGATATATTTTTTATCTCTAAAATTTTAAGATACTTTCTCTTTTTTAAAACTTAAAATTTAAAATAGTTCATCTCTAATTTGTGAGGATGTTTTAACATAATTAATTATATTTAATAAAATGGATATATTGGGTATGTGAAAATAGTATTATTATCAGTTGTATTTTATTGTATTATCCCTTTTCATGCTTGCACAAAGTCATCTTTTGGATAAGGCAGCTTTTTTTTTTGACTTTTTTATCAGGTATATTATATTGCATTATCTCTCTCATTACTGTACAAAGTCAACAAAGTCATCTTCTCGTAAGTCAATTTTTTCTTTGATTTTGTGTACCCATGTTTTGGCCCTCTTTCTTGCTTATAAAAAATGTGCTTGTGATTATGTCTCCAAACAAGTGGCCAAACATGTTTTTGTGTAATATATAATACGTATACAAAACATGATTTTGGTTTTAGGCACCAGCACCACTAGAGCCTAAACCAGACTCTTGAGGATACAAAGTTAAATGGAGCACGAAACGGGGTTTTGGAAAGGATGAAGTTTGTATAAGGTGCATCCTTATGTTATTCAAGTAAGGGTGTCCATTCAAATTTGGCTAGAAGATATAGTTTCGATGTCATAAATCTTACAGTGACTTCAAATGTGTGTTCAATCCTAATTTTAAAAATTAAAATTTCAAAAACAGTGTGGATTGAGCATATCTATAAACACCTCAATATCTTAAAAATAGACAGTCCAGATAACTTGTTGTTAAATTATTTTTTAAGACAAATTCTCTTTTCCTTATATCATACATCTCGAGGTCTAAAACACAATTTTTTCAAAAACTCTTTGGGTTTTTGAAATCTGTTAAAGACTTTGAGTTTTTCAAAATATCTTAAAAAAATACATTTTTTAATGAAATCAATATGAATCGGTATTTTTTATTTTTTTTAAAAAATCTTTTTCTATGTAACTTTGTTGAAATTTTTATTCTCTTTATCATATGTTCAAATTTTGGTAGTGATTTCCATAAAAATTTATTAGAAAAGTGTTTAAAAAACACGAGCAATACATTCTCAAAATAATAATCTATCAACCATATACATTAAAATATAAGTAGAGTTCATAGAGCAACCCAATGAAAAATGTTCTTTTTCTTTAGCCCAAATCATCAATATAAAGAGTACGAGTGATCAATGACAACTAAAATTTTAGGCAGTTAAGAATTTAGGATGAGATTTGAATATTTAAATTTTTTTAATTATTTTGTTGCTTTCGATCTACATACAAAAGTTTGATTAGTTTCACCTTTTTAAACTTTTTTGTTATTTCACTAGGGTAAAACAAAGCGTTTTGGATGGATCATCGCCTTATATTTTTTTGTTTCTATATTTTAATTAACTGCAATCCTATATTGAGCGCTTTTTGTGTTTTTTTTCTTCTCACAATAATCCTATCATTGGGTTATAGTGCTCGTTATTTGCTGATGTAGTTGTTATGTTTAGTATTATTGTCTCATTACATACTCACAATAGGTCTACAATAAGTTTGTGCCGTGAAAATAAAGTTAGTATGACAATATAGTTAGTATTGCTATTGTACGTATTGACAATTTATACAAAACTTTGTCAAGTGTTACCCTAATTACACAAGGTAAGGAGATAAAAACATTTTTTAATAGATTGAATGTTTCCATAGAACAATTACAAATCATAATCTTATCATGTGCCATCTTTATATATCCGATTTCACTCCGACTTTCTTCAAAAAATAAAAAATATTCACAATAACTTAATGTACCTAATTTTTGATGATCTATTTTTTTTTATCTGATATTTTCCTCCAACTTTTTGGAACAAAATTAATTTATTATCAATATTTTGGTTTGCCGATATATTGTAATTTTCCAATTGCTATTTATGGCTTTCAACCCTAATTTTGAAAATTAAAATTTCGAAAAGGGCAGGGATTGAGCATATTTATAAATACTTCAAAATCTTAAGAATAGATAGTGAAAATAACTTGTGGCAAAAACTATTTTTTGGACTTGAAATTATTATTTTTTTCTTATTTCGTACATCTCGATTTGAGATGATCAATTAGAAGATTTTCGAGCTTCGGAGCACTCCTTTCTACTTGATTTTTAAGCTGCAAATTACTTCAATATTGTAAAATTGCAAACTTATACAAACGTTTTCCTTTTGAAAGCTCAAAAATCACTTATCCATGACCAACCAATCAAGTGATGAGAGAGACCTAGCATTGAGACCGTATGATGTTTATTTTTTATTTTTTATTTTTCTTCCTTATATTCTCTCCATTGTCGTTCATCATTTCACATATAGTAAGAGGACTATATATTTCCTGTGATCCCAAGGTATATTGTCATGACAAGAATTGTGATCAACATGATAATCTTTTTCCAATTAATTGGGTTCGGCTATGCGAATCTTGGTCCGACATTCTTCTTTATTAAAGGCCATCATTGAGGCCATAAGTCCCCATGTCTTTTTGGACTAGTTCCGACCATGTCTTTCTGGGCCTACTACTTGCCTTTTTCAGTCATTCTACTTGAACTAACTCCTACCTCCTAACATATGTTGTACTTGGTTGGCGTCACACATGATCAGCCCACCTAAGTCTATTTTCTCTCATCTTATCACCTATTAGTGCCATGCTAAAATTCTCCCGAATGGATTCATTTCGATTTTTATTCCTTCTTATCCTGTCTCTCATCCATCTCAAATTCCTCATCTCTGCTACACGCATTTTATAGGTATATTGTTTTTTGTTTGCCCGACATTCCGCCCCATAGAACAAAGTTGGTCTCACTGTTGTCTTCTAGAAGTTGTCATTCAACTTCATTGGTATGCGGCGATCACATAAAATTCTAGTTGCACATCTCCACTCGTCCACCCAGCTTTAATTTTGTATGCGACATCTTCTTCAATCTCTCCATTTTTTTAGATTATCAACCAAGATATAGAAAGTGCGGTCGTTTTTGTACTTCCTGACCGACAATCTTAACTACTTCCTTGTCTCTACTCTCACCATAAGAATAAAAGACAAAAAAGAAAGGAAAACAATCTTGGTTTGCTTGAATAGACGTTTTAGAATAAATTTCCAAGGTTGGAACCCTAGGTCACCCAAATCAATTTTTGTTCACAAGGAAAGATGTGCCACTCGAAATATTTTTAATTTATTTTACTTTTTGTGGGTATATTCATTCTCGTAATATTGTTTTGACATCTAATTACTCAACTTCTAAATTCAAGATTGCATATAGATGACATTTTTACTGTAGGAGAAAATATCCCATTAAAATCAACGTTCTTTTCATGATCAAAAACCATATGACCAACCATGACCTCTTCTTTTTAAGCCTTCAATCTCAATACCCACTTTTTCTTAAATTACCTTTTGCCTTTTGGAAATTAGGTATAGTTTTTATGCAGATGCATGGAATCAATCTATTCTTTCATATGGTTTTTATTCGAGGAATCAATATCCTCTTTTAGAGCTTTTATCTGTTCATCTTTGTGTTCAATGACCTGAGTTTTCTAGTAACTTTCTGGTTTCCCCTCATCAGTAAGTATGGCACACTTGGATGCAAAGAGTACTTTTTTGAGGGTTTGTATCCCATAAGGACCTCCACAATTCAACCGCAGTGGGAACGTGTTGAGTAGGTTTCTCCGCTTGCTCTACATCACTAGGCATTGTAATATCACTCTCATGTGATCGATCCTTTTATGCTTCTTGTACTTCTCCTCTAGCATCATGATGTACTACTATAGGAGGAACTATAAGTCATTGTTGAAGTATTATTGGATCTCTGGCTTATTCAAGTCTTCAGTGGTCTCAGGTCTTATTGAAGTTTGGGGGTTTTGTGTCCCTTAAAGAACCTCCTCAATTCAACTGTAGATGACATTTCTTGAGTAGATGTTTACGTTGCTTTAAATCTGCTGGAATGGAACATTAGTCACATGTGATCCATCCTCTCCTTTTTCTCGTGCTTCTCCCCCATTATCATCATGTATTATTATAGGAAACTGTAACATTATATTGTAAATCATCATTGAAGTTATATGGCTTCTATAGCTTCTTTAAGTCTTCAAGGCTAAGTGTCCTGGAATACCACGTCTACTTTTGATAACGTTTTTTTTATCAGGCTTTATATACTTTTCTGCTAAGTTCCTCAAGAAAATGCATGGTGATGCTTTCTCATCTAATGTGGATCTTAGTTCTTTGGACACATACAAAATGCTTTGCACATGAACAACTTCATGTGTAATAAAAGATATTGTTTTAAATATGAATTTTATCCAAGAGATCGTCATCTCAAGGGCATCATGAAAGATTTATTTATCAGGCAGTCGTTACCCGTCTTGTTGTGTGTTTGTGTGTATGTGTGAATGATATTCATGACCTGTAATACGTTAAAAAACTAAAAATACATAAAAGAACTACAACTTTTAGACTCCTGGCTTGTAGGTTGCCCTCCTAAAACACTCCATGCGGCAAATTAAAGTGAGGAGGAGACACAATTAATGTCCCTCCAGGTGGAGGATATGCTCCTCGCAAGAGTCCTGGAGTCAGTGTGGCCTTGGCTCCTCACTGACCAATAGCCTTGGGAATGGGGTTTCTTTATCTTACTGCAAGTATATTGGGGGTAATTGAGGTTAGAAAGTTCGGTAAAGGACCAGTAGGAAATTAACTTTTCATCCCATCATTATTCAATTTGTATAGAGCCTAGACTCTAAACAATTAAATTAGAGCTTACCTTCAAATAGTATCGAGAAATGTAGTTTTAATATTAGAAATCTTTGGGATAGCCTTAAAATATATTTTCATATTTATTTATAAAGTTTAGAGCTTAAAAAATAGTGTAGATCGACAGATCTATGAAAACTTAAAAATCTTGAAAATTGATGGTAAAAAAATGCGTTACAAAATACACCATTTCCAAAACTTAAAATCTATTTTTCTCTCATGCCCATGCATCTTGATGTCGAGATGATCAATTTGAGGATATTTGAGCATCGAAACAACCTCTTCTACTAAAAGTTTTGAGGTAGGCTCTAATTTGATGGTTTAGTGCCTCGGCTCTATATGAACTTTTCCCTTACTCCAAAGGGCAATCTTATTATGTATTTTTTAGATAATGTTTCATACATTACCCTTGGAAACTTTGGGGGTTCATGTACTATTCTCAAGTTATTTCGGGCATGTGATCACTAGTTTATGGTCATTTTAATTCTACTCATCATAGAGAATTGAAGTTGGATCATTTGCCTCAAATCTCACTCAAAACTCCCAAGTATTGAGGGAGTTACGAGTGATTTTTTTTAGTACATTTGCCTCAAATCTCACTCAAAACTCTCAAGTATTGAGGGAGTTATGAGTGTTTTTTTTGTATACGAGTTAAATTTTCTGTAACATCAAAAGTTCAGTAGTAAATGGGCTTCAAAATCACCTTCAAACTTCATAGGGACGATATAAAATCATATGTGAATAGAGAGAGAGAGAGAGCGCGATGTGGGTTGGGGGAGCGTGGGGTGATGCAATCGAGATGATCGCGGTTGAATATCTGAAGCGATTGGATCGCAATTGCAAGAAGAAGAAATAAAAGATGATTTAATTTTGTTTTTAGAAGTGAGTCCTTTTTTAAAAAAATATTTAAAGAGCCTTTTTGGTAAGAATATTTTTTTTTATCTTTTTTAAATGTGCTACTTTAGGAAGGTGTTTGTGTTTTTCCTTAACAAGTTTTAGTCATATATGATAAGGGTGTGCTTTATTAGTAAGATAAAGAGCGCTTTTTTATTAGAAAGGAAGGAGTGTGTTTTATTGTAGACCTTTAGAGGAAGGGCGGGCCGAGCATTGTAACAGCAGTCATTTTTTTTTATGACGGTGAAATAAAGTACAAGTTGGAGAGAGAAAAAAAAACTTTTTTTAGGTTTTTTTTTCTTTTTCCTTTTTGTATTTGTGGGCATGTAGTGGAGGACTCGGATCCACACGTTTTGTTATATTTTTGTTATTTTTATTTTTTATTTTTTATTTTTTTATTTCTCCCTCTAAAATACGGTTGTATTTATCGAGTGTCGATTGCCGATAATTTTCAGCTGCGTTAGTGGACGAGAGAGGTTTTGTTACACACTGTAGAGAGGGAGAGAGGGATTTGGTTGCCGACACGGCAAGAGAGATTGAAACAATGAGATAGGGATGAATTTGTAATTGTTATAAATAAGATGGATAATTTTGTAAAGGACGACCTTTCCATGAGTCGGCCGGCTCATGTGTACATTTATGGTCCCCCTTTAAAATCCATCTTAAAGGTGGAGTTTCGATTTAAATCTTGTTAAGAGATTCATGTTCTAAGTCATACTGCTTGAATATGAAAAAGGACAATAGAGATTTTAAATTTCAAAAGTGTTTTTCGAAGAACTTTTTGCACCCTTCATTTGGGTGCTCTCTTTTTGCGATGTTTATCGTAAGGTGACGTTGGATAATGTTTATATATTTCGCAGCTGCAAAACCTCCTTTTCATCAGTTAGATAATGTTTATTAATTTTGAGGATAGGATTATTTGGGAATCTGAAAATGATGGACTTTTCTCTATTAAATCAACATACAGTCTTCTTTTAATGGGTCGGGTTTGTAACACTAATCTCTCTTTTGGTTCCATTTGGAAGTGGCCTATCCCTATTAAGTCCAAGCCTTCTTATGGATCGCCTGTCAAGAAAAATGCCTAACTATAGACAACTTGCAAAAGAAGGATAAACTTCTTCTTAATATTTGTTTGATGTGTAAAAATGATATAGAATTTGGTACACATCACCTCTTACACTACGCTTTTGCTTTCAGTTTATGGTGTTGGGCTTTCTCACTGATGGGTCTTTTCTTTATGCTTCCTCGGAACCTCGCTAGCATAATTAATCATCAGGCTGCAACTAGTCTTCCAAAGAAGGGTGTACCGTAATGGAAAAATTTTAGAAGTGCCATCTTTTGGCATAAATGGCTAGGGTGAAATAGAAAAACCTTTGATGGGGTTTTTCAGAGTGTTGAGAAGGTCATGGATCTTATTTTACAATCGCTTTGGAACTGGTTCTCATCTATGCCTGAAGGGCAAGAAGTTCTTCAGACTGATAGTTATGTCAATCTAAAATTTTGTGCAAACTCTTTTACTTCCTCTAGCCGTCTTACTATAAGTTGGATTCCACCACCAGAAGCTTGCCTCAACAGAACTTTGATGGCAGTTCTTTTGGAAACCTAGGTCCGACAGGTATTGGTGACCTTTTGCGTAATAGTTCAGAAGGGATTATGTTCTCTTACTCTAGCCCATGTGGCTCTACAACCGCAAATCAAGCTGAATTTATCGCTTTCCTTCAAGGTCTACAAAAGCTGAATTGACCGCTCTTTTTCAAGGTCTACAAATTGTAATTGAGAAGGGTTTCAATAGAGATAATATTGTGGAAGAAGATTCATTTAATGTTATCAAATGATGCAAGAGAGAACAAAGGATATTGTGGTTGTTTTTCTCTTTTTGGATTAAAATTCTAGACTTTTGTGCCTTACCGACTTTGATGATTTATTTTGGCCACACCCTTCAAGAAGTAAATAATTATGCTGATGGTCTTGCCATGATTGGAGTTTCTTTTTCCTCTCTCTTTGTTTCCGACGATTTGATTTCCTTGCAACCACATGCCTCTGAAGCATCTTTTTAATAAAAGCCCATAACATTCGTAAAAAAATAACGAAATAAATAAAATAAAAATAAAAAAATAAAAATAAAGGACGTTTGTTGAGGGGTTGGTGTAGATGCATTCCCTAGCCATCGAACAACTTTCCCTTACAAATTTCATGGAGCATGCATCCCCTGACCATCGAACAACTTTCCCTTTCAACTTTTTTGTTAAGAAAAATGGGGAGTTATTCGTCCTTATATCTATGCGTGTGGTTTGTTCAAGGCTGAGGTTCTAAACAATCAAAGTAGGGCGCACCTTCAAATAGTTTTGAAATATGTTGTTTTAATATCAGAAATCTTTATGATGGCTTGAAAATATATTTTCATTTCAAATTATAAAATTTAATGTTTTAAAATAGTTTAGATTGAGCAGATCTATGAACACTTAGAAATCCTGAAAATTGACAGTCTACATAATACACATTACAAGATGTATTATTTCTAATATCTAAATGTTTTTTTTTTCTCATTTTCATACATCTTGAGGCTGAGATAATCAAATTGAGGGTTTTTCAACATCAAAACGACCTTTTATAATGAATTTTTTATGTGCGCCTTAATTTGTTTGTTTAAGACAACCTCATTTTTTTCCTTTATTTATTAAATTGGGAGTTGGATCATGCCAAGCAAATTAGAGATGCCAAATAATACATTTTTCAAAGACTGGTATGCTATGCTCCCTAGGGAGTATATTATAGATTTACTCCCTTGGACAAAACACTTGGGATATTTTTCTTCATTTGAAATTTTGGGAGCTATTTATTTATAGTTAGATGATTATTTTTTAAAAAAAAACAAATTGGATTTTGAGTTCTTGAACATCTAGATCATTCTTTCTAAAAATTAGATGGTTCAGAAAAAAAACTTTTCCAAGATCCCATATCCCAAAATTTGAGAAAAGGAATTCGGTGGTGGTAGCACTCCAAACCTTAGTCACCACACCGTAGTTTTCATTCTCATCACTAATACCACCTCATTAATCACTTTAAAACGATAACTTTTAATCTACTTAAAAAAACCGATAGGGGCACATTAACTTTTAATCTACTAAAAAAACCGATAGGGCCCAGTCTTCTCTATTGAATTACCTAAAAAAAATTCCCAAAATTTGAGATAAAAAAAAAAAAATTCCCAGTGTCTGTTTCTTTTCACGTTTTCAAAATCCTTGGCTCGTTTCTTTGGGTTTTCACGTCGCAACCGCATATTCTCTCTCTAACCTACCATCTTTTTGTGCAGCCGCATATTTTCTCTCTACTAGCATCTTTGGTCAAGTTCTCTCTCCAACTCACCGATACCACTCATTCTCATTGCAACGTCATATTCTCTCCCTAATACTTACCAAGACATTGCACACGTGCTGTGATAGATTTTGAAATGGTGCGGTTTGTATAGAGCCGAGGCTCTAAGCAATCAAAATATAGTATATTTTTAAATAGTATAAAAAATATAGTTTTTATACTAAAAATCTTTATTATAACCTTAAAATATAATTTTTTCTTTAATTATAAATTTAAAGCTTGAAAAACAGTGTAGATCGAGCAGATCTATGAAAACTTGAAAATCTTGAAAATTAACGGTCCAAAAATGCGTTATAAGATGCACTATTTTGAAAACTTGAAATCTATTTTTTTTTCTCATGTTAATGTGTCTTGATGTCGAGATGATCAATTTGAGGATATTTGAGCATCAAAACAAGCCCTTCTAGTGAAAATTTAGAGGTGAGTTTTCATTTAATTGTTTAGACCCTCGGCTCTATATAAAATTTTTCTCTTCAAAATATTTGGTTGGGGTGATCTAGATTTAACATGGCTGCTCTTAATCTAAAATGGGTTAGGCCGATTTGAATTCCATTAAATTTTAGGAAACAGCCGGTTACCAAATGAACCAACCGATTTTTGCCCATTATTTTTTAGAGATTTTTAATTTTTTTAGTCCAATATTTTTTTTGTTATCGGTTCATCATGCCAGATTGCTGAACTGGATACAGATAGATTTTCCGAGGGGCGATCCGGGTCATAGAACCTTGTTTTTAGGCCTAGTCCAAGTAAGACGCGCCGATTATTTCTTTCTTCGATGACGAGTTTTATTTTCGTTGACTAATGGAAGGTCGTCCATTTTTTCACGTGAAGTAACAAGCACTTTTCAGCCGTCCGATTGTTGGAACGCTGACTTTAATTGGTTAGCTCTCTAATCTCCACCATTGCACTCTCAAAACTTTGATGCATATAAAAACTCCAAAACAATTCAATATCCTCACAATTCCTCCCCTCTCTCTCTAAGCCTCATTTATTTCTCCTACTTCTTTACCTCTCTCTCTCTCTCTAAAATCTCATTTATTTCTGTGTACCTCTCTCTCTAAAACCTCCTTTATTTCTCTCTAAACATCAATAATCTCTCTCTATGGCTCTGTCCACGTTGCCTTATGTGAACGCAGCACTCCAGAAATCACAAAAAATGAAGATGAACAAAAGCTATACCTTGCCTTGTCGTGCACCTCCAAAGGCAGAGGCTCTTCTAGATTCAAGCCATGAGGAAGCCCCATTGAAGCAGCTAGAATATGAGAGAGAAGACATTGACAAAAGAGCAGAGGCCTTCATCAAGAAGTTTAGAGAGAGGGTGGAAATCGAACGGATGGATTCAATTGAGAATTACTTTCAAATGCTAGCTAGGGACATTTGATATTGTCATCTAAACCAAGCAACAATCAAGAATTTTTCTGATACAGAATCGACGATGATCAAGATTTTCCTTATACAGAATCGACCATGATCAAGATTTTCTCGATATTCTTTGTCCAAGACCTAGGAAATTATTTTTGCATATTTGTGCTTAATGATATTTTCCATATGCATATTTATTAGGGTTATTCCTAAGTATTCTTTTGTGGCCGAGGGTCATGATCCAAATATGGCCATGTAAATATAAACATGCACATGTTTATGTTGTGAATAGTTTTCTTGAGAATGTCCTCATGAGAAGGGATAGTCTGTTTTTTTTTGTGGTATTTATTTTTTTCATTTTTTGTGATAGCTATTTGAATAATTTTAATTTAAATTTGTTTACTAATTGCTTTGATAATAAATTTCGAACGTGTTTGTGCACGCTCACCTACACCTAAAGAAATAAAAAAAATAAAAAATGGTAAAAAATTAACCATAGTACCCCTCAAATGCCCAGGGGTGATATTGGTCAATTTATTTTATAATAAAGAATAAAAATATTGATAGCGTGATTGTCCACCACCCAAGCGTAATCAAAACCCATTGGAAAGACTGCGTAAAAACGTTAAGCGAATTGTGTGAATTTTACTGTTTGGAGAAACTTCAGAACACATTGGAAAAGATGGGTTAAAGCAGACTTCAAAATGCATCGAAAATTATGGTTTTAAAAATAAAACCACCAAACCATTTCTTTTTTTTTGAAGTTTAAGTAAGAATTTCATTGTGAGAATGAAAGAAAGTACAAGTACATAGCCATTTATAAGAAAGAAAAAAGAAAAAGGAAAAACATAAGAAAAGCAAAAAGAAAAACAAAAAACATAAGAAAAAGATAGATAGGAGAAAGAGAAGGTAGAAGAGAAACAAAGAAAAAGGAGGAAGGAGGAAAATGAAAGGTACAGAAGTAGGAGAGGAGCGAAGAAGAGAATAAAGAAAAACAACAAGAAAAGTCGAGCTCTTATTTCACTGTGTGTTCATTATGTATGGCCTCCTTCGCTAAAGCATCCGCCTTTGAGTTTCTTTCATGGTTTACATGATGGAAGTGGACATCCTTTACCTCTAAATTTATAATTATTTGGTCCATCAAGAGTGCCTAACTCCAAGTGGTGGATGAGGGTTCCTTGCACCATATGATTACATTAGCCGAATCACCTTTCACTATAATGTGCCTTAAGTTATTTGTGAGCTTGACTACCCCTCTTTCAAAGCCCTAAGTTCAACTTCATTAATATCACACATTTGCAAAGTTTCATTGCACGTTCATATTGTATTTCTTAAGCTATCTCTTAACAAACCTCCATATCCTACTTTTTGACCCCTAAGGACTTCCATCAAAGTTGACCTTATACGCCCCAGTTGGAGAAGGGTCTAAATTGAGTTCTTTATAATTCCAATGCTAGTGGTGAAGTAGATCTTGGCAGTTGTTATAAAAGAACTCCTTTGGAATGTCCTTGTCTCCTAACATTAATTTTGCCGATTGCACCACATGGACAATAAAAATCTGAATTACGTGCCCAACATTCTTTGCTTTATTTTAAAAAATTCTTGCATTACGTTCTCTTCATAGATTCCAACAAATGGCTGCCACAATTATCGGTTGGATAAATCGTGAATCTTGTTTCTCTAATTAGATAGCAAAGAAAACCCATAGAAATAGGAAAGTCAATATTTTAGAGATCATGTTCACTCCTTATGTGTTTAGGAAACCTAATTATATTGGGATTGGAGTGAGGCTCACGTGAATGTCTTGGGGATCTTCTATATAAGTCTGTGTAGAAAGAGAAACTATGCAAGGAAAAATCCAGAGAGAAGAAGGGTTAGTTCTTTAGTCATTGGGTGGGTATTCAAGTGAGATAAAGACCTTGTTTTAGGGCTTGAGAAGAGAACTTATAATTATTTGTATTTCCATACTTGTATGGTATTTTTTTAATTAGTAGAAGGGAACTTTGCATCCTGTGGATATAGGTAACTTGTCGAATCACTAAAATCTGTGTTTTTGTTATTTTATTTTTTTGTACTATTTTTCTTTTCCTTATTTTTGTCAAACATTGGTTTTTATCCTCTACAAATGGTATCATAGCCTTAGGGTTGTTTAAGATCGTTGTTGGGTATATGGGTATAAGGTTTGTGGCAAATCACATACCTTTGAAGATAGCTGGAGGAAGTTCAACCAGATATAAAATTCTAAAATTTGGCGGGTCAGATTTTTCAACCTTAAAATTAAAGATGCAACGGTGTTGGTGAAAGATAGTTGTGTAGTGGATTCAAAAGGCAGAGAAAATAAACTGGAAAAGATGGAAGATGAGGAATTTGATGAGAATGATGAATTGGCCTGGGCGGATATTTTCTTGGCGCTTGATGAGTCTATTTTAATCAATATCTCCTCAGAAACTTTCGTAAAAGATTTATGGCACAAGCTGAAAAATACTTATGAAGGTAAGTCTCTTCCTAATACACTTTTTCTTTGTCAGAAACTTTACAATCTCAAGATGAGTGATGGTGCATATTTGCAATGATACTTAAATGAGTTTAATGCATTGATAAGCAAGTTAATATCACTGGATGCAAAAATTGATGAAGAAGACAAAGCAGCTATCTTATTTTGTTCTATGCCAAAATCTTGGGATGGATTAATCATGAATCTCAGTAGTGTGAAATTTCTTGCATTTGATTCCGTTGTTTTAGCAGTTCCGACATAGGAGTCTAGGAGAAAGTTTAGTAAGGATTCCTCTAGGAATTTGTTTGTAGAATGTGAAAGATCCATAGGGAGAACTATGGGTTGAGATTAGTCAAGATCCAAATCAAGAGGGCATAAGAAAGTAAAATATTGGATATGTGGAAAGTTCGGCCATGTGAGGAAATATTGTAAACACAGAAAAGGAACCAGGAAGCCCTAAATCAGGTTCTAATGAGAAGCCTAGTTCAAGTGGTTTTCAAGGAAATTTGGTAGAAGATATTAAGTTTTCTAAAGATGGAGAAGTTTTGTCTGTGAACAGGGAGGAAGTTTTGCAGTATTGGCTACTTGATTTAAGTGCATCCATTCACATGACTCCATATAGGGATTGATTCTATAGGTACTAGCTATGAGATGGAGGTATTATCTATATGGGAAATAATGAGTTGAAGATGTAAGAATCAATATATTTAATTGAGGCATATGCACCATCCCGGGTGTCAGACATGTTCTAGGTCTCAGAAGGAGTCTCTTGTCTTTAAAAAAATTTGATGAGTAAGGTTTCAAATCTACAGGTGAAAATAAAATATGTTTGAAAATTTGAAAAGGAGAACTAGTGATTGCAAAAGGAGAGTTGAAGACACCCCATTTTAAATCTGGCAAATTCTATAGTTTTCTGAACCCTTAGGACCACATTATCCCAATAGAACCAATTTAATTGCCCCAAAACTATCCAAATCCTATCTCAATTTGAAGTAGAGCCCAAGAGCTTTCCAACGGTCCAAGAATCGCCTGAATTGGACCCATGAATAAAAAGATATAACAAACGACAATTTAGTATATGTGAGACCCAACTGTAGGGCTGCGGGCAGGGTTGTAACAGGCCCATACGCGGGTTGATGACATAGTCAATGCATCTAATGATGCAGTAAACGTATTTTTTTTAATTAGATAAGGCTAAAACTTCAAGATAAATCCAAAAAATTCTAAAAAAACTCCAAAACATTTAGAAAAACTCACAAATTGAATCTTATAAATACCCCCTCTCCCTAACCCGAAAAGAGAGAGAAAAAAAAGACCAAAAAAACCTTAGAAATTCCCGAAATTAGAAAAATTACTCAAAAATACTAAAAATAGGAAAAACCCTTAGAAAATTCCAAAACCTTTAGGGAAAATCCCAAAAAATCCCAAAAAATTAGAGAAAATATCAGAATTTATATTCAATCTCTGAAGATCACAAAACCATTAGAAAACTAAGAAAATTCTCCTCTAAACCCCTAGAAAGGACGACAGCTTTAGAAAAATCTCTAGATTGAAAACCCTAGAGAAGATAAAAACCCTAGCCTTCCTAAGTCCTAACTCCTAAGATTGAGAAAACCTAGATCTAGGGCGCAAAAACCCTAGATCAAAACTAGAATTAGGGCACAACAACACTAGATCTAACCCTT
This sequence comes from Amborella trichopoda, assembly GCF_054954075.1. Classification (NCBI taxonomy): domain Eukaryota; kingdom Viridiplantae; phylum Streptophyta; class Magnoliopsida; order Amborellales; family Amborellaceae; genus Amborella; species Amborella trichopoda. Next base: position 33,173,054 of record NC_142340.1, read on the forward strand.
TACACGAGAGATATGCTGGTCAACATCCAAATCAAAGAGGCAAATAGGACCGGTTTTGATACAGGCGAGCCCTCGAAGGCTCGGAAATCTCGGGCCATCCCCCCTGGTTTGATATTATTTCTTCCTCTCTCTTTCTTCTTATTTTTACTATTTTTCTTCTTTTGTTTATTTTTGATTTGTTAACTTGTCTTAAAAATCGTATTTTAATGTTTTGGATCATGTGGGCTCTGCCACAGATTTGAGAGTAGATCTGCTCGTTTCCAGGAAAATCTGGCCTCAGATCTGAATTCGATCAGTCCCACTTTCTCTACCACTTTATTTACATATGTTTAATTAGTTTAAGGTGTTAAAATTTGAGAGCTCTTCATCGAAAGATCTGTTAGATTTTCATCGTAAACAGTTTGGCGCCCACCGTGGGACTATTTTGAGCTTGATCCAAGCTTCAAAATACGATTTTTATGCACTATTTTCAGTCACAAAAAGTCCCAGCAGTTGCATGTGACCAGAATCCAGGGTTTTAATGCTGTGAAACCTTACTTTTTCTAGGCGACACTCTCAGTGTCCCCCAATTTCAAAGGTCTCAAAAACCTCTGTAACTTTGTGGATCTGTTCTAAGGACTCTTTTGTGATTTCACTAAAACATTCAGGTCAAAATAAAATTTTTAAAAATACAAAAAGAAATATTTTTCAGTTCAAACTAGGCTTTTCTATTTTACTTTATTTTAAATTATTTCATCATAAATATTTTTATTTCCTAATTCTTCAAAGTTTAAAGTAGTCTTATGTATTTGGGTGACACGAACCGTGTCACCCACCATATAAGGGCGACACCACTAGTGCCGTCTGGGCGACACCACCCTGTCGCCTAACTGCAAGTGTCCCAGAAAAATTCTGGGACCCCACAGGACCATTTTAGGGACTTTTGGCTCCCTATTGACCAATTTTTTACCAAAAATAAAATTTTTAAAAATATAAAAAAAATCATTTTGCTTCAGATATATCTATTCTATTTCTGCCCTTTTTATTTTATTTTAGTTTGTTAATTTTGACTGAATTCATATTCCCCTGTTTTCACCATGCTTAGTTTAAATGTGTTTCATAAAAAAAAAACAAAAAAATACATTAGGGTTGCTTTCCACTCCAAACCTAGACCCACTCTTGGTCCGAGCGTGCACCATCTAGTCTAGATTTTAGTCTAGGTTCTAGTATAGGTCTAAGCATAAGAGTTGCCTCTAGAGCTAGACTAGGCTTACCCTAGTTCAGGGTCTGAACCAAAATCCATTGAGTCTAATAAGTCTAGGTTCCAGTCTAGTCTTAGCCTAGGTCTTTGCTAAGGTTTTTTCCCTTAGTGTCAAGCTAGATTTTCCCTAAGTTGTTGAGTTTTAGATCTTACCTAAGTCTAGCTTTTAGAACCCAGCCAAAAGAAATCACCATGTCAGTCACTCAAGGCGACCATGATGACTGCTCCATGGCTGACTCGAAGCCTAACCTGCCCAAACTGAGGGACCAGTATGCTGTAATCCCTTGGAGTTATCGACAGACCTCAGGACAATTCATTATCCGACGCCCTAGTCTTCAATCAGAGGCAGAGTCCTAAGCATCCACTCCTTATCCAGAGATCTGTGTGGCCCGAAAAGCCGGCTCCATTCAAAAATCTTGAATAGTCAGGGAGTCCGTTCAGGAGTCATCCTACAGGGGATTTTAGGCAACCAAAGTAAAAGTTGAGTGAGGGAAGAAATTCATGCAACATTTAAAGCCAATTCCCGTAACTCAAACCAAGATAACTCTGAGGTGCAGCGATCTCGCCTAGGTCTAGGGGATCTAACCCAACCTCGAGCCACCATAGTACAACTCATGATGTCCTGAGCACTGTACGAAGCATAGGTGTCGACTCAAACCGACCCTTAAGTGAGATAGACGTCAAAGCTGGCCTCAAAAGTCTAGTTGACCTAGGTTACGCTGTTCATACCCCAGCTTACGTGTCGATCCCAAACCAAGTTAGTGGCATAGGTCAACCCTTAGCACAGCCGAGTCAACCGATTCGTCAATCGGTCCCACTAGTACATCCGATCCAATAAACTGTACAATTTCCACAACCGGTAGTGAAACCTATGGGTCAGTACGCCCCTTAAGAACCAATGTATCAAACTGCCCTGGTGACTGCGGCTCATCAATCTCAGGCTCATGCAGGCCAATATATACCTCAAGTTTCAACTTATCAGTCTATGCTTGGGAACCCGTCAACCAGTGGGCTTACTGCTATGCCAAATAATCAACAAGAAGGCACCTTAAAGCCATGCAGGATATGCTTGTAAGAATGGGCATGCATGAAATTATACCCTTAAAGGCTTATGTTCATGAGACCCTTGGAGGCATGGAAGACCTTCCTCTAGGATTTGTCGTCCCAGAATTTAGAAACAAGTTCAATGGTAAGAGTGATCCAGATACTCACGTCAATACATACCTCCTATCCGTTTGAGCTTTACGAGACAGGCTTAACCAACTGAAGGCCATCTTTTCACAAACATTGACCGGTGAGGCCTTGAACTGACATTGGAGAACAATGTCCGCTCGACCACACATCGCTCCAAATGAAATGTTCAACTTATTCGTGTCTCACTACCGCGGGTCGACACCAAGACCTCGCTCCCTGAGCGAACTCAGTGCAACAAAACAAAACCCAGGAGAATCCTTCGAGGATTTCATCAGGATATTCAGCGAGGTGGCAATGCGGGTCATAGAATGTCCACTTACAGACCCAGCCAATATCTTCATAGTCTTAGAGAATGCTGCTCCCGAGTACAGGACCTTCTTTAGCCAAGGTCTTATCGCCCACTCTTTTGATTCCATGACCGAGCGAGTGGTGCGACATGAAAGGGCCAGAGGGACACCCCTCAGCACCAAGCCCGACAACAAGTCGATAACAGCTCCCTAAAGTAAGAACAAAAACAACGAGAATGCTTCCAGTCAGGTTAATGAGATCATCGTTAATAGATCGGCTCAAGGTTCAGCTGCCCAACGCAACAATCAGAATCAAAACTGAAGGGGTCAGCCTAGAGTCAACGCTCAAAATAATAACCAAATGTGAGAGGATAATTTCACCCCTTTCAAAGACTCATTAGAAAAGGTGGTGGAATTATTCTTGGCTAAGAATATGGTTTATCTCCCTCCACCATCTGAACCACCATTTCAAGTCACGAATAAGAGCAGGTGGTGCAAATGGCATTAAAACCATGCTCATGATACTCAAAATTGCATATATTTGAAATGGGTGATTGAAAGGTTAATCAATAGGGGGGACATCACTATCACACCTAGAAATCTACTTGTCGAAGAGCCTAATCAAAATATGGGTATCTTTACAAATCCTCTCCCTAAAAATATTGTCACAACGACCGAAAAGTCGGGAGCTCAAGACAACTCGAAAGAAAACGTTGTCATTCAAATGATTGACTGTGGAGACGAGAAGAGGATCCCAGTCAGTTCATATTGGCTTTTGATCATCACTTTCAAGAACTAGAAGAAGATCTTTTGAGCCTCCTAAGAGGAAGCCCTTCATCTCCAAACCTCGATAACCTTCCAAAATTGGACCGATATGACGACGATGACACAGTAGAGATTGATATGGTCAGGACCAATGAAAAGGCATCATCTTTCAAACAAGGGGCCAACACCCCAAAGTCTCCCATTACTCTTGCTAAGGCTGACCCTATCGAGCTTCAAGCTGGCAAGGTCGACTCCTTAACCCGAAGAGGCCAAGTGTTCAAACCCATTCAATTGATGGTCGATACTCTCGATGAAAGAATGAGAAATACCTCAAAAACCAAACAACCAGTGGGGGTCGTAGATCACGAGACGAACAAGGAAATTCAAGGATCTGCAACCACCTATGATCTATCAGCTCATCTCGGGAAGATCCAAGCTCAAATCTCCATCTTGGAGCTTCTCGCCAATTCACCAGCACATAGAGCCTAGATCAAGAAGGTCCTTGCCAAGACACATCCCGAGCAACCCATAGCCGAATTAGTTGTGCGGAATGATCAACCAGCTGATGGCACCAACACCAATCGTGTTCACAAGCAATGACATCTCAGCCTGCTTCAACCGATTTCACATCTAACCTCTGCACATCACCATCTATACGAAGAGTGCTTGTTGATAATGGGGCATCCTTAAACATATGCCATATGAAAACAGTGAAGCAGATAGGTAAAAGCACGGATGACTTCGAGCCATGTCAACTAAATATCGATGCATACAACGGAACCAAAAGACAAGTTGAAGGCATACTGCTTCTCACACTCAAGATCAACCCTACTGTCCAAGCGATAAAGTAATGTCCCAACAATAAAGTTTTATGTCTTGAACATAAAACCTTCTTTCAACATGATGTTAGGAAGATCGTGGCTGCATGAAAACCTCGTGGTCTCCTCTACACTCCATCAATGCCTCAAATTTCTAACTAAAAACGGCGTCGCAAAGGTATGTGTTGAACCCCTTACTTTTCTCAATCCTAGTATATATAACGGGAAGCTAGCTGTAGGAGCCGAGCTTAGAGAAATCCCACTCGCTTCCTTCAAGCAAGCCGATTGTGTCACCTTACGTTTAGCGGCCGACGACCATATTCCTCAAATTTTGCAAACTTTTGCATCGATGGATGACATTATCCAATGTCAGCATCGATACGGTTTCGAGAACCTCGAAACTTGGCACATGCTCTTCTCCTAAGGCTTCCAACCAGGCCAAGGCTTGGGTAGTCAAGGGCAACGCGTAACGGGGGCAATTTCTGAATCATTCGAAGCCAAAACTGAAAACAGAGATCAAAAATGTCTCGGGTGTTCTCTCACCTTATTGCAAAGTCGGATGAAGCCTTCAAGCTATCCAGGCCTTGTATCGAGAGGCATTCAAAGCCTCGATCCTCTTGATGCCTGTCCTTCAAAACGGCCTAAGATGATCCTAAAATCCCCAACAGGGAATAACTTGTAACAATCCTAAACTTTCAAAAATATATGTATATAATAATAATAATAATATTAAGGTTGTTAACAGAAATAAATACAAAAAAAATAAAAAATAAAATAATAAGTATATATGAGTAATGATAATCATAATAATAATACTAATATACCGTTAGGATATTGTTGCTTTTATATTAACAATAAATAAAAGATATTATTGTTAATATATTTGAGGGTTCAATTTTTCTTGGGTGGACCTTAGGTCCACCACCTTAAAGGTTTATAAGAACACTCATTTAAACGACACCTTGCATTGAGGTGTTTCTTTTTTATACTGTCTTTTTCTCTCTCTCTCCTATGCATATCTCTTTTAACAAATTTGTTCCCACCCTCTCTCTAAATACAAAAGTGGCTAGGATCAATAGTGATTGATGGCGGCAAGAACCTGTGAATCGCGTTAATGGCGTTCCATCCTACAAATTGAAATCAGTGGATCGAAAATCATTTGGGTTCTTTCCTTTTTCTCCGAAATTGAAATACGATCAATCGTAGAAAAGCCCCATTCCAAAAAAAAAACAGAAGACTGGTTTTCTTAGTTCTATCTGCTTCCCCAGTTTCGAAGTTAAGGTAAGTGACATCATCTTCTTGAAAAATAGTCTATTTTTAATAAATAGTGATATTTCCGTCTAGGATCTTTATTTTATCAGTTTTATGTGTAAGTGACCTCATTGTCTTGAAAAATAATCCATTCTTTTTAAAAATAAAATGAAATAATTATTTCTGCTTATTATCATGAATTTTAGGTGCGATAAATTTTATGCGCACACGACCTCATTATCTTGAAAAATAATATTTTTAATAAAAATTGTGATATTTTATCTATGTTAGAAATTTTAAATGCTGTAAATTCTTAGAAAAATAAATTTATTTATTTTTCTTGGCTATTGTTAGAAAATTTTAGATACTATCAAATTATTAGAAATAAATGTGATATTTTTGCTTTTAGTAAAATTGTGATATTTCTTTCTACTGTTTTGAATATTTAGACATTGTAAAATTCATGTGCAAATGACTGCCTTATTATTTAAAAATTGACATTTTTGCAATTGATTATAGTATTGTTGTGAAATGTTTATTTGTGGATTGATATCCCATAAATTGTGATAATTCCGTATTCTTGAATTTCTATAAGAGTTTTTCTATACATATTAAATTGGCAATTATGCTAGAATGCCTTTACAAACTGCTACCTTTCTAAATTTGAGCCCAAAATATTTGATTGGTTATTTTTGAAATGTTATAGAGAGTGACTGTTATTAATGGTTTAAGTGAAATTCATATTAATGATTTCAGTGATATGTTGAGTACATGATATTACTGCTTTTGAATGTTTAAAGAGATTTAGAAATAATTTAAGTATGCAAGTGGACTCATCCGGTTCACCGGTGAGGTATAAGTGGACTTATCTGGGACGCCGGTAGGGATTAAGTGGACTCATCCGGTACGCCGGTGAGGTATAAGTGGACCTACAGGGATTAAGTGGACCTATCTGGGACGCCGATAGGGATTAAGTGGACCCATCAGGACGCTGATGGGGTACATAGGTGACCTACTTGGGACGCCAGGAGGGTATTTTGTGAAATCCTTTGAATTATATACTGTCGTTAAAAGTGTTATAAGCATTTCAATTACTCGGATTATACTTAATTATGCATTTATTGAAAGTGAAACTGCTGATGCATTTCTGTTAATAGATCTCATTTTGGAAAATATTGATATCTTTCAATCATGATTTTTTTTAGGATTATGATGATCACTTACTTAGTAGCCAAACTCATCAAACTATGGTAAACATTTTTTCAGGATAACTGCGGATTCATTTTGAGTGCTAGTCAAAATCAACCTTGGAAGATACTGTTGTTGTGCTAACTTTCTTTATTCACTTTGTAAAGACCTCGCCACTGTAAATTTGTCCTATCAATAGATGTATATATGTTTTGTCTGTCACATCTCAGGAATAACAATATTGTAAATTCTTGGGGTGTGACATAACTCTTCTTCCACATCTCAGCACACACAAGAACTGGGAATTGAAGACCTTTTTGCTGACCTGGATTTAAAGGTATGCACAATCGGTTCTAACACAGCCAAGTGTGCTCATCTACAGATTCAAACCCAAGAACAAAATTGGTCGATCACTCCCCTATCTCGAGAATCGTTGGAAGCAAATCAGCAGCACCTTCAAGTCCCGGTGCTAAAAAACGGATAGGCGCACTGTGGCCATCTAACCACCCTGCGCGTCCAGTCCCCAACATTTCTCTCGTGAGTCTCATAAGGGACACCTCTTGTGTTATTTCAAAAACCATTGAAAAATCAAAACATGATAAAAATGATAATAATAAAAAGGAATTTTAAAAAACTACGAACACTCAAGATAGCCCGATAACGGTGCACAATACCTACGATGATGAATTGGATGACCAAGACAAAGATCAAGAGGGCCAAGAGTCTGAAGAAATCCCTCAACCTGAGGAACTCACTTTCCATGTTGGCCAATTCAAGAAGAGGTTCGATGGTGACTCAACGGCTATCATCGAAGAGACGATCGACATAAACCTAAGAACTGAGAAGGACCCAAGGTTAACCAAGATTGGAACCTCCCTATCTTCTGAGGAGCTGGAAAATATGATTTCCTTTATCAAGGAATATCATGATGTCTTAGCCTGGTCATACGATGATATGCCAGGGCTAGATTCCACATTGGTGCAACATCACCTAATATTCAATGAGGGGGCCAAGCCTGTAAGGCATAAACTTCGACATTAGAAGACCCACCTTGAGCTCACAATTAAAGAAGAAATCGACAAGCTGCTCAAAGCGAAGTTCATTACCTCGTTGATTACTCAGAATAGTTGGCCAACATAGTGGTCATACCCAAGAAAGACGGGAGGATCCGAGTGTGTGTTGACTACAAAGACCCTAACAAGCCATGCCCAAAGGACAATTTTTCATTACTAATCATAGATGCCTTGGTCGACAACACTGTGGCACACAAAATGGTGTCATTCATGGACAACTTCTCAGGCTACAACCAAATCTTCATGGCATAAGAAGACAAGACCAAGACTTCGTTCATAATGCAATGGGGAACTTACTGCTACAAAGTTATGCCCTTCGGCCTAAAAAATGCAAGGGCAACTTATCAACGAGCAATGACTAGCATCTTCCACGACTTAATGCACACCATCAGGGAAGACTATGTCGACGACATTCTCGACTTAGACCTGGTCATCTCACCAGCCTGATAACCATTCTCGAAAGGCTCTGGAAAATCAACTCAAACTCAATCCGTAAAAATATGCCTTTGGGGTTGAATCTCGCAAATTACTAGGCTTTATAGTAAGCCAAAGAGGCATTGAGGTGGACCCATCCAAAATACAAGTCATCATTGAAATGCCCTCTCCCTGGAACATCAGAAAAATTTGTGGGCTGCAAGGTCGCATACAAGCCATAAGGCGTTTCATCTCACAACTAGCAAACAATGATCCCCCCAAGAGACTCAAATGACCATCGTTTTATATTAACGGCTACAGAGTACTTCACTAAATGGGTAGAGGTCGCATCATTTCTCAAAATTGAGGGACAACATGTTGCCCGTTTCATAAAGAGCAATATTGTATTCAGGTTCGGTGCTCTTGAGTCAATCATTACTAACAATTGATCTAATCTCAAAAATGAAAAGGTCTCTAAGGTATGCAAAAATTTTGGGATAACGTAGAAATTCTCCACACCTTACTACCCTCAAGGAAATGAACAAGCAGAGGCTACAAATAAAGGACTTCTTAGAATTATAGACAGAATAATATAATGTGGCAAAGATTGGCACGAAAAGCTAAATGATGCGCTATGGGCGTACCGGACAATTGAGAAGACTCCTACTAGCATGACCCCGTATGGTATGGAAGCAATGTTACCCATTGAAGTTGAGATACTGTTTCTCCGAGTGCTTATTCATAAAGATTCAGATGAGGAGCAAAAGATTGAAGCACGAATCACTGCCCTCGTTAATTTGGATGAAAGGCGACTACGAGCAACATAAAATATTGTTGCTTGCTAGCGTAGAATCGAGAGGGCATACTAAAGTAAAGTTGTTCCTCGACAGTTAAGGGAAGGAGACATGGTACTCAAGAAAATCTTCTACACTCCTGAAAACCCACACCCTTTAGGCAAGTTCAAAACCTAATTGGGAGCGGCCAATCGTCGTCACCCGAATACACACAGACAATTCTTACAAGATCAAGAATCAGAAGGGGTGCGAGCTCAACAACCCCATCAATGCAATGTATCTCAGAAAATACTACCCGTAACAGGCTCAAAAGAGTGGTGAAAACTTGAAAAGTCATCACAAAAAAAAAAAAAAAAAAAGGGCATGGTGAAAGCCTTAAAGGGCATCATGAGTTAGAAAAATAAAATAAAAAAAAACTCCAAGAAGGACCTTCTGATTCAAAAACACTCAAGTACAAACAAGTACTTGCAAGTTCCAACAATATGGCACAAGCAGACCCTGAGGACGAAGACTCCTCCTAAACCCTAGAGGTTTCTAGCATAACCAACTCAGAAAGATGTAGGAGTGTGATATGAATGGAAAATCAAAGTGACTTCGACGAATCCTGAAAGAACATCAGGACCTCTCCAAGATGGAAGCTCAACAAGAATCCAGAGAACTCTTCATGGACCCGCGAAGCACAGGATGAAAGCTCCAAAGGTAAAAAGACAACTTCATGATTTTAGTTCTCACGATCCCACAAGGAAATCCTTTCATCATCTTTGGGTAAAATATAATAAAGAAAATGACCACCAAAGGGGCCACAGGTGGAAAACCTACAAAGCCCGTCCCTTTTAAAAATTTCAATCTGATTGTTAAAACCCTCCATTTCCAAAACCCTTTTAGAAAGGACTTCCTCTATCACTTCAAGAGGTTAAACTGTTAGTCGATCTGGCCTCGTTCTCGAAGCCAACTTCATACACCTGTTATAAAGGCTTGAAACTACTCAGGCACTCCATGGTTATATGAGTATAACTACCAACTACCACATATCGTAGATGGGTGAACCTCGCCAATGACGATATTGGCTAGTCTGGGTGCTCGACTGGATCCCCTAAGGTGAAATGAGGCATGTTCATCCCCGTGTATACGTACGATGTCCCAAAGTCCAATTCGAAAAAAGTCAAACTTGTGCGACGTAAAAGAGCCAAGACAGGATAAACATCGAATTCGTACGATGTAAAAGAGCAAAGATAAGATAAACGTCAAACTCGTGCGACGTAAAAGAACCAAGACAAGATAAGCATCAAACTCGTGCGACGTTAAAGAGCCGAGACAGGATAAACATCAAACTCGCGCGACATAAAATAGCCGAGACAAGATAAGCGTTAAACTCATGCGATGTTAAAGAGTCGAGACAAGATAAAGGTGAAACTCGTATGACATAAAAGAGCCGTGACAAGAAAAATAATAATAAAAAACATCAAATTCATGCGATGTTAAAAAGTCGAGATAGGAAGAACATCAAACTCATGCAACATAAAAGAGTCGAGATAGAGACTGTCCAGCCCCGTCTGACATGAATGGTCAGGTGTATCAAGGGCACAACCACCCTGTTTAATGGAAAAATGTCAAACTCGTTCGATGTAAAAGAGCCGAGACAGGTATCGTCTAGCCCCATATGACATAAAAGGTCGGGTGTATCCAAGGCACAACGGAAAAATGCCAAACTCGTACGATGTAAAAAAGCCAAGGCAGGTATCATCTATCCTTGTATGACGTGAAAACGTTGGGTGTATCCAAGGCACAACCACCCAGTTCGATAGAAAAATGTCAAACTCGTGCGACGTAAAAGAGCCAAGGCAGGTACCATCTAGCCCCATATGACGCAAAAAGGTCGGGTGTATCCAAGGCACAACCACCCTATTCAATGGATTCCGTCTATCCTCGTATTGACGTAAAAGGGACGGGTGTATGGTCTATCTCTACATGACGCTAAACTGCTTAGAGGGTTATATGGTTGCAAGAGTTAAAACTGCTAACCAACCTTGTTTTCAAAATATCTTTCTCTTTTCAAAATTTTCACTATATGTCTTGTGTTTTCTAAAAACTTTAATGTCATTGTTAAAATCGTAACTTGTCCTTGCTCCAGGTTCTATTTCAAATCTCCCCCTACTTTCAAAAATTCTAAAAAAAGTCTTAAAAAATGAAGGAGCTTGGACACCCATATATGATGATTACCGCGTTACCGGGTTGTTGCCTCGTCTTTTACTTCAGATTCGGCCAGATAAGTCTCTTCCTATAGAAAGCCTTTTCTTATAGACAGCCTTAGAGATCAAAGAAAATGCTAGGGTTAAAAATTCAAACTACAAAAACCCATGAAGTTAAGTGGCATGACTAGAAAATCTAACTCGAGCTTCAAGCTAGTGTAACTTATTAACATCTCTTACCGAAAACCTTAGGAGAAAAATGCCTTAGGTGGGTGAGCTCGATGAGCCTCAATGACTTGGAGGGATAGTTGGTGTGCCCCCTGACCACGTGACCTCAGGAAGAAATTTAAAATGTCTGTTTTATCTTTGATGTTCACCTGCCCCTCAAATGATAGGAAATGCCAAAGTGTCCACTTCTTTGCCACTCACCTGTCCCTAGAAGGACGGGGAGTGCCAAAGAGGGGCAATTGTAGACACCCTATTTTTAATCTGAAAAATTTTATGGTTTTCTGAACCCTTAGGACCACATCCTAGTAGAACCAATTTAATTACTCCAAAATTGCCCAAATCCTATCCCAATTTTAAGTAGAGCCCAAGAGCTTTCCAATGGTCTAAGAATCGCCTGAATCGGACCTATGGATAAAAAGATATAATAAATGACAATTTAGTCTCTGTGAGACCCAACTGTCGGGCCGCGGGCCGGGCTGTCACTAGCCCGACAGGCCTAGATGCGGGATGATGATGCAATCAATGCATCTGATGATACAGTAAACACATTTTTTTTAATTAGATAAAGGTTAAACCTTCAAGATAAATCCAAAACATTCTGAAAAAAAAACTCCAAAAAATTTAAGAAAAATCATCAATTAAATCTTATAAATACCCCCACTCCTAACCTAAAAGAAGAGAGAAAAAGAGACCAAAAAATCCTTAGAAATTGCCGAAACTAGGAAAATTACCCAAAAATAGGAAAAACCCTTAGAACATTCCTAAAAATTTAAAAAAAAATCCCAAAAAATTAGAGAAAATCTCATAATTCATATGCAACCTATGGAGATCACAAAACCCTTAGAAAACTAAAGAAATTTTCCTCCAGATATTGAGAAAGACCAACAGCTTTAGAAAAATCTCGAGATTGAAAACCCTAGAGAAGATAGAAACCCTAGCCTCTCGAAGTCTTAACCCCCAAGACTGAGAAAACCTAGATCTCAAACATAAAACCCTAGATCAAAACTAGAATTAGGGCACAATAACCCTAGATATAACCCTTTACACCAGAGATCTGTTGGTCACCATCTGAATCAGAGAGGCAAAGATGATCGATTCTAATACGGGCGAGCCCTTGAAGGCTCGGGAATCTCGCGCCATCCGACCTGGTTTGGTATCATTTCTTCCCCTCTCTTTCTTCTTCTTTTTACTATTTTGTTTCTTGTATTTATTTTTGATATGTTAACTTGTCTTAAAAGTCGTATTTTAATACTCTAGATCATGCTGGCTCTGCCACAGATATGAGAGTAGATCTGCTCATTTTCGGGAAAATCTGGCCTCATATCTGAATTCGATCTATCTCACTTTCTTTACCATTTTATTTACATATTTTTAATTAGTTTAAGGTATTAAAATTTGACATATCTTCATCAGAAGATCTGTCAGATTTTCATCGTAAACAAGAGTTAGCAGGCAATTTGTACAGACTTATTGATGAAACAATTTTGAGAGAGGCCGATATTGCAAAGGTGGACTCTACCATGATGTGGCACGCATGTTAGATCATATGAGTAAACTTGAACTCAAGGTACTTCTTGATAAAAAACTTTCTTCCTTATTTAAAATCATTTAATTTAGATTTTTTTGAGCCATGGTTATTTGGAAAGTAGAACAAATTACGTTTTGCTTTATACCCCGCTAAAACTTTGGATTTTCTGGAATTGATTTGTTCGGACATATGGAAATCACTTGTTGTTTCTATCAAGGGTGCTGCATATTTTGTCACTTTTATTGATGATTTTTCAAGAAAAGTGTGTGTTTATATGCTGAAAAATGAATCAGATGGCTTTAGTTGTTTCCAAAAGTTGAAGGTCTTGGTAGAAAATAAAAAAGATAAGAGCATCAAGTGTCTAAGAACTAATAATGGGGGAGAATTTTGTTTTGGTGAATTTAATAATTTTTGTAATGAGCATGGTATTGCAAGGCAGTTGACAGTTCCTGGAACACCTCAACAAAATGGGGTTATTGAGAGAATGAATCGCACCATTATGGAGTGTGTCAGGTGTATGTTGAGTATTTCCAGGTTAAAGCAGCGTTGCTGGGCAGAAGAAGTTTGTACAGCTTGTTTTCTAATCAATAGGTCTCCCAGTTCTGCTATTGACTACAAGACACCAGAAGAGGTTTGGATAAGTAAAATTGTTGATTATTCTTTCCTTCGTGTTTCTGGATGTGATGCATATTCATTAATTCCAAATGAGAAAAGAATTAAGTTGAATGAAAAGTCAAAGAATTGTGTTGTTCTTGGCTATGTTGATGGTACAAAGGGGTAGAAATTGTGGGATCCTATTGACCACAAGGTTATGTTATTTTCAATGAAAATTCCATGCAGAAAAAGAAAGATGAGCTAGATGCAAAACCTGTTGAGGTGAAATGCACCTATGAGAACCAGCGAGATAGTGGTTAGAACCAAAAACCTGAAATTGTCCAAGAGCTTGAAGAATATTTAAGTGATCTAGAATTAAGAAGATCAGATAGACCTAAAAAGGCTCTTATGAGGCTTAACGACTATGTCTTGTCTTATGTTTGCCTAACATATGAGGGTGAGCAAATTTCTTTTCGTGAGGCATGTGAGGTCAATGAAGCCGGTCAATGGAGAGCATCTATGGAAGACGAGTTGGAGGCCCAACAAAAAAATAAAATGTGGGACCTTGTCAAACTACTAGAGAAGCAAAAGGTAATTGGTTGTAGGTGGGTCTTCAAGAAGAAGAAAGGTCATGATACTGTTGAAAGGTATAGAGTTCGATTGGTTGTGAAAGGATAAGCTCAGAAATTAGGTATTTATTTTGATGAGATTATTTCTCGTATTGTGCACATGTCTATTATTAAAGTTGTTTTCGCTATGGTTGTTGTTCTTTATTTCGAATTGGAACAATTAGATGTGAACACTGCAATTTATATGGTGACTTAAAAGAAGACTGAACATATTGATATTCTATATCACTTTATTCATGATGTGGTAGAAGATGGAAAATTTTTGTTGCAGAAAATTCATACTGGTGACAATCCAGCTGATATGTTGACTAAGCCCATTCGGAAGGGAAAGTTTACTTGGTGCAGGACTTCCTTGGGGCTTGTGGTTACTTGATGATTGGTAACAGGTGTGCAGTAATTTCTTGAAGCAGACTAATCAAAATAGAAACATGTCTTCAAGTGGGAGAATGTTGGATAAACGTGAATCCTTATTTCCTAAAAATATGGGATGAGAATATCCTACTATATAGGAAAGATACACCCTTAGGGTATTCATGTGATTAGTATTCTCATACTATGGAGTTCCTATTAGATAGGAAAGAAAACCCATATAAATACGAAAGTCAATCTTTTAGAGATCACATTAACTCCTGATGTGTTTAGGAAACCTAATTATATTAGGATTGGAGAGAGGGTCACGTCTTGGGGTTCTTCTACATAAGTCAAGTCTTGTGTGAAGAGAGCGATAATACATGGAAGTTATGCAAGGAAAATTCTAAAGAAAAAAAGGGTTAGTTCTTTAGTCCTTGGGTAGATATTCTAGTGAGAGAAATACCTTTTAGGGTCTGAGAATGAGAACTTGTAAACCCTTGTATTCTCTATGCTTACATAGTGTTTTCCTGATTAGTAGAAGAGAACTTTGCTGCCCCGTGGTGTTATACATCATTTTATATATACCTGTATCCTCGGGATGCATAAAGAGAGAGCCAGTAGTAACCTGGTCCCACCGGTATGCAAGACGCCACCAGACCACGGAAACACTATAGCAATCAACCTGATAATTGGGCTGCCTCTGAAGAAGTGTCAAAATAGCCTCAAACTGCATGAGAGGGTAGTTTTGGATACCTTAAGGATAACCATAAAGTTTTGTTGTGTTTTGACAAGTTTTGAGCCAATCAGGAAGAAACTTGATTTTCAAATCTATTTCCTATCATGTTAAAAATGGACCATATAACTACAACCCTAATTTATGGGTCTCAAAAAAGTATATCATACCACTACCATTAGATCCTAAACATCGTAAAACCCCCAGATACCAAATTTTTGGGTCTCAAATGGTAGGTTTTACACTATTGCGGTGCAGCCTCAGATGAAAACTGTGTTTTCCCATTTCGGGATGAATTTCAAATTCACATAACTTGCTCATTGTCAGTCCAATTATACTCAAATTCAGACATGAGCTAGATCTCATTGATACGCTCATTTTGACATATGGCATGCATCATGGCGTGACCCGAAACGAGAGATTTTCTAGAGAAAAGATGGGCTCAAAACTTGAAAATTCAGATTTTTAAAAAAGAAACATATCATTTTTGAGAGGCTATAGCTCGAGATCTCAATGTTGGATCATCACAAGTATATGTCCATTGCGATCATGCTTTGAAGAGCTTGAGTTTGATATAATTTTTTAACATGATCGGATGTCGGATGACATTGAATTTTGAGGTTGAAAGAGGCACATTTTTTAGTTCGCCAGAATCTCATTTTCTGATGACTTCCCAAATTTGGAACGCGTTCAAATAGATACCAAAATAGATGAAATCTATCACAAAAGATCGTGCCGAATCGGTGGTCGGATAATCAAAAGTTTATGGACTTGGCCAGATTTTGGGTTCTTCCTTAAAACTCTGTTTCAATACGATTAATGGGTATCAAAATGTGCATAATAATCGAATCATCGATTATACGACGTTTGATCGCACGAATTGTAACCGAAAACGTCCGAAAAAACTCCTAAGGCCAAGCAATGGCAAAAGACCCTTCATGGAGGGATGGTTTTGTCATTTCATGAAAAATATTTAGGGGTGTTTTGGTCACTAATTCCAAAAATGAGATTAATATTTTTATTCATTAAATGTCGAATTTCCAACAATTCTAGAGGTTTTTATCTATCCACCAATGTTTTGAGGTTACTCTGTATAAGCAAAGTGAAGTCATTTGTTAATGAGTTTTGAAAATCAATGATAAGAGCTTGAGAATTATAACAGTTTAAGCTTTTTCTTTTGCTTTGATCCCAAACCCAAAACTCAAAGAGAGAGGAGGGAGAAACAATTCCTAGAGAGAGAAACTATTCCTAAGAACTCTTCACTCCTTAGAAACCCAAAATTCCTACTTTCTAGAACTCCACACTCCCTACTCTATACACTCTAGCTCCCATACACTTTGGGATTTCTAACTCCCAATTCTACTCCAGACACCGCACACCTTACTTTAGCTTTCCTACACCCCACTCTGCTCCATACACCATAGCCTATCCTATATACCATAGTATTCCTACACGTCACCCTACTCCATACATCCTAACCTGTACCATCCTTCATAGCATCTATACACCCTACCTTCTATACACCAACCTAACCCATACATCATAGCTTCCATGCACTTTACCTAATTCTAACCCACCTATGTTTATACACCTAGAACCTAGACCCTAGCCTCGACCCCCAAGGACTAAGACCTCACTCCATGGTGGATGCAAAAGGGAATCTTGAAGGTGCAACTCTGCTCGAGCCCATTCTAGGTCCACTCTCTCTTCTCTTTCTCTTTCTCTTTCTTCACTCTCTTTCTCTCTCTCTTCTCTCTCTCTCTTTCTCGTTTTTCTCTCTTCTCTCTCTCTTTCTCTCTCTTCCACGCGGACCCAAGGCGGGTTGGAGCCCCTTTTTCTCTCTTTCTCTCCTCACTTAGACCCAGGGCGGGCCTGAGCTTCCCTCACTCTCTCTCTCTCTTTGCTCTCTTACTCTCTCTCTCTTTTTCATTCTCTGTCATTCCCTTACTTTCTCTCTCTCTCTCTTGTTTGGTTCACGGACCCATAACATAGGCGGGTCTGCCCCCCCCCTCTCTATTTCTCTCTTACTCTCTCTCCCCCTCTTACCCAGATGCATGAACCCGCGCCCTAGGCGAGTCCGGCTCCCCCTCTCTACTCTCTCACCATCTCTCACCCTTTTTCACCCCCTTTGATTCACGGACCCGTGCCATAGGCAGGACCCCTCTACCCACCTCTCCACTCACTTCTACCTATCCCCCAAGACATTCGGACCCGCGTCATAGGCAAGTCCATCTTCCTTTAATCTCTCTAACTCTTTTTCTCTCTCAATCTAATATATCTCTCTCTCACTAACTCATAGTCTCATCTCTCATTCATTCAATTTTTTTATTTCATCATTTCTTTATTCTCTCTATTTACTCATCTCTTCTCACACCCTTGAGCACTCGAGTCGGGTCTTCCTGAGATAGTGCCTTAGGGTTCTAACCCTCGGATTGCTTCTCTAACCATCAATTCACATAGTGTTGATGAGTCGTAACAGATACATATTCTATTGCTTTCGATCACTCGAGTTAGAGTCATCATGAGATATCTTTTCTTAGAGTTTTAACCCTAACACTACTCTAACCATCGGGTTACATAGTGTTTGAGCTGTGAGAGATTTCTATCTCTTTCACCCTCTTTCACTTTCTTCTCTTCTCTCCCTTGATCACTTTTAGGTGGCTCTTTGGGTTAGTGACATAGTTACAGGCCAAGTTGCATAACTCCACTTTCCAAATCCTCCGGGTACCAATGCTTTTAGCTTGGTGCTTTCCCTTGTCTCTAGTAATACCTCTTAGGAGAAGTTATGTTAGGAGTGCCTGATTCTCAGTCATTCCTTCACTTCTTCTAGCTCATCTTCTTATTCTTCTTCTTACCTCTAAACCAAACTCTCATCAACCCACTCTTATTTTTCTCTTTCTTACCTATCTTTCTTACCACTCTACCTTCAAAACTAGAACCACTAACCCATAAGTGCACTAAGAGGAGGTTACCATAGGCAAATTCTATCAGTAGTCTTTTAGTGAGAATCTAAGTGAGATATTGAGTTTAGAGAGGGAGCTGAATTCAAACCGTGCTGATAGACAGCCGAAGGGCTTTCATAATTGATCTAAGAGGGCTACTGCTCAGACGCATCACATGAATTTAACTGCGGTGCCCGGATGCATCCCATGAACTCAACTGTGGTGAGGTAGGTGTTTGAGTCTAGCTCTTTATCTCTTTAAAATCCTCTCAAGATTGAAAATATCTATCCACACGTGGCACACGAAGCGGACACATGCACTCGGGTCGAGTGATTTTCCGAGAGGGTGTTCATTTAGCCTGATTCCCCTAGGAAGCCCGAGTGAGGTAAATCTAGGCTCGACCATGTGGATGCAGGCAATTGTCGAAACACATAAATTTTTGTGTTTCTGTTCTTTTATTTTTCTGCACTATTTTTCTTTCCTTTATTTTTGTTAAACCTTGGTTTTTATCATCTACATTATTCTCTAAAAATGTCTGCTACACTGTAGGAGTGGTGGGTTCAAGTTTTGCTCGAAAAAAGTCTTGAATCCTTTCATTAATAATCCAATTCTAAAATGACAGTTTTTTACTTCATTCCCATATACATGACACAAAAGGGCATGTTAGGATCAGGTAAGAATTGGATTCAACATCATGTTCAGAAAATAAACACACATTTGTAAGGACCATTCCCCTTTTCCTCAATTGTTCAGTTGAAAGAGCTTGATCATGTTGCAATAGCCATAAGAATGTCTTAAGTCTCATGGGAGATTCGATAGACCAAACTTTGGTTTTTTTGCTATTTACATATCTATCCCTAGTGAGGAGGGAGTACAAAGATTTGACTGCAAAACTTCCTTTGGGGTTTAAGTTCCCAAATTATTAGAGGGTGTGGTTCTTATAAGGTTGCAACCTTAAAAAATCCACTTAAGTCACATCTCCAAATTTTAATATAACATGTAATTTTGGTATAAAAAGTTCTTAGGAGTATCTTAAAATCTATTTTTATATCTACGTATATAATTTAAACTCCAAAAATTGTTAAAATCAAGTAGATCTATAAACATATGAAAATCTTGAAAATGGACGGTCTAGATAATGTGTTGCAAGATGCACTATTTCTAGGACTCACAATCTTCTTCTTCTTCTTTTATCATATTAATACGTCTCAATGTCAAGATGATCAATTAGAAGGTTTTTCAACATTAAAACAACATTTTCCAATGGATTTTTGAGGTGTCTTTAATTCTATATTTTATAGTTGCAACCTTATATAAACGTTTTCCATTATTATATTCACCTTTCTTGGATAAAAGAAAAAAGAATGAAGGTCTTCCATTCCCGCTGGGAATTGCTGCTTGTTAACTCCAGTGTTTAAAAGATCAGCTAATTTTAAAAAAATTGGCCTACTAACTCGGGATTAGTCACTGGCCTCTCCCGAACTGGCCTGATTCCAATGGTTGTGTACGTAAGAATTTTTTTTCAGTGCACAAATCGGCCGACTAATCGGACCAATCAGCACTAATCGGCTTATTAGTGTACTAATCGACTGATTAGTGCACTAATCGGCGACAGTGCAAAGTCTGCAAAGTTGTTCTTACAACATTTTTTTATATTTCTCCTTTTTTCTCTTTTCTTTTATTTCTTGACTTAATTTTTTATATATTATTAAAAAAAATTGACAGAGTTTCTATGTGGCCAACCCTCATATTGTAGAACTGTGGGCTTGAAAATAGATATATTATTTAAATTTAATTTGATCCTAATTTTTAAAGAATATATAATTCTTAACATGGAGATCATGAATATGAAATTGAAAATTAAAAATAATAATTATATTAAAAATACATTTGGACCGTTAGTTACAATTGTTTTTAGATGGACCACCTATTTGCATCCATCTTTAAGGTGGATATTTTATTCCTCTGAAACCCATATTGTAGAAATACGATCCAGCCCGCATGAAATAATTTTTCCAAATTCTTTATTTGCTAACTACAGGGTTTGCTGCCATGGGCAAGTAGACTAAGATGTAGGGTGCTACGCCCGTAAGACCTTCAACTCGGGGAGATATAAAATTTATTCATTGTTCATCAGATTTGATCTTCAATCTAGTATCTACACCACCAACCCCGAGGGCACATAGAAAAAGATATGAAAGAGAGATGGAAATTAATCAAAATTGTCACAAAGAGATGAACAATTTTATATTTTACCTATATTTTTAATTGAATTCCAAAATACCCAGAAAACAAACGTCGTCTTGAGTTGAAATACTATACTATTTTATAAAATTATAACATATTATATAATATATTTATAGTTGTTTTATTAATGTAATATTGTATAGTATATATTGATTATATATTATATATAATATATTACTATATATTTATTTGTATTGATCATTGAAAAGTATTGCTACAAGTGCCTAATCATTTTCTTTGAAACCCAATTATGCTTATAATATTTATTTTTTATTTTTTTAATGTGACTATAAAAAAACAATACATGTAAATTTTTAAACATATTTCTACAAATTTTTTGAGATTTTTACCAAAATTGTATTTTTCAAAATAAAATGGCACACTAATCGGCCGATCCAGTAAGAATAGGTCGGACTAATCAGATCAGGTCAAGATTGATTAATCGGGCGATCCGTTGTTTTGAACACCGGTTAACAATATTGAGAGTCATGTTCTAAAAGAATCGTTGACCTATACGACATACCATTTTTGTTTACTGCTCTGTTATATAGATGTAGGATCTAATTCTTAAGGCCCAAGCCATTTTGAAGACCGCAATTGAGTTTTGTGGCCTTCATCAACGAGGATTCTAGATTCTAGCATGTGAAGTGAATAGATTTTTACCCATTAAACGATATATTTGAAAGCCTTGACTAGCAAATTTGGGATCTTGGTCCAATGGTTTAAGGTGAATTAATGTAGCGGGACCCATCACTCATTATTTCCTAAACATATGATGCGAGGAAAGTGATAGAAGAAAGGGTGCGGTTTGTATAGAGCCTAGGCTTTAAACAATCAAATTAGAGCCTACCTTCAAATAGAGTCGAGAAATGTGATTTGAATATTGGAAATCTTTGTGATAGCTTTAAAATATATTTCATATTTATTTGCAAAGTTTAAAACTTCAAAAATAGTGTAGATCGACAGATCTATGAAAACTTGAAAATCTTGAAAATTGACAGTCCAAAAATGTGTTACAAAATATAGTAATTTTAAAATTGAAGTCTACTTTTTTCTCATGTCCATGCTTCTTGATGTCGAAATTATCAATTTGAAGATATTTGGGCAACAAAATAACCTCTTCTAATGAAATTTTTGTGGTAGGCTCCAATTTGATATTTTAGATATTCGGCTCTATATAAACTTTTCCTTTCTTTAAAACCACAGAGCTACAGTCATCATTTATTGTACGATTTGAATTCCATCCAGAGGTTAAGGGTTTCGAGCTCGACACGAGCCTCGATCCCTCTTAGTGGTCGGAGTTATAATGGATCCTGTATATTGGAGTTGGCATAGGTGCATAAAGATCATGTATATTGGTGTTGGCATGGTTGCACCTGAAAAAATTTTAATTATCTTTGTTTTTTGGGGACAAACTTCATTGATTTGATCCAGTTTCAAAACCCGGGGATTTTCGACCCGGTCGTTGATCTAGACACAGAATTAATCGGAACGAATTGGTGCCAGAATAATATGGCTCCTGGTTTGCTTTTCTCCTATATTCCCCCTTTGCATTTTTTCTTTTTTCTGTTTTTTTTGTTTCCTTTAAGCCTATCTAATGTTTCATGTGGTGCCCCTAAACCACCATCCTAAAAGCCCCTATTTTAATTTTTATTTTATTTTTTTTATTTTTGAACTTTTTTTTATCACTGATCCAAACGATTCGAGAAAGATCTGAATCACCAATCCAACCGATTCAAACTAGGATTGGGTGGACGATTTGCACTACCGATCCGTTATTTTAAACATTGATTTGAACCCTAAACTCCTCCATCGAAACTCCGGCATCTACTCAAGTCAAAGTCTAGAGAAATTTTGAGGACATGCACTTTTCCTTGGTAGGTAGTGGGTATTATCCCCATACATTTCAAACAATAATAACCGTTGTTTAGAAACTTGGACCAGTGGGTTGAACTAGTCACCTATTGATCTAATTGGAATAAAAAAAATAACTGTAAAAAGTTAAGAAAAATACATGCAATGATAAAAACAAAACCAAAATCGTTAGTAAATTTCAAGGTTTAAAAATCTGGACCAGTGTCTCGAATCGGTCACACCCATATCCATGTCGAATCAAAGAATTGGTGGATCTGATCGGAGAATCGATGGAATCGGTAATTTTTATCTCTTTTTTTTTTTCAAAAAATCACTATAAACTAAAAATAGTATTATTTTAGTTTCTAAAAGAAATTAGGAGTGGTGCATTATGTACTTTCATTGCTTATAAAAGTAGGTGAATACTGACATACTAATTTCCTATCTGGATTTATAATTAATAAATAAAATACACGATTTAGTTATCAATATATAATTACTAATTATAATAAACATGATTCAAGCATTTCTATATAACAACTTAACACAATTCAAAATTATATCAAACTTTTATTGTTGTATACAACAAGTTATTGTAACAATAATAAATTAACAATAAATTAACAATAAATTATTTTTTAATATTTGTAAAAGTTAAAATATATTATTTAAAAATCTAATCTAGACGAAAAAGGAAATAACATAATCTAAATAAAAATAATAATTTGTTAAATAAAATAGCAATTTAATATATTAAATTATGTGATGTTTTAATGTATTTATAACAATAAAAATTTCAATATAGCAATAATAATTTTAATATAATTATCTTATTTAATAACATAATCTATATAAAAATAATAATTTGTTAAATAAAATAGCAATTTAATATATTAAATTATGTGATGTTTTAATGTATTTATAACAATAAAAATTTCAATATAGTAATAAAAATTTTAATATAATTATATTAAATAACTTAACAATTTTTATATGATTATATTCAACATAATAATATTCAATTAATTTGAATGTGATCATATTCATGTAACTAAAATTTTATAGTAGATTACTAGAGAGAGAGAGACACGCTGAAGT
This sequence comes from Amborella trichopoda, assembly GCF_054954075.1. Classification (NCBI taxonomy): domain Eukaryota; kingdom Viridiplantae; phylum Streptophyta; class Magnoliopsida; order Amborellales; family Amborellaceae; genus Amborella; species Amborella trichopoda. Next base: position 33,196,471 of record NC_142340.1, read on the forward strand.
ATTTGGGTGGGGGTGTAATATAAGCAAATTCAGAAATTGTAACAAGATATAAAAGATAGGAAAGTAACAAGATAGGCAAGTGTATCTTGCATATAATTATCACTTGTTAATTTTGTTTTGGCCACCGATCCACTTTTTAATAATATTTACATAATTATATTCATTCAACAAAATAATATTAGGGTTATTTTAATGTATTCTTATTCACATAATTATAATGACATAAGTTTAACATAATTATATTATGTTAAACTTATGTGTAATTTGTCTTTTATATTTATGTATAAGTCAAACTTACTTATATGTACTTTATTTTCATAAATTATAAGAAATAAAAATGAGTATAAAAAAAGTTATTTATGAAAAAAAATTTATTTAGAATGACATCAAACATTTATTAATTATCTTTACTCGCCAAAATTGTAACAACCTAACTAACCATAATATAATTCATTGAAATTGAAATTATCGGTCTATATTTTATGCTCATTTACTATGCAAATAATAGTAAATTTGAAAAAAAAATTATAATATCATCTAATTTAAAAACCTAATTTACAACTATAACAAATATAATATATTATATAATTTATATTATAAATAATATTCATAAATAATATATAAGATTTGGTTATTAATGTGACAATTTTAATAATATTATATAATTTATAATTTAAATAATGTTCATAAATAATATATAGGATTTGATTATTATTAAAATAATCACATTGTATAATTTGCAATGTAAATAATACTCATAAATAATATATAAGATTTGGTTATTAATGTGATTAGCATAATTATTAATTATAATATTACTATAATATTTTAAACACGCGTATCCATTTTTTAAAGAAATTTTCCACGCACAATGCGCCTTTATAAGTTTGCGCATCTCAATAAAGGAACTAAAAGTGGGCAATTGTCTAACACCGAAAGTTTGAGGGAGAATTGATTGCTATAAATGGGTTCAGGCCCACATTAACAGTAGCAGCTGGTAAATGAGGTGTTTGGTAAGGTGTTAATGGCTAAGATAAGGCATCCATGTGATGTCATAAAGATGGGCTAGTGCAATGGATGACATCACTCTAGGATGTTGATACATGACTATCCGAACTGTTTAATACTCAGGATCCGCCTGATTCCGAATTTTTTTCTTATTTAAAATATGTTGTTACAACTTCTTTAGATTGACATCTTTTTTTTTATTTAAAATATGTTGTTACAACTTCTTTAGATCGACAACTTTTTCTTATTTAAAAGATCTTGTTACAGCTTCTTTAGATCGACATGGAACATTTTAAACTAATTTGGTGAAACAACGAGCGTTTTCTTATTTAACACTCTGCATATTCATCGATACATGAATGTCTGAATCTTGTTTAATACTCAGATTCATGATCTACCCGATTCTAAGATAAGGCATCAATGTGACAACATTGAGTTGGGCTAGTGCAATAGATGACATCAATCTATGATATCATACTTTGCATATTCATCGATACATAAATATCTGAATCTTGTTTAATACTTAAATTCAAGATCCGCCTGATTCCGGACTTTTTCTTATTTAAAATGTGTTGTTAGAGCTTTTTTAGGTCGACATGGAACATTTTAAACTAATTTGGTGAAACAATGATTGTTTTCTTATTTAATACTCATATTCGTCGATACATGAATATCTGAATCCTATTTAATACTCAGATCTAGGATCCACCTGATTCCAAACTTTTTCTTATTTAAAATATGTTAGAGATTTTTTTTATCGAGACGGAATAATTTGAACTAATTTGGTGAAACAACGAGTGTTTTCTTATTTAACAGGTAAGATAATGCATCAATGTAATGTCAATAAGATGGGCTAGTGCAACGGATGTCATCACTCTAGGATGGCGATACATGAATATCCAAACTGTTTAAAACTAGGGATCCGCCTGATTTCAGACTTTTTCTTATTTAAAATAAGTTGTTACAGATTCTTTAGATTGACATCTTGTTCTTATTTAAAATATGTTGTTAGCTTCTTTAGATCGACATCTTTTTTTTATTTAGAATATGTTGTTACAACTTCTTTAGATCGACATGAAACATTTTGAACTAATTTGGTGAAAGAACGAGCGTTTTCTTATTTAACACTTTACATATTCTTCGATACATGAATATCTGAATCTTGTTTAATACTTAGATCCATGATCCACCCGATTCTAAGATTAGACATCAATGTGACAACATTAAGTTGGGCTAGTGCAATGGATGACATCAATCTAGGATGTCATACTTTACATATTAGTCAATACATGAATATCTGAATCTTGTTTAATACTTACATCCAGGATCTGCTCGATTCTGAACTTTTTCTTATTTAAAATGTATTGTTAGAGCGTTTCTAGACCAGCATGCAACATTTTGAACTAATTTGGTAAAACAACGATTGTTTTCTTATTTAATATTACGCATATTCATTTATACATGAATACCCGAATCCTGTTTAATACTCAGATCTCGGATCCGCCCGATTCCGGAGTTTTTCTTATCTAAAACATGTTGTTAGAGCTTTTTTTTAATGTCATTGAATATTTTGAACTAATTTGGTGAAACAACGAATGTTTTCTTATTTAATGGCTAAGATAAGGCGTCAATGTGATGTCATTAAGATGGGCTAATGCAATGGATGACATCACTCTAGAATGTCGATACATGACTATCCAAACTGTTTAATACTTAGGATCCGCCCGATTCCGAATTTTTCTTATTAAAAATATATTGTTACAGCTTCTTTATATTGATATCTATTTTTTATTTAAAATATGTTGTTACAGCTTCTTTAGATATTTTGAACTAATTTTATGAAACAACAAGCATTTTCTTATTTAACACTCTGCATATTCGTCAATACTTGAATATTTGAATCTTATTTAATACTCAGATTCAGGATCCACCTGATTTTAAGATAAGGCATCCATGTGACAACCTTAAGTTGGGCTAGTGCAATGGATGACATCAATCTAGGATGTCATACTTTACATATTAGTCAATACATGAATATCTGAATCTTGTTTAATACTTACATCCAGGATCTGCTCGATTCTGAACTTTTTCTTATTTAAAATGTATTGTTAGAGCGTTTCTAGACCAGCATGCAACATTTTGAACTAATTTGGTAAAACAACGATTGTTTTCTTATTTAATATTATTCATTGATACATGAATATCCGGATCTTGTTTAATACTTAGATCCCGGATCCGCCTGATTCCAGAGTTTTTCTTATTTAAAACATGTTGTTAGAGCTTTTTTTGAACGTCTGGAACATTTTGAACCAATTTGGTGAAACAACGAATGTTTTCTTATTTATTGGCTCAGATAAGGCATCAATGTGATGTCATTAAGATGGGCTAGTGCAATGGATGACATCACTCTAGGATGTCGATACATGACTATCCGAACTGTTTAATACTCATGATCCGCTCGATTCCAGACTTTTTCTTATTTGAAATATGTCGTTACAGCTTCTTTAAATCGACATCTTTTTCTTATTTAAAATATATTGTTACAACTTCTTTAGATCGACATGGAATATTTTGAACTAATTTGGTGAAACAACAAGCGTTTTCTTATTTAACACTTTGCATGTTTCGTAGATACATGAATATTTGAATCTTGTTTAATACTCAGATCCATGATCCGCCTAATTTTAAGATAAGGCATCAATGTGACAACATTAAGTTGGGCTAGTGCAATGGATGACATCAATCTAGGATGTCGTACTTCACATATTCATCGATACATTAATATCTTACTGTTGTTTAATACCTACATTTAGGAACCACCCGATTCCAGACTTTTTCTTATTTAAAATGTGTTGTTAGAGCTTTTCTAGATCGACATGGAACATTTTGAACTAATTTGGTGAAACAACGAGTGTTTTCTTATTTAACGGCTAAGATAAGGCATCAATGTGATGTCATTAAGATGAGCTAATGCAATGGATGACATCACTCTAGGATGTCGATACATGAATATCCGAACTGTTTAATATGCAGGATCCGCTCGGTTCCGGACTTTTTCTTATTTAAAATATGTTGTTATAGCTTTTTTAGATTGACATCTTTTTCTTATTTAAAATATGTTTGTTACAACTTCTTTAGATCGACGTCTTTTTCTTATTTAAAATATGTTGTTACAACTTTCTTTAGATCGATATGGAACATTTTGAACTAATTTGATGAAACAACAAGCGTTTTCTTATTTAACACAATGCATAATCGTTGATACATGAATATTCGACTCTTCTTTAATACTCAGTTCCAGGATCTGCCAGATTTTAAGATAAGGTATGAATGTGACAACATTAATAAGTTGGGCTAGTGCAATAGATGACATCAATCTAGGATGTCATACTTTGCATATTCGTCGATACATGAATAACTGGATCCTATTTAATACTTAGATCCAGGATCCGCTCGATTCCGGATTTTTTATTATTTAAAATGTGCTGTTATAGAGTTTTTAGATCGCAGTGGAACATTTTGAACGAATTTGGCGAAACAACGAGTGTTTTCTTATTTAATACTCTGCATATTCGTCGATACATGAATATCTAGATCCTGTTTAATACTTAGATCCTGAATCCGCCCGATTCTGGACTTTTTCTTATTTAAAATATGTTGTTAGAGCTTTTTTTGATCGACATGAAACATTTTGAACTAATTTGGTGAAAGAACAAGTGTTTTCTTATTTAAAATATGGTGTTAGAGCTTTTTTAGATCGACATGAAATACTTTGAACTATTTTGGTGAAACAATGAGTGATAAATTGAAGATTTTGAACTAATTTGGCTAACATAACGCATCAATGTGATGATATTAAGATGAGGTGTATGGTAAGGTGTCAATGGCTAACATAAAGCATAAATGTGATGACATCTATTAAGAAGGCCTAGTGCTCGATTGATAAGTGCCCAATGGATGACATCAATATGGGATGTCATACTCTTTATATTCGTTAATACATGAATATCTGAATCTTATTTAATACTCAGATTTAGGATCTACCTGATTCCGGATTAAGAGGTCACTTAATCTGTTTAATACTGGAAAACAAAGGGGAAATAAAATCAATATTAATGACTTTTTTCTTATATTTAAAATATGTTGTTAGAGTTTAGATTGACATGGAACATTTTGAACTAATTTGGTTAAACAACGATTGAGAAATTGAAGATTTTCAATTTCGGGTAAAAAATTGTAGAATTTCAAAACTAAATCTCATCTAACAAAGGTTTTGATTCAACAAATCATGATCTAGATTCATTGACATTGAGTCGCAAAATTCTGGTTCATTCCCTTCACGACCGCCATATGCCCCCCTAGATCTCTATGTTATGGTAGCAAACTGCTCTTACCACCTTGTTGGTATGCCCAATGGAACTTGCCAATCTGGGATGTCATACTCTGTATATTCGTAGATACATGAATATTCAAATCCTGCTTAATACTCAGATCCAGGATCGCTCGATTTCGGATCAAAGAATCACTGAATCTGTTTAATACTGGGAAAAAAAAGGAAAAAAATCAATATTAATTGCTTTTTTTATTTAAAAAATGTTGCTAAAGCGTTTTTAGATCGACATGAATGGAACATTTTGAGCTAATTTGGCGAAACAACAAGTGAAAATCGAAGTGAGAAATCGAAGATTTTCGATTTCGGGTAAAAAATTGTAGAATCTTAAAACTAGATCTCATCGAACAGAGGCTTTGATTCAACAAATCATGATCTAGATTCATTGATTGTGAGTCGCAAATTCTAGTTCATTCCCTTTACAACCGCCAAATGCTCCATGGATTTCTATGTTATGGCAGCAAACTGCTCTTACCACCTTGTTGGTTGTTCCTGCAGTATTTTGCATGTCCACCAAGAGGCCAACTTGGCGGCTAAGTACCTAGCTAAAAGTGTTGAAAATCTCTCTGATGCCACAGTTTGGCATGCCCGGCCACCTGACTATCTTTTTTCTCTTATTTCTTTGGATATGGCTAGGACTATACATGGTAAGGTGTCAACGGCTGACATAAGGTGTCAGTGTGATGACAACGGCTAAGATGGACTAGTGCCCAATGTTTTGAAAGCGAATCCCAAATTCTGGTTCATTCCCTTCATTATCGCCATATGCCTCCCTGAATCTCTATGTCATGGCAGCAAACTGCTCTTACCACCTTGTTGATTGTTCCTACAGTATTTTGCATGTCCATCAAGAGGCCAACTTGAAGGCTAATTACTTAGCTAAAAGTGTTGTAGATCTCTCTGACGCCATGGTTTGGTGTGCCTAGCCACTTGACTATCTTTCTTCTCTTATTTCTCCAGATATGGCTAGGACTATACATGATAAGGTGTTAGCCGCTGACATAAAGTGTCAGTGTGATGACAACTGTTAAGATGCGCTAGTGCCCAATGTTTTGAAATGTTTATGGAAATTACCCTAAAAAAAAGTCAAAATGGTGACGTGCCAATCTGTGATGTCATACTCAGCATATATTGCATATTCATGATGTCATCACACCAATTCTACTGATTCTACAGAGTAGAATTGCCAAATCCCGTTTAATACTTAGATTTGCGATGGATTGGGTGATATCCGATCCGGATCGTCCAATTTCAGATCGGGTCACCGATTTTTAAAGCACTGGTTTATTTGAATATATCTGTAATAAAAATCAACAAGAATACTAAAGGAAGAAAAACAAGGAAAAAAAATTGCAAAAACAATGACAAGCAAAAAATCAATCTTAATGATTTCTTATTTTGATTTAAAAAATGTTGTTGGAGCTTTTTTAGATCGACATAAATAGAACATTTTGAACTAATTTGGTGAAACTACAATTGAGAAATCAAAGATTTTTTATTTCGGGTTAAAAATTATAGAATTTCAAAACTAGATCACATCGAACAAAGACTTTGACTCAACAAATCATAATCCAAATTCATTGAAAGTGAGTCGCAAATTCTAGTTCATTCCCTTCACGACTGCCATATGCCCCTTGGATCTCTACATCATGGCAGCAAACTGCTCTTACCACCTTGTTGAGTTTTCCTGCAGTATTTTGCATGTCCATCAAGTGGCCAACTTGGTGGCTGACTACCTAGCTAAAAGTGTTGTAGATCTCTCAGACACCACCGTTTGGCATGCCCATCCACCTGACTGTTTTCTTCTCTTATTTCTTTGGATATGGCTAGGACTATGCATGGTATGGTGTTAGAAGGCTAACATAAGGTGTTAGTGTGGTGATAACTGCTAAGATGGGCAAGTGCCCAATGAAACTCACCAATCTGTGATTTCATACTCTGCATATTTGCCGATATATGACCATCACACTGATTCTACACAGCACAATTGCCGAATCCAAGTTACTACTTAGATCTAGGACGGAACACTGATTCTATACATTAGAATTGTCGAATCCTATTTAATACTCAGATCTAGGATCGCCTGATTCCAGATTAGGTCACCGATTTTTAAAACATTGGTTCATTTAAATAGATCTCTAATAAAAATCAACAACAAAAGTTAAAATAAAATATTAAAAAAAAGGAAAAAAAAGGCAGGAAAAAACCAATCTTAATGACTTTTTTTTTTGTTTTAATTTAAAAATTGTTGTTAAAGCTTTTATATATCGACATGAATGAAATATTTTGAACTAATTTGTTGAAACAATGAGGGAGAAATCAAAGGTTTTCGATTTTGAGTTAAAAGTTGTAGAATTTCAAAACTAAATCTCTTCGAACAATGGCTTTGATTCAATAAATCATGATCTAGATTCATTGAAACTGAGTCACAAATTTTGGTTCATTCCCTGCACGACCGCCATATGCCCCCCCTGGATCTCTACGTCATAGCAACAAACTGCTCTTACCACCTTGTTGGTTGTTCTTGCAGTATTTTGCATATCCATCGAGAGGCCAACTTGGCAGCTGACTACCTAGCTAAAAGTGATGTAGATATCTTCATGCCACAATTTGGCGTTCCCGGCCACTTGACTGTCTTTCTTCTCTTATTTCTTCGGGTATGGCTAGGATTATACATGGCAAGGTGTCAGTGGTTTATATAAGCTGTCAGTGTGATGACAACTATTAAGATAGGCTAGTGCCCAATTTTTGAAATTTTTTCCCAAATTACCCTAAAAAAGAAGTCAAAACGGTGACATGTCTCCGATTTCTAATGAAACTCGCCAATATGTGATCTCATACTCTACATAATCTCAGATTTATCACGTCATCGCGCCGAGTCTACTAATTCTACACAATACAATCGTCGAATCTCGTTTCATACTCAAATTCGAGACGGAATGGATGATATTAGATTCTGGTCGCCCAATTCCAAATCGGGTCACCAATTTTAAAACACTGGTTCATTTAAATAGATCTGTAATAAAAATCAACAACAAAAGTTTTTTTTTTGTTTTTTTTTTTAAAAAATAAAATAAAATAAAAAAGAGCAAAACAAAACAAATGGAAAAAAATGGCAAAAGCAAAAAATCGATCTTAATGATTTTTTTATTTTGATTTAAAAAATGTTGAAAGTGAGATACAAATTCTAATTCATTCCCTTCATGACCGTCATATGCCCCCCTTAGATCTCTACATTATGGCAAGAAACTGCTCTTACTACTTTGTTGGTTGTTCCTGCAGTATTTTACATGTCCATGGAATGGCCAACTTGGTGGATGACTACCACCCAGCTAATAGTGCTGTAGATCTCTCTGACATCACGGTTTGATGTACCCAACCACCTAACTATATTTCTTCGAATATGGCTAGGAGTATACATGAAGAAATTGTAACACAAATTTTGTATTCTTTATTATTTTCTTCTCTATTAATGATAAATAGATAGGGGCCCAAATTCTCATTGATTTACCCAAAAAGGAAAAGATATGATGCATGCAAAATATGAGGCTCTAATTATTAGTTTAACTGACTATTTGTTACACAAGAATTCGTACAAACTCTTCTAGTGTAAAACTTGTTGGTGAAACCTTTATTTGTAAAGAGTATAGTATGGTGTCCACATCATGGGGAAGCTAGAAGGGTACGATTGTTAGATTTGGTGATATCCAAAATCACCTTCATAAGGAAACCATATATATTGGGATTGTTATTAATATTGATGAGTTTTCATATTTATTGGGTTTTTCATTTAATTAGATAATTTTAATTATGTAGAAAGTTATCTTTAAAAAAATGTTTCATATGGTTTTAGGATATATTTTAAGACCAAGAAAATATAAAGTAATAATTTTCTATAAAGTTGGGAAGAGATGGGAGCAGTCTTATGCTTTCTTTTATACGTGGATTATTGTACATAGAGAAAATATGTGCCCTATTTGGGTCGAAAAGTTGGACTTTCCTTTAGAGAGAAGTTAGCTTTCAGTGAGAGAAATGGTTTACTCATGCATCACGTAGAGAGATATGTTTTGTTTCTTATAGATAAATGGTTCTCATAAAGATTTTGGGTGGTATCTACTTTGTAGAGAGAAAATTAGTTTCTCATTAATGGTTAACTGAAGTAAAGAAAAAGAAAAACGACATGTGCAGTTGGTCTAGAGAGTAGTTTAAGGGGTTGTTTGACTGAGTTTCATCGATGGTTATTATGATTTCATTTGTATCCCAATAGCTATGATATTAACCCTCATTGGTATGATGGATTTCAGTTTGTTATACTTGTGGACGTAGTTACATCTATGACAAATCACATAAATGTACAGAATTAGTAGTCAATGGATGCATTCTTGAGATTGGTATTAATATTGATGATTTTTTAAGTTATTGAGTTTTTATTTAATTAGATAATTTTTAATTATGTAGGAAGCTATCTTTTTGAAAAATTTCATTTGATTTAAGTTACACTTTAGGACCAAGAAAAAGACATATTTCATTTGGTTTAGGTTAAACTTGAGGACCAAAAAAAACATAAGGTTAAAGCTTCTCATAAAGTTGGAAAAAGATACGGTTTAAGCTTCCATATTTGTTGGATTTTGGTTATTTCAAACCACGTTTAAAATTTGTTGCATTTTGGTTATTTCAAACCACGTTTAAAAGCGGTCCTGATTGGGAATTGTCATAATTGGTCCGGTTCCCATTAAATTTCAGGAACCGACAGGGTCCGTCCTAATCCGGGTATTGAGAATTGTCATAATTGGTCTGGTTCCCCTTATACTTCAGTAACATCAATATCTTCGGCCAGGCCTATATCCGGTTGTGATAGAAAGGACCGAGTGTATAGTTGTTCTATCTTGAAGCACTTTGATAGGGGCTATCTCTATGTTGAACCCCTGTTTGATGGGGGGAACTTTGTTGTGTTTGCACATGGAACCCACTACATATCACGCGAGGCCCCAAGGAATAATTGCCCCGTTAATTTCGGCTCAGCATGCGTATTGCTCACGTAAGACCACTTGAGCAAGTGGGCCTCAAAACCTTTTATAGAGCATCAAGCTCATTAAAATGCTCCATGTGGGACAATTGTCCTACTTTTACCTATCAAGATGAAAATTTTTTATTACTCATGAGATGAAAAGTAGCTCTCTCTTCGCATCTATTTCTCTCTCTCGGCATCCATTTCTATCTCTCCTCTTGGTAAGTCTATCTCTTTCCTAGACATCCATCTCCCTCTCTCTCTACCCTTGATATCCATCTCTCTATATGCAATCAATTTTATATTTCTCTCTCTACAAAACAATCAATTCCATTAAATTTTTCTCTCCCTCTCTCCATCTCTCTCTAATAACAATTTATTTCAACAAAATTGTTTCATATTGCTTTTTTAAAAAGTCAAAATTCTCAAGTTAATATAAAAACAAATAAATAAATTAAGTTATAAAAATTCATTTTATTGTTATGAGTTACATTTTAAATTTTATTTTGACAGTAAAATAAACTTAATAGATAACAAACACTCAATATAAAATGCATTATTAATATTTACATATTTTTAATACAATAATAAACAATTATAATACAATTATTATTTTTTATCAAAAAATTTTAAAATTAAATTTTTTTAGATCCAGATTGCACACGATGTTTTGCGGTGGCCGATCTACATCACCAAGCCCTTTTGTCAAACATTTGTTTCAAACTTTAATCATTACTAACACGCCCATTGTCTACTAGTTCTCCACATTGTATACAATATAATTACTAACCTCTCCATCCCCACGAAGTTTCTATAATAACCAAGATCCCCATGTTTCTTATTTCCCAAGTCGAGGTTTAGGTGCCTTCCGCCTTCCATTATCCCAAGTTGAGGACAAAGTACAGTCCAATAAAAAATGGACATGTGGGCGAGCACAGCCCTACAATAGATGAAGTCGCCCACGTGCTCACCTTTTCTACTTTTACACTCTTTCTCTCTCTCTATAAGTCAATAAAATCAACTATACTTAAGATTCGTAATTATCAATAAAATCAACTATATTTAAGATTCTTAATAATCATCTCACCAATGAATGGCTCAGATTCAATTTCGTTCAATACCACAAAGACCATCGGATCATCCCCACCGACCAAAAACTCTGTGCTCAAGGAAGCTTATTATCCCTGCAAGCCCCATCGCCCACTCCCCTTATGAATTTTGCATATATAGGGCCTCCATTTCTCTCTCTCTCTAAAAGCTCTCATCCCCTCTCCTCTTTCTCTCTCTAAAAGCTCTCATCCCCTCTCTCTCTTTCTCTTTCTAAAACCTCTCATCCCCTCTCTCTCTTTCTCTGTCTAAAAGCTCTTCTCATTGCTCTCTACCTCTCTATCTCTCTCTGAGCTTCTAACAAGACCTCCATTGAGAAGACCTTTGTGGTGAGAATCAGAAGGAGAGAGATGGATAGAAATTCCTTCAACATCTCTTCTGATGCTCTTGCGAAGCCAGAGACTTCTTCGAACAAGGGTCGAGAGGTGATGGCACACCGGACAGATGAAGTCGACGAGAACGCGGAGGCCTTCATCAAGAAGTTTCGACAAAGGTTACAGATCGAACGGCTTGAATCGATCGAGAATTATAAACAGATGCTGGCTAGAGGTACATGAGATCATGTCATAGAAAGGTTCATGGAGTATGTAACTGAAATATTTATTGAAGTGATCAAGTATTTGTCTACAAACTTTTGATGTCGTGATCTGGGTTCTGCAATTGCTTCCCGGGGTTTATTAAAGGCGAGGATTTTTTTTTTATTGTTTTATTTTTTTCGGGGTAATTCGTAATATTTTTCCAATCTTTGTAAGGGGATATTTCTCAGGTTTTTCTCCCAGAATTTCAAAGGGATTGTGAATTATTTTTTTGTGTGATTGTTACTTTGTTTAGTTTTTTTTTTTCTCATATGTTTGTGTTACATTTTTCATGAACATGACTACACTTAGGTGTTCTGTTGTTGAGGCACCATTGGATTGCTGAGCTGAAAGATGAAAATCCCATGGTCCAGAGGGGGTGATATGTATATTAGGCCATTGATACATTTGCACCGTAAAGCCTAGGCTTGGCTATAAAAAGTAGAGTTGCATCTCAGAAATCCATTTCAAAATCTGTTTTTGCCCTTGATTGTGAAATCTCCAAAGTGGTGCAGATCTGACATATTTATGAACACTTGAAAATTGATTTTCAATTGGTAATTTTAGGGTTTTAGATTATCAATTTGAAGGTTTTTCGGCACAAACCACATTTTATTTTGGTGTTTCTTTTTCCTTGCTTAATAGGTGCTCCTCATTTTTTTTTTTTTTGTTTTTTAATCCAAATTATCCTCATATCCAGCTAAGAGGGGTCAGATGTTTCCACTTTGCACATGAGATTCTTGGGTATGATCCTATGTTTGAAAACCGCACAAACATGAAGTAAAAGCTTCAGAAACACAACATTACATGAATACATTTCTATCAAGATCAAATAATTGATTCTCAGAAAGAAATTTATCCTGAAACGCGTCATCCTCCTCTGTGGACCGCTTGAGAGACGAAGCCCCATGAGCCCCACAGTTCCTCCATAAACCAAATCCATTTTTTTGGGATCCCATAAGAGAGAGAAAGAGATATCCATTAAAAAATCACATTAAGGGATCCCATAAGAGAGAGAAAGAGATATCCATTAAAAAATCACATTAAGGAAGTTTCTGTTATGGAAGTTGCGTTTCAGAGGAAAAGAGAAATGGCATCGAATCTGGGTGTTACATTTGGTGGTCATATAGGAGCTAAGCACACCTTTTTGCATAAGTCAAAGGTTAGGACCGTTTCTACGGTACTCCTAAACCATGTGTAGAATCTATCAGCACCAAAAGTTAGGATCGGATTGGAAACTCCTATACCTGCATAAAATCTATCAGTACCAAAAGTTAGGACTGTTTCCGGCCTGCCCCTCTCGAAACCCCGTTTAGGTGGGATCAGCACCAGGCTACGGCCCACGGCCCTTTATAGAAACTAAGCATTGGCACGGAATTGAAGTTCTGTTTTGTTGTTTCGGTATGATGCATAGAGAGAGAGAGGAAATTGAGAGGTAGGATTTCTCTTAGATAAAGAGAAAAAAGGAGGGAGAGATGGTATTGCAATTGGGGTTTGCCCAAAGAAGTCCTCTTCTCCGGCTCTGTTTGCCGAAAGAAGTCCTCTTGTTTGGGACTTTTCTATATCCAACAAATACATTTTTGCGATATTTAGTAAATGAAAAAGTTAAAATAAGGCTTTGGTCTTATAGAAAAAATAAAATAAAATAAGGCTGGACCTCAATTTTCACTAAAACTTGTAGCTCTAGTGTTGGAAAACTCTAAAATTAATCGCTTATCAAATTCGCATCACTTCAGTCAAAGATTTTACATAAATTGAAGCGAAGAGAAGTGTGGTGTGGCCGTTTTGATCAGATTCAGGCTGCTTCACGTTGTTTTGGTCTGCTTCGGGTTTGCTTTGGTTGAAGCTTGTTTTGGTCTGCTTCGGGTTTGTTTGGCTGAAGCTTTGGGCTGCTTTCAATCAGAAAAGAAATACTTATATAAAAGTATTTTATTAATTTTTTTTATTCTTTCCATTATTTTTATATATTATATAAATATCTATTTTATTTATATTAAATTAAAAAAACGTCTGAAGTTTTCTTTCAATTCAGCCGAAGCACTAAATTGCTTCATTTTTTTTCGTCAAATCGAAAAAGACTCAATAGCGAATGACAACATTGGGATACGAAAAAAAATAGAAAAAAGTTTATATAGAGCCGAGACTCTAAACAATCAAATTAGAACGCACCTAAAAAATTTCAGCCAAAACTCTAAACAATCAAATAAGAGTGCACCTAAAAAATTTCACTAGAAGAGGTTGTATTGATACCCAAATATCGTCAAATTGATCATCTTGACATCAAGATGCATGAGAAAAAAAAAAGGATTTCAAGTTTTGGAAATAGTGCGTCTTATAACACATTTTTTGACCGTTTTCAAGATTTTCAAGTTTTATAGATTTGTTCGACCTACACTATTTTTGAAGGCTTAAATTTTATAATTAAAGATGAAAATAGATTTTAAGATTTTCACAAAGATTTCCAGTATTGAAACCACATTTCTTGATACTATTTGAAGGTGTGTTTTACTTTGATTATTTAAAGCTTAAGCTCTATACAAACCGCACCTATAAAAATAAAGACTTCAAGCAAGTTTTATGTTAAACCACATTATCTAGGCTGTATATTTTCTAGTATTCATAGATCTACATCATTTTGGAACATAGTGGAAATAGATTTCCGAATGACTATAGGAGCTTGCATTGCATGTTAGAACGACATTTTTCAGTGAAGTTGAAGGTGGAAATAGATTTTCAAGTTATTATAGGGGCTCGCATGTCGGAACTACATTTTTTAGTGAAGTTCTGAAGTGAGGCTTTACATTTTTCTCTATAAATCCTAGGCCTCATGGAAACTACAACCATCAGTAAATGTTGCTAACCTGCTTTTATCTTTCTCAGAAAGAATTTTTAATTGCTCAATCCCCTAGGTTGGACTTCTTGAGACAAGGATGGTTTTTTTTCAACAACCGAATGCCAAGAAAAACAGTCAAAAGATCACATGATCCCGCGGGTATATCCTCTGGTAAAAAAAACCCAATGCGCCGTACTTTGAGGATCCCAAACGGCAGTCAGCAACCTCAAAAGAAAAAACTTTCGCATTCCGTGCTTCCGAAATGGAAATGTCTTGAGACGGTAGATTGATAGGAGGGTATAGTTTGTATAAGGCTGCAACCTTAAACATAAGGTGCAGCACCAAATTGAGTAATACGAAGAGCTATGCTAAGGTTTCGCGCTCTCTGCTAGGACGAAACAGCCAATCCCACAGACGCCACATCTCTAGCCGCCGCCAGCACCACCACCACCTCTGCCAAGCCGCCCTTCCCCAACTACCACCATTGTGAAGTTTTGCCACAACGCAAAGTCAACCAAAGCTCTTTTCTGGGGGGCCAGATTCAGCCGCAACAAGCCAGATCCAGCGTCTTTCAGGCTAGATCTAGCCTCTAGCAAGCAAGTTCAAGCTCTTTTAAGGGCGCATCCAGCCTTTTGACTACTGACCAAGCCACCTGCAACCATCTTGTGACCAGTGACTGCTTCCCCTCTTCCCTCCCTCTCTTTTTACTTTATCCTCTTCCTTAGCCTCTCTCCTCCTTAAGCTCTTAAGTCACGTTTTTTTACTTTATTTTATTTCTTTTAGTTC
The DNA here is from genome assembly GCF_054954075.1 of Amborella trichopoda. Taxonomy (NCBI): domain Eukaryota; kingdom Viridiplantae; phylum Streptophyta; class Magnoliopsida; order Amborellales; family Amborellaceae; genus Amborella; species Amborella trichopoda. The sequence continues at coordinate 33,212,178 of NC_142340.1, forward strand.
CTTATCTCCGATATTTTTTAGCCGGCATCCTCCTCTTTTGATGTAAGAAGAAAATAACCGCGAACTAATAATAAAAGAAAAAAAAAAAAGTTGAAAGAATATACCTTTTTTCAAAGATATATAAGGAAATCCACCTCAAAGATAATCTTTTCACGAGACCAAATTCTATTCAACTCATTCACTTGCTTTATAAAGAAAGGATTTCTTCCCTTTAAATAGACTTTACAAAAAAAATAAACAAATAAAAAACCCACAATAAATAAGCTCTCTTATCGCTCTATAAAAGTCTGGTACCATTTTCCCTTATCTCTTTCTCTCTCCAATTTCCACATAAATCTCCTCACATGCTTTCCCTATTTTCTCTCTAAATATCACTAACTTCTCCAAAATAGCTCCCTCATTCTCACGTGATCTTTGATTATTCCTAATCTATTCCATAAAATCCTTTCACTTAACAATATGTACCAAAATCTTTCCTCCCCTTAATTATCCTAGCTCACTTCCTATTCTTAAGAAAAATAAACAAAATAATAATAAAATTTAAAATAACGCTACTATTATTTGCATCATTCTCTCCGGGTTGGGAGAAGCTCGACCTCGAGCTTATCGAACTCAAATATTTTAGGAGTCTTCTCAAAAGTTGGTGATGAAGTCCCACCATGACCCTCGGTACTTTTTCTTTAAGACTGATGCAAGACTCTTTGCTACCAACTTGACCCTCGGTACTTTTTCTTCAAGACTGATGTAAGATTATTTGCTTGCAATTGTATTCCAAGAGTAATTGTTGAATACGAGCTTGGGCTGATTATTCCTAACTAGGAATAGGTCCAGCTTCAAAGAAGCACCATTTGCAGTCGATAAACACCTTTGACCATGAAATTTTGAGAGATCGATTTCAATATCAAAATCTTGTGGTCACTCTATAAGATGCGGATTTGGCCTGTAAATTTATTCGTTATGTTTGAAATTAGCAGCCTGGGTTTGTCGTGGAATTACAAATGCAAGATGAACGTGGCTGCGAGCACCTTCTTCACGATGAAGATTGTTCTCCAACCGCTGCAACCTTTGATCCAACTGCTGCATTTCTTGTTCTTCACGAGGAATATTGTTCTCCAACCGTTGCAACCTTTGATCCAACCGTTGCATCCTATAATTCATCTCCTGATTCATCTCACGTACTTCAGTTAAAAAATCCTCTAAGGCCTTAGTCAAATATTTTATAGCTTGTCCCTAATGATCATTCCTAGCAGGAGCATGATTAGCTTGATTAGCTTTTCGTAACATTGTAAAACAAACCGGATATCTTTGAATCTAACTTGTTCTCTGTAAATTAAGATTAACAGGAGCAAGATTAGCTTGATTAACTTATGGTGGCATTGTAAAACAAACCGAATATTTTTTTATCTAACTTGCTCTCTGTAGATGTAAGTTGCTCAGATCTAACTTGCTCTGATACCAATTGATGCAGGGAGAAAATAACACGAGAATAAAAATAATAGAAAAAAAGAAAACAAAAAAAGGATGAAAGAATATACTCTTTCTTAAAGTCTGTAAGGGAATCCACCACAAAAATAATCTCTTCACAAGACTAAATTCTGTTCAACTCATTATCTGCTTTACAATGAAGGGACTTCTTCTCTTTAAATAGACTTTACAGAAAAAAATAAACAAATAAAAAACCCACAATAAATAAACTCTCTTATCTCTCTGTAAAAGTCTCGTACCATTTTCCCTTATCTCTCTCTCTCCAACTTCCACATAAATTTCCTCACATGCTATCTCCCTATTTTCTCTCTAAATCTCACCAACTTCTCCAAAATAGCTCCCTCATTTTCACATGATCTTTGATTATTCCTAATCTATTCCACATAAGCCTCCCACTTACCAATACGTACCAAAATCCTCCCTCTCCTTAATTATCCCAACTCACTTCCTATTCTTAAGAAAAATAAACAAAAGAATAATAAAATAAAAAATTAAAATAACCCTAATATTATTTTCATCATCTTCCTTCGAGAGAGACAGAGAGAGGTCCTTTGGTTGGAGAGGAGGAGGGTTTCTCGTCCCTCTTCTCCCCTTCTCCCTTCCCTTTATGCACTCTTTTGTCCCCTCTTTCCACCCCATTCACCTTCCATCCTATGTCTCTACCCTTTATTGCCCATCCTCTGCTTTCATCCAGGACCTATCCTAATGCTTTCAACCTTCTCCCTCTTCTCCTACTCTGAATTCTTTTTACTTGGGTTAACGCCTAAAAAAGGGATACCGCCTTGGGGGCCAACCACCTTGTTGCTAAACCTCGTTGGCCCTCGAGGTTTATTGTATCTTGCTCAAGGATAACGCCGTAAATAGGGGATGATCAATTGTCGACCTTGATGAACCCTGTGTATTGTGGAAAATTACAATTGCTTGGAAAATTTTCTATGTTTGGTCTCCTCTTTCGTTGCGCATCAGTTTTTCTCTCTTTTCTCTCGTTGCTATTCCCTAGGCTGCTTTCTCTTTGGCTTTTTTACTCTACCACCTCTTTCTTACCCCTTTTTAGCCCTTTTTTCGGCTGTTGGTTGTGCCCCAACCCCCACAACAGCGCTACCAAGTTATGTACGATCTCCTTATGAGCACCGCTAATCTTGTGCAGGTTGGCATTTTCTTCAACCCTGAATTGCAAGGTTATTGATATATGGGTTGTCCGTTATCGAGGGCTTTGATCTGTGGTCTGGTTTGACTGAGTTGCTGGGGAGACTATGGCATGTAGAAGTAGCTTCGTTTGGATTTATTGGGTTACTGAAGTTGCTAGTGATTTTGGGTCCTTTGGTGTTGAGTGTTGCAAGTGTTTTGATGGTTTTGGATAGGTCTCTTTAGGGAGTTGATAGCTTAGCCTCTTTATTTCTTCATCTCTATTTTCTATTGCAATCTTGAGCTTTGCTCTTTATTTTAATGAAAACCATTGTTAACATTCAAAAAAAAAAAATGGTGCAGCGCCAAATTTTATTGTAAGATATAATTTTGGTGTCAATGTTTAGAATGGCTTGGGAATCCATTTGCATTTCAAATTATAAATTTGGGACCTAAAAAATGGTTCAAATTCAATAGATCTATAAACACATGGAAATCTTAAAAATGGGCAGTCCAGTCCAGATAATCTATTTGTAGACACGCCGATCTCAACTGAATAAATTATGGATAGGTTGAAATATCTCAGGTAGACCACCCGAATATTTTAGACCATTCATCCCACCATAAACCTTTACGTAAACCTAGTCTCCACTGACAGACATTGCCCTAATAGGACCAAAGGCACCAACAGGCGAGACAAGGCAAGACAGATTCATAACTACTTGACTTCAAAATATTTTAAGAAGGGAAGGCTCTGCCGTTGCCCCAACAGTTGCCAAAACCATACCAAAAACCCGAATGCAAAACACCAAAAGTACCTCAGTTACAAAGTGGCGACCAGAAGGGACAGATGCCATTCCCAATGGTGCCACTACCACTCCAAACGGTGCCAGACACAAGGCCCCTATGAACATTAGAATGACATTGCCAATGTTACCAGCTCCATTTCAAATACCACCAGGCCCGAAGACCTCCAACAGGCGAGAAACAACTTGGCTGATGAGACTGAGATGAAATACTGACACATCAGACGTCAATACAAACCGTGCTTGTCAAAATGTGATACGCTAAAAATCAGAAGACAATACAACCAAGGTAGCATGCCAACTAGCGTTTGGCAATAGTACAAATGTCGCCAACCATTCAGAACAGCTCCAAGCAGTAATTGGTCCATCGGAACTAGATCAGAGTCACCAGAACATGACACATGTCTAAAACAGAATTTGAAGGCAGACGGATGGTCGTTGGCGCCATTGCCAGTGGTGCGAGATATTTACAAAGCCATATTAATCGCATTAATGAATAATTAATATTTATTGAATGTCATTATTACCGTATTAATGACATACATTGGTCTAAGTGCCGTTGGCGGCACTCCAAACGTTGCCAAAACTCTGATGGTCTGAAATTCACACAAAACTGAAGTACAGGATGTACATGGTTCGTTTTGCCTATAAGTATCTCATTTTCCCTCATACTTAAGGTCTGGATCCTCAGGATTATTGAGCCTAGAATATGTTCAAAACTCATTGATCTTGAGCTCAAGCTTGAGGTTATGAGAAACCCCAAAAGTGAGCCCATTTGAGCATCCATCTTCCCACCTGAACCCTCAAATTCGAAACTAAGCTTCTAACCCTTTCAAGTTACCCTATCAAATCGACGGCACTCCGGATAATCTGACTTTTTGGGCCTTATTCTTCCTATTTTTATTTGCCTTGTTAAAAGCTGAAAACTCAGGATTGACTATGCAACTATTTGATCTGAATCGGCGTCGATTATGGGCATTGAGCCTGGGGGTCCGGCCTAAAGCATTATATTATCTTTTCTTTCACTTTATCTCTTGTATTTATTCTCTTTTAGTTATATTTATGTGTTTTTCCCTATTTTTTCTCTTATTTATGACCCTATTTATCTTCTTTTATTCCTCATTTAATGTAGTTTTTATTACTCGTATTTACCCACCTTTAGCCCTCTTTCCCCCATTTCTCATCTTCCATATTAAATAATTATTTTCTTTGTCTTCATAATATTTATTTATCTTAATTTTTTGTATTTATTTCTCTTCCTCTTTTATGCATTTGGTAATATAGATCACTCCCTCTCTCTCTCATCTCCTTCTTTAAGTATTTATTTTCTTTTCTTCATTGCGCTTATTTTCCCTTGTGAATGGTATTCACTTTTCTCCTCTTTTCTTTTATCTTATGGTTTCGATCTTATTTCTTTTTACCTCCCTCTTTTCTTTTCTCTCTTATATCTATTTCATTTACTCCTATTTTATTTTGTTCAATAGTTTAGTCTCTCCCTCTTCCTTATCGTTTTTTGTATCGATCTCTTTTTTGTTATTTATTACCTCTCCCTATTGTTGTCTTATTCTCACCCTTCCTTATTCCCCAATAGATTTTTCATTCTTCTCTTTTTTTTCTTCTTTAATTAGTAATTCAATCTCACTCTCTCCCTTATTACTCTCTCTTTAATGTTTTATTCCTTCTCCCTCTTTTCCTTTTTAATGTAGAATCCTCTGAACCTCTTTACTTCCATTCTCTCCTTTTCATGGTCTTATCTTATTTATTTAGATATTGCAGGTTTTGTATAGATAGTGAGTTAGATTTCCTAGATTCTATGTTTTTTTTCTTCATGTTCTTTTTGCATATTATAGTTAGATTCTCTACCCCTGTTTATATTGATTTCCCTAGTTTGTTAGTTTATTTGTAGTTATCTTATCTTCTCCCATTTCTAAATCTAATCTTTTGAAATTTTCTTTTTATCTCAAACTCTTTCGAAAATTTTTAAGTTGAGTTCCAAGGTAGAAATAGTAGGGAAGTTGGCTTTGCCGGAGGTCCCAGAGGGATAAAGTCTTAGGACCTGATTCTCCTTCAGAACGTAATTTGATGGGACTCATTCTCTTCCAACTTTGTGATTTGTTTGCACCTGGAACCAAGGCGGGGGCGAAGTCCCTTGCCCGCATTTTCAAGTATAATCAGTATTGCAAGATGCACTATTTTTTAGACTCAAAATCTCTTATATATATATATATATATACTCATACATCTCAATGTCACGATGATCAATTAGATGATTTTTCAACTTCAAAATAATATTTTATTATGGATTTCTTGGATGCACCTTATCATACATTTTAAGGCTGCGACGATATATAAACTGCTTTCATTTTTTAATAGTATTATTTTTATAGAGTAGTTATTTAGTGATTTTGAAATGGATTCCATGATTTTAGATAAATCAAATACTCATGACCTTTATATATTTCTTTCATGCAATCCATTCAGTGTATTTAAAGTTCAGCGTTTCTGATCCAGATCACCGATTTGAATAGAAATTAAGAACAAATCGGTTTTAAGATATTTTGGATCCTAGCCTAGTTCCCCTATAAAACCCCTTATATATAGGGAGAATCTGAGGTTAGCCCGTTAGCCGACAACTACAGTAAACGTCGAATGAATCAAATTGAATTTGGGCCGATCCAATGGTCAATATTGTAATATATATATATATATATATATATATATATATATATATATATATTAGGCTTGTTTAATGTTTTTCTTAGGTCCCTTAAATCTCCACCCTATAAACCTCTATTTTAAATTTTATTTTATTTTATTTATTATTAAAAGTTTCTAGATTACCAATCGAGACTGCTCTACACCTACTATAGATCACCGATCCAATGATCCGACATGAATTTGTGGGTGAGCAATCTGTCCCATCGATTTGGGTTTTAAAACACCACATCCAACAACAAAAAAAAAAAAGATAATCAATTTGAACATGCAAACAAAAGCGTAATGACATTTCAGTTCTCCCAGAACCATGAATAGAAAATTTACATCCACGTGTATAGCAATACCTCTAGACGTTTTTTTTCTATCGTCCATAATTAAGATAGATGATACAATTCTATCAAACAAGCTATCGGATCATACAATTCCAAAAATAAGATGCCTGGTGGGACCCATTCCATTTCATCACCATTCAATCCAATTACGGCACGGTAATAACTACATGTGCAGAGTTAATTGTAACCATATTCATCCCATTATATGAAGCATTGATGACTTATCACAGAAACAACATGATCATAAGGTTTGCCACCAGCTTATCAATGGTTGGTCAATGGTCATGTGAAAGTCATCGGTACATCCCTACCCTTTTTTTTAATTTTTTAAGGATTTTTAGGTTTTCTTTCTAATTTTTTAGGTATTTTTTTAAAAAATTTTTAGGTATATTTCTAATTTTATATGATTTTCGATGCTCTTGGGGAATGTTTTAGGACTTTCCAGATGATTTTCTAAAATTATAGGGGGGGTTTATAATAGACCTAGCTAAGGGGTATGGCTATTTATGGTTTTGGTCTTGGAGTCCTAATCCAACTAGGACAGGGTAAAGAAGTCATTTTTCAAGCTTATCCGGTCTAAACACTATATCAAAAGGTGTTTCTAGAAGTCATGAACCACCTTTGGGCTTGCGAGAGTTGCAGCTATTTGCTCGTGGCCGGACTGGGCCCTAAGCATGTGCACGAATCGCTACCTAAGTGGCCAAGACTCATGCTAGGACCAATTTGTTTTTTTTGTGAACAATTTTGTTTGGACCATAACTCCCTAATCTTAATGGGGATTCAAACGATTCTTAGACCATTTAAAATATTGTGACCTCCTCTATAATGTGGAATCAAATTTGTTCGAATTTGAATTACTTTTGATAGGTCTACAAGGCTATGACTTAGGGTCTTGATTTTAGGTTCTTGGGTGTCAGTTTGGTGTTCGAGTTGGTTTTCTAGGTTTATAAGGCCTAGTGGTACCTAAGATGACTAATTGAGGGTACTAGGATAGATTTTGGATGACATTAGGATAATTATAATGAGTATAGGCTCACTATGGTTCACTAAGATTAGTGTGGTCCTTAGGACTTGAATCTAAAGTTTCTACTAAATCCCTTAGCTAAAATTTCCGCGGGGGGGGGGGGGGGGGGGGGGGGGGGGGTCTACATATAGAAATAGAAAAATGATCCTATAGGACCCTCTCCCAGCCATATGTGTAGGACCTTAAAAGATCACCATTAAATTTGACACGGATCTCCAAAAAAGTCAAGTCTCACACCCATATGATAACTTTTCTAAAGATCCATGCCAAATTTAATGGTGATCCTTTGTGGTCCTACACACATGGGTGGAAGAGGTACTATAGGATCATTACTCATAGAAATATAATAGAAATGGAATGTATAGAGAAACATGTGGTGGTTTAGCGCCAGGGTGCATGGCATTGAAATAAGAAATTCCAGCTCATACCTTGCGTCGCAGATACGATGGAAGGCGCACATTCATTTGCTATGTTGACCCCACATTTTCCTCTATAAATAAGCCATTTTGAGGTTGAATTGAGATAAACATTAGCTTTTAAAGATGACAAGAATTTTAAATAGCATTCATCCACCAGAACATTAGCTTTTAAAGATGACAAGAATTTTAAATAGCATTCATCCACCAGAACCCTGGGAGCCTTAAAAACACTAACCTTAAAAGCCCAACTTTAGGAACTAGAAACCCTAACTTATCCTACAAGCCATTAGCCATTAGTACTCAGAAAAGACTTTCAATTAAACCTGTCCCTATGTTCTAAAGTCTAGATCCATAGGAATCTTTACTCTATCCCAAGCCTTGAAGCTAGAGAGCGTGGATTTATATTCATTCATTCTAAGCTGATAGAGCTGTGACTCCAGGTGTTGGGACGGCTAGCCCGGCTAGGAGAAAGAAAGATTATTTTCCTTTTATTTTATCCATTTTTTCATGTTTTAATGCGTTTCCTACATTTTTACTTTGTCTAGGAATTTTGTTCATAGCTCTTTGCTTTCCATGCATATACAACTGGCGTTGCTGACGATCCAAAGAGGGTTGGATCTCTCTCTGGGATTAGATTACTTTTAGATCGGAACTAGACAGAACTCCATATTTGATTAAACAACTCCATTTAGAGTGAATTAGACTCAGATATGCTCTCAGACTAGCCACATATTCAGCGGTAAACAATTTGGCACCTACTCGAGGACTGTTGAGCAGTTTAGTACACTAAATTTATCCTTGGAAAAGGATCCAAAGACTTTCTTGGTGACTGAAAACGAACCATGAAGCACACGGCAGACTTTGGACCTAGCTAAGTCCATAATTAATAGTAGCACATGGCACAACACCACTTTGCATGTTGTTGTTTCTAGGATACCCTGGAAATTTTTTGAAAGTCCTATGTGCTCTGATTTGCTCATATTGTTTTTGTTCATGGCCTTCGCATCTTAAAAAGTTATTATACAATAGATCAATTTCTTTTAGGTCTGTTTTCCTACGGCTCCGTATACTTCTTGGTACTTTTTAATGTGAAAATTGCTTGTTTGCACTACTTTATTGCGTACACCACTGACTACTTTTTTCCACACATCTTGCAGAGAATTTTTTGGAAAATTGTTTCATTTCTACAATATGCGGTCTAGTGGTATAAAGCATCCATCTAAAGATGTATAGAAATAGGTGGTTCATCAAAAAACAATTGAAACCAACGGTCTAAATGTTTTCTTAATATAATTATTATTTCTAGTTTTCAAATTTTATTTATTTTTTCATATTCATGATCTTCGTATTAAAGATTATATATTCTCTAAAAATCTGGATCAAATTGTATTTAAAATATATATATTTTGCCAAGCCTGCATTTCTACAATATGCCCGCATGCTAACCGTGTAATACTTTTTTCATGCTCCATTTTCTTTTGAGGCTCTTTCTATGATGGAGGTAACTTTTGTATGATAGTCCCCTCTTGAAAAGATTCAGCTGACTCAATTCCACAGCTTTTAAGTTTACTTAAGATAAACTACAATTTGTACACTTGGTTGAGCATTGACTTATTTTTAAGGAACTTATAATCCGAAATAATTTGAAATTAAAAATATCTGGTTACCTAATTCGTCCATTTGGCATTTTATCTCCATCAGGTTCCAAAGGTCATTCGCGAATGACACAGATGTGTGCATGAAGAAATTTTAGAGAGAGGAAAACTCTTTAGGAAAACAATTGTTCTCTATACAACACTTGTGGTAGTTCTTTCATTGTATATATAATGGTAATACGACAGTGCAATATACACTCTCCTATCTTGTTACATTTTCTTCTCAAAAGGTAAGAGCAACATATCTTTCCTCTCTTGTAATATGTATTTTACTATTTTGGAGTTTGTTTATATTACTCCCCCTCAAACTCGACTAGGGAAGCATTTGAAGCTCAAGTTTGAAGTAAAGATCTCGAAAAGCATCTCGTGGGAAATGCTTGGTGATATATCAGCTACTTGATTGCGAGAGGAAACAAAATGAGTGATAAGTAATCCAAGAGAAAACTTTTCACGTACAAAATGATAATCTAACTCAATGTGCTTTGTCCGAACATGAAAATAGGATTAGCCGTTATGTAGAGAGAAATACTATTATTACAAAAAAGTGTTGGTGGTTGAGGAAGAGGCAACCCAATATCCCGAAGAATAAAAGAAAGCCATGTCAGCTCTATAGCAGTGGATGTCATAGAGTGGTATTCCGCTTTAGCACTAAAACAAGCCACAATTGACTGTTTCTTAGTACTCCAAGATATGCAGTTAGAACCAAGATAGGTGCAGAGACCAATGGTTGAACGATAAGTGGTTGGACACCCAACCCAGTCTGTATCAAAGAAGGCATATAACTCAAGGGAACTAGCAAATAATATTCTTATACCACATCATTGTGTACCATTGAGGTAACGAAGAATCCACTTAACTGCCTGAAAATGTGCAATTGTAGGGGCATGCATAAATTGACACACTGTATCCACTCTGTAAGAAAGGTCTAGCCATGTTATAGTTATGTAGTGGAGGGCACCAACAATGCTCCAATAAAGAGATGGATCATGAAATAAATCAAAATTCCCATGAATATTGTTCTTCATTACCATTGGTATTGAAATACGTTTGGCACCGAGCATCTGAGCACGATCAAGAATATCTCGGGCATATTTGTTTTGTGAGAGAAAATTCCCACTTGAAAAATAAGATTCCTCTCCCAAGAAAGTAGTGAAGATGTCTATGATCTTTCATTGCAAACTCCCTTCCAAGTTGGAAAATGAACCAATCTAAAAGATCTGAATTATCACTAGTAACAATAATATCATCAACATATAGGAAAAGGAGAATAGTGCCTTGAGCAGTGGGAGGAATAAATAGATATGAATCAACTATGCTGCAATAAAACCCCAATGATAATAAATATGCACGAAATCGATCAAACCAGGCTCGTGGTGCTTGCTTGAAACCATATAAAGTTCTTTGTAATTTGCAGGCACGATTTGGATATTTTGAGCTCACAAATCCAAGTGGTTGTTTCATAAATATAAATTCCTTAAGAAAGTCATGTCAGAAAACATTTTTCAGATCAAGTTGCTTGATAGGTCAGTGGCGTACAATAGCAATGGTGAGCACAATCCGAATACTAGCAGGCTTAATAACAGAACTGAATGTTTCAGATAAATCTATCGTAGCAACCTGATTATATCCTTTAACAACTAATTTGGCCTTAAATCTTTCTAAACTACCGTCAAATTTTAATTTAGTCTTATAGACCCAATGACAACCAACAATATTCATACCTGAAAGGTGTGGAACTAACTTCCAAGTTGAATTAACATGTAGGGCTTCGATTTCATCTTCCATTGCACGATGCCAGCCTGGATGGCCCAAGGCAGACTTAATGATTTTAGGTTCATAAGGGATAGCTTCAAAAGTAAGAGCACATGAGATTGCTGTCATAGATGGTAGAATTTGAGGTCTTCGAGTACCATCTTGAGATCTGGTGACCATTTGATAACGAGAATGTTCAGAGACTAGTAAAGAATTAGATTGGTTGGTTTCTTCAGTGGCAACATTTTCATCATCATGATTGTGTGATGCATCATCCTAGACATCTTGGATTGGTGTGTAGTGGTGACACCTTCCTCTATAAGAGAAGTTGGAGAGCTATCAGTGGTGATGGGTAAAGCAGGACTTGAGGGACCAGATACATCAAGTGCATTCCATATAGGTGGTTTATGTAGAGATGATGAATCAAAAGATAAACGAGTCTATATATCAGGCTCATAACATTCTGATTATTCTATATTGGTGGACAACTCCCCCTGAACTTGAGAACTATCAAACAAAGAATTAAGGTTAACATAAGGATAGATATTTTCATCAAATACAACGTCTAGAGATATAGACTCGCCCTGTCGGTGGATGCAGACATCTATAACTATTATGCTGAACACTGTAACCCAAAAATACAATGGAAGAGAACGATGACATAATTTATCTACAGCACAGACTCGAAGGTACAAAAAACACGGACAACAAAAAACTTGGATTGAAAAATAGTCTGGTATGCGACTAAACAACAAAGAATATAGTGAATTCATTTGTACATTGGTCAAGGGAATCATGTTTATTACGAAGACTGTGATATGGAAAGCTTCAACCCAAAATCGTTTAAGAATTCCTTTATGAAACATCATTGTACGACCCAATTCTACAATATTTTTATGTTTCCTTTTAGCAATTCCATTTTGTTCAAGGGTTCATGGACATGATATATGTTACACAATTCCATTCTCAATAAGATGATCAATGAATTTTTTTTTAGCAAACTCACCACCTCTATCACCTTGAAAAATTCAAATTCGTTTATCAAATTTCCTTTCAACCATATGATGAAATTTCACAAATGCTGATAAAAATTAAGATTTTCTTTTCAAATGATAAATCCAAGAAAAACAAGTGTAATCATTCACAAACACCACATAAAAGCGATAACTCTTATTAGATAAAGCTGGAGGACCTCATAAATCTGAATGAACCTTAAAAAGAGGTTTTGTAGAGATTTTGTTAGTACTACTAAAAGGGAGTTTACAACTTTTTCCCATTTGACAGCTAATACAAATAGAATGTGAGTTATTTCATACATTAACATTAATCAACTGTTTAGATTCTAAGTAACATACTACTTTATTTTGAGGATGTCCGAGTTGCTGATGCCACACATCTTCTTATATTCTCTTCTTTCGATAAGAAAATAAAGCTTCATTCACATCCTTAAGTGTATAAAATTCACCCTTTCTACTCTCGCTTGCTAGAGTTCTCCTTGTGCTCTGTTCCTTAATCCGAAAACCATTTGATGAGAACTCAAAAATACAAGGAAAATCTTTTGTAAACTGGCTGACAGATAGTAAATTCATTTTCATTTCTAGCACCAAAAGAATATTATAAATATTAAAATTTTCAAACGCAACATCAATATTTGCATCACCAACATGTGAAATAGTTAATTGCTCACTATTACCAGCCATGACTGTATCTCTACCACTATAAGGGTGAAGGTTTTGCAGTTTACCTGGGTCTCCTGCCACATAAGTTGAGGCACCAGTGTTTGGGAACAAAATCCAATTAGTAAAATACATATGATGCAGTCATGCTCCTTCGTGACTGGGCCAAAGAAGGGTCGCAAAACCTAAGAGGGAAATAAAGAGCAATGACGTAATAAGGGGAAATTATTAAGATTATTTTAATTATTCTTTTGTTTAGGGAGTGCGCAGGGATAATTAGCAGAGCGATTTTAGAGTTTATATTGTGCTTATCTTATATCGATTGGATTAGTTTAAGTGATATAATTAGGATAAGAATAAATTTAGAAGAGAGTTTATCTTTATTAACAATAACCAACTTAGGAGGTCTTTTTGGGTAAAACATGAGAGAGAAAACGTGGCTATCTAGAAGCCCATGGATATGAGAGAGAACAAATAACGATAGATGTAGAGAGAGAAGCTTTTTATTAGTTATCTTATTTTAGTCTATTTAAAGGGACATCTCCTTTCATTGTAAATCAGTCTATGAATTAAATAAAAATTGGTCTCTTGAAAGAGATTGTTTTGAGGGTGGATTCCCTTGCAGACCTTTGAGAGAGGGTATTTTTTTCTTAACCTTCCTTCTTTTTATTGTCAATTTTCTGGTTTTATTCTCTCCCTGCATCAATTGGTATCAGAGCCAGTTCTGATGGCTTCACAAGAGACATCCGTCGATGGATTAAAAGTGTTGACTGGATTAGTTCAAGCCCTAGTAGAGAGAGTAGACCAATTCATGTCTGTAGCTGCGAAAGTTGATGAGCTTACGTAAAGGTTCGCTCAGCTTCAGGATGGAAGGAATCCGGAGACCGGTGTTGAAACTCAAGGCAACAGAGTTGAAAGAGGTATGCATCTTGTTCCTAACCAACCTCGAGTGGCCCCGGCTAATAACCAATTCAATGAACGAATTCTTCGGTTGTTGGAAAGAAAAAGAGAACCTGGAATAAAAATAGATATTCCAGAGTTCCATGGTCGATTGCAAGCAGATGATTTTCTTGATTGGCTAAGTAAAGTAGAGAAAGTATTTGAGTACAAAGATATTGCAGATCACAAAAAAGTAAAATTAATAGCCACAAAATTTTCTGGCCATACATTAGTTTGGTGGGATGATTTGCAACAGGATCATCTTCGACAAGGCAAAGAAAAGATTAATTCACGGGAAAATATGAAGACAAAGATGCGCCAAAAATTTTTACCAGTAAATTATGCCCAAACTTTGTACCAAAGGTGTCAAAACCTCAAGCAAGGTGAAAAGTCGGTAAGTGACTATACTGAAGAGTTCTATATTTTGACATCTAGGGAAAATCTACAAGAGTATGAAGATAAAAACATAAGTCGTTACTTGAATGGGCTAAATCAATGCATTCAGAATGAATTGGCCTTCAAAGATGTCTATAAGATGTCTGATGCCTATACTTTGGTCCTCAAAGTAGAGGAAATAGTCAATCTGAGCCTTAGGAGAAATAGCTCAGTGACAAGAGGCTTTACTTCAATACAGGGACAACAAGCTTTAACCTTTAGAAGACCACCTATAGGGCGTGGAAACCAAACTTCTCATAATTTCCCAACTAGGCCAAATCCTAATATGGGGAGAGGTGGTGTTGGGAGAAGGTTGGGAGCACCTAAAACACTTTGTGATAATACACAAATAGTGTGTTTCAAGTGCCAACAGCCCGAACATATGGCATTCAATTGCCCCTCACGTCAACCCCTTGTCAAAGTTAATTTGGCTGAAGAAAATTATGAAGAAGAAGTTGATGAAGGATACACCTATGAAGGCCAAGGTGATATTGGGACGAGCCAGTCTTATGAAAGAACTAGGCCTTTCGAAGGTGAAGTTAAGGATTTGTATGGAGATGAAGAGGGTGAAGTATTAGTTGACTAGCGAAGTATGTTATCAACCCCAATACCTAACGATGATGAGAAGTGGCTGCGACTTAATATTTTTCGAACAATTTACACATCAGGAGGCAAGTTATGCACAATACTAATTGATGGTGGGAGCAGTGACAACATTGTGTCTAAAGAGATGGTGGCTAAACTTCAATTGAAGGAACATAAGCACCCACGCCCATAGCACATCCAGTGATTCAAGAAAGGAGGTGAGGTACTAGTTCTTACTCTTTGTTTAATCTCTTTTTCCATTGGTGCTAATTATAAAGATAAAGTGTGGTGTGATGTAGCACCTATAGATGCATGCCACATATTACTTGGTAGACCATGGCTTTATAATCATGATATGGTGCATAAAACTAGGCCAAACACTTATTCTTTTATTAAGGATGGTATTAATATAATACTTCACCCTATGAAGCAACTTCCTACACCCAAATCCACTAAAGAGAAAAGTTGCTTAATGTTAAAAAATTAAAAGGGTACAACAAGGATATGGATGTGATTTATGTATTGGTTGCAAAAGAAAATTCTGCACCGACTGCAATTCTTAGGTCTCTTGGACCTCTACTTGATAAGTATAAAGATTTGATACTTGAAAAATTATCTGATGGTCTTCTTCCAATGAGAAATATTAAGCATCACATTGACTTGGTGCCCGGATCTAGCCTACCAAATTTGACCCACTATCGAATAAGCCCCATGGAACATGAAGAGTTGTACAGACAAGTTGTTGCATTGCTTAAGAAGGGGTTGCTTCGAGAAAGCATGTCATCATGTGCCGTCCCTGCATTACTTACTCCTAAAAAAGATGGGCCATGGAGGACGTGCGTGGACAGTTGGGCAATCAACAAAATCACAATCAAGTACCGATTTCCCACACCTAGGCTCGATGATATGTTAGATATGCTTAATGGAGCCAAGGTTTTCTAAAAGATTGATTTAAAGAGTGGGTACCATCAAATTCGAATTCGACTTGGAGATGAATGAAAAACCGCATTCAAAACTCGAGATGGACTATATGAGTGGCTTGTGATGCCATTCGACCTTTCTAATGCACCAAGAACATTCATGCGTCTAATGACTGAGGTAGTTCATCCTTTTATTGATAAATTTGTTGTGGTTTATTTTGATGATATCTTGGTTTTTAGCGTTAACCCTCATGATCATCTTAACCACTTGGAACAATCAGTCACTGACTGATGTGCTAAGGAAAAATCTAGTAAGGCAAGTACTGGTGCAATCACTCTAATTAAACTAAAGATGATGCAAGCACCAGTACTTGCCTTACCAGATTTTTCTAAGGTGTTTGAGATTGAAACTGATGCATCAAATGTTGGCATAGGGGCAGTTCTAAGTCAAGAGGGATGATCATTGGCCTTCTTTAGTGAGAAATTGAATGATGTACGTAAGAAGTATTCGGTTTATGTCCTCGAGTTTTATGCAGTGGTGCAAGCCTTATGTTACTGGAGGCACTACCTGATTCATAACGAGTTTGTTCTATACTCAGATAATGAAGCACTCCGGTATTTGAGTTCTCAGAAAAAGTTGAATGCGCTACATGTTAAGTGGATGACCTTCCTTCAAGAATACACCTTCCTATTAAAGCACATGACTGGAACCCAAAATAAGGCATCTGATGCTTTAAGTAGAATGGTAGTGTTGCTTAGAACTTTGTCTATGGAAGTGTTGGGGTTTGAAGTGATAAAAGATCAATATAAAGTTGATCTAATTTTCAGCAAGGTCTTTGAAAGGTGTGTTGATAGGTGAGACCTTATGGGTGAGTATCTCGTGCATGATGGTTGTTTATGTAAAGGTGTGCGGTTATGTATACTTGATTGCTCCCTAAGGGAGAAGATAATCATGGAGTTTCATGGTGGGGGCTTGGGTGGACACTTTGGGAATGACAACACTATGGCTATGGTTGGAGAAAAATATTTTTGGCCACTTATGCAACGAGTTGTTGATCGATTTGTGACCCGTTGTCGAACTTTCAAAGTATCTAAAGGTCACAAACAAAATACAGGTCTTTATACTCTTCTTCCTGTTTCAGATGCCTCATGGGTTGATACTTCTATGGATTTTGTATTTGGACTTCCACGTACTACACGAGGTATGGACTCTATTTTGTTGTTGTTGATTGATTTTCCAAAATAACACATTTCATTCCTTGTAGAAGAACTATGGATTCTACACATATCGTGAATGTCTTTTTCAAAGATATTGTAATGCTACATAGTGTTCTTAAGTCTATTACATCTGATCGGGATACAAAATTTTTAAATCATTTTTGGTGAACTTTACGGAAGCGCATGGGAACCAAACTTCAATTTTCTAGTGCTTATCATCCTCAAACAGATGGGCAAACCGAAGTAGTGAATAGGAGCCTTGGTAACCTCTTGAGGAGTATTGTTGCTGATAACATATCTCAGTGGGACCTCGTTTTGCCTCAGGCTGAGTTTACTTACAACAGTTCAATAAATCAATTTACAAGAAAATCACCATTTGAGATTGTTAATGGGCGGACACCTAATCATGTGTTGGACTTAGTGCCATTACATATGCCAGGCAAGATAAGTGATGATGCCTTTTGCTGATGCCAACTCCAAATCAAGAAGAAAATTGAGGACAACAATGCAAAGTATCAAAAAGCCTCAAATGAACATAGAAGAGAGAAGATTTTCAAAGATGGTGACTTAGTAATGGTGTATTTGCGAAAGAAAATGTTTTCATTGGGAACCTATAATAAACTCAAGTCCAAGAAAGTGGGTCCTTGCTGTATCTTGAAGCAATATGGGAACACTGCATATAAGGTAGAATTACCAAAGGCATTAGATATCTCCCCGATATTTAATGTTGTTGACTTATTTGAATTTCATGGAAACCCTCTAGAAGTCGCAGAATATGTAGTTGATATGATGAAGAAATTACCAAGAAAGAAAGAGGATGAAATTGAGCAAGTTTTGAAGACTTAGGCTTTCAAACTCGAAAGGTTTCGTATCGCCAATTTCTAGTCAAATGGATTTTTGAGTCAGAGTTCAAACGAGTGGATCCAGACTTATATCGCATATATACTGAAGCCAACTCGTCGGAGTTGAGTTCCTTTCAATTGGGGGGGGATTATGCAGCCATGCCCCTTCATGATTAGGCCAAAGAAGGGTTGCAGAACCCAAAAGGGAAAGAAAGGGCAATGATGTAATAAAGGGAAATTATTAGGGTTATTTATGAGGATTATTTTAAATATTTTTTTGTTTAGGGAGTACGCAGAGATAATTAGCAGGGTGACTTTAGAGTTTATATTGTGTTTATTTTGTATCGATTGAGTTAATTTGAGAGATATAATTAGGATAGGGATAAATTTAGAACATTGCTTATTTTTATCAACAATAACCAACTTGGGAGGTGTTTTTTGGGTAAAACATGAGAGGGAAAACGTGGCTATCTAGAAGCCCGTGGATATGAGAGAGAGAAAATAGCGATAGCCACGTTTAAAATAAGACCAATTGAAAAAAAATTGGTCTCTTGAAGGAGATCGTTTTGGGAGTGGATTCCCTTGCAGACCTTTGAGAGAGGGTATTTTTTCTCTTAACCTTTCTTCTTGTCAATTTTCTGGTTTTATTCTCTCCCTGCATCAACATATTACAAGATAGGAAATAGATGTTGATCTTACCTTTTGAGAGGAGAATGTAACAAGATAGGAAAGTGTATATTGCACTATTGTATTACCATTATACATACAATGAAAAAACCACTACAAGAGTTGTATGGGGAAGAATTAGTTCCCAAAGAGTACTAGATTTACTATTTTTTTTTTAAGAAATCTCGAGTAATAGATTTACTAATTTTTTTTGAGAAATCTCGAGTAATTTTTTTCCATTTCCTTATTGTTAAAGTATATTCAAACAATGTAAATGTCATATTTCCGTGTAATCGATTTTCATGTAATTGATTTTTAGGTTCCCAAAGGACCCCTTATTGACCAAGTATAAATATATACCCTTTCTACCAAGTCACCCTTGACAAAAGCATTAAATATTGCTAACATGGCATACTGAATATTATGGGATAAGATATGATGTCACAAACGTTTGAGATTGGATAAATATTTTGGATCCCATATTGTATGAGCATAAAATCCATGTTTTCTTGGACTCACGCATCCTTTTCTTGGCCTCAAAAGATTTGATTTATCTTAGTAAATCTTGGGATATCTTTTGGTTTCCTGTATACGTGGGAATCCTATTTTGTAGGATTTGGAATCATGTGGTTATAGGAAAAAAAAAAAGATGTACGTGATAAGCTTCCATCATATCTTGGATATCCTATTTTATAGGATGTAGATCCTTATGGGTCATGGAAGAGTCACGTGGCCTCTATTGAGAGATTTTTCCTAATCCTAATAGGTGTGGGAAATCTATGAAATGGGTAAAGAGAGTCGCGTGAGTCTTTGGGCCTATTTATAAAGAGAGCTTTATAGAGAGAGAATGTATGCAAGGAAATATCTAGAGATGATGGTTAGTTTTTTAGTTCTTGGGTGAGTATTCTAGTGAGAGAAAGATCTTGTTTTATGGCTTGAGAGAGAGAGTATGTATTCCTTTATATTTTCCATGCTTGCATGAGGTTTTTCTGATTAGTGGTATGATCAGTGAAAGAGAACTTTGTTGTCCTGTAGACATAGGTAATTTGCTAAACCACGTAAATCTGTCTCTTTTTTTTTATTTTTATGCACCATTTTTTTTCCCTTTTTTTTGTTAGACCTTGTTTTCTACACCCCACTCAAGGAAATTGTAATGGTGAAAATATACTCTTATTTATCAACTTGATAGGTGGACACTATACCCACTTTATCGCAACTACCGGACACAACTACAAATTACCCATTAAAGATGCCCAGAGCTTATAAATAGATAGTGCGAACATTCGAGGAGAGAGATACACATGGCATGCAAATACATACCCCGATAGAAAGAATTAGTACACCTATATCATTAACTATCAAGTAAGAATACCCTTTGTAAGCAAATGACATATCTTGTATTACTAGTAAATTCATTTGTAATTGATTAAACATAGGTTTTACCTTAAAACTTATTAATTCAGAATAAAATAAAGCTTTATACATAGGTATCCCTTGTCAGAGTGTTATTTGAAGTATTCTTGAGTTTGTTTTAAGCCTTCATTGCCGCATTCGACATAAGATCACAGCAAACATACCATGAAATCTATGAGGAAATGACCCCCCTTAAAATCTAAGGAAACTAATTGTTGAAAGAAGGATTAATTTTATTGAAAAAATTCAATGAAAAAATCAATATATATATAGCTATATATATATATATGATAACTACAGTTCAGCCAACGGCCCAGATTGAATCTAAGCCCAAACCAAAGGTCAGGACCTCATTTCGTATTTGAATTTTTATTTTTTATACAAATTTAAATAAATTGAAATTATAAACGTCTATTCTTCAAAAATAGTAGAATCTAATAAAAATATTAAAAAGTAATTAAAAAATATAAATTGATCAAAATATCCTCAAAACATTTTAGAGGTTTTTTTGTCAGTTTATATTTTACGAATTATTATTTTTATTCGGTGCGTCTTGATGAGTAGAATGTACACCTACATTATCAAGTAATTTAGATTTGTATAAAAAAAATGAAAACTCAAATATGAAATAAGGTCGTGACCACCAAATCAGCCTAGATTCAATCTAGGCCATTGGCTGACACTGTAGCAGTCAGCCCGTGGGTTGACACCATCCATTCCATATGTGTGTGTCTGTGTGTGTGTGTATATATATATATATATATATATATATATATATATATATATATATATATATATATATATATATATATATATATATATATATATATATATATATATATATATATATATATATATAGGAGAAGTTTTCCCAACGCCTATAAGCGAAAATAAAGAGTGATTTTGGCTACCCTCATCACCGTCCAAAGTTCATCACACGGTCACGATTGTTCGATAGTGTTTTATTTTTCATTTATTTTTTACAAATCAAAATCACTTGAAATTTGGAGCGTATGTACATCTTAGTAAGGTACACGTAATAAAAATTTTTAAAAAATAAATCACAAAAACAAATTGATCAAAATATCCCCCAACATTTTTGGGGGTATTTTGGTCATTTATTCATGTGAAATAATTTTTTGTTATTTTTCATAGAATCGCCTATTTTGATGAACACACGCTTCAAATTTCAGGCCATTCTGATTTGTATAAAAAACAAAAAAAATAAAACACGATTGCACAATTGTGATTGTGCGATGAATTTGGACGGTGATGAGGGTAGGCGAAATCACCATTCATTTTCACCTATAGGCGAAAATAAATAGTGATTTTCCCTACCGTCACCACCGTCCAAAGTTCATCACACGGTCACGATTGTTCGATAGTGTTTTATTTTTCATTTATTTTTTACAAATCAAAATCACTTGAAATTTGGAGTGTATGTACATCTTAGTAAGGTACACGTAATAAAAATTTTTAAAAAATAAATCACAAAAACAAATTGATCAAAATATCCCCCAACATTTTTGGGGGTATTTTGGTCATTTATTCATGTGAAATATTTTTTTGTTATTTTTCATAGAATCGCCTATTTTGATGAACACACGTTTCAAATTTCAGGCCCATTCTGATTTGTATAAAAAACAAGAAAAATAAAACACGATTGCACAATTGTGATTGTGCGATGAACTTTGGACGGTGATGAGGGTAGGCGAAATCACTGTTCATTTTCGCCTATAAGAATTTTAGTATCTTTCATATAGAAAAAATCTTGCCAACACCTATAGGCAGAAAGAAACAGTGATTTCGCCTATCATCATCACAGTCTAAAGTTCATCTCACGGTCATGATTATCCGATAGTGTTTTATTTTCATTATTTTTTACAAATTGGAATGACCGTACAACTGTGACCGTACGATGAAGTTGCGATGGTACTGAGAGTAGATGAAATCACTGTTCATTTTCGCCTAGAGGCGTTGGGAATATATATATATATATAGTCTTCCCAATGCCGATAGGCGATAGGGAGCAGTGATTTCTCCCCTGCCCTATCCACTATTCGTTTAAATGGGATGAAACGGGAGGCTGGGAATGAATAAAAAAAATGCACACGCACGCAACAAATCCTTCTAACCCACTGAAATTTCAACCTACCCCTCTCTTCCTGCATCGCCTGCTCTGCGCAGGCTCTTGTCCTCTCTCTGCGAAGCCCTAAGTCTTGCTCGTGCTGTCGTCTCCACTGCCTTCTTCTCTCACTGTGAAGGTTCTTACGACCAGACCCATGCACGCAGTTCTTCAACAAATTAAGTGAGTTCTTCCTTGCCCTCTCTCTCTCTATGCCACACATGCAATTCTTCTCTGTTGCCCAACACACAATCTCTCAATAAACTCTAACCCCAAATGAAGAATAAAATCCAATTTTTTCCCAAAAGTAAACCAACATTGTTTATCCCAAATCGAAATATTCCAATAAAATACCAAAAATGGGAGAGGAAATCACAGACAAAGAAAATAGAAGAGAAAACTACATATGCGAGATAAAATTTAAGATTCGGTTTAAAATAATGAGGGGATTTCAATTTATCACAGTTTAAATCGAACCCTATCACAAATACATACCAAGTATTTTTCTTTGATATCCAAAACAATCCCAAAGTGGAATTTGTGAATGAAGCCCTCTATTTTATAGTGCTAGATGCAAAATTAGTGAGTAGAAAAATGTTTTTACTTATTAAAGGACAAAAAAGGCCTGCCTCAATGTAAAATCCGTTATTAAAAAATTAAATTCCATAGAAAATGCTAAAAAAGGTACATATATGAGAGAGAATGATTTTTAGGGCATTGTGCATTCCTTTGAATGAGATCATTGCTATCAAAGTTCTGGATTTTGAGAAGACAATAGTAACTTGGTGAGCCTTTTGGTATTATATGTCATTGCATTTAATGAACAATGCTTCTTGTTTCTTTTCTTTTTTTTGAAGTATTTGTATTTGATGTTATTTATATTTTTAATTTATAGAATCCATCAAGGAGGTGTTGCTAATTAGCTAAATTTTTTGAGTTGATATTGTTATTACTATCATTAGTACTATTCTGTTCATTTTCCAATGAAATTTGGTATTTTTCTTTTAGATTATCACCTTTTTTTATTTTAGGGGTATGGAAATTTTCATTTTCAGGCTTTTTGTTGTGAGACTTTGCAATCTTGCACTCTTTCCCTATAAACATGCAATTATGATTTAAATGAACATTAGAAGGAACTTTTTTGGGGGTATTCCTAATATCATTTTCTGAAAAGTTTAGGATCTGATACTTATCACTACATGTTATTCGATGTTTTTGCTAATCAAATGTGAAATTAGTCGCATACCCCATGATACAAAACTGAATAGCTGCTCCCTTTGCCCAATTCAATGTTTCTCTATCCCTGGCCCCTTCAATATTTTTTATTTTGCCTGATTATGCTTGGAGAAATTTTCCAATGTGCTTGCTAGTAGGTGAGAATGTGTTGTTTCCATATCTGCGGCAATGATTAATTTATCTAATCTTCTATTTCCTCGTTGGCCATGTTTCTTTGGCATCATTGTATTTGTGGTGCCAATCACTTGTTACACTTTCTCCAAACTATTGTGGGGTACTGTATATGCCTTCATGGTGCACCATTGGGGAATGTATTGTCATATCCCAAGTCGTTGAAATTTATTTTTTGCCTTCATGGTGCACCATTGAGGTATTGTCATATCACTTCTTCTTTTTATTGGTTCTCTTCAGCATGTTTTTTGATAGAATTTTTTGTAGATTTCTACTATATTCATGGGCCTCATTTTGATAATTTCTCTCTTATGAGTTATTAATTTCTCATGGTCACTAATGGTTGAATGGACTTCTTGTTACATTCATTTTTCTTCAATAGTTCGATTATGCTAACGGTGAATGGTTGCTGCTGGTTGAATGAATAAGTTATTGTGTGAATGGTGATATCTCTTTAATAGGATCCCTAAAATATAAATGAGAATAGATTGCAAAATGCATTTCCTTTTTCTTCTTGACAACATTAAATTCTCAATCAACTACTTTGTGCATCATGCTGATAATATTTGATCTTCAAAATTCAATAGTAATCCAACCTATTTTATTGTGATATCGATTAATACTATGATGTCAGTACTTTGCATAGTAATTGAGGCAAAATTCGAAGACATTGTGAGGTGTCTCAGCTGTTCAATTAAAGATTTGAGATCCATAGAGAACTATCTTAGTTGGTCAATTAAAGATTTAATATCTTAGGTAGTCAATTGAAGATTTGTTTGTCAATTTTGATTCATTTTGGTACTGGTTTTTACTTATTGAAATTTGGATGTGCAGCACATCATTTGCTCGTGTGATATGTTGCTTGATCTTGGATGTTAGTTTGACTCTTCTTGTGATTTTGATTTAGATCAATATGTTTGCTTCTAATTTTCTGATATAAGTCTCCCAACCCATGGCTCACAATAGTCGGCACCCGAGGCATTTGCGAGGCATTTGATAATAAGTATATGTGATATTACTTATGCACTTGTCAATGGTGGCAATTGGAAAAGACATTAGATAATACCATAGTGCGCTGAAAGCTATAATAAAAAAAATAACTTAAAAATGGAAATCCGGGCTTTCGATTAGTAAGGTTGCTCCCCTGTAAGGAAAAGTTTTCAATTGTTAGCAAGTTCTATAATAGGAACATATCAATGTGTTTCAGTAGTTCTTTGTAAGTCGGCTTACCTATTTGCTTCTATCATCAACTTAAATTAAACAATATGGATGAATGTTGAATAGTTCAAATCTTCAGTGTATATTTATAATTTTCCTTTTGGGTATGTATTTATGTATACTTTTGATTACATAGGATACTAAATTTTGATTGACCACTATTATTTTTTGGAGTGTAACTGTGCTTGTTGGGCTACTTCACAAGGATGCAGTATTCAAGGCACACCCCATAAATGTACTCAATGAAAAGACTCTCAAAGGAACATTCTTTGGAAACTATAAGCCACATTTTCATCTTCCATCTGTTGTCGACAAATACATGAAGAAGGTACATGTCACATGGAGAAGTTCATCACACATTCAGTCCCATTCTCAGAGATCACTAAGACTTCTGAATACATGCTTAAAGGGGATGGCCTTCGCTGCATCATTCGAATGGAAAAGTGAAACTTGAAAAAGCAAACAGAAATAAATTACTTGTTGGTGGTTGAGTCAGCTCAATTGGGTTATCTTTTTTGAAAATTCATTTGTATTTGGTTTTTTTCTATTTCATGAGGTGTTTAACCCCTTTGTATTTTTTCAGTGGTTTGTAAATGATTGTAATTGGTTGCTGTTTAATTAATGATAATAATTTGTGAATAAAATTATCTAGTATCTGGTATTATTCAGTTTATTTCTTTTTGTTTTTGAGACACACACATAAACACACACACACACATACACACATACACACACACACACAGAAAAAGCAAGAGAGAGAGAGAAATAGACCTGGTTATCAGCTACAATGAAACAACATAAACTCATTTATTTGGTTGAGACGAGAGAGAGAAAGAGTGAGTCAGAGAGAAAGAGAGATCGTTCAAATCCAAGACCTATGCGGGATAGTTGGTTATCTAAAGCAGGTCCATGATGGTTATAAAGCTATTCTGCATATCCTCTGGCATGGTAAAAAGTGATAAAAAAGGCCCAAAAAAAATTAAAATAAAAATAAATAACATCAAATAATTTCAAAATGATCAAAATGTACATAAAAATAAACAACACCTCCTTAATGGATTCTATAAATTAAAAATATAAATAACATCAAATACAAATACTCCAAAAAAAAAGAAAAGAAACAAGAAGTATTGTTCATTAAATGCAATAACGTATAAGACCAAAAACGTTCACCAAATTATTGTTGTCTTCTCAAAACCTAGAACCTTGATAGTAGTGATCTCATTCAAAGGAATGTACAATGCCCTAAAAAACATTCTCTCTCCCATATGTACCTTTTTTAGCATTTTCTATGGGATTCAATTTTTTAATAACGAATTTTACATTGAGGCAGGCCTTTTTGGTGATTTATTAAGTAAATTATTTTTTTCTACTCACTGATTTTGCATCTAGCACTGTAAAATAGAGGGTTTCTTTCACAAATTCCACTTTGGGGTTGTTTTGGACATTAAAGAAAAATATTTGGTGTGTATTCATGATAAGGTTCAATTTAAAGTCTGATAAATTGAAATCACCTAATTTTTTTAAACCAAATCCAAAATTTCATCTCCCATATGTAGTTTTCACTTCTATTTTCTCTGTATGTGATATTCTCTCCCGTTTTTTGGTGTTTTATTAGGAAACAACATAAGGTTTTATTGGAATATTTTGATTTGGGATTTGAATAAAAAATATTGTTTTAGATTTGGGAAAAAATGGGGTTTTATTCTTGACTTGGGGTTAGAGTTTATTGAGAGATTGTGGGTTGGGCAACAGAGAAGAACTGCGTGTGTGGCATAGAGAGAGAGAGAGAGAGAGAGAGAGAGAGAGAAAGAGACGGGGCAAGGAAGAACTCACCTGGTTTGTTGCAGAACTGCATGTGTGGGTTTGGAAGCAAGAAGCTTCACAGTGAGAGAAGATGGCAACGAAGACGGGAGCGCGAGCAAGATTAAGAGCTTCCCAGAGAGAGGACAAGACGCTTTGCAGAGCAGAGGGAAGGCGAGCGAGAGAGAGAAAAGCTCGTAGAGCAGGGCAAACGGAAGAGAGGGGTAGGTTCAAATTTCAGTGGATTTGAAGCTTTTGTTTCGTGCGCATGCGGTTTTTTAATTCAATCCCAGCCTCTCGTTTCATTTGATTTAAACGAACGGTGGATAGAGCAGGGGCGAAATCACTGTTCCCTATCACCTATAGGAATTGGAAAACTTTTCCTATATATATATATATATATATATATATATATATATATATATATATATATATATATATATATATATATATATATATATATATATATATATATAAAGCTCCTGTCAACCCATGGCTCATAGAACAATGTAAACCCAACGGCCTAGATTGAATATGGACCGATCTAATTATCACAATTGTATTTTATAATTGAATTTTAATTTTTTTCTATAAATCTAAATTACGTGAAATTTGGAGCGTCTAGTCTTCAAGAATAGTAGAATCTAATAAAAATATAAAACAAATAATTCGCATAAATTAAATTATCCAAAATACCCCTAAAATGTTTCCGGGGTATTTTCGTAATATGAAGCATCTAGTCTTCAAGAATAATAGAACCTAATAAAAATATAAAACAAATAATTCACATAAATTAAATTGACTAAAATACCCTTAAAATGTTCCAGGGGTATTTTTTCAATTTAATTTTATGAATTATTTTTTTAATATTTTTATTAGGTGCGCCTTGATGAGAAGAGTTTATGCTCCAAATTTCATGTTATTTGAATTTATATAAAATATATTAAAATTATATTACCGACATATAATCCTGAACGTCAAATCGACCCAGATTCAATCTGGGCCATTGGGTTTATACTATTCCATCAGCTAGTAGACTCACTCTGTATTTTTAAAATCCCACCTTATTACATCCTGAAGTGATGGACAAGAAATGCCAAGGAAGGGTGTGTAATAGACGAACATGGTCATACAATGCAAGTTCATTTGTATGCATCCTTGACTGTGCGATACAATGAATTGTGAAGAAGGAAGATAATCTTTGCAGCGAATGGAGCGATGTATAAAGAAAGATTTCAGGCACAATTCGTGTTCTTGATGAGAGCTTGAAGTGAGTTGCAATTGTCAAAGAAAATATGGATAACACACATCAACAAGGTAGCCCAATAGATTCCCAAGTTTTGCAATTAAATGTCAATGTAAGTGAAGAAGTAAATTTTATAAACAATAAGAGAGTGCTTGACCCCCTACCAGGGAAGACGAAAGGGAAGCCTCCTAAGCATCAATTGAAATCGTTCTTGAAGAATGCACAAAATAATCATAGGAAATGTACCATGTGTAAAGGAACTGGTCATGATAAGAGGAAATTGCCCAACTTTGAGGAGTATATTGAATACCGAAGAATGCAAACCAAAAGGTCATTAAACTTTTTTAAATCCATCACTTTCAATTGTTAATGAATTTGTAATTGATCTCAATCTCTTTCTCTCTCCCTCTTCCCCCCGCCATCCATAATTCTGAGAAAATATAGGAGTTTGAATAACGTTGGCAAACAATCATTGATCACTAAAATTTAAGAGTTAAGAAATGGCTAATCACAATGTATGTCATTCGTGAGCAATGTGTTCCGGCATTCATGCGTAATACCTTTTTTACAGAGATATGTACAACCCAACGGAGTGAGAGTATGAATTCATTATTTGATGGCTATGTAAATGCAAAAAGCACTTTAATAGAATTTGTTGAGAATTATGCACTTGCATTAGATACAAGGTTTAGAAAGGAGAGAGATACGAACTTTGAAACAATTCACAAACAACGGGTTTTGAAGATGTATTTTCCAATGGAGAAAGAAGCAGCATGCATTTATACCAAAGCAATGTTTGATAAATTCCAAGAGGAATTGTGTTGCATTATTGAGTATGTTATGATAGAATCTGAGAATGATGGGAAAATCATTGTATTTAAAGTATCAAAATATGAAGAAGAGAAAATGGTATTCAATGTGACATTAAATATACCTGAAATCTTGTAGACACATGTTAATTGTTCTCAGAATGAAAAATATTTTTAAAATCCCACCTTATTACATCTTGAAACGATGGACAAAAAATTCTAAGGAAAGGTGTGTAATAGAAGAACATGGTCATACAATGCAAGTTGATTTGCATGAAACTTTGACTGTGCGATACAATGAATTGCGTAGAAGGACGATAAACTTAGTAGCGAATGAAGCTATGTATAAAGAAACATTTTAGGAAGCAATGTGTGTTCATGATGTGGGCTTGAAGAGAGTTGCAATTGTCAAAGAAAATATCGATAAAACAAATTAGCAAGGGAGCCCAGAAGATTCCCAGAAGAGCCCAGAAGATCCCCAAGTTTTGTCAATGTAGTGAAGAAGTGAATTTAATAACCAATAAGAGAGTGCTTGACCCCCTACCAGTGAAGACGAAAGGGAAACCTCCTAAACATCGATTGAAATCATTCTTGGAGAGCACACAAAATAATCATAGGAAATGTACCATTTGTAAAGGGAGTGGTCATGATATGAGGAATTGTCCAACTTTGAGAAGTATACTGAATACTGAAGATGCAGATCAAATGGTCATTAAACTGACCCATTTTTTAAATCCATCATTTATATTTATTAATGAATTTGTAATTGACCTCTCTCTCTCTCTCTCTCTCTCTCTCTCTCTCCTCCCCCCATCCATAATTTTGAGACAATACAGGAGTTTGAATAACGTTGGCAAACAATCATTGATCGCTACAATTTAAAAGAGAATAAATGACTAATTAGAATGTATGTCATTCCTGAGCAATGGGTTCCGGTATTCATGCGTAATACCTTTTTTGAAGAGATATCTACAACCCAACGGAGTGAGTATACGAATTCATTTTTTGATGGCTATGTAAAAATGCAATAGGCACTCTAAAAGGATTTGTTGAGAATTATGCACTTGCATTAGATAGTCGGCTTAGAAAGGAGAGAAATGCGAACTTTGAAACAATTCACAACCATCGGATTTTGAAGACTTATTTTTCAATGGGGAAAGAAGCAGCATGCATTTATACCAAAGCAATATTTGACAAATTCCAAGAGGAATTGTGTCGCAGTATTAAGTATGTTATGATAGAATCGAAGAATGATGGAGAAATCATTGTATTTAAAGTCTCAAAATATGATGAAGAGAAAAGAGTATTCATTGTTACATTAAATGTACCTTAAATCAAAACAACTTGTTGTTGCCAATTGTTTGAGTTCGCTCGATTACTTTGTAGACACATTTTAATTGTTCTCAGAATGAAAAATATTTTTAAAATCCCACCTTATTACATCTTGAAGCGATGGATAAAAAATAACAAGGAAGGGTGTGTAATAGATGAACATAGTCATACAATGCAAGTTGATTTGCATGAATCCTTGACTGTGCGATACAATGAATTGTGTAGAAGGATGATAAACTTTGCATCGAATGGAGCTATGTATAAAGAAACATTTCAGGAAGCAATGCTTGTTCTTGATGAGGGCTTGAAGAGAGTTGCAATTGTCAAAGAAAATATCGATACAGCAAGTCAACAAGGCAGCCCAAAAGATTCTCAAGTTTTACAATTAAATGTCAATGTTAATGAAGAAGTGAATTTAATAAACAATAAGAGAGTGCTTGATCCCCTACCAGTGAAGATGAAAGGGAAGCCTCCTAAGCATCAATTGAAATCCTTATTGGAGAATATACAAAAGAATTATAGGAAATGTACCATGTGAAAAGGAAGTGGCCATGATAAGAGGAATTGCCCAACTTTGAAGAGTATACTGAATACCGAAGAATGCAAATCAAAAGGTTATTAAACTGGCCCCTTTTTAAATCTATGATTTTCAATTGTTAGTAAATTTGTAATTGATCTCTCTCTTTCCCCCCCTCCCCCGGCCCTCCATCCATAATTCTGAGATAATATAGGAGTTTGAATCACGTTGGTAAACATTCATTGATCATTACAATTTAAGAGAGAATAAATGGCTAATCAGAATGTATGCCATCCATGAGTAATGGGTTCTGACCAGGGTTTGAAAACTCGCTGAGTCGTGCCGGACTCACCCGGTTCGACTCGAGAATCGTCTGCTACTGAGCCGCTTCCACAAAAAAACCGGGAATCGCCCGTGTTCAGAGAGAACCGAGCGATTCCCAATAGTGAATTATGAGTCTCACCAAAAAAAAGTGGGCGTTCTAGTAATTTTTTGGTTTACACGTGGCCGCCTCACGGGAGCAACACGTGGCACCTAAAAATCCTCCGACATATCTACACATGGTAACTCACCTCACATGTCAGCCCCCTCACTTTTCTACACGCGCAATACGATATCTATTACATAGCGAGGCTCATCCTTCGATGTGGGGTAATTCTCACAAAAAATCATTAACGCAAGACGATTGAATATATATTATTATAGAAGCTAATAAAATCACATTAGGTGACATGGAGATGTTGATTGACAATTCCAATTTTTCGGTGGATGTCTAGGGTTCGAACCTTAGAGCGCGTCCTCGTTTATTTTTGTTGTCAAAAAAATAAACAAAGGCAAAAAATATTGTTGTAAAAAAATAGAAAAAATAAAAAATAAAAGGCTTTTCAAGATAAAGATAAAAAAGATAATACAACATTTTTTTATTTTTCTTGTAAAAAAAATACAAGGTAATATAATAAGTATTTCTTACAAAAAAAATAAAACAAAAGGCATAAAAAAATAAAATGTACTTTGGCAGCATCATTTTTTTATTTTTCTTGTAAATAAAATAAAATGAATACAACGAGCAAAAGCAAATGTGGTACAACATCTTTTTCTTTTGTCAAAAAAAAAAAAGAAGATAATCAACAAGTATCATATTTT
Organism: Amborella trichopoda; assembly: GCF_054954075.1. Taxonomy (NCBI): domain Eukaryota; kingdom Viridiplantae; phylum Streptophyta; class Magnoliopsida; order Amborellales; family Amborellaceae; genus Amborella; species Amborella trichopoda. The sequence continues at coordinate 33,243,788 of NC_142340.1, forward strand.
TCTTGTAAAAAAATATAAAAGATAACACAATAAGTATTTCTTGTCAAGAAAATAAAAGGTATTTCTTAATACTACCTAGGAATAAATAGTCTAATTATATTTTTTATTTTTATAACACGATGGTCTTTAACATAAATTTGGTATTATTAATTTAACGATAGGATTTCATATAATGAGGCCATTTGAAATCTCTCTCTTTCTACTAACAATCTCTTGCAGTAATTTATTCTAGAAACCTAAAAAATTAAAGAAAATTGATACGCATTCTAATAATTTCTACATTAATAACCAAATCTTTTATTTTATTTAATAATTTTTGTGTTATAAATCTTGTAGTGTACTATTTTTCTTACAGTTGTCAATAATACATTTTAAATTAGATGATATTATAAAATATTTTGGATTTGTTATTGTTTATATAATAAAATAATTATAAAATATTGTTGGTATATAATATATAGTTAGTTAGGTGGTAATAATTTGGGTTTTTTTAGCGGATTAGGATTTTCCGCCAATTCGAGATTTTAGTGGCCAATTTTTCATCGATTTAGTCAACTCTTTATTGTAGTCCATATATGATTATAAACTTAATCCATGATAATTCTATGAATTCATTTTTTGATGGCTATGTAAATGCAAAAAGCGCTCTAAAAGAATTTGTTGAGAATTATGCACTTGCATTAGATAGTCGGTTGAAAAAGGAGATAGATGTGAATTTTGAAACAGTTCACAAACATCAGGTTTTGAAGACTTATTTTCCAATGGAGAAAGAAGCAGCATGCATGTATACTAAAGAAATGTTTGACAAATTCCAAGAGGAATTGTGTCGCAGTATTGAAAATGTTGTGATAGAATCAGATAATGATGGGGAAATCATTGTATTAAAAGTCTCAAAATATGATGAAGAGAAAAGGGTATTCATTGTTACATTAATTGTACCTGAAATCAAAGCAACTTGTATTGCCAATTGTTTGAGTTCGCTAGATTACTTTGTAGGCACATTTTAATTGTTCCCAGAATGAAAAGTATTTTTAAAATTCCACCTTATTATATCTTGATGCGATAGACAAAAAATGCCAAGGAAGGGTGTGTAATAGATGAACATGGTCATACAGTCCAAGTTCATTTGCATGAATCCTTGATTGTACGATACAATGAATTGTGTATAAGGACGATAAACTTTGCAGAGAATAGAGCTATGTATAAAGAAACATTTCAGTAGGCAATGTGTGTTATTAATGAGTATTTGAAGATGAGTTATAATTGTCAAATAAAATATTGATAAAATAGGTATAAAAAGCAGTCCAAAAGATTCTCAAGTTTTTCAATTAAATGTCAATATAAGAGAAGAAGTGAATTTAATAAACAGTAAGAGAGCGCTTGACCCCCTACAAGTGAAGACGAAAGGGAAGCCTCCTAAGCATCGATTGAAATCCTTCTTGGAGAATACACAAAAGAATCATAAGAAATGTACCATGTGAAAGGAAGTGATCATGATAAGAAGAATTGTCCAACTTTGAGGAGTGTACTGAATACCGAAGAATGCAAATCAAAAGGTCATTAAACTCCCCTTTTTTTATATCCATCATTTTCAATTGTTGGTGAATTTGTAATTGATCTCTCTCTCTCTCTCTCTCTCTCTCTCTCTCTCTCTCTCTCTCTCCCCCCCAACCATCCATAATTATGAGACAATACAGGAGTTTGAATCATGTTGGCAAACAATCATTGATCGCTACAATTTAAGAGAGAATAAATGGATAATCAGAATGTATGTCATTCGAAAGCAATGGGTTCCGGCATTCATGCATAATATTTTTTTTGTAGAGATGTTTACAACCCAACGGAGTGAGACTATGAATTCATTTTTTGATGGCTATGTAAATACAAAAAGCACTCTAAAAGAATTTGTTGAGAATTATGCACTTGCATTAGATTGTCGGTTGAGAAAAGCGAGAGATGTGAACTTTGAAACAAGTCACAAATAACGGGTTTTGAAGAGTTACTTTCCAATGGAGAAAGAAGCAGCATCCATTTCTGCCAAAGCAATGTTTAATTGTGTCGTAATATTGAGTGTGTTGTGATAGAATCAGAAAATGATGGGGAAATCATTGTATTTAAAGTCTCAAAATATGATGAAGAGAAAAGGGTATTCATTGTTACATTAAATGTACCTGAAATCAAAGCAACTTGTAGTTGCCAAATGTTTGGGTTCGCTGGATTACTTTTTAGATACATTTTAATTATTCTCAGAATGAAAATTATTTCTAATATCCCACCTTATTACATCTTGAAGCGATGGAACAAAATGCCAAGAAAGGGTGTGTAATTGATGAACATGGTCATACAATGCAAGTTCATTTGCATGAATCGTTAACTGTTCAATATAATGAATTGTGTATAAGGACGATAAACTTGGCAGAGAATGGAGCTATGTATAAAGAAACATTTCAGGAAGGAATGTGTGTTCTTGATGAGGGCATGAAGAGAGTTACAGTTGTCAAAGAAAATATCAATGAAACACGTCAACCAAGCAGCACAAAAGATTGCCAAATTTTGCAATTAAATGTCAATGTAAGTGAAGAAGTGAATTTAATAAACAATAAGTGAGTGCTTGACCCCCTACCAGTGAAGATGAAAGGGAAACCTCCTCTGCATCGATTAAAATCCTTCCTGAAGAATATACAAAAGAATCATAGGAAATGTACCAAGTGAAAAGGAAGTGGTCATGCATGATAAGAGGAATTACCCAGTTTTGAGGAGTATACTGAATACCGAAGAATGCAAAAGCAAAAGATATTTAAACATACCCTTTTTTTAAATACATCATTTTAAATTGTTAATGAATTTGTAATTGATCTCTGTTTCTCTCTCTCTCTCACTCTCTATCTCTCCCCCCCCCCCCCCCCCCCCCCCCTCAATCCATAATTCTGATAATTCTGAGACAATACAGGAATTTGAATCACGTTTGCAAACAATCATTGATTGCTACAATTTAAGAGGGAATAAATGGCTAATTAGAATGTAAGTCATTCGTGAGCAATGGGTTCCGGCATTCAAGCATAATAGCTTTTTTGCAGAGATGTCTACAACCCAACGGAGTGAGAGTATGAATTCATTTTTTGATGGCTATGTAAATGCAAAAAGCACTCTAAAAGAATTTGTTGAGAATTATGCAATTGCATTAGATAGTCGATTGAGAAAGGAGAGAGATGTGAACTTTAAAACAGTTCACAAACATCGGGTTTTGAAGACTTATTTTCCAATGGAGAAAGAAGCAGCATGCATTTATACCAAAGTAATGTTTGACAAATTCCAAGAGGAATTGTGTCACGGTATTGAGTATGTTGTGATAGAATCAGAGAATGATGGGAAAATTATTGTATTTAAAGTCTCAAAATATGATGAATAGAAAAGCGTATTCATTGTTACATTAAATGTACCTGAAATCAAAGCAACTTGTAGTTGCCAATTCTTCTAGTTTGCTGGATTACTTTGTAGATAAATTTTAATTGTTCTCAAAATGAAAAATATTTTTAAAATCCCACCTTATTACATCTTGAAGCGATGGACAAAAAAGGCCAAAGAAGGGTGTGTAATAGATGGACATGGTCATACAATGCACGCTCATTTGCATGAATCCTCAACTGTGCGATACAATGAATTGTGTAGAAAGATGATAAACTTTACAAAGAATGGAGTTATGTATAAAGAAACATGTTCGGAAACAATGAGTGTCCTTAATGAGGGCTTAAAGAGAGTTGCAATTGTCAAAGGAAATATGGATAAAATACGTCAACAAGGCAGCCCAAAAGATTCTCAAGTTTTACAATTAAATGTTAATATAAGTGAAGAAGTGAATTTAATAAATAATAAGAGAGTGCTTGACCCGCTACTTGTGAAGAAGAAATTGAAGCCTCCTAAGCATCGATTGAAATCCTTCTTGGAGAATACATAAAAAATCATAAGAAATGTACCATGTGTAAAGGAAGTGGTCATGATAAGAGGAATTGTGAAACCTTGAGGAGTATACTGAATACCGAAGAATGCAAATCAAAAGGTTGTTAAACTAACCCCTTGTTTAAATCCTTCATTTTTAATTGTTATGAATTTGTATTTGATCTCTCTCTCTTTTTCTCTCTTTTCCCTGCCACCGCCCTCACCCTTCCCCCCTCCCATTCATAATTCTGAGGAAATTGTATAGATGTACCTTAAAATGTTATTATATTTGCTTCCCCCCCCCCCCCCATCCGATTCATAATTATGAGGAAATTACATAGATGTTCCTTAAAATGCTATTATATTTGCTTTTGTGTAAAAAATGAGAAAAGTTGTGTGCCTTTGTAGATTTTTGAGCACAGAGAGAGATACACTAAAAAACAAGCATTAGGAAGAGAGAATCCTATGCATAGAATCATTAATTGACCATAAATTTTGCCCCACATCTAAAACACACAAGCATTAGTTACAAAGTCGTTGCTCATTATGTCATAAGTCCAACCGCACCAAGTATCTACACTAGAATAACCAGCTCCAATAAGGGAAAACTAGTAAGAGGATAAGAGAAATCAAACTTTCCATAGCATATGTACATCAAATACAAGCCATAAGATGGCTCCAAGTCTGCAAAAAAATTCTCACCACACTCCAAGGTTCACCCTTAAATATATACACAAGAAAAAATAAGTTAAATATACATTGGTTAGTAGTCATCCATGGTTGGAGCGTCAAGTATTTATAGTGTAACTGGTTCATCCCAAAGATTGGTCTTTTTTACTACCCCGAATATATGCACAATGAATTCATTCTTGCATTTAACAAGCTTGAATACAAAAGACCCCCGTATTCAAGATTGCTTTCAAAAGAGAAGTGCCTACATCCGTGATACATCATATAACCTTGCATGCAAAAGTGGCGGTTAGCAAGTACAAACAATTAGATAATTTTTTTGTGAGTAATGAGGTTGAGACTGATGTTCTCAAGATTGATCAAGAAATTGAAAGCCTTCAACTAGGAAGTTAAAAACCTGAATTAGTTGAAATATAATTAAGCCAGGTTGCTAATGAAAAAACAAGGAGTGATTTACTAAAATCAATAAATTTCAACAAGTTCATTGTAAAACCAAATTTGAGCTCACAGATTTACTGAAATCAGGGAATTTTTCACAGATTTAGTTTATTGGCTCTAAATATTTAGACCTTTTTACTGCTACAAACAAGAACCTTTACAGTTGTAAAACAAAAAAAATAGTAAAAGAGCACTTCAATTTTCTTCATTAAAGAATCCTAATTTACCTACAAATAAAACAAAAGTCTGAAAAAGAAAAACACCCAAAATCACATTCAAGCATCATTGAACCACCCAAGCCTCAGAATCCCCCAAGAAATTTGATTCAAGAACCCAAAATGTTTGGTACCTCATTTGACTCAGGAATTGATTTCCTTCCAACTTTTAGGGCCATCCTGATCTTTTTTTTTAAAATGATCAAAGAATATTTCAGTCAGAGGACCATCCTGATCTATGAAGCCTTCTATGTGGAAGAGGTATTTGGACCTTACGGGCTTCAGCTTCAATGGAGATTGAGATGGAGAGATGCTTTGAGCCGCAGGTCTTCCAAGGTTCTTCAAATAATAAGATGGCAATGGAGATTTTAACAACATCATAATAATATCTTTTTTTCTTTTTTACAATAAACATCACATTCGTATCTTCATTGAGATAATGACATACATAATTATGGACCGTTCTCAGAGCTCGTACACAAAGCTTGGAAAAACCCCATCCAATGATTTGAAGAAAACCCCATTTATACAGCACCAGAAAACCCCATTCAACTCATTAATAGAGCTCATCCTAGAGAGGCATCGGTAGAGTGAAAGATATCTTATAAAAGGGAATAGAGAGAGAGGGAAGAGCAAGATAACCTAGAGATAAAGATGAGAGAACATAGGGAGCTGATAGAGAAGGATTTCAAAAATTGGGATCAAAGAAGAAACTGTGATATATATATATATATATATATATATATATATATATATATATATAAGCGAGAGAGAGAGAAAGAGAGAGAGAGAGAGAGAGAGAGAGAGAGAGAAAGAGAAAGAGATGGCAAGCATAAAAAACCCCATTCAAAGATTTGAAGAATCCCCATTTATACAACACCAAAGAACTGCATTCATAGAGCATAAAAAAACCCATTAGTAGAGCTAATACTAGAGAGGCCTTGGTAGATTGAAAGAGATATTAAGAAATGGAGTAAAAAGAGAGGGAAGAGCAAGATAACCTAGAGATAAGGATGACAGAACAACATAGGTTATTGATAGAGAAGGATTTCAAAAATTGAGATCACATGAAACCAAAAAAAAACAAAACAAAGTGAAAGACTCATCTTGAATCTTCATGCAAATCATTATCTCCTTGATGAATATCCAAGGTCTTTTCAGATGATGAATATCCATGTTCTTCTCAGATGGGTAGCCCTGTTCCTTTGGGGAGGAATAGGGGCTGGGATCTCTAGATTAGAGTCGATAAGCTGGAGAGAAGGAGAGGAAGAGAGAGAAGAGAGTGGGAGAAAGCGACTATGTATGGGAGGGAGAAACAAAGGGAAATAGGGCAAAGATTTTGAATTCAAAATTAAAAATATTACATTTCAATTTCAAAAGTAGTAGACAAAGTTGAATTCAACCTCAGCCATTGGATTGTAGTTGATCCAACGGCTTAAATTATGCCAACACCATGAAATCAGTTATATATATATATATATATATATATATATATATATATGGAAGATACTACAAAACCCCTACAGTCACGATTTTTTTGTAGTGTTTCATTTTTCATTTTTTTTTTCTATAAATCAGAATGATCTGAAATTTGGAGCATGTGTTTATAAAAAATAGGTGAATCTATGAAAAATATCAACAAAATATTTCACATGAAATAAATTGACCAAATACCCTCGAAATACTTTGGAATGTATTTTGGTAAATTTTTTATTCACGAATTATTATTTTTATATATTTTTTAAGTGTGCCTCACTAAGATGCACACATGCTCCAAATTTTATATCATTATGATTTGTAGAAAAAAAAAATGAAAAATAAAACACTACCGAATAATTGTGATCGTACGATAAACTTTGGACGGTGATGAGGGTAAGTGAAATCACTAATTTTTTTCGCCTATAAGCGTTGGGAAGACTTATATATATATATATATATATATATATATATATATATATATATATATATATATATATATATATATATATATATATATATATATATATATATATATAGAAAGCTTGGGTGAGCCCACTAGCTCACAGGAAAAAACGAGTCCAATGACCCAGATTGAATCTGGGCTGATCTAAAGATCACGGATGTCTGGTAATATTTTAATTTTTTTTTTTTTACATATCCAAATCACTTAAAATTTTACGTGTATGTTCTTCTCATCAAGCCGCACCTAATAAAAATATATAAATAATAATAATTTGTAAAACTAAATGATCAAAATACCCCCGAATCTTTCAGGGATATTTTAGTTAATTTATTTCATATAAATATTTTTTTGATATTTTTTTAAGATTCACCTATTTCTTATGTATACACGCTCCAAATTTCAAATTATTTGGATTTGTAGAAAAACAATTAAAATTCAAATACTATCGGACATCCGTGATTGTCAGATTGGCCCAGATTCAATCTGAACCGTTAAGCTCTTTTTTTACTTTTTTGTAATAGTTTTTCCTAATATAACTAAACTCTATACATATCTTGTCATGGGGTTTTTCACCTTATTGCATTTTTTTCTCTCTCAAGACCGAACTATCAAAATCACTTTTTGCGGAGTTTTCTAGATCCAATTGATTTCTTATGCTTTTGAAAATACACAAAACTCAATCACTTTGTCAAATGATATGTAATTATTATTTGTTGATTCTAAATATCTTACATTCACTTCATCCTTTTCAATAATTCATAAGTATAATGATATTTTATTTCAATAAACTTGCCTTTAGAGCGATATGCTAGTTTTTTAATTAATGAGATAACATTTTGATATAAAAAATTTGAAATCGTTTGTCCACTCTATCAAGCTTCAAATTCTTTATAGTGGTTCTAATCTAAACATCATACGTTCTAGCATTGTTATAATCAACATACACAACTTCCATAGTATACCACAAGACAACCTTATTCATTGTTTCACCAAGAGCACATCCACCACCAAAAAATATATATATATGTTTAGAGAATGATCTTCTATCATATGCACGGAAGGCATGAGTTATCCAATTAAGTGTGATACGTTAGTGGGAGAAAATCTCCCTTAGACCCTAGATTGATCTATATTTCTAGGAAAATAAGAAAGGGGGAAAATTTTCAAGGCCTTTATTGTCTTAGGTTTAAATAAGAGGGAATAATATTCCTAGACTGACCCTTTTTGTCTATGTCTCCAGTAAAGTCTACATAAGAGTACCCTCTAAATATAAATTTTCAGCTTAAAAATTGGATTTATAGTTTTTGGTTTTTTGGATAAAATCAAGAATCTTTTATGACTTGCCAATGAGATATCTCATAAATAATTTGGGCTATACTTACATGACCGATTGCATTACTCAAGCTAAGATTTGTGCACATGGCGTACAATATATAGCATACAAGTTAGGCCTATGGAATTCCTTTCCATCTCAACCTTAAATTTATCTCAACGTTTTAGCGATAGAAGCTATCTTAAATTTTAAATTTTTGAAGAGAGAAACTATCTAAATTTTTATGTTTTTGAAAATAAATTATCTCAAAATTTTTAGAGAGAGCAACATTATCAAATTTCAAATTTTAGAAAAGAAACTATTTCAAATTTTTAAAAAGTGAGACGATATTAAAATTTGTAGAGAGAGAAAACTTTAATGTAGTTTCTTTATCAAAATTTTTTGAGATAATTTCTCTCTCGAAAACTTGAAATTTGATGTAGCTTTTCTTTCTAAAAATCTTAAGATCTATAAAACTTAAAAATTGATATAGTTTGTCTTTCTAAAAAATTTGAAATAATTTATTTCCCGAAAAAATTTAAGATAGTTTCTCTCTCCAAAAATTTAAAATTTGTGATAGCTTCTCTCATGAGATAGCTTCTCTCCTTAAAATCGTTGAGATATTCTCTCTTTAAATGTTTTAATATAGTTTCTCTCTCTAAAATTTGAGGCAGTTTCTCTCTCTAAAATTTAAAATTTGGTAAAGTATCTCTCTCTAAAAAATTTAAGATGCTTTCTCTATCTAAAACTTAAAATTTGAGACAATTTCGCTCTAAAAATTTGAAATCTAAGATAACGTTCCTCTCTAAAAACTTTGTGGTAGTCTCTCTCTAAAAATATGATAGTTTCTCTTTAAAATTTTTATGGTAGTTTTTATCTACAATTTGAAATTAGGTATAGTTTCTGTCTCTAAAAAATTTTGAGATAATTTCTATCTCTAAAACTTAAAATTTGAGATAATTTTTTTCTTTAAAACTTAAAATTTGAGATAGTTTCTCTCTCTAAATATTTTGAGCTTCTCTCACTAAAAGTTTTTAGATTGTTTCTCTATCTAAAGTCACTAATTTTTTTAAAATAGTTTCACTTGCTCTCTCTAAAATTTTAGGGAACGTTGATATCCATTTTATTTCCATTATTATGAAAGTACCTAAAAGTTTCCATTGTTATATATATATATATATATATATATATATATATATATATTTAAAAAAAAAAAAACGAAACTACCCATATTAGGTTTTTAAAAAACCGAATTATTTAAAAACTTAATAATTTCGGTTTTTGAAAGTCCAAATTAAATTTTTTATTTTTAGTTTTTGAAAGACAAAATACTTTCATGCTAAAACCCCCAATATAATAGTATCCTACGAGCATTTTTCTTTATCATATTCACCTTCGTAATTTTAATAAGAGGCACCATCAAAAAGCTTCATTTCACCATATAAAGCTCTGCGAAATTGTCTTTATTTTCATCATTTAAAGACTTGAAAGTATGAGTAAAAGAGATATCAACCCTTGTTAAACTTTCAGTTGCAAAACGGCGGCAGGACGTGTGCTAGTTCCCTCGATAAACCAGAATTACTCATTTCTCAAACCACTCTTGAAGGTTTATACCAAACCATTTGATTTCAAGGAGGACTAGTAGAGATAGAGTGGGAGTGATTAAAAAAAATTCTTTATTCTTACACCAGCAAGATTACTTATAATGTCCAATTACAATCAAACCACTCTTAAAATAAATAAAGTAAAATAAAATCGATTTTCAATTGCTACCTCTTCAAATACAATTCTTTATTCAACAAACAAAACTAGATTTTATTGTTTTATGGGAAGAGAAGATCAAAACATAAATAAATATTTAAAAAAGATAAAATTATCAGAGATACCTCAACCGGGCTTACTACACCCTATGTCAAGTATCATCTTTCTGATGATACTCAGGATCTATGATCGGTATGTTAATTTCCCTACTATGAAAAAAATGACTTAATCTTGATCAAACCTCTTAGCTTGATTTTAAAGAGATGAGAGATAGATATCAATAGAGAGGGGAGATCTATAAGCAAAGGGTTCGACCCATTTGCCACCTACAAAGAAAAAACACCAGAGAGGAAAGTGCCACCCAAAGAGAAAAAGTGTGCCACCCAAAGAGAAAAGAGGTAGTACGTACCACCCAAAACAACTTGGAAATAGACATAAAAATTTGGGCGTCTCACCTTTTGGGAATCCATTGGGAATCTAGGGAGAGAGCTAAATTTGGGAGGGAGAGAGAAGATTCTTAAGGAAAGAATAAATTACGTATATAGGAGACTTCCTTTTATAGATCTTATATGTCATAGATTTTTTCTCAATTCATAGGGTTAAATCTTAACCGTCGATCTAGAGAGACTTACGGGTTGAAAGATTTGAGTCATCCATCTCTTGATCTGCCATCAAGATTCAAAGAGATGAGCTAGAGCCTTATCATCACTTTCCTAAATCTACTCCCATCAAATAAAGAAAGTTTATATTTTAATATATCAAATCCTTAATTATTGGATCAACCAATCTTGTTTCAAAGATTTAATAAATATCTCAAATATTCAACCTTAACACATAAGTTGGCTATACCTAAAAACATAAGCCAACAAGTAGGATAAACATTCATCCTAAGAAGAATACGTGAATGAGTGGGGCGTTCCACCATTTTGGTGACTATGTGTGGGCCCACCTAATACACATGGTTTTAAATTTTGGGCCCATATTTTTTGGAGGTCCCATATATTTTTAGAAAATATTTTATTTCATATTTAAAATTTTTAAATCTTATATTTTATTTAAAACATTGAAAAATTAATTTATCTTAATTTATAAATCGAAATGACAAAAATAAAATTTCAGAAGTTTCACAAAAACTTTAAATAAATATTCTAAAAATCACATAACATAAAATTAATTAATTTTGATGGGAATCAGATCTGTTAGATCTAAGAAGTTATCAATGCATGAGAGCACTCCACCTTCAATTGCGAATCACGATCACCCATGATGCAATCACGACTCTATGGTGCATAGAGATAATCGCTCGTACATGTACACGCTTTGCCCTCATTGGCGAATCTCAAAACGACTATCTATGTACATGTCGGGTGATGATATAACGATGGAATTTTAGTGCTGTCTCTAAAGGCTATGTATCACACACAAGGGCCATACGGTCCATCGGCTCTCATCTAGGCATACACCGACCTCATTAAGGGTTAACCCACTAAACCCTTATTAGTTAAATCCTTATACCCAGGTATCTTGGGCTTTTCCAATCCTCGGCTGACCTAGCTTATCGAGCCTAGTTCGCGTATCAGTAAATAACATTTGCCTAGTATGGTCCTCAAAAGGACCACACTCCCACTGAGTTTATGTTTCATTTATTAAATATGTTTTATATAGTTTCTCATAAGGCCTTTAAAGCCACATAAACTCAACCACTCCCACTTGGCCTTTGGAGGCCTTACAATATTTCTTCCTCACTCTCTCTCATTATCATTTCCCTTACATGCCTTGTAAAAATATTTGGAGCTGGCCCTTTATGAGTGGATCAGCTATCATCACCTCAGTAGGTATGTAGTTGATGTCGATCACTCCGTACTGCACCTTGTTGCGTAGATGATAGAAGAAGGACTTTATATGCTTAGATTTTTTTATGAATCTGGGCTCCTTAGATAGGCATATAGCGGCCGTATTGTCGTAGTAGAGTCTCACAGCCCTACACTGTATTGGCTTGAAATCAAGTTGATTAAGCAATTTCCTAATTCATACAGCTTCTTTGACTGCCAAGAACCACGCCACGTATTCTGATTCCACAGTGGACAATGCTACTACATCTTGTTTCTTTGACTTCTAAGAAACAGTCCTTCTCCAAGCATGAAGACATATCCAGATGTTGACTTTGCATCATCTGGATCCCCTTGATAGCTGGCGTCGGAATATCCTTCAAGAGCGATTTTCGATCCTCTCCTATATGTAAGTACGTAGTTCACAGTCCCTTTCAAGTATCTCACAATTCTCTTAACTGCGGTCCAATGTTCCACTCTTGGATTACTTTGGAATCGGCTAACCATGCTCATGACAAAGGACAAGTCAAGTCTTGTTGCCGTCATTGCGTACATAAGGGATCCCACTGCACTTCTATATGGTACTATCTCTATAATTTTTATGTCCTTTTATGTCGTCGTCACTAGGGCACATTTTATTATTAAGCTTTGTTTTCTTGTCAATGAGGGTTGTCATGGGCTTACATTTATTCATGTTAAACTTTTCCAACACCTTCTTGCAATAGGTCGTTTGAGAAAGTTGAATGGTTCTCTTTTATCTGTTTTTTACAATATTTATGCCCAACACGTATGAAGCTTCTCCAAAATCCTTCGTATCAAAGTGTTCTATAAGGAATTTCTTGTTTCCAACACAATGTTTATTAAGCTACTAATAATCAGCATATCATCCACATATAGAGAGATGAATACGCATCACTCCCACTGATGCGTGTCATTCAAAGACATAGTCTATTGGAATTTAAGGTACTATTGGCGCGATGCTTGCTTTAGGCCATAGATAGATTTATTAGGTTTGCACACTAGGTTCCCTTTTCCTTTTTTCCATTTTCTTCAAATCCCTTGTTTTGTTTCATATAAATTTCTTCTTCTAAATCCCTATTTAGGAATGTTATCTTTACATCTATTTGATGGACTTCCAAGTCAAAATGGACTGCTATGGCTATAAGGATTCTAATGGATTGAAACTTGGCAACTGGTGAAAATGTTTCTTCATAGTTTATTCCTTCTTTTTGGTTGAATCCCTTGGCTACTAGTCTAACCTTGTATTTTTCTAGTTTTCCTTCTGAGTTAAGTTTCTTCTTAAAAATCCACTTGCATCCTTTGGATTTTCGATCTAGAGGTAAATGTACTAATTCCCAAACATGATTTTGGTTAATGGTTGAGTATTCATCTTTCATGGCTTCTACCCAATAGGTCTTTTTAGAACAGGTTATGGCTTCTCGGTAAGTCTTAGGCTCATTAGCTTGTTCATCCCCAATCCCATCATAGTGTTCTCCCAGGTAGGTAAAGTGTTCAATGTATTGAGGTGGTTTTGTAACTTGGTTACTCTTTCTTGGTTTGGGAAGTTCGGATTCTATTTGAGGTTGAAGTTGAGGTTCAGGCTCGGGTCCTCGATTCTCAACCTTGTCACTCGCCATCTCATAGAGATTTGCTTGTTTGTGACTAATTCTTGCTTCAAGGAACTCATCCTCAAATAAATGGGCATCTCGACTTTCAATGGTCGCCCCATTTTCTAGGTTGTAGAATCAATACCTCTTACCATAATCAAGGTAGCCAATAAATATAGTCTTTCACAGTTTTGGATCTAGTTTTGTCTGGTTTTGGTATGGGATAAGGACATGGGCTGAGTAACCCCATACTATTAGATGATCGAGGGACAGAATACGACCGATGAATATTTCATGAGGAGTAAAAAGGTTAGCTCCGGTGGGAGTCCGGCTTAAAATGTAACAGGTTGTTAATACTGTTTCTCCCCAAAAATCTAGGAAAGTTTTGCATGCCCTATCATTTTTCTCACCATATCTACCAAGGTCCTATTCCGTCACTCGACAACTCCATTTTGATCCGGTGTGTAGGGCATAGTAAATTGATGAATATTCCCATTCTCTACACATAAGTCTTTAAAGAGTTCTGAAGAGTACTTGCCACCTCTATCGGTTCTTAAAACTATAATTTTTAAGTTTATTTGGTTTTCTATCTCGGCTTTATAAATCTTGAATTTTTCTAACGCCTCATATTTAATGTGCATAAGGTATATATGGTCATTTCACAAGTGGTCATCAATAAAAGTGATGGAGTACCTTTTACGGCTTTTGATAACCACATTCATTAATAGCTCTTTGTGCCCTGGTGGAGCTTTTCTTTATTAATTTTCCTTGCACACACGATTCACATACTTTTGATAAATCTCCTTTATAGTTTTGAATGATCCCATCTTTTCTTAGTCGTTCCATTCTATTAAATCCTATGTGCCCTAGACGCATATGACATAAATACGCATGCAAACCATTTGAAGACGAGACGTAAGCAATCGTTTTTTTTATTTCAATTGAGCAAAGACCATCTACAAGTCGTCCGGTCATTACAACTTCATTATGATTTTCACTGTAGTATTTTCTCTAACAAAGGTAGTGATAAATTTAGCCTTAGACATCTTGAGAATCGAAATCAAGCATTTCCTCATTTCGGGAGCATAAAATACTTGTTTTAGGATCAATGTCTTCCCATTATTCAATTCAAGAGAGTAGTCCCCAACGCCCAACTCCTCGGTCTTCTGATTTCCTCCTATGAAGATATGTTGTTTGCCCAACCTCTCGAGAGTGAAAGTGTAGAACCCTTCCTTAGTGTTTATCACGGGCGTCATAGCTATCGAGTCAATACACTAAGATGTACCCTTGGGGTCAAGCAATAAGGTTTCGTAGACCATACAAGCAAGTTCCTTGTTGGTTCATAAATTCTTGTTGAACCTATAATTCTTTGCTATGCGACCCACCTTCTTGCAAACAAAACAAGTTTTAGTCTTTTTTTGATCTTTATATTTGTTCTCCTTAGATCCTTGCTTTTTTAAAAAAACTTTCTTACCCTTCTCTTATAAAGCTTAAAGAAGGGTTTAGATTTTACCATATGTATCGTCTCCTTCAGTGCCAAGGTGTGGCGCACATTCCTTCTCTCTTCTTCTCCTTTGAGAGCAGTGATTAGCTCCTCCACCTTGGGAGCTTTTGATCGCACCGCAACAGAAGTGATGAATCAGGAACTGAGAAGTGAGTTCATGAGATGAACCAATTGCATTGGCTCTTCGGTTGCATTTTCAGTAGCTTGTACTTCTCAAATGAGTGTACGAAAAGTGTACACATGATCCGATATTTTCGTGCTCTCGCTCATCTTGAGTTCATCGTACTTTTTCATGGCTAAGGATTGTTATATAAGTGACGGATCAAATATGCTCCATTTCAAGTCTCTCGTGCATCTCTTTTACCGTGCTCATTGACTCATATTCCGATGCATATGAGTCAACCATCGCGCAAAGCAAGATTTCCTTGTTCGCGTATTTTTGCATTTCCAAGTAGTGTATTTATCCTTTGCATATTAGGATAAATCGTTACTTGGACTATGATGACGACTTTCAATCAAGATCTCATCCAACTCCTCCTCATAAAACACATCCGATTTTGCGCTTCCAAGAGGAGTAGTTGGATCCATTAAACATCTCGATTTTTTGGATCTCGGAGATGAAAGTTCATGCAACCATCTATCTCTTTTTCCCAAAAGCAATGTAGGACTCAATAAAAAGAAAATAAAATAAATCTTAGAGGTAGCAAGATACCTTGCTTTGATACCAATGAAAGAACTTTATGATAAAGCATGATGTATATATTTTAAAAACAATTCTTTATTCCTACACCGGTAAATCACTTACAATATCCAATTACAATCAAACCACTCTTGAAATAAATAAAATAAAATAAAATCAGCTTTCAATTGCTACCTCTTCAAATACAATTCTTTATTCAATAAACAAAATTAAACTTTATTGTTTTATGGGAAGAGAAAATCAAAACATAAATAAATATTTAAAACAGGTAAAATTGTCGGAGATTACCTCAACTAGGCTTAATACATCCCACACCGAGTCTCCTTCTTCCGATGGTGCTCGGGATCTATGATCAGTATGTTGATTTTCCTAAGATGACAACTATGACAAAAATCCACTCAATGACTTAATCTTGATCAAGCCTCTTAGCATGATTTTAGAGAGATGAGAGATGGATATCAAGAGAGAGAGATCTACTAACAAGACATCTATTAGCAAGGGGTTCCACTCCTTTGCCACCCACAAAGAAAAAAACCACCTAGGCTTAGGCGTGCCATCCAAAAAGGAAAGAAGTAGTACGTACCACCCAAAACCACCTAAGCTTAGGCATGCCACCCAAAGAGGAAAGAGGTAGTACGTACCACCCAACAACAACCTGGAGAGATATATAAAAACAATATGGAGAGATAAAAATTTGGATGTGCATGCCTTTGGGAATCTAGGGAGAGAGCTAAATTTGGGGTAGGGAGCGAGAGGATTCTTAAATAGAGAATAAAACACATATGTAATTTTATAAGGGAGAGACCTCATTTTATAGATTTTCTATACCATATATTTTACCTCAATTCGTAGGGTCAAATTTCAACCATCAATCTAAATAGACTTGTGGGGTAAGAGATTTGAGTCATCATCTTCTTAATCCACTATTAAGATTCAAAGAGATGAGCTAGTGCCTTATCATCTATTTCCTAAATTTATTCTCATCAAATAAGGAAAATTTATATTTTAATATACCCAATCCTTAATTATTTGATCAACCAATCTTGATTCAGAGATTTAATAAATATCGCAAATATTCAACCTTATAACATAAGTTGGCTATACCTAAAAAGATAAGCCAACCAAGAGGATAAACATTCTTCCCAAGAAGAATACGTGAATTAGTGGGGCATGCCACCATTGTGGTGGCCACGTGTGGGCCCCACCTAATCCACATGTTTTTAAATTTTGGACCCCATATTCTATAAAGGTCCCATATATTTTTAAAAAATATTTTATTTCATATGATTCATGAAGGTAGTCTCTCGCACATTTACACGTTTCACTCTCATCGGCGAATCTCAAAACAGCTATCTATATACATGTCGTATGATAATATAATGATGATGTTTTAACCCAGTCTCTAAAGGCTATTCATCATATGCAAGGGCCACACGGTCTGTTGACTCTCATCTAGGCATACACTGACCTCATCAAGGGTTAACCCACTGAAACATTATTGATTAGATCCCTATGCCCAGATATCTTGGATTTTTCCAAACTTCGGCTGACCTAGCTCTTCGAGCCTAGTCCGAGTATCAACAAATAACATTTGCCTAGTATGGTCTACAAAAAGACTACACTCCCACTGAATTTTTCTTTCATTTATTAAATATGTTTTACATAGTTTCTCATAAAGCCTTTAAAGGCCACATAAACCCAACAATGATGAGAAGGAAGAAGACCAAAAACATGATAGAGACAGATTGGACGATGAATTGGCCAGTGGAGAGTGAGAGAGAGGGAAAGAAGCTATAGACTAAGAGAAAAATTGAAGGCATTTTCTTGTGAGAGGTAAGAGAGAGAGAGACAGAGAGAGAGAGAGAATTACAGAGAGCAGACTCGAAAGTTTTAGTCTGTGAGAGAGAAGCAAGGAAATGGAGTTAAATTTACAGGGCTACTATTCAGTCTTTCAAAAACCGAAATCAAGCTTATTTCGGTATTTGAAAAACTGAAAATAGACAGTTTCGTCTTGTAAAAAAGTGTTATGAAGTTGAAAAAAGGATATATGTGTGATAATGAAAACTTTTAGGTATTTTTGTTATAATGAAAAAAATAACAGATATTTACGTAATTTTTCCAAAATTTTAAAATAGATATAGCTTCTCTTTAAAAATTTAGAGATAGTTTCTCTCTCTAAACTTATAATTTAATATAGTTTCTTTCTTTAAAATATTTAATATAGTTTCTTTCTCTAAAACATTTAAGATAGTCTCTCTTAAAATATTGTTCAAACGCTTGAAATTTGATATAGTTTCTCTCTCTAAAACTTAAATTGAGATAATTTCTCCTTGTAAATATTGTAAAATAGTTTCTGTCACACCCCAAGAATTTACAATACTGATATTCCTGAGATGTGACAGTCAAAACATATATACATCTATTGATAGGACAAATTTACAGTGGCGAGGTCTTACAAAGTAAATAAAGAAAGTTTAAGCAAAACTACAATATCTTCCCAAAGTTGATCTTGACGAGGACACAAATGAAACCGCAGTCATCCTGAAAAATGTTTACCATAGTTTGATGAGTTTGGCTACTCAGTAAGTGATCATCATAATCCTAAACATAATCATAGTTGAAAGATATCAATATTTTCCAAAATGAGATCTATTAACAGAAATGCATCAACAGTTTCACTTTCAATAAATGCATAATTAAGTATAATTCGAATAATTGAAATGCACATAACACTTTAACGCGTCAATGCATAATTCAAAGGATTTCACAAAATACCCTACTGGCGTCCCAAGTAGGTCACCTATATACCCCTTCAGCGTCCTGATAGGTCCACTTAATTCCTATCGGCGTCCCAGATAAGTCCACTTAATCCCTGCAGTTCCAATTATACCTCACCGGCGTACCGGATGAGTCCATTTAATCCCTACCGGCGTCCCAGATAGGTCCACTTATACCTCACCGGCGAACCGGATGAGTCCACTTGCATACTTATATTATTTCTAAATCTCTTTAAACATTCGAAAGCAGCAATATCATGTACTCAATATATCACTGAAATCATTAATATGAATTTCACTGAAACCATTAATAACAGTCACTTTCAATAACATTTCTAAAATAACCAATCAAATATTTTGGGCTCAAATTTAGAAAGGTAACAGTTCGTAAAGACGTTCTAGCATAATTGCCAATTTAATATATATAGAAAAACTCTTATAGAAATTCAAGAATACGGAATTATCACAATTTATGGGATATCAATTCACAAATAAACATTTCACAACAATACTATAATCAATTGCAAAAATGTCAATTATTTTTTTAAATAATAAGGCAGTCATTTGCACATGAATTTCACAATGTCTAAATATTCAAAACAGTAGAAAGAAATATCACAATTTTACTAAAAGCAGAAATATCACATTTATTTTTAGCAATAAATAAGAAAAATAAATAAATTTATTTTTCTAATTTACAGCATTCAAAATTTCTAACATAGATAAAATATCACAATTTTTATTAAAAAGATTATTTTTCAAGATAATGAGGTCACGTGCGCATCAAATTTATCGCGCCTAAAATTCATGATAATAAGCAGAAATAATTATTTCATTTCATTTTTAAAAAGAATAGATTATTTTTCGAGACAATGGGGTCACTTACACACAAAACTTATAAAATAAAGATCCTGGACGGAAATATCACTATTTATTAAAAATAGACTATTTTTCGGGAAGACGATGTCACTTACACACAAAACTTATAAAATAAAGATCCTGGATGGAAATATCACTATTTATTAAAAACAGACTATTTTTTAAGAAGACGTTGTCACTTACCCACAAATACTTGAGAAGGAGCTTTCGATAAAAATTCGGCTAGAGAGAGGAGTTCACTGTGTTTCGACCAGAGAGAAAAATCTCATAAGTTTTCTAAGGTAGGAGTCCTCATCTCTCTGAATTTAAATTCTACTAATATATTATTTTATTCTTTTATTACGTTACAGGTGTGAGCATTTGCTTACACTTTAAACGACTAAAGCCCACGTCCTTTAGTGGACGTGGCAAGAGCAAAGAAGCAACAAAGCTTTTAAACGAAAAGCTTTGAAAAGTAGAGATGGTCCCTAAGGACCATCATGTTCAAACGAATCATCATGTATTAAAAGTTTATTTTTTTCTTTTTTTTTTTTTTTTTTCAAAAGTTTAGGATTGTTACAGTTTCTCTGTCTAAACTTGAATTTTAAGATTGTTTAATTCGGGACCCGATAGGAAAATGACCCTATGCAAATTTTTCCTCAAATATTTTCACATGTTTAAAAGTATGAATCAAACATGTGTATCCTCAACTTTCATATAAAAATCTTCCAGAAATTATTTTCACGGAAACCAAATGACCCCTGTGGGATTTAGAGCTGAAAATTCGTTTGGAAGCTCCTTGTTCATTTCCCTCGTCATAATATGACATATTGCTAGTTATTTGCTATAATGAAGCCTAAATGTCGCTCAAAACAAAGCAATTATGAAATGAATTTTTGTCTTCATAAGATAATTTGAGGCAAAAATGATATCAACTCAATTCTCCACAAATTTAAAGAGAGACAGTGGCCATAAATTCATAAAAAATTGGCTAAACAACAAGGAGAAATGGTGATGACTCAAAGGCCCCAAACTTCTGAATAATATTTGTTTTGGGTAATTCAGTGGGGATGAGGGCCCCTACTTTTTAAAAAAAACATCATTAGTTGTTTTTTAATGCGTTAGGTGAGAATGGAAGCCTAGATTTTAGTTAGGGCACAAGTGGTGCCATCACAAAATTTAAAGAGAGACAGTGGCCATAAATTTATCAAAAATTGGCTAAACAGCAAGGAGAAATGGTGATGACTCAAAGGCCCCAAACTACTGAATAATATTTGTTTTGGGTAATTCAGTGGGGACGACAGCCCCTACTTTTTTAAAAAAAAATTTATTAGTTGTTTTTTAATGCGTTAGGTGAGAATGGAAGCCTAGATCTTAGCTGGGGCATAAGTGGTGCCATCACAAGTGGTGCCATCACCATGACTCCAACCCCATTCTAAAAAAAATGAGTTAAGTCTGTAGGGATTTGAGCCCTACCCTGGTGAAAATAGAGTTAAAGACGTCATCATGGGGTTCGATAATACTACCGCCAAGGCCCCAGGCCATCCTCAACGCCTTCAAAGAGTATCAAAAGTTGTTATTTCAATATTGGATATCTTTGTGATGGCTTGAAATTTTATTTTCATCTCTATTTATAAAATTAAAAGCTTAAAAAATGGTGTAGATTGAGTAGATCTATGAACACTTGAAAATCTTGAAAATTGACGGTCCAAAGATGCATTACAAGATGCACTATTTTCAAAACTTAAAATCTATTTTGTTCCCATGTCCATGCATCTTGATGTTTAGCTGATCAATTTTATGATTCATCAAAACAACCACTGCTAATAAAATTTTGAGGTGTGCATTAATTTGACTGTTCAGGGCCTCATTCTTATATAAACTTTTTCCGTACTTAATTGTCCTTTGGTGAAAATGAGACAAAAAGTTAGTTTTCCACTATTAGATGACCTAAACTTAGGGTTTTCGACACAATATTTGATATAGGCTTTATAAATACCTTAGCCTTGATCATTCTCACGGTTTACAAGTATAGATAGAGGTTAATAATTAAAGGATGCGGTTAGCAATCTACCAAGCTCGCATATATAGAAATGCGGGCTTGGCAATAAATATATTTTATTGAAAGTGTTAGGGAGGAAGGCCGGGTTGCTAGCTATGTTGGTCTGCTCAGGGATTCTTTGGGGACTACTATATAGGCCTATTAGGGTAATTTGCGTCCTTGTTTGGCCAATGAAACAGGGTTTTGGACTCTCTTTCATGGGATCTCAAGGGTTGAAAATGACTACCATCGGAGTATAGTTGAAGGAAACTCATTTAACGTAATCAAGTGGTGTTGCCAACTTGCTTGTACCCTGTGGCAGTGGACGCACATTTGAGATCCCATTGACCTTGTTTTGGAAAATTGTGAGATCTTATTAGCCCTAGAGAGAGAGAGAGAGAGAGAGAGAGAGAGAGAGAGAGAGAGAGAGAGAGAGAGAGAGAGAGAGAGAGAGAGAGAGAGAGAGAGAGAGAGAGAAGATGGAGATTCAAAACTGGAGCCACGATATGGATGCAAGGGGTGAAGAAGTATGCAACTAAGGGTTTTGATAAGGATTTCTGACGAGAAAGATCAGGGGTTTGGTGATAGAGGTATTCTTCTTTGATTGAGTTAGGGCATTATGATTTGAAACATGTGGGTAGAAAATGCATGATTTGAAGAGAGGGGTTTTTGCAAAGCTTGGATTTGTGGAGGATCAAGAAGTGTCCAGCGATACTTCACGTAGCTTTCTGGTGGCATTTAGGGGGGTTTTTTTTAGAGAGAGAAAGAAGCTTGTTTTAGTTTTTAAAGAGAGGGAGATAGAAGCTTGTTTGGTGGGATCTACAGCAGGTAAGAAGATTGATTGGTGTTGTTTCAAAGAAAAAAAGAATGTATGCTTTCTAGAGAGAGAATGAAGCTTTTTTGGTGGAGCTTACAGAGGGAGGGTTTTCAGACCGAGGGTTTTGCTTGCAGAGGGAGGGTTTACAGTGGTAGATTTTTAAATTAAGGATTGTAGAGGAAGGGTTTGCAGAGGGAGGGTTTTGATTGCATAGGGAGGTTTTGTGCACGGGTTTTGATTGCAGAGGTCTATTCACCAGGGGCGAGATTGCAGAGAGAAGGTTCAAATTGCTGGGTGAGATATGTTTGTGCTTTAATGGAGTCCCTACCTATAGTTTTCATTGATAGTCTCTTTGTGGAAGAATCGCGTCTCAAAATTGGTTCTATTGTGGCGGGTTCTTTCTTTCCACTATCTAATGATGTTTTTGGTTTGTGGTACAGGGCAGGAAGAGCTTGGGGTCTTTCTTATTTGCCTGATGTTCGTCCTCTTTGAGTAAATAAGGTTCTGGTCTTTCTTAGAATGGCTGATGGGCTAAATTTGTTCTCTCTCTCTAGATTGGGCAGGGCTTACGGCAAACTTTTGTCTTTGGATTACTGGAGTTCCTCAATACATGGATCCCTGGTAAAGAAGGATCGGGTTTGGGTTAGATTTGGGGGTATTCCTCTTCATGCTTGGAAGCTCGCTACCTTCAAAAAATTAGCAAATGTCTGTGGGTCGTACTGTGACAATGACTGGAATTTGCTGAAAATGGGCTCACTGGATTTCGTTAGAGTTCAACTGTGGAACTTGGCAGAGTCTCCTATTCCTTCGAAGATTCACTTATTGGTGGGCCTTGAAAGTTTCATGATCAATGTGGTGGTTGAAGACTCTGAGTCCCCTAGGGAGGAGTGAGACCCAGAGCATATCTTAGTTGGGCGGTGTAGCGATGATGAGTGGATGGTGGTTAGCCGGAAAAAAAATAAAACTGCTTCCCCTGTTGCAAGTTCGTCTGGGCAGTCTCATAGGAATCAGATCCCATGGATGAAGATGACACGTGGTGGTCAGTTACATTTAAAAATTTTGAAATTCAAAAAGCGTTCAGTGCATGTGGGCCACTTTCCTAGCAATACCTTTGACTACCTCCCTAAACGGGATGAGCTCTCTGTGAGAGTCATTAGTGCTCCTAAGGGTCCACCAAAATGTTTTCCTCACTATAGGAAAGATTTGGACTTGGATGGGTGCGCTATTGGGAAGAGCAATCATATCAGCATGGAGGCTAACCTGTACCCAGCGATGATGGCGTCGTACCAATCCTACCTTGGGAAGAACCCCACTCCTTTATTGCAACGCGTTCCTTTGGGTTTGGGTTGTTCGCCTTCTCCCTTTGGTCTTGCTACTGTTACTAGAGACTACTTCTTAGGGAAACAGGTTGACAACCTTTTTCTTCCGCTGAAGCCTGCTTCTTCTAGCTGTTACCATTTGGTGCTAGTGGCTTTGCTGTGGTGGTCCTTTGTTGTGAAAATGAGTTCTCTCCCCTTCCGCTTCGTTGCTAAAAAGAAAAAAGTTCCAAAAGAGGAAAGCGACAGCCTATCGATCCTTTAGCGGTGATTTTGGTGGAAGATATTGAAATGGATGGTTCTCCGGAGATGGCGGACGAGGTTGGTGCTTATGAAGGTTCTCTTTATGGTGTTTTTGAAGCTGTTGAAGGAGTGGATCACACTAATGGTGCTCTAGCCATGGTGGAAGTAGGATGGGAGCAGCCGATTGAGGTTATTCCTCAATCTGTACCTTTGCTTCTTCGTTATTCTTCGATCGGTCTTGTGGGTTCAGCTATGGAGGAGGGTCCTTCTGAAGTGAAGGAAGACTTAGATTATGGTTGCCTGTTAATAGCTGAGAAGGATACCACTTCGGAATGCCCTCCACAGTTAGGGCCCCTAGCCCATTGGATGATGGTTTCCATACCACTGGTGTGGATGAGAAGTTGTCCTCCTTGATCGATGATTATGGACTTTCTTTTAAAGTTCCATTGGCTTTGGTTGTCCAAACTTTGAAGGAGAAGATCAAAACTGCGAAGCTTGCTATAACAGTTAGAGGGAAAGATCCGCTGCTGGTTACTCCCAAGAAAACGAGCTCTGTGTCTCAAAAGGATAGCCAGGCAGTTCGATTTTCGGCTCACCTAACCGTGATGGGCATCAAAGGGAGGTGTGTGGGTGGTATCACGTTTAAGGATGATGTTGTCATTGATGTTAGTAGCGATTCCTCTAGCTCGAGGGAGTTCATGGACGATGTTTCAGATCATGCAGATGGAGACGATGGTGGTTCCTTTGCTGAGGGACCAGGTTCTACCTCTAACCCTTAATGATTATTCTTACTTAGAATGTTAGAGGTCTGGGTGATCCCAGACGTAGGAACAATGTTAAACTGTTGGTTCACTAGTTTAGACCTGAAGTTCTTATTTTGCAAGAAACTAAGTATTCTACTTCAGATTTGTCTGTGGTTAGAGACATTTGGGGTAATGGGGTAGTTAATTTTGAGCTTTAGGGGTTTCGAGGGGTTTATGGATCTTGTGGGATCCACTTCCTTTTCATTGTTTTGACATAGTTAAGAGAGAGAATTTTGGGCATCTTCTTTGAGGGACCAGGTGGTGGTTTCTAATGGGTTATTGTCAATGTCTATGGCCATGTGATGCCTTCTCTTAAAGAAGGTTTTCTTATTGATTTGGGTGATGTCGTGCATGATGTGCCCATTTGTTTGGGTGGTGATTTTAACTACATTCGTTGGTCGGATGAGATGTCATCCAATCCTTTTATTAACTTGTTGATGTAGATGTTTAATTCGTTTATTGAGTGTTTTCAATTGTTTGACTTACCTGTAATGGGTGCTAAATTTACTTGGTCAAATTGTTGTGCTAATAATCTGAGTATGTCTAAGTTGGACCGTTTTTTGGTGACTCTGGATTGGATGGAAGGCTTTCATTTGGTTACTGTCAAAGCACTGCCTAGGCTTTCATCTGATCACACCCCTCTTTTGCTCAATATTACTTTTAGTAAAAGCGGAAAAAAGCATTTCCATTTTGAGCTCTATTGGTTGGATGAACTGGGTGTTGTTGATCTTATTAAATCTACCTGAGTGAATTCTGTTAGCTTTGGGTCAGTGGACTTCATTCTCCATAAGAAACTCCTCAATGTGAAACATAAGTTGTTGGCTTGGAAAGCCGAGAATTGGTCTTCGGTTAAGACGAAAATTGATCAGGTGTTGTCCGATATCGAATGGTGGGATCAGGATATCCAACATGTAAAGCTCATTTCTGAGGTTGATATGGTGGAGAAAAGTATGTTGTTGTCCAATTTGGAGTCTTTGAATAAAGTAGAGGAGATGTATTGGAAAGAAAGATCTAGGGTGAGATGGCTGAAAGAAGGCGAACGCAATATTAAGTTCTTTCATGCTATTGCTAGTGCTCGTCGGAGACAGAATGACTTGTTTGATCTGGTGATTCCTAGTGTTGTTGAAGATGACCACTCTGGGTGGGAGGAGGGTATTATTGCTTATTTTCTTAAAGCCTTCTCTACTAAAATCCCTTTAAAACCTAAGATGGATGGCTTAGCCTTTTCTTCGCTTTCCCCTTCTTTTGTTAACAATTTGGAGAGAGAGGTTTCTATGGATGAACGTAAACTTGCCGTGTTAAACTACCAAGAGATAAAGCCTCAGGTCCTGATGGCTTCCCTCTTTCTTTTTTCCAACGGTTCTGGCACCTGGTTAAAGTAGAGCTGTTGGAGATGGTTAGGGAGTTCCTGGAGACGGGGGTTAGGGAGTTCCTGGAGACGGGGGGATTTTTTAAGGGAGTTAATGCTACTTTCATATCCTTAATCCCTAAGAGATCTGCTATCTCATCATTTTCGAATATCAGGCCTATCAGCCTCCTTACCAGCCTCTATAAAATTGTAGCAAAAATTTTTGCTGAAAGGTTGAAAGTGGTTCTCCTTATGATCATCTCTGATATGCAATCCACTTTTATCCAAAATAGGTTAATTTCAGACATCGTGCTTATTGCCTAGGAATGCATCTATTCTAGACTTTTGAGCGGTGAACTGTGTATTGTGATTAAATTGGATATGGAGAAAACCTATAGAGTTGAATGGTGTATTCTGTTAGAAGTCATGAAACATAAGGGTTTTGATCCTAAGTGGAGGAGATGGATTTTTGGTTGCCTTTCCAGGACTCACTTTTCGGTTCTTATTAATGGGAGCCCTAAAGGTTTCTTCAAGGCCTCAAGTTGGGGGACCCTTTATCACCTTTTCTATTCACGCTCTATGCCGAATGCTTTAGTAAGATGATTTGTAACATTGTGAATAGAGGGCATTTTTTCAGGTTTTGTGGTCTCTCATAATGCTCCACGTATCTCTCATCTTCAATATGCGGACGATACGTTGTTGTTTTGTGATGCGAGGAGAGATCAAATCGAGAAGATTGAAACTTTTTTGATTTGCTGTGAGGTTTTACAAGGCCTCAAGGTCAACTTCTCTAGAACAGCATTGATTGGTGTCAATTGTGATGAGGGGTCGGTAAATGATTTAGCATGGAGGCTTGGATGTAGGGTGGATAAATTTCCCTTCAAATACCTAGGCCTGACAATCTCTGTTGGAACCTTACCTATTTCTGCATGGGATAATGTCATACAGAGAGATCAAATCAAGCTTGATTTCTGGAAGCCTAAATATCTCTCTTTAGGAGGTATATTTACCCTTTTGAATTCCTATCTTGCAAATCTTCCTATTTATCAGATGTCTTTGTTGCAAATGCCTAGAGCTGTTATTAAGTGTATTGAAGTGTTGATACGCAACTTTCTATAGGGTTCTTTTGGAGTTGAGAGGAAATTTCACCTTATTCGTTGGGAAATGGTGTATACTCCTAAATGTGAAGGTGATTTAGGTGTGAGGAGACTTTCATTGATGAATGATGCTTTGTTATGTAAATGGTGGTGGCGAAGCCTCTTGAATAAAGATCAACTTTGGTTCAAAGTGCTTGTTTCATAGTATAGCATAGATGGCTTCGATATGTGGATTAAAAGAGGAGTAGGTAGGGATAGTACCTCTTCGTTGTCGAGAGATATCTACGCACGCAAGCAAGTGGTAGATCGCAATGTCTGTTGGATCCTAGGTGCGAGGATGCGGTGTCATTTTGGCACCATAAATGGCTAGGTGATGAACCACTAAAATATGCATTTCCTCTTCTTTTTGGTAAGGTCAGCTGCTCCCAGGCTACGAATGCTGATTTGGTGGATTTTAGCCGCGACAAGGTAAGTTGCTTGAAATATTAGAGCAATATTTTATTAGAGCAATTTGCTCTAATATTAGAGCAATCTTTTATTTCCTCTTCTTTTTCAACTACTTATCAATTTGCTTGAATGATGGACAATTTTCGGTCAAGTCTGTTTACCACGTACTCTTCTTTGATAGAGTACGTTGGTCTTTTCCAGTATTAGCCAGAATTTGGAAGTGACCCATCCTTCATAAGGTGCAAGTGTTCTTATAGCTTGCGGCTCAAGACAAGATCCTCACTATGGATAATTTGATCAAGAGAGGAAATATTATCACAAATGTCTGTTTGATGTGTAAGAAGGATGGAGATTCTGGGGAGCATCTTTTTTTACATTGGTCCTTTATCTCCAATATTTGGTCCTGGTACTTTCAAATATTGGGGGTTTAACATTACTCTACGACAACATGTAGTGGATTTGCTAACTCAGTTTGAGGTGCCTTTGTCAAAGGTTGGTGCTTCTATAAGGTAAGTTGCTTGAAATATTAGAGCAATATTTTAGTAGAGCAATTTGCTCTAATATTAGAGCAATCTTTTATTTCCTCTTCTTTTTCAACTACTTATCAATTTGCTTGAAATATTAAAGCAATCTTTTATTAGGGAGCATAGTGAGGACGAAGTGGTGTGGGAAGTTGAGAATGATGGACAGTTTTCGGTCAAGTCTGTTTACCACTTACTCTTCTTTGATAGAGTATGTTGCTCTTTTCCAGTATTAGCCAGAATTTGGAGATAAAGGAGATATTGGAGATTCTGAGGAGCATCTTTTTTTACGCTGCTCCTTTATCTCCAATATTTGGTTCTGGTGCTTTCAAATGTTGGGGTTTAACATTACTCTACCACAACATGTGGTGGATTTGCTAACTCAGTTTGAGGTGCCTTTGTCAAAGGTTGGTGCTTCTATCTGGAGAATCTTGCGGGGCGTTATTTTATAGGAAGTTTGGCTGGAGAGAAACCGTAGAACCTTTGATGGAAAGATTTGTTGCTTTGATAGGGTTCTTAATAACATGAAACTCACTCTTTGGTCTTGGCTGCATGATGCTAAGGAATGTCAGGGTATCTCTAAGGTGGATGTCATGATTAGCCTCCCCAACCTGTATTAGTTGGATGTTCCTTTGTTTAGACAGGTCACTAGATGGAAACCACCAGACATTGGTGTTCTCAAGCTTAACTTTGATGGAAGCTCGATGGGAAATCCAAGTCTGGTTGGTTATGGAGGAGCCGTTATAGAGGAGCCATTTGGGATTGGCAAGGAAATGTCATTATTGCTTATGCAGCGCCATGCGGAGTTCGACGGCTAATCATGCAGAACTTCTTGTTATTTTCCATGGGTTGAAACTTTTAGCGGCAAGAAATAGCATGGAGGGTTTTATTGTTGAAGGGGACTCGTTAAATGTGATTAAATGGTGTAAGAGAGAACAACGCCTTCCATGGAAACTCAAGTTACTTGGGAACCAGATCTTTGTCATTTTGTCTTCTTTGACGGTGTCCCTAGTTCATGTTTATAGGGAAGCAAATGCTCGGGCTGATTCCTTGGCCAAAAAGGTTGTTGAGTTGGACACGTTGGTGATTTCTACTAATATCCTTGATATCTTGTAATTTTCTCCGCTATTAATAAATTTGGAACATTCATCAAAAAAAAAAAAAAAAAATTGTGAGGTCCATTTCATCCACGTTCATAGGAAGAGGAATACTGCTGCGGATGCTCTTGCAAGATGGTTGCCCTTTCTTCCTTGGAACAATTTCCTTCTCCCTTTCTTTACCTCTTTTCTCCTCTTTTTCTTTTCTTTTCTTTCTTTTTCTGTTGCTATAATCCCTTTTCATTAATCAATGAAATCACCTTTACGGGTTCAAAAAATAAATAAATAAATAGATATAATTTGATCCTAATTTTTAGATAATATATAACCTTTAACATGGAGATCATAAAAATGAAAAAATATATTTTTAAAAACTAGAAATAAGAATTATATTAAAAAAACATTAGGACCGTTAGTTTGTTTTTAAATGGACCACCTATTTGCATCCATTTTTAAATGGATGCTTTATAACTCTGGATCACATATTATAGACATGCAGTCCAATGCGCGTGAAACAATTGTTGATAATTAAATTGAGAACTTGGGTCCAAGGTTTCCTTGCCTACCAAGCTTAATCTTCTAATGAGATAAAACCCTAGAAAGAAAACTCAAACCTTCACCTATCTTTTCCCATCTACAGAAAACCAAACCAATTGTAACCTATAGTATTTGAAGAATCCGGATCAAACCCCATTCCACAAAGTACTTTGGTTTAAGTGAAGTGTAGACACACTCCCACCCCAAGCTCATAAAATTGGGTTCAAGAGATGAGGCTTATGCTCCTTGCTTTGGGAGATCTATCATCATTTCATCACTTTCATACTCGAATCTATTTTTGGAGTGGGATTGGGCATCCTGCTGCTTCGTATAACTGGGGGTGTCTAACATGGCTTAATCATACAAGCCCAAGAGAACACCCAAACCTTTTTGTAAATCATATTTTTAGAGAAATTGTTTCCTTTTTGAAGGTGTTTTCTCTGACTTCTTTGAGCTATTCACATATTTTCAAAACAAAACAAAAACACAAACACACAAGTACACAACTACACAATGGCAACGCTTTTAGAGACACCAAATCAAGTCTCCAATCCTCTATGCTAGAATTAAAACAACAATTTTCTCCAGGTGAGGGCTAGGAAAGAATTCTCCATATACAAGGCCCCTAATCTTCAATCCAAGTTCACATTAATTACCCACATCAAACTATTTACAAATCAGAGTAAAACTGATGATTACCCCCTTTCTCCAATGGGTACCTCGAAGTTGAATTTTGATGGCTGCTCTAAAGTAATCCTAGCCTCGGAGTACGGAGGATCTTCAATGATCACATAGGCCGAGTACTCGCATCATATCTATGCTTAACGAGTTTGCATAGCCAGTAAAGCAAAAACCAAATCCCTTCTACAATGGCTACTTCTCATACAACACTTTGCAGCAGTATTTTTGGACTCAATCAAGCCTACTCAGACTCGATCGAATAACTCGGCCTCGCCCTGTGAGTGAGGCTGAGTACCCCAGAGTTGTGTGTGCATATCGGGGAGTTTTAAAAAAACAATTAAAAAATCTAAAAAAAAAATAAACAAAATGCTCTCACTCTCTCAAGGCCCTTTTTCATTCCCTCCCCCTCTCTCTAGCATCTTTCCTTAAAATAGATCTTTCACAATTCACAAAGTTTTCTTGAGCCATATCCGCTGTTTTCTAGATTTTTCATCCTTCAGTCATCCAAATCTCTTGAAATTAGCTTCATTGTTAAGTTCTTTTAATAATCTAGATGTTACTTGTCTTGGTCTATTCTATTACGACAAAAAACTTAATAGATCTAGCTAGAAAATATCAGATCTATTTAAGAACAAAGTGTTCTTAAACCATATCCGCCTTCTTCTTGATGTTTATAGTTTACTCATCCAAATTTATTGATATTAGGTTCAATATGAAGCACTTTGAATATAAAGATCCCAACCATCACCATCACTCCATAAAATCAATTTCTTCAGGATCCTGAGCATTGTAATAGATATTGTTGACAATATCGTCCCACTCTAAAGTTCAAAATCAGTCTACCCCACGATGTCTAGTCAAGAGGAAGTGAACAATATTTGAACTACCAGTCAACAAGAAATGAACAAACTTGGAACTACTCACACTTTTTTTATTGGAAAATGATCGGTACTAGGATGCTTCGGGTTCGAACTGGAACCGGTGGGGCTGTTTAGGTCCGGAAAAGCACAGATCATTTGATTTCCCTTTTATTCTCTTTTCTTTAATCATATTATTTTATTAGATATGAATGGGCATTTTTTGTTGTAACAACAATAATTCTTGTTATTTTGAAAATAATGGTGGACCTTTTTTGTTTATGTTATTTTAAAATTGCAACCCTGTGTGATGGTCATCATATATTATATAACAGTAATTACATTGAATAAAATGTCTAATACATTTGTGTAATGGTCATTTTATTCAAGGGTGTGATTTGTATAAGTTGTCAACCTTCAACGATCAAAGTAACGTGCACCTCTAAATTTGGGTAAAAGATGTGGATCTAGTGCTGGAAACCCTTTCAATGGCCTTTGAAGCAATTTCAACCGTCATTATGAATTTAGAGCTCATAGAACCGTGCAGACGAGTAGATCTACATAACACTTGCAAATTTTGAAAATTGAAAAGTATTCCAAGATGCTCTATTTATAGGACGTGAGTTTATTTTTTTTTTTTTCCATATCCATATATCTCGAAGTTGAGATGATCAATTATAGGAGATATTAAAACAACTTTTTTTAGGTAGGTTTTTGTGTAAGGTTGATGCCTTGTATAAACTTACTTCTTCATTCAAATCATCCATAACTAATAGATGTACCAACGGGTGACTTTCGTTGCCAATATATCATATCAACCATTATTTGCGCAGAACATACGTCTTTTTGACCTCTGGAAAAACAATTCTCAGATTTCACAGTTTTTCTCTCAATATACCAACTTATTAAGTTTCAGAAACAAACATTTTTATTTTTTAATTTTTTTTGGGGATTGTCTATAAAGAGACCATTTATCTTTTACAAATAGAGGTCACAATCATTTTTGTCTCTTAAATTTAAAAAATGGTAGTTGTAAGAGTGTAATTGAATAGACAAAGAGTTTCAAAAAAAAAATTGTCGAAGTCTGACTCACCCCAAGCCGTCCAATTTGATATCTAATGAGTGGTAGTGATTGTTATTAGCGTATATATATCTTTTGATTGTATGAGTATATATCTTTTGATAAGATTAGGCGTGTCTAGGATTATGATAATATTAGTTCGTAATTATCAATAACTGTTAGTGTCTATTCAGAATTGTTACTATCTGTATATTTATACCTGGTTTTATATATTCTTTATTAATCAATAAATAGAGAGTTCTCTATAGGATTTTGAGTTTTTAATAATTGTAACCTCCGTATACAAAAATAAATGGTCTTTTTGTAGACAATCACCCTTTTTTTTTTTTCCTTTTGATTTGAACCGAAGGTCACCCCTAGACAAACTTTTGGGCCTTGTCGAATTTATTGCGAGGAGACTTTTATTGCTATAACTTTATTATTTAGACATCGAAGGGTCAACTAGTTGGATAATGAGCAATATGAAGTCAAATTATGATCAATTGGTTGTTAATTTCACAAAAACAAAAAGAAAAGAAATAAACAGATTATACTCGTGGTTTTAATTATATTTTAGCATCTGTATTCAATCATATTTGACTGATTTTGGATGCACAAACTTATGCCTTTTAGATTAAAAACCTTTTTTTTTTTAAAACCAATTTTCCATTTATCTTCATTATTATTCTCAGAATATTGTAATAATGCTAATTGAAACTGAAATCTATCAATGTCTTTATTGTTACCAATTTCTAATTTAAGTGAATAAATCAAGGAAAAGTATATCTCATACCAGTACGCCACAATGGCATATATCATGCATTCCTTCTGATAGTCGGTTAGAGTGCCATGTGCATGTACATCACTAACTATGATAGATCTTTACCCTCCATGACGAGGAATGGATGGTGGTTATCCATATGGTGCATTATATGTGCGTGGTACTCACTCCACTCTATAGGTCACTGACTTTTTTTACCATTGGGCCCCTATACTATGTTCTCATGAGAGCATTATTGCCCACTTGCTCCTAAGGCAAAGGAGTTGATTAAGAGGATTTTTTCGATCTAAAACTTTGGGATCCACATAAAAATCTCTAAAAACCTAATTTAAAAGAAAATATTGTAATTTTGAGGGCCAAAATTTGGGAGCTTAAAAATACTCCAAGACTAAGTTCAAGCTGAGGGAGTGGATGGAAGAAATGATTATTGCTCTAGAATTTGGGGGCCTAAAAATACTCCTAGTCTAAATTTTCACAGAGGAAGTGAATGGAGGAAATGCACGGGCAGGATCGTAAAATATTCCAGCCGCGATTTGCAATTTGGGGTGAAGCAAAGGGGCTTGATCATCCATGATTCTTGATAGCCAATAGATAAGTTGAACTGTTCATTGAAGTCTTGAAACAGCTGTAAGGTAGGAGAGGAGAGCAAAATGCTCCATTTTTTTATTTTTATTTTTTATTTTACAGTTCACAAAACTTGGGGCACAAATTCTACCATGAAGAGCACGTGATTTTAAGAGGACATAAATAATATATGGTGTGTTCTCAATTTAAATGAATCACAAATTTCGGTTTGTTCATCAACATTGAAAATTTCTTTTAATGGTCTTAATTCTACAAACCCTCTCTTAATTTTTCATAGAGGAGGAAAACCATAACAATCACCATAAACCAAATTATCTTTAGATGTTCAATTTGAGGATATTTGAGTATCAATACAACCTCTTCTACAAAAATTTTTTAGGCAGGCGCTAATTTGATTGGTTCGAGCAACTCTATACAAACTTTATATATATATATATATATATAGAGATAGATGGCTCTTTTGCACAACCATCCTCAAAATTATTGTAAGAGTTGTACTTTCACCTCTCTTAATTTAAAGGAAACAAAAACGCACAACCATCCTCAAAATTATTGTAACAGTTGTGTTTTCACCTCTCTTAATTTAGGGGAAACAAAAACCAAACTAGTTACATGATCTCAAACCTAAACAACTCCAAATCTTAAAAAAAGAAAGACAAAAAAAAAAACATGAATGAAGATATCACCTCCAGCTCAACCAAAACAAAGATGAAGAATAAAGGAAGGTTATATAATACAAGTCCAAGAAAAAGACATAAATATTGAAGTAAATAAACCCCATAGTAAAAGCCCTTAAGCAGATCAACACTAAGCTTATGACTTCCTAACCTTGTGTTTAGAACTCATAAGCATACCACAAAGGCCACAGCTATGAAACTTTGGTGATGGAGGGCTTCCAGGAGAGGAGTTCACCACATGAGATGGGTAAGAGGGCCCGGTCATCCGGTTTCTCTCCAGCATACCCACAAACCCGACGCTCTAGCACTGCCTCAACTCATTGTCAGTCCATGGCTTCTCTTGTCCGGATGCGGCCTCAATTCCCCAGAGAATAATCGATCATCCCATATCAAACCCGACGAGCCCTGCCTTCTAAATGAAACAGCCGATTGTGGTAACCCCGCCATCTCTCTCTCTCTACTGTGGAACTAGTTCGTTGGTGCTCTTCTTCTCCTGTGATGGAGTATTCTCTTGGTCCTCTCTTTCTCAAGAGATGGCTACACTGCTCTCTTTCTCTCTCTATACCTCTCTTTCTCTCTATACTTCTCTCTTCTTTAGTGATGAGGGAGCAGGCAATTCTATCCTCAATTTATTTGTGCCCGGAGGAGAAGGTGCCGGAGAAGATGACAATGTCAGCATTAGGAGAGAAGGGGCCATTTCAAGGCATCTCTCTCTCTCTCTCTCTAAAGGGGCCATTTCAAGGCATCTCTCTCTTTCTCTAATTGGGCCATTTCAAGGCATCTCTCTCTCCTCCCCCTCTCTCTCTAGAGGGGCCACTTAAAGGCATCTATCTATCTCCTCCCCTCTCTCTAAAAATCTCTCTCCTCTCTCTCTAAAAGTCTCTCTCCTGTCTCTCTCCTCCCCTCTCTATAAAAATCTCCCCCTCCTCCCCTCTCTCTCTAAAAATCTCCCCCTCCTCCCCTTTGTCTCTAAAAATCTCCCCCTCCTCCTCCCCTCTCTCTCTCTCTCTTACCCCCACGTACCGACATCCAGGCGCCTTGCGAAGAGGCGCACTCAACTTTATTTTTTCTCTTTGTTTTGCATAGGAGAGCACAGCCGGTTAAGTGCGCGCACGTAATGCTTTTGTAGGAGCACACTGTATATTTGCTTTGATAAAGGGAGAAGTTTTTATAAGGTTGCAACCTTAAAATGTAGAATCACATATGCACCTCAAAAATCTATCGAAAATATTATTTTAATATTGAAAAAACCCTCAAATCAATATCTCAACATCGAAATCTATGAATATGAAAAATAAAAGTTTTTGAAACTCGTAAATAGTGCATCTTGCAACACATTATCTAGACCGTTCATTTTCAAGATTTTCATATATTTATAGGTATACTTGATTTTAACTATTTTTGGGATTTAAAATTTTCTAATTAAGTATGAAAAAATATTTTAAGATAATACTAAGAATTTCTTACAACAAAAATTCATGTTATGATAAAATTTTAAGGTGCACCTCAATTGGATTGTTGAAGGTTGCAACCTTATAGAAACCGCACCCTCATTAATTTAAATAGTTTTTATCTAAAATTTTGGCAATCACTTAAAATCACTAGGTGAATATATTCCAAATAAAAGAAAATTTGGACAACCACTTAAAATCACTAGGGGAAATATATGCAAAATAAAAAGATATTGATTTTTGAATTTTATAACTCTTAGATTCATGATTTACAAATTGGGCGGTTGCTATTCAAACTTAAGACATTAATGTTTTTGAAGTCCATAAAAAATGTAATTTGAAAATCTTCTTTTAACTGAATATAGCATAGCATATGGTTTGAAAAGGTTGCATTCTCAAAATTTGGGGTTGTAAAAATTCTACTAGGTTCCGCCCTAGGGAATAAGTAGACAATATGCTTCCTTGGGCGCGCATGAAATCTTTTAGGCAGGGTTGAATGGCATCTGACTTTTTCCGCATCATAATAAATTCATTCCACAAGAAAACAATATGATTCGCATCACACGAAAAATAAGATAAATTCAATAAGTGGCGTGACCTCCAAAGAGGACAACTCCTTGGAGACTTATAATATCCCTACTTATAGAAAATATCCTTGGAGACTTATAATATCCCTACTTATAGAAAATAATTGCACTTCATCACATTCAAAATTATTATTATTATTATTATTATTATTATTATTAAAAATAAAGATTTCAAGCTCTAAAAATAATATATATTAATACTCTCTTTACAAGTGTCTATCTAATTCTTTATTTTAGCTATATATGGAAAATAATTTTGAGAGGTCAATGTACCTAGCACGAGCACTTTTTCTCTCTCTAAAACTTCTTTCTCTCTCTTAAGCTTCTTGTGAGCTGGATGCAACAGACGTACCTCTCATCTCTGTAAGAGCCCTCTAGTGTCACAAGATAAATTCTAGTACCGTATTGTATCTCGTAAAAGTTTCTCTTTATCTCTAGATTATTTGTTAACCATTGTTTTGCAAGAAGCTTATTTTTTCTTTTGTGTAATATATTGCTAAAAAATTCATTCTCAACAAGATTTTCTCTCTAGAAAAGCTAAAAAACTGTATGTGCAAAATCCATAAGAATTTGGTGAGTTTATTCTAACTTTTTATTTATATTTTGTATATGAAAATAGTACTTGAAGGTTTAGTTCAACAGGGTTCAGTTCAACCCTATGTTGAACTGAACCTTCAAGTACTTTTTATTTATATTTTGACATAGTCCCATGGTTCAAGGTTGGAGGTTTTTGGGAGTTTAGGGTGTTTTAGAATTAAGAAAATAAGTCAATTTCAAATTGGGCATCTACAGTTGTGTAGAGAGAGAAAATTGTATACGAGGAGAGAGAGAAAAAGAGATGCCATTAGGGTTGTCTTTGTGTAATGTGGAGAAGAGAGAGCCAAAGTAAGATTTATTGTTTGGGTTATTTATATATATATATATATATACAAGATCATTTATTATTTTTATAAGGAAGTCATAATCATTTTTGGACATTAAATGTGAAATCCAATAGATTGAAGTGTAGCACAACATTAAGAGGAATTTTATTTTAGATTTTGTGCTCAATGACACATTATGTTTACAACCTTAAATAATCAAATTTAGGTGTACCCCCCAAACTTGGTTAAGTGATACAATTTTGGTATCGAAAATTCTTTGGCTGGTGTGAGACTCTATTTGATTATTTAAGGTGTACCCCAAAACGTGGTCATGTGATGCAATTTTGGTGTCGAAAATTCTTAGGGTGGTGTGAGAGTCCATTTGATTATTTAAGGTGTACCCTCAAACTTGGTCATGTGATGCAATTATAGTGTTGAAATTTCTTAGGATGGTACAAGATTCTATTTTTATCTCTAATTATAAAATTTTAAGCTCCCAAATAGTTCAAACCAAGAAGATATATAAACGCATGTAAATCTTGAAAATAGATGGTCCAGATAATATATTGTACAATTTAATATTTTTAAGACTTGAAATCTTTGTTTTTTCTTCATATCTATACACGACGAGATCATCTATTAGATATTTTTCCAACATCAAAACAATATATATATATATATATATATATATATATATATATATATATATATATATATATATATATATATATATATATATATATATATATATATATGGTTTTATATATCATCATTATAGCTTTTTCCAAATTAATATGAGCATTGACTATGCGAATCATGTCCTCCATTCTACACTATTAAATTTCATACCCTCAGTGAAGTCATAAGTCTCCATATATTTTTAGACTACTTCCAACCGTGTCGTTTTGGCCCTACCCTTTGCCCTTTTCAATTCGTCCCTTTGAACTGACTTGTACCTCCTAATAGGTACTGTACTGGGTCAGCGCCATACATAGCCAAGCTAAGTCTTTATCTTATCTTATCACCTATTGATGACACACTTAAATTTTCTAGAATGGATTCATTTCGTATTCTATCTCTTCTTGTCTTGCCACTCATCCATGTCGACATCATCATCTCTACCACACTCATTCTATGAGTATATATTTTCTATCTACCCAACATTCCTCCCTATAGAGCAAAGCTGGTCTCACAATTGTCATATAGAACTTGCCCTTTAGCTTTGTTGGTATGCAGCAATCATATAGAATTTCAGTTGCACATCTCGACTTCGCCCATCGCGCTTTAATTCTTTATGCGACATCTTCCTCAATCTCTCCATTTTCTTGGATTATCGACCTAAAATATCGAAAGTGCGATCTTTATTATACTTCTTGGCTATCAATCTTATCTACTTCCTCGCCTCTACTCCTATTATTGCTAAACTTGCTTTCTATAAACTCTGTCTTAGTCTGGCTAATTTTATAACCTTTGCATTCTAGAGCATCATTTCAAAGTTCTAACTTTGTGTTTACATTGTTTCGATTCTCATCGATTAAAACCATGTTATCTGCGAGCAACATGCACAATGGTACCTCATCCTATAGGTATATAAGTCATTAACAACTAAGACAAATAGGTACAGACTCAATGCTGATCCTTGGTGTAGATCTATTGTCATTGAAAACTCACTCGTCTCTCCACTAGTTGTTCATACACTAGATAGCATTCCATTATACATATCTCTCACCAAGTCGATGTAATGTCTAGAGACTCATTTCTTTGTGAACATCCATCAAATCAAATCAAATCTTGTGGTATTCTATCATAAACTTTCTCTAGATCAATAAAGACTACGTGGAGGTCTTTTTTTGTCGCCTTAAACTTCTCAATCAGTTGCCTAACTAAGAAAATAGCCTCAGTTGTTGACCTCCCTGATATAGAACCAAAGTAGTATTTTGATATACTCGTTTCATGCTTCAGTTTTTGCTCAATCACACTCTCCTAGAGCTTCATAGTATAGCTCATGAGCTTGATCTCTCGATAATTCACATAATTATGTATGTCTCATTTGTTCTTGTAAATCGGTATCGGTACCACAATACTTTTCCTTCATTCATCTGCTATTTTCGTTGTTCTCAACACGTTATTGAACAACTGCGTTAACTAGTCAATCCCAATCTTGTCCATGCACTTCCAAACCTCTATTGGGATACCATCTGGTCCAAAATCCTTTTCTATCTTCATCATTTTCGAAGCTTCTTTTACTTCCGAAATCCGAATCCTACGAATGTATCTATGATCTACCCATCATTTATACCAATTGTTCCTTCTACGGCTATGTTTCCACTGTGTTCGTCATTTAATAGTTTTTGAAAACAAACTCTTCACCTTTCATTGAACTTGTCATCCTTCACTACGACACTTTGATCCTCATTCCTACTGCATTTAATATGGTTTAGATCCCTACACTTGTTGTCTCTTATTTTTGCTAATTTGAAGACATTTTTTTCACCTTCTCTTGTTCCTAGTTTATTATATAGATTATCATATGCCTTAAATTTAGCTTTACTTACTATTTGTTTATTGTTTTTCTTAGCATTTTTATATTCTTCTAAGTTTTAATCATTCATATTACATTTCCAAGGTTTATAACATGATTTTTTTTTGCTAATGCCCTTTGAAGCTCATCACCTCACCACCAAGTTTCTTTATCGGAAGAAAATTCTCCCTATAGATTTTCCTAAAACTTCTTTCGCCGCTTTCTTAATATAGTCAATCATCTCATTCTATATAGCATTGCCACCATTATCAAAGTTTCATTTTCCTTCTTCAACTAATTTAACCCTAAATAAGTCTATTTTCTAAATTTTTAAATTCTACCACCTAATTCTTGGACACTCATTACTTTCACCCCTTCTCTTCAATATCTTTTATGCAGATGTCCATAACCACAATCCTATGTTGGGTAGTCAAACTCTTTCCTAGAATAACCTTGCAATCTTTACATGATGGTAGATCTACTTTTTTTACTAGGAAAAAGTCTATCTGGCTTTTATGTAATCCAATTTTATAGGTTATTAAATGTTCGTCTCGCCTTTTAAAGTAAGTGTTTGTTATTGCTAGGTCGTAGGCTCTAATGAAATCTAGAATAGTCTAACCAATCTCATTTCTTTCTCCAATCCCATATCCCCCATGTACCCGTTCATATCCTCTACTATCATTCCCAACATGACCATTTAAGTTCCCTCATAAAAAGGTCCTCTCTCCATTTGGTATGTCATTAACTAATTCATCTACGTCCCCTAATACAAGTTTAATTAATAGGAGTCTATCACCTATTCTTTTGACATTAACTACTTTATCTTTTAAATCTTTGTATATTATTAGGCCTATGCCATTTTATTATTATCTTTGCTTGTATACCAAACTTTATACCCATCTATTTCTTTAGCATTTTCTCATTTCCATTTAGTTTCCTATAGACAGACTATGTTACTCTCCTACGTCTTATTGTATCCACTAACTCCATACTCTTACCTGTAAGCGTTCTTATATTCCATGTGGCTAGACAAATCCTATTTTCTTGGACTAACTTCTTTACCCATGTTCCAAGATGTCGTGGGAACTATTGCCTAGTTTTCACCTCAATTGGGCGGGAACTGCATCGCGTCGCTTCTAGGGAACGCCCTAAGTAACCCTTGCTCATTTGTACCCAGGGTCTGGTACAACACGTCACTTCTAAGGAATTCCCTAGCTCATTCCTCACTGTACCCGGGTTCCGGTATTGCGCGCTGCTTATGGAAAATGCCCTAGCATTAACAGATACTTTAAATTTAATATTCATGATAAGTTTTAGCAAGATTTTATGTTGGCTGTTTACCTAACACAACCCAGCCCCTGTACTGGGGCATGAGACAGGTTAAGTGAACGTTTAAAGTCATTACCCTTCTTAGACCAATAAATATGGCTTTATGTATAAGAGAGATAAATTCTAATACATGCATGTATGAAACATTAACTTGAAATAATTAAAATATGTACGAAATAAATCATATTTATTATATAGTTTAAAGAAGGGTGGCGATTGTGTACACACCTCATACTATACAAGGATAGTGCATCTCTACATTTTGCTAAAAGATATAATTTTGGTGTCATAAGCCTTACAATGACTTAAAATCTATGTTCAACTTAATTATGAGATTTAACATTTAAAAATGATGCAGATTAAGCAAATCTATAAACACTTGAAAATATTCAACAAAGACAATCAAGATAACTTGTTAAGATGCATTGTTTTTAGGATTTTAAGGTTTGTTTTTTTTATCCATACATCATGAGGTCCAAATGATCAATTAGAATGTTTTCAATAAAAACTGCAACCCTATAATGTAAGCATGCTGTACACTATTAGTATAGACAAATTCTATAAAAAATGCCATAAGCAGAGAAAATTAAGTCTCAGTTACGAGTTGGAAATCCAAGTAGGGCCAACAAAATCAACATAAAGTTTCGAAAAGATTAAACGCCATTTCTTAGTGACTAGAACTACTTTTAGATTTGCGAAAAGATTTGCTTGCTCTAGTGGGAGCATAATGTAAATTTACTCCCTCATGTAAAATTCAAACTCAAAAGTATCTTTTGAAGACCAAATTTTGGAGATGTAACTTCTAAAACGTAATAGCCAACCTCAATTATTATTATTATTATTATTATTATTATTATTATTACTATAAATAATAATAATAATAATAATAATAATAATAATAATAATAATAATAATAATAATAATAATAATAATAATAATAATAATAATAATAATAATAATAGTAATAGTAATAATAATAATAATAATAATAATAATAATAATAATAATAATAGTAATAATAATAATAATAATAATAGTAATAGTAATAATAATAATAATAATAATAATAATAATAATAATAATAATAATAATAAGAGTAATAATAATAATAATAATAATAATAATAATAATAATAATAAATAGTAATAATAGTGTAATAGTAATAGTAATAGTAATAGTAATAGTAATAGTAATAGTAAGTAATAGTAAATAGTAATAGTAATAGTAATAGAATAGTAATAGTAATAGTAATAGTAATAGAAATAATAATAATAATAATAATAATAATAATAATAATAATAATAATAATAATAATAATAATAATAATAATAATAATAATAATAATAATAATAATAATACTAATAACAATAATAATAATACGAATAATAATAATAATAATAATAATAATAATAATAATAATAATTCGAATAATAATAATAATAATAATACGAATAATAATAATAATAATAATAATAATCATAATAATAATAATAATAATAATAATAATAATAATAATTGACTTTGTATTGTATTTATTTCAAAATTAGGAATATGTATTTTTCGTTCCCTACATATTTCTTTTAACCAGACAAAAAATCCTTTGTTATATCGTTCTCTTTTTCGTGCCTTATTGTACTTTATATGAAATAATTCTACTAATCTAGGTTGAAAATGTGTAGATTGACCATGATTCGGGTAGAATAATTTCTGACCATTCTATGGTTTTTGGTATAATAGTATTAAATTTTTCAATATTGGTTTGGAAAAGTATTGTTTTTCCTTTTGTATCATGTTGTAAAACATTAGGGCATAATGTGGTCATAACTTTGTAACATATTCTATATACTATGGCTAAATTCTGAGATCCTGGGATCATATCGAATCCTTGGGTTTTTAGGTTTAGGGTTAATACCTTAAGGATATTTGGATCTTTTAATGATATAGAATAATTTGGGAAGCAATTAAAGTAAACTGGACCATTACATAAACTAGATTCTACCATACCTAATAAGGAATCGTTAAACTTATTATGTCTAGTATCTCTTAAACATACTAATATTGAA
Organism: Amborella trichopoda; assembly: GCF_054954075.1. Taxonomy (NCBI): domain Eukaryota; kingdom Viridiplantae; phylum Streptophyta; class Magnoliopsida; order Amborellales; family Amborellaceae; genus Amborella; species Amborella trichopoda. The sequence continues at coordinate 33,287,079 of NC_142340.1, forward strand.
TTATTAAGTCCTAACCTAGTTAATGGTTTAATAGCTACTTGTATTAAACCTATATGAAGGTAATTATAACTTTTATCATTATGGGATTGTATTATTTTATTACTTAATAACTGAAAGTCTTCCTGGGTACTTGTTACTGATAAAGTTTGTTCTACGGTTTTTATAGCATAACCTACTTTGAAGTTAAAAGATCATTTCTTATATATATCACTTATAGGGACTTTAGGTATATTCCAGTTCTGTATTTGGTTTTCAATACTATCTATTACTATCTCTTCTTTTTTTTTTATCCTTAGAATATTACTAGTTTGGGGTAATGCTTTATTTGATAGATTCCTAATGAAATTCTCCATTATTAGGTTGAGGATGAGTGTTATCTGGGCAGTCCTCCTTGACTACCTCTTATGTCTGTTTCGACCTCAGCGGCTCTCTTGGCCTTAACGGTCTTTAGAATTGGTATCAGAGCCACACCATAGTCTTCTTTAAAAAGTATCCAAAAAATATTACTATTAAGAGTAATACTTTAGGAGAAAGAAACCTAAGTAAATTCCTCCATTAATAGTAATAATAATAATAATAATAATAATAATAATAATAATAATAATAATAATAATAATAATAATAATAATAATAATAATAATAATAATAATAATAATAATAATAATAATAATAATAATAATAATAATAATAATAATAATAATAATAATAATAATAATAATAATAATAATAATAATAATAATAGTAATAGTAATAATAATAGTAATAGTAGTAATAATAATAATAATAATAATAATAATAATAATAATAATAATAATAATAATAATAATAATAATAATAATAATAATAATAATAATAATAAGAATAATAATAATAATAAGTAAGAACAACAACAACAACAATAATAATAATAATAACAACAACAACAACAATAATAATAATAATAATAATAATAATAATAATAATAATAATAATAATAATAATAATAATAATAATAATAATAATAATAATAATAATGCTGCATTTGTTATAAAAAAAAAAAAAAGAAGCAAAATGGTTTGATAGGGATGCAACCCCTATCAAAATAAATAAAGCCTCGCTCCATATTTCATAAAAAAATTAAGAAAAAAATTATGAAAGCCTCTACATTGAGGATGAAGTTTCTATATAGCCTAGGCTTTATGAAAAAACAATAAAACCTCACCACATATCCTCGTCCGGAAAGCACTTTTGGCAGCATAAATCTCCATGATGGCTGTAAAATCAATTTCCAATACCGACAAAAATTTGACAGTAAAAAAATGGTAGAGATATTGCAGATCTATGACCACTTATTTCTTGGGCGAAATGGATGATCTAGATAATCTCTTACAATATACACTATTTTTAGAGTATGAAATTCTTTTTTTTTTCACAACCATATTGTTCAAGTCAATATAATTGATGTAAAGGTTTTCTAATGCTTGAATTGCAATTTTTGATGATTTTTAAAGTGAGGATTTACTTGTTTTGAGAGGGCTGCAGCCCTATCAAACTATTTTCCTTACATCGTTCATCCAAGGTTGACCATTATGATTATGGAAAAAAATTAGGATTTTGATCTCTAAAAATCGTGTACATGGTAACTAATTATCTAGACCATCCATCTCACCCTAAAAGTAAGTGTTCATAGATCAGCAAGATTTGTCTCATTTTCCGAGTTCCAAATTTTATTTTCCAGTATTGGAAATTGGTTTTAGATCCATCACAGAGATCTCTATTACTGAAAGTACTTTCGGACAAGGATTTGAGATGAGGCTTTATTTTGTTTTCATAAAGCCTAGGCCTAATAGAAACTTCTTCCATAAAAAGAATGTCACAAGTTTCTTTTCCTTAAAATATCTAGTGATATTTACATGGATCCTAGAGGGAGTTGATGCATTGCATGGTAGAACATGCCATACGCTGATTTTATGACCATGACATGTCTAAGATACGCACAAAAAAAACTCAAAAATTCAGTGGCTCTCCAGAATGAAGTGAACCATGAAAGAAAAGAAGTAGAAATATGAAAAGGAAGGCGAGTTACAAGAAACAGAACCTACTGGATAAGCAAAAGGTCCGACGAAGCTGATTGGTTGCCTCACCATTCATCTTCATGCTTACGTGTAAGTGATTTCAAATGAATCAAATATCCCAAGCATAAAACTGACAGCATCCTGTGAACAGAAGAATTCATCTCATCTTGTAATATAAATTTACATGCCATGTGGGTAGCCATTAATTGCACGAATGAAGATGTTCAATCTTGATCATATCAGTTAGGCATGGCAAGAAGAAGCATCGCATAGTAGGAGAATAGGAGTAGATAGAAATCTTGGTGGCCCTTCAGAAAGTGTATCTTGTTCCCATGGTTGCTGCTCCCTCAAGGTTTGGATCTTGCCAATACTTTGGCCAATATAGTCCAGGGAAATTCAGCCAGAAATTTAGTGCTCAGCTTAATCCTGGTCCATTCAACACTACACCAATGAGAATATGCCGGGAAGTACACTACAATCAAAATGTTCATGTGAAACTGTAGCCTGTTGAGGTCATCTCTAACCCAAAGAAATAATGGGATGCTGATAACCGGAGAGTGGGACAGACCCAAAGCAAGACATGCACCCGATGTTCAACCCACTCTCTCTCCACCTTCCATTTGATTGGAAGACAAAGAACACGTTGACATACAGTTTTACATATTCCATTCCCTGTATTGATCTGTTGCTGAGGAACGCCCCATCTTCTTTCATTGCTCGAATTGAATTTTCAGAAGCCAATGCACCTCTCACTAACCATTACGACCCAGTTGCTGAAGCTTTGCAAGAAAAGAATCAGATTAGAAAAAAAAAGGACAAAAATAGGAGTGTCAAGAAGCTATTTCCTGTGCTTACTACTCCCCACCCTTGAACCTTCAACCACTGAGCCCTCAACTGCAGCTATAATATGTGCTTCCTGTTTGTGACCCCACTGATGCGCTAACTTTCCTGATTATTTGCTGCTTCAGCACTCCACGCTCTGCACTGGACAGATTCTTACACTTATCCAACCCCTTAACAAAATTCACAATAATATCCTTAATTTTGGAGTTGTTCTTATCGAGTGCTATTTTCTCAATGACATGAAGGGAGAAGATTTTATCAATGCATGCCTTGCTGCCGACCTCAACAAGATCTTGAAGGCATAATAAGCTAACCTCCTTTGTCTTAATTGATTTGCTATCGAGAGAATGAACCAACTTCTCAATTTGGCCAGTCCGAAGGATTCGATTAAGAAGAAGAGGCCCACCCTCCCCAAAAAGCATCTCGTGCACTGAAGTGTATGCTGAGTCTTGCAAATCTTTCATGTTACAATGCATCATCTTAATCAAAGCCTGAATTGTGTCATAATCGAGCATCTTACAAATGCAAGGTGCACCACCAAAGCAAGAGAGTTTCATGAGCAAAAAGGCGCTCTCTGATCTCATCCCATCAGGATTCCCATATTGTAAAAGGGACACTAACTTCCCTATCAAAGGACTTTGGAGACATTGGGACATTTCTATCCAAGAGAGTAAACTTCTCTAAGCTAAGCCTAGCTTGCCATGGCAAAAGGTTCAAAGTCCCAGGTCTAAGACAATCGCTAGCATGGGTTCCACCCAGCTCGTAAAATGACTTCAAGGCAACCATGGCATGATGTTGGGTAACCTCAGAACCGCTTTCAAGAAGTTTGATAAGCTTCTTATCAATGCCTGAGGCAAACATCCTCTCCACTTTGACTTGCCTGCCTTAGCCAAGGACATTAGTGTAGTAAATAAGCTATCATGCCCCTCTTCTGCATCAGGATCAAGCAATTGTGCGAGCTTGTTCATGGGTATCTTAAGTAACACTTCATTTACTGTTTTTTGGCTTCCATACTCTGCAAGCTTTGCCAAGACACCCGATACATCAGTTTGGATAACTGGGTTGTCACAGTTTTCCAAGAGATTGGCAAGCTTATCAATCGCACTGACATCTTCAAGAGATTGATGGTATTGGCAATAATCATCCCTGCTAAATATGTTCACCATGCACCTAGCAGCTGATGCTCTGATATATGGAGAACCAATCGATATTAGTTCCACTATTCTTGGTCCAATTATACTTCTAAAGCTAGCGCTGCTTGCTTCCAAGTCAGAGACAGATTTACTAGCCATAAGAGCATTGACTATGGCTTCTAAAGTAACGACTCCCAACCTTTCCTGTGATATACTGAGGAAACTCATCAGTTTCTCTTCTGCTGCTATCTTCACCTTCTCTTTCCCAGAGGAAAAAAGCCATGGGGCAACTGATGCTGCACTTTCTGAACTAGATTGGGTTAAAAGAATGTTAACTGCTTCATCTACTTTGCTATCAAAATAAAGAGAAACCATGTCATGTACATAGTACATTGGATTTGAATCATCTTTGATCAATAGAGAGCCTTCAACAAGCTTACAGACCACCAGAGAGAATACACTACCTTGACCTAGAGAGTACCAAAGAGCTTCAAGACAGGCCTCAGGGGCTGGTTCTGCCAAATAAACAGCTGCAAGTGCAATAAAAAGTCTTTTGGAGTGTGCAGGCATGGCTTCCAAACTAAATTCAAACGATCCAAATACAGGAACATTTTCTGCCTCTTTCTCATTCACATAAGAAACAGGGCCCGGTGCACATGTTGCATAAGTGGAAAGATTGTTTATGGCATTTTCCCACTTCTTTGGCCTGGTCTCTTTCCTTAGAGCCTTCCCCATGACTGCAATCGTAAGAGGGTGGTGGCCACAACGTTCAAGCAAGCGCTCCCCAAGATCCTACAAACAGGCAGTTACTTCAGCAATCTGATTAGAGACAAAATAGTGAATTAAAATTGCCCTACATTTTGTGAAGAGCCCATGGTGCATGATAGTGTAGCAAAGGAACTTGTTATGACTAAAAAACTGAGTCAAAGGCCACTGATAAGGAGCAACACTGAAATTTTTTCTCATAAAGCATACATAATATGATTAACCTAAAGAGGATATAAAGTTTCTTCATGGGAGCTCTATTTCAAGTTTCAACCACCTCAGTCATGTGTATTTAAACATGCCACTTCCTGCAATCGATTCTTGTTCACGTCAACAACAGTCATAATGGTGATTCCACACAGCATCATAACTATATTGATTCCATATTCTAATGAAATCCTGAACTCAAGCAACAAAACCAATTTTCATTTATACTTCGATAGAGAACCCATTATTACCCATAGTTATAGAATACATTATTTATGAGAAATCAGTGGAATTTGTGTTTCCCCTTTTCTACTAAATGTTTTGCAGGAAAGAGCACCAAGCAATGGGTTTCTCATGGTGATGTCAAGTTGCACGAGAGCACCATATATAACATGGTCTTGAATAAAAAATCACTCGGATGGTATATCATCGATTGCTTAAAACAAAGCTCGGCTAAGTCTCTTAAAGCTAAAGAAACCTAAAAAAGTCTACAAATTTCTCCTCGATGTAGGACCAAGGGGTTGGTTATACATGAGAGTGAAACACATAAGATGGGCTAGGAAGGATTGATTGGGTTTGGATTGTGAGTTCTAAATTAAGACAGGAATTATGTGCCGTAAAGGTTTGTAAGTCCCTTAAAGATTATAACAGCAGAATTTTTTCCATAAGATGGTCTCCTAATTTGGGTAGGATCAAATAATATCAGGTCAAAATAAAGTTCAACAAGGTTTAGGGCTATGGAGAAGGGGTAGGTTCCATTGGGGTTCTTTCGGTAGGTTTCAGGGTTTCTAAAGGGTTTAAAGCATGCTGGAATTTCTTAGTCCAACAAGGTATAAGAGCAGTAAAATCGATTTTAGGGTTGAGTAAGGGAAAATCTAACGTTTGGGGTTACAGGGGTATGGGTGATGGGTTTCGGGAGGTGTTGGCTAGTTAACTAAGGTTCTAGATTGTCCATTTAGAAGAGTACAAGAAGGGTGATGAATTTGGTTGCGCAAAAATCTTGATTAGCCGATGTGCCACACAAGCGGGAAAGAAAAAAGGGCCCAAACTTATGTGGGGAGAACCCCCAAGCCTTAAGTTTTGCTTGCAGGGAATAAATCCACCAGAAGAAACAAATGGACTCTAACCTTAAGTAGAGACACTTGCAGCCCTAGGTTAGAGCTGTAGAACCACTTTTTGAAAATTACCCTTTCTACAAAATGAGTTGAGTTGTCTCTACTTTAAAGTTGGCCTCCCACCACAATTAAAACACAAATTTTATCACTCGAATTGATTTGGACATAACCTACATGGGTATTTAGAGAGAGGTAAAAACCCCTCTTTGTTTGACTAAGCTTTGAACTCAAGCTATCTATACTTTCTTGAAGTTTCTAATCTTGTAGATTCTTTCAAAATTAGGTACATAGTTCCTTTATAGTTTTAGAGGAATTGGACTCCTAAAAAACATGGAAAGAGCTAGATTCTTAAACAAGATAGTAAACTATCTTCTAATTTCAGATTTGGAAAAGAATAACAACTTGCCAAAAACTGTAAAGGAGTTTAACCTACCAAAATTAAACCTAAACCTAATTAATAGTAAATTAGTTCATATACTATGCTTAGGGCAATACCGTAAACTTGCTCTGTTAGGTGAAAGACCTACTTGGGAGGACTTTTTTTCAATCTGAAATTTTGGGATCCACCTAAAAATCACTATACATTGAGATGGATGAGTGGTAAGACAAGAAGTGATAGAACTCGAAATGAATACATTTAGAAGAATTTAGGTGTGGCACTAATAGGCGATAAGATAAGAGAAAGTAGAATTAGGTGGGCTGGCCATGTGCAGCGCAGACTTAGCACAACACCGTTTAAGAGTTGTAAGTTTGTTCGAGTAGAAAGCTAAAAAAGCGTAAAGGGTAGACATAAAAGGACTTTGGTTAGAAGTAGTAAGAAAAGATACGAAGACTTATGGCCTCACTGAGGGTATGGCCCTTGACAGAACAGAATGGTGGATTAGCTTTTCTGTAGTTGATCCCACTTAGTTGGAAAAAGACTCCGGCAAAGATGATGACCAAAGAATCACTATACAATAGTTTCATAAAATAAGTTTGGATTTTGAGTTCTTCATCACATAGATCTCACCCTCCAAAAATTGGACTGCCAATTGAAAACGGCACATACAGAGTGTGGTCTGAAAATGTCTTTGTCTATTTTTTTTTTTGTGAAGGTTAGTTAAGAAGTTATATCCCCAAAATTTGGGTCCTAAGAGTACTTCTAGATTAGGTTTTACTTGAGAGAGTAAATGGACAAGATGCTCCCGTGGTGGCATCTTTTGGCATACTAAAATTTTTGACTGAATTCTTTAACATGCTTCAACCATGATTTGGATGGCAACACTCCAGAATTGGGAAATATATATAGAGAAAATGCTGTGTGGAGCTCAAAGAGATCTATGATTTGAGCATTGGATCCCCATAAGAGGAGATATGAGGGAAAGGCTCCTCCAAAAGCTGGCTACATACTCGCTTATTTGAGGCACTTTGGGCCCAAAATCCAACTCAATGGCTTTGTGGATGAAGAATTACATTCTCAAATCACGAAACATTTGTGAGATAGGATATAGAACAAGATATCAACAATAATATGAAAGTTTTCATTGGTGCTTTGGGACATTTAAACCCACTTCATGCTTTTACAAGTAAGATTGGTGCTCCACAATATCCCTTTTTAATTTTGTTTAGTAAAGAATATTTTGCAAATTATGTCTCATAAAAATTTGCAAATCATATTTCATAAGAGAAAAGTATCTGAATATTCAAGTTGAGCTAACCGTGAAGCCTGTAAATAAGGGTGAGCTACATGTGGTGCAAATCTTCACAAACTGTTGAAGGCGCAGAGGGCTACAAAACACAATTGCCAGAATAGAGAAATGAAGTTCAGATTGTCATGGCTGGACAACCGCGTTAGATCATAGTATATCACATGTTAAAGTTTGGTTCACAAGATGATTTGGTCTAATAATCCCCTCATCAATAACAGCATTTCCCATGTTACTTAGCTTTCCGTTTCAATGCATCAAGATCTGCCAAGAACTGGTGCATCACACAAAGTCCAGCACTTGGGATGTAGTAGTATGAGTGTCATGGATATCATGTTATATTGTCATTTATATTTCAAGTACCAATCCTACCATAAGTAGCTTATACAATAAATACCACCATATGTAGATAATAACATTGCTATCCAGATTGCATCAATGCATCCAATTAGTTTTCATAAGGGTCCATGCAGGAATCTGTTATCCCTTCAACTAATCTCTAACCTTCAAAGAAACCATATTCCGCAATAAAAGAGGAACCAAACAAGAGTCATAAATTATTCTAGATGCTTGCTATTGAAGAGCCTAGTGTTTATTGGTCAAAAATGAAAAGTATAACAATACACACAAGTCACAACGGACACAGCTGGAAGAAATGCAAATATGACGTGCCATGTTTTCCCTTGACAAACTTAATGAATGTTCCATGTATAGCATGAAGATCAAAATGCAATATTATTTTGGACCACATAGAATAAATCATATGTACCATAATCAGTCCCAACAATCACAATCACAATCACATCCTCAAATGTGTATACACTACAAAATGCCCATGATCCTTGCCAACAAACAGCCCCGCGAACAAAAACAAAATATATCATTTTAGTCATTGACTAACACTCACCGAAAAAAAAATTTGATTAACATGTAGAAACAACAAAAGAATACTCAGCATACCGGTAGCTCTTCTTCTGTAAGAAGGGTGTGATGTAGAAGAATAGCCTTGCTTATTTCTCTCAGATCATCTTTGCTTATTTCTACCTTCTCAGCTTCAGTAATCTCATAAACAGCTTCATTTCTAGTAGTAACTAAGTATTTGCAATCATTGCCATGCAATTTGGCGAAACGGCCTACTATATCTTGCTCCCAAACATCATCTAGAAATACCAAAATGCTCTTCCCAACCAAAGTTTCTTGGAGCAAGGCACATACGGCATCTAGGTCCCCATTAGTCTCTTGCAAAATCTTCTTATCACAACCAATTTGAACCAAGAACCTGGAAATTTCCTTGGCCAAACGCTCCCTATACTTGGAATTACTCCCATCACAAGCTGTTCTACTACACCATTGCCCGAGGCTTAGCTCAATAGCTCCATGAATGAACCTCTTTGGTGGATTAGAGGCCACCTGTCTAGCCAAACAAGACTTTCCAATTCCTGATAACCCCACAATAAGAACAACTTTATGAGATTTCTTTTGCACCAATAAACTCTTCACATATCGACTATTTTTGAAATTGGGTATCCCTTATCAGAGCTAGTCTTGAACAGTAGGGGCACACTCTTGGCGTTGGAATCAATGGCTCTCTCAATGTCTTCTGTTAAGTGCTGCAATTCAAGCCAATGGTTCAGGTCTTGCCTAATTGAAAAAATCGATTTAGAGAGAGGATCACCAACCATTGAATCCCAAACTACAGATGCCCAATTCTTAACTGTGCTCTGTGACACAATCTTCTTCACTTTCCTGACATTGGGTTGTAATCTTTCGATCAAGGAGTGAAGGCTATGAATCTGGTTTTCTAATTGGGGATTATGGACCTTTTGAGCATGTCTTTGCTTGACTCTCCCAACCAAATTTTCGAGCTCAAGCATGAACTCTTCGAGGCTTCTGATCTTACCAGGAGCTGCATCGAGGTTTCTCGAGGCTTGCTCCAGAGCGCCCACCGCACCAATCATGCCAGAAACAATCTGAGTAGCAGAGGAAACAATTTGCTGGGCATCCATTCTCTATTTATCCCAACCTCTTATTCGACCAAAACCAGGGATCAAAATGAATTCCCAGCCAAAACAAAAAACTGATTCTTCAAATTAGGTGGCCAAATGAAAACCTGCACCGAAAAAGCATCATCAAATCAAAGATTGGAAACCATAAAAACCACTATCTGGACTGCAAAAAACAAGAACCCAACAGATCTTTTTCATTGAAATTATGGGGGTTGGGCGACTTCCCTAATCTACTCTACTGTAGCTTAAACACACCACCATAGAGAGTTGAAGACTTAAACAAATAATGAAGAGCATCCAAGAATAAACTGAATGAAGTTAGAAGTTAGAAACTGACCTTCTCACCGAATGAAATCAAAGCTTGGGTATAACGGGTCAAAGCACCACAGCGGAGTGAGGAGGAAGTGCAAAATGCAATTCATCCAGCAAGGACACTGTAAATGAGAAAATATTTAAACTTTTGCTGTTGTTTTCTTGACAGGTGAATTTCCTTGAGGGAGGCCAAAGCCTTTTAGTCAACAAGTTATAAAAGTTGGCGTTTTGGTTTCATACCTTTGACTTGTATGGTCTCATGACCTTCGCCACTGGTTTTTAACAAACGGAGCAGGCCCACGAGCACTCTCTCTCATTAAGGGAGCAGGCCCACAAACATTCTCTCTCTTGAGCCTGTCTTTCACATCCTATCCTCTCTCTCGGGAGCAGGCCCCACAACAAATCTCTCTCTCTCCAGATAATGGTCCACAAAACTCTCTTTCCAGCCATGATCGTTTATCTTCCATTGCATTTCACTTGCATTGGATCTCTTTTTCTCGAGACAATGACCCCTTTTATCTTTCTCATTTGTTTTTGACCTTTTTTTCCCCTCAAAGATAGTGATTCCCATGCATCTCTGACCCATAGATATAAGTGTTAGACGATTTATGCGCCCGTGGTAGCATTTCAACTATTTACTCCATATAATTGCATCCAATTTAGAAGTGTTTTAAGCTCAAGAATTATGGGTATAATCCCTATAGAAAATCAAACTCCACCCAGTATATGTGAGGAAAAATAACATTAGTGATCATCCAATTTTTGGATGGTCTTATTTGAAGTAGACACCTCTGGTGAGTCTTGGGTGTATAGCTGTCGGAAATATTAGGTGTGGGTGAGACTAGGGCTTTCAACTTTGTTGGAGACATTTGAAATCAAATTGAAGATAGATTTTCTTGTTTATCAATACGTTATTTTAAGATAATATTTGCCCCTTGGTAATAATTAAGTATATATTTAATGTGTGGGAATGACAAAATTTAAAAACACCAGAATTGCCTTTCATTTAGAAAAAAGAAGTTTTTGAAGAAGAGCAAACGTGTAAAAGGTTGTACTTTGGGTGTGAAAACGAGTCCCATTTATAGAAATTGTTCATCTTTGGTGTTTCAAAAACGGCATATCCTTTTTTTGTTTTTCTTAACCCAATTACAACCGTTTGTAATTGGTCTCCTAACAGCTATGATTGTTCGTATTGAGGCATTGCACACCAAGTGTCTGACACACGAGTCGGCCAACACGTGTATGCGTCTCCCCACAACCACTAAGCAACAAAGAGCTTAGTTGCGCGACATCCAACACGACACCAATCGCCCATGCTTACTGTGTCGCATCTCTCATATCTTATCGCAAAGTGGGGTAGCGATTTCATGCAATGGTTGTATCATAGTATAATGCAACTACACTGGTCGGGGTGCTTGGGTTCGCGCTCGCATTCCCCCTCTCGAACAACTACGTGACCTCACGAGTGTCGCGCTCGCATGTCTCTCGTGGTATCACTTGTGTGTTGATAGGCAGGTCCAACTCTGTGAGAGGATTTTAAAGAATGAAGAGCATACCTCACCGTGGTTGGCATCGTGGGAATAGCCCAGGCAAAGGAGCCCTCTTAGATCACTTCACGAAAGCCCTCCGGCTGTCTGCCATCGTGGTTTGGTGGCAAATCCCTTTCAAACATCAATAATTCATCTCAACTCTTTCTCATAAACTACTATGGGAATTCAGGTAAAAATGCTCCTCGTTCAATAGGTTTGATGAGTGAATAGCTCTGGTATGATTTAGGAAGAGGAATAGTTCTTAACCCAATTACAACCATTTGTAATTGGTCTCCTAGCAGCTATAATTGTTCGTATTGAGGCATTGCACACCAAGTGTCTGACACACGAGTCGGCCAACACGTGTATGCGTCTCCCCACAACCACTAAGCAACAAAGAGCTTAGTTGCGCGACATCCAACACGACACCAATCGCCCATGCTTACTGTGTCGCAACTCTCATATCTTATAGCAAAGTGGGGTAGCGATTTCATGCAATGGTTGTATCATAGTATAATGCAACTACATTGGTCGGGGTGCTTGGGTTCGCGCTCGCATTCCCCCTCTCGAACAACTACGTGACCTCACGAGTGTCGCGCTCGCATGTCTCTCGTGGTATCACTTGTGTGTTGATAGGCAGGTCCAACTCTGTGAGAGGATTTTAAAGAATGAAGAGCCTAACTCACCGTGGTTGGCATCGTGGGAATAGCCCAGGCAAAAGAGCCCTCTTAGATCACTTCACGAAAGCCCTCCAGCTGTCTGCCATCGTGGTTTGGTGGCAAATCCCTTTCAAACATCAGTAATTCATCTCAACTCTTTCTCATAAACTACTATGGGAATTCAGGTAAAAATGCTCGTCGTTCAATAGGTTTGATGAGTGAATAGCTCTGGTATGATTTAGGAAGAGGAAGGGAGAAAAGTCCTCTCACTACTTGAATACCTTGTAATGAGGCTTTGAGACAGCGAGAATATCAAAATTCTAGAGAAAACTAACTCAGGATGACTACAATTCGAGTAAAAGCTGCTAGAGAAACAATGTCTCTTGCGACCTCAATTTACTTTACGAGAAGGTAGTTAGAGCAATAACCCCAAAATTAAGCTTCTAAAACACTATCCTTTGACCCCCTGGATCGCCTGTTTCAAGTGATGAGAAAGATGATTAACAAAAGAAAAGGGAAATGTGCATGGCAAAGCGCAAGTGGACAGATGCGCGTCAAGGCACGGGATGACAGGTGCGCATCAAGGCGCGGGAACACAAGTGCGCGTCAAAGCGTGGGAAGACGAGAGCACGACAAGGTGCGGGAGGATAGGTGCGCATCAAGGAGGGGCAAGACAGGTCCACGTCCAAGTGCGGGAGGATGAGTGCACGTCAAAGAGCGGGAGGACCAGTGCTCGTCAAGGCCGGGGAAGACGGGTGCGCGTCAAAGCACAGGAGGACTGGTGCGCATCAAGGTGCGGGAGGACAGGTGCGCTTCAAAGCACAAGAGGATGGGCGTGCATCAAAGCGCGGGAAGACAAGGTGCGCGTCAACCGAGAGGATGGGCGTGCGTCGAAGCGTGGATGGGTGCACGTCAAAGTGCGAAAGGCTGGGCGTGCATCAAAGTGCAGGAGGACAGGGTGTGCATCAAAGCGCGGAAAGAAGTAGAGAAGGAGTAGGACCTGCCCAAGGTGCAGGTCGAGAGTCCTAGCGATAAGGGATGAGAAAGGAAGGGAGGTGAGAGAAGGAAGAGAGGAGAGAGAGTAGACTTATGGTACGTGTGTGCCTATGTGTACCTTCGTGAGTCCTCTTTGAAGCATGTGAGAGAGAAGGTTTGAGTTTGGGTTGAGTGTGGTGTACGGGTTGGGTGTGGGTGGTGTACGGAATGGGCTATGGTGTATGGTGGTTTCGGGGTATATATCTCTCTAGGAAAATGTTTCTCTCTCCTCTCTCGTTGGTCTCAAACTCACAAGCAAAGAAAACATAGCAAATAAGTTAAGCATTCTGAATGCTTCAAAAATTAGACCAACCATCTAATTTCCAACTTTCATTCTTTTATAACCAACCAACCTCTTTTTACAAGTGACATGGGTTTCCCTATATAGGGCAACCATTAAAAAAGGGTGGAATGCTCAAAAGTATCCCAAATTGTCAAAAAATACATATTTCATAATGAATATAATCATCTCGAAATTGGATCAAATGACCAAACTTCCCTAAGCACTTTTGATTAAATGACAAAACCATCCCTCCATAAGGGACCTCTTGCCATGGCTATTGTTCGGTAGTTTTTTCGGACACCTACGATGGTAATTCGGACGATCAAACATTGTAGAATTGATGCTTGCATTCTTGTGAATGTTTTGATATCCTTTAATTGCCTTGTAACAGATTTTTGAGGAAAAACCCAAAATTTGATCTAGTTCATGAACTCTGCAAATCTTTAACCATCAATGTAGTTTGATTCGTGATATTCCAAGTCTTCATTTTTTACACAAATTTTAGAAGACACTGTCACAATCATTTTGCAGTAATTTTCATCCATTTTGGTCTAGAATTAAGCTCTTTCCAATTTTGGGAGGTTACTGGAAAATGGGTTTTCGACTACCAAAAAATTGCGCCTTTCTTCAACCACAAAATTTGCATCATCCGGCTTTCAATTGTGTATAAGACTTGTACCAAACTGTAGCTCATCAACATACGATCGCAACATATCCATTTTTGTGATGATCCTTCATTGGAATCTTAAGCTATGGCCTTCCAAAGAATCAGATGTTTTCTTATGAATTCGTACAATTTTTAGCACATATTCTCTCTAGAAATTCTCTCTCTTTAGGTCACGATAAGATGCGTGCCTTATGTCAAAATGATCGGGCCGTCAAGATCTAGCTCATGTCCAAATTTTAGCTTGATCAGACTAAAAACAAGTTAGATAGGATCATTTGAAAATTCACCCGAAATGAGTAGACACAGTTTTCATAAATAGAAATTGGTTCGCTGAGGCCGCATCGCTATAGTATAAAACCTACACCGTAATTTAGGCTTATAATGCTCCCTGAGGGTCTAATTGAGCTGAAATTTGGAACCTGGGGTTTTTTTGAACATTCCAGATTTAATAGCAGTAGTCTGGTACTGTTTTGAAACCCATAAAATATGATTGTAGTTATAGGGTCTACTTTAAACATGATTGGGGCTAGTCTTGAAAACTGAGTTTCATTCTGATCATATCAAAACTTATTAGAATGTGACGAAACTTTGCCAGTGTCCTTAGGATACCCCAAACTACCATATTCATGCATTTTGAAGCCGTTCCAATACTTCTTTAAAGGTCGCTCAGTTTCAAACTAATTTTGCACTATTAATGTGTTCTGGTGGTGTTTTAGGTACCGATAGAACCAGGTTGTTACTGACTCTCTCCTTATTCGTCCCGAGGATACAAGTAAATAAAAAATACCGAAGGCTAATCTTTGAGAAAAGTGAGAAGTGCAGCATTCGAAACAAAATTTTGTTGACGTTCATCTTTCGAATCCATATTGTTGCCTCTCAACAATTTTTTTCTTCTCGATCACCGACATCAACACGATCCTTGAGGGGGAGACAATGCTAAGATTCCTCCCCGAGGGGATGACCGAAGTGAATTCTAGCAACCTGCCGGCCTTGTTTAAGGGTTTCTTTCCTAATGTCACTAGAATCCGTTTTCTGGGAAGTGTGCCGAATAGAAGGGTTTACAGTGTCTTCCTCAACAACACTTCCTAATGATCCAGTTGGTGGGTGCCCTTGGGGGCTTGCTCCCAATCTAGTGGTATGGAACACCTCAGTCTCTACATGAGTACCTTTTCAAAGGCTTGCTCCCACATCAAAAGACCTTCTTTTATTGTACTAGCAGAGTGTCCCCGAAGGACTTTGTCCCAGTGTGGCGAGAACTTCTTATTTTTCTCTAAGTGAGTGCCTTTTCAAGGGATTTCTCCCACATTAGAAATTTTCTTGGAACAACATCAGAGTGTCCCCAAAGGACTTTATCCCCCTGTGGTCAGAGCTTCTTCTTTTCTCTAAGTTAGTGCCTTTTCAAGGGCTTTCTCCCACATTAGAAAAACATTTCTTGCCGCAACAGCTGAGTGTCCCTGAAGGACTTTATGCCCCTGTGGCCAGAGCTTCTTCTTTTCTCTAAGTGAGTGCCTTTCTCCTACATTAGAGGGTTTCTTGACACAACAGCTGAGTGTCCTCGAAGGACTTTATCCCCCTGTGGCCAGAACTTCTTCTTTTCTCCAAGTGAGTACCTTTTCAGGGGCTTTCTCCCACATTAGTGGGTTTCTTTGCACAACACCTGAGTGTCCCCAAAGGACTTTATCCCTCTATGGTCGGAACTTTCTCTTTTTCTCTAAGTGAGTGCCTTTTCAAGGGCTTTTTCCCACATTAGAGGGTTTCTTGGCACAACAGCTGAGTGTCCCCGAAGGACTTTATCCCCCTGTGGTGAGAACTTCTTTGTGAGAAAGGGCTGATATGACTTTCACCCAGTACCTTCCAAT
This sequence comes from Amborella trichopoda, assembly GCF_054954075.1. Classification (NCBI taxonomy): domain Eukaryota; kingdom Viridiplantae; phylum Streptophyta; class Magnoliopsida; order Amborellales; family Amborellaceae; genus Amborella; species Amborella trichopoda. The sequence goes on from NC_142340.1 coordinate 33,303,231, forward strand.
TTTTTTTCAAGCTTTTGCTGAATTGGTTGAGGTCATCTTCGATGAAGAACTGTGTCAACCTGTTTATTAGTTCAAACGGATTTTCAGGTTTTCACCTAAACTGATTAGAAGTGCCGCTTTAAAAAAAAAGGGTTTCACCAATTTCTTCTTTTTATTGAGGCTCTTTTACCCACCTTTTTGCCCTTTCGGGTTTTCACCATGCATGATTTCTTGTTTTCAGAACTATTTTACTCATGGTTTCATGGACATGGTCGTCTATCATTTTTACTCATGGTGCCTTATCGGATTTTCACCATGCTCCATTTTGTTTTATTTTAGCAATTTTTACCCATAGCTTTGTGGCTATGTTCTCCTGAAGCTCTCATTTTTACACATGATGATCGCCATCAGATGCTCATGATGCCCGAGTTCTTTTATATTTTTAGAGAAACTTCTTTCCTTGACAAGGCATAGGATAAAGAGGTTATATTTGAATGAGACTCACTGGGGTAACTGGTTAAGTGCCTCAATCTCGCCCTCTGGGTCGGGATGACCTGGCGGCACGTGTCTCGAGTTTCAGGGGAACCCGAGACTTGAGATCGCTCTTTCGGGAACCTTGTTAAGAAATAAGGGTAGGTATACCAACCAAGGAGAGAGGAATTTAAGGTGGGTTCGAGACTTACTCGTGCTGGCTCGTATAGGCGCCCTCTTAGAACACGAAGAAAGCCTCCACTCATTCAACTGGTTCGGAATCGCCTCCCTTGGCCCTGTACCCTCCTGTTTATGCAATCACACACACAGTTAATTTATAAGACAAGTGGGCCAAGTGTCCCGAACTTGTCTTTGGGCAATGGGCATGCACATTCAAAAGAAGAAAAAGAGTAAGAGGATCGAATAGAAGAATGGGGAAGAAATGAATTTGACTAAGTGGCTAGACTAACACAGTAGCTAGACTAGCATGTGATTGACCCGGTGTGGTAGCACGACGGGCACGGTAACTAGATCGGAACAACAACAATACCACTAGATGATAGAACGATCACTAACCAGTCTGGCTCGATGGCTAACCTATCGTGGCAGTAAGACGGGCACGGTAACAAAGACAGGCACAACGGCAATACTACTAGACGACGAGACTACCATGGCAATGCTTGACTTAGCCTCCCTTGGTCAAACGGGAGGGAAATAGAGAAGGAGAAAGAAAAGAGAAGGAGAGGCATGCACAGTACTACCGATGTCGTGCATGTGAGAAGAAGAAAGGGAAGAGAGAGAGGAAAAGAAGAAGAAAGGAGCAATGAGAAAGAAGATAAAAATAGGGAAGAATAAAAAAAGAAGGGAGAAAAAGAAGAAGAAGAAAGAGAGAGAGAAGAAAGAAGGGGAACATGGATGACGATGAGGTCCCGCAATCCATGATAAAGGAGAATGAAAGGGAGAGAAGCATGGACGATGATGAGCTTCCACTATCATTGACAAAGGAGAGAGAAAACATGGACGGTGATGAGCTTCTGTTGTCCATGACAGAGGAGAGAAAACATGGACGGCGATGAGCTTTTGCCGTCCATGACAGAGGAGAGAGAAAACATAGACGACAATGTGCTTCTGCCATCTATGACAGAGGAGAGAAAACATGGATTGTGATGAGCTTCCGCCATCCATGACAGAGGAGAGAGAAAATATTGATGGCGATGAGCTAAATACGGATGGCGATGAGCTTCCACCGTCCCTGATAGAGGAGTAAGAAGAGAGAGAAAATATGGATGACGATGAGCTTCCACCATCCATGACATGGGAGAGAGAAGAAGAGAAAATATGGATGGCGATGAGCTTTTACTGTCTATGATAGAGGAATAAGAAGAGAGAGAAAATATGGACGACGATGAGCTTCTGTTGTCCTTGACAGAGGAATAAGAAGAGAGAGAAAGCATGAACGACAATGAGTTTCTGTCGTCTATGGTAGAGGAATAAGAAGAGAGAGAAAGAATGGACAGCGATGAGCTTCTACTGTCCATGACTAAGGAGTGAGAAGAGAGAGAAAATACGGACGGTGATGAGCTTTTGCTGTTCAAGACAGAGGAATAAGAAGAGAGAGAAAATATGGATGACGATGAGCTTCCACTGTCCATAACAAAGGAGGGAGAAGAGAGAGAGAACATGGACGGCGATGAGCTTTCGCCGTCCATGACAAAGAAGTGAGAGAGGGGAACTTTGACAAAGGCTCAGCCCGCCACTCGGGTTAAAGCCCGACTCACTGTTTATGTTTCAGGGAGAGAAGAACATCATGCCTGACGATAGGCTCCGCCATGCTTGAATGGAGAAGATTGAGAAGAGAACAGGGAGATAGGAGGAAGAGAGAGATTAGGAAAGAAAGGAAAGATAGAAGAGAGGGAAGGAAAATAAATAAAGAAGATCAGGAAAGAGAGAAAAAAGAGAGGAAGAGATAGACGAGAAGAGAGAGAAAGAAATAGATGAGGGGAGGAGAGAGAAAGAGAGAGATGTGAGGAAAGAGAAAGAGAGAGATGAGAGGAGAGAGAAAGAGAGAGATAAGAGGACGAGAGTGGTTGGATGCCTCGACCTCGCCTCCCCGGATCTAGGTGATCGGGTAACACGTGTCTCGGGTTCGGAAGACCTAGGACCTGAGACCGCTCTCTCTCGAACCTTGTTCACAGAACAAGGGCAGGTGCCCACCTGGTGAAAGACGAATTTTGAACGTGAGGTGGGGACCAACCTCACCTGGGTCCGTGACTTACTTGGGCTGACTCCCACAGGCGAAAAGTCCCCCAGCTGCTTCAACTGGTTTGAACTTGCCTCCCTTGACCTGCAATCTCCTTGTTTTCTGTGCAACACTAACATGGTTAATTTGCAAGGCAAGTGGGCCGAAGGACCCACCCTTTTCTTAGGACGATGCACCTTCATATGGAAAAGAAGATGAGAAATTAGGGTGATGAATAAAAGAAGAAAAGAGAAGAGGACTCAACAAGGGGACGATACTAGCATGATAGTTGGACAAGTACAGTTACTGACTAAAAGTGGTAGCAAGAAGGGCACAGTAACTTAGATCGGCATGACGACAATACTACTCGAAACCAAGGCGGATATGATTGTCCTAATCTGGTGTAGCAGCAAGACGGGCATGGTACTTTGGACCAGCACGATGACAATACTTCTCGACAGCCAAACCACTATAACAATATTAGACTAAGTCAATCCTTCAGTCAAGCGAAAAGAGAAGAGAAGAGAAGAAAGCGAAGAGATGGTGCAAGATGAAGGAGAGAGAAGGTCTCAGACGGCGTTAGGTATTCTCGTCCACAACCGTGCAGTGCAGACGAAGTTTGCCATTTCCGTCGGCAACACAAGAAGGCAGCATGCGACGATAGGTACTGAGCGCACTAGAGAAGCTTGTTGACGACGTTATGCACCGTCACGACCCTTCGCCTGCGGCGATAGGCATCGCTGTATGTGATAGGCACAAGGTGCAAGAGAAGCCTGCGGATAGTGTTACACATCGTCGCAACCCTTTATCAGCGGCAATAGGCATCACCGTCTGTGATGGGCGTAGGGTGCAAGAGAAGCCTGCGGACAGCGTTGCTCATCGCTATGACCCTTCACGGGCGGCGATAGGCATCACTGTCTGTGATAGGCACAGGCCGCAAGAGAAGCTTGCGAATGGCGTTATGCATCACCGCGACCCTTCGGAGGCGGCGATAGGCATCGCCATCCTTGATAGGCATAGGACACAAGAGAAGCCTATAAACGGTGTTACACATTGCCGCGACCCTTTGCAGGTGGTGATAGGCATCACCGTCTGCGATGGGCATGAAGCATGGGGCGGTGATAGACATCGCCGTCTGTGACTCGTAAGAGGAAGAAAGATAGTCTGCGGTCGGCGATACACATCGCCATGTGTGATGTCAATTCTGGAACCGAAACAGGAGCTCGACCCGTTGCTTGAGCATGGCCTGGCTCATCGTGTCTCCTTCAGATGGTGTTACACACAACGGTGACTAATGCTGTGCGTAAACCATGTGAAGAAAAGAAATGAATGAAGAGAGAGAGAGAGATAGAGAGAGAGAGAACAGCTTGCACATGGCATTGCCATCGTCATGCAAGCCCTGCGAAGTCACAGCAGGAGGAAGAGAGAAAGAGGCATGCACAACACTGCCACTATTGTGCATGGCCTCTGAGAATTACTCAGCAAAGGAGATGAAGAAGAAAGAGAAGAAGAAAGAAGAAGAGAGGAAAGGAAAATTAGGAGGGAAGAAAGGAAGAGAGAGAAAATACCTTGAAGGTGGGAGGGGTACCGCTTTAAACTGTCTCTCTCCTCTTTCTCTCCAAGATGTACTCATGAATTCAAGGAAAAATCTCAAATTTTATTTCTCAACATAGAGAACGAAAGGGGGATCCTTTACAATGATTTTCGAGCCTCCTCTCAATGAGAGGTAACATCTATTTACAGACTATGGCCAAAACGTGGGTGTATCACCCAAAACTCTTAATTGATGATAATTATGGTTTATTTTAATTTAAAAAATTAAGAAAATAGGGTACAAAATGACTGATTTGCCTCTGTCTAACAATTCATGGAATTTCAAAACAGTCCCTTCTGTTGCCCTAGAACAGACGTAATATTCCGTGGATGATCTGGGGTTACTCTGGTGCCCGTTTGTCCGAAAGATGATTCTTTTCTTATAGGGCTTGGCATGACGATCGATTTGATACCAACTTCGAGCCATGGATCGTGTTTTTAAGCCACGATCATACAACTGGAAATTTGGATGAATCTTGAAAATTTTGGATCGATAGTGTGCTCATTTCTTAATGTTTTTCCGTGATTTCTTTACTGGATCACACTGATCATGCCGTCATGATCACGTGGCAACAAACGCAGCTAGATTTCGTTCCCAGACGAAGATTTCACAACTTTAGAGTTTTGGCTGGAATATGGAATTCCGGCATCGAAACTTGCAGTCACTATATTGGCTTCATGTGTGAAATCCGGCCTTTCATCATATACGGTGTTCGGATCAGAGATAACCCTAGACCTTACGAATACGATGGAACTAGTCTCTTGTCAATCCGATGCGTGAGAGCTGTGATTTAGCCACTCGAGCGAGGCGTGTTATTGCTGATTTTCCTGCAATTTTCTTCACGGATCAGCAATTTCTCTCTAGATTTTCTCCTTGTTCGAGTGTCGTCATGTGCGTGCCACATATTCAAATGCTCATCTTGACGAGACGAACATATTCACAAAATTTGAGCACGATCTGACTCATAACGAATGAGATATGGATCTCGAAAGTCATTGCCCGTGGTTGTAAAAACAATCACCTTTATTGGTGATTTGGTGCAGAGGCCACACTGCCTTTTCGGTAGTTTACCCATAGTTTTATCTTGGAGTGCCCGATTAAGACAAAACTTGACCTATAAGGTTTTTTCGACCGTATCAGATCCAATGGAGGTGGTCCCACAATAATTTGACGTACAGAAAATAGAGCTCAAGTTACAGGGTCCGTTTTAGGGTGATGGATGTTGATTTTTTCGAAATTGTTTCTAGTCTGTATTGCCTTAGAGATGTCGGGATGCGATGAAACTTGGCAGGAGGATATTAAGAGTCCTTATGAAGATCTTGACCAGTTTTGAGGCTATTCTGAGATTGTCAAAATTTCTACTGTTTGTCAGACTTTATTGACCGATTTCTCCCTTTTATTCCTCATCGGGGACCTATGGTGTTGAAAAATGTCTTTAAATAGCATGCCCCACTGAATGTTTGTGCTTCGAGAGAAGCGAGAAGGATAACATTTGAAAAATTTGCTTTGGCTTTATTTCTTTTTTCTTACTAGCCACAAGACCACGTGAACGATGAGGAGATTCACGCAGTGCTGTAACTAGGATGCTCAGACTTTTGGATGCAATGTATAGGTCCATCAGTGGAGACTTTAGGGGGAGAAGAGACTTTAAGAGATCTTGTCGTGGTCCTCACTCTCATGGACTCTTTTTTATTTTGAGGGATCTTTTGTTCATTGTCCTCACCCTCAAGGACTCTTTTTATTTTCGAAGCGATCTTTCAGTCTTCGTCCTCACCCTCAAGGACTCTTCTTGTTTTTCGGAGGGATCTTTCGGTCTTCGTCCTCACTCTCTCCTTTTATTTTTTGAGGGATCTTTCGATCTTTGTCCTCACCCTCAAGGACCCTTTCTTTTTTTGGTGTTTGGGATATCTCGTGAGATTTTTTATTGGCTTCTGATAGCTGAGGATTTTATGTGGACCTCATTTGCCAGAATTACTCCTGTTTGGCAATTGGGTATTGGCTGAGGCTGTGATGCTGCGTCAACCTGCTTCATTGGTCCAAGGGCCCTTTGTGAGTTTTCATCTGGACTGAGGAAGTGGGACAGTAAAGACGGTTTTCACCAACATCTTTTATTTTTGGGCTCTTTTACCCATGACCTTGCGGCCACGTCTACCCTTTTCATCCATTTTTGCTCACGGTGCCCTATTAAGGTTTTCACCGTGCCCAGATTTTTATTTCCATGGAACCCTTTTACTCATGGTTTCGTGACCATGTCCGTCCGTCAGTTTTACTCATGGCATTCCCTTGTTTAGGCATACTCCATGCCTGTTAATTTTTTTTTTTTTTTTGTAAAGGCGTGTCTAAGGTCATGCCTTCGGGACCTGTGTGAAGCCTATTATTGTCATGTGGCCAAGACGTGCACTACAGTTTAAGGTCATATAGCTGGACCATGGTGATGATACATGGCAGCCTTTGAAGGTGATAGAGTGAGCATGGTGGTGTTTATACTCATTTTGGGGAAATGTGAAGTGGATAGTGGTGATCCACTAGCTGACGGCGAATATGGATGGTGGGATGGTTCATTGTTATGTGAGCATTGGTGAGACTCATTGGAGAATGATGAATGGTAACGAAGAAAGATAGATTTACTAGGGAGGTGATGAAGGTTGTGTGCGCAAACGAATGGGTCAGTTAGGGAAGACGTGCATAAAAATGCACGTAAAGTGCGTGTGTGTGAGGGCTTTTTTAGGGTCATGCCTCCTGAACTTGTGCAAAGCAGTTTATCGTCATGCGGCCAGGACGAGCACTATGGTTTAAGGTCACATAGCTTGGACCATGGTTACGTAGTTTAGAGTCATGCAACTTGGACCATGCAATTTAAGGTCGTGCAGCTAGACCATTGCGTGGGTTGTCGTGTAAGTAAAACTTCGTGGGGGGATAGAGTGGCCCGACTAGAGGAGGACTCACTGAGGATTTTTGGGGTATATATGACTCCATGTGGATAATGAGCAATGGTATGCACGTAACTCCACTGAGAATGGCAGACTGGAGCACAGATGTAACCCCACTGGGAATTAAAGAGATAAGAATGACCCTAACTCCACTGGGGATTGGGCTGCAATACAGATGTGACTCCTACTGGGGATGAGGGACAATGGCATACATGTAGCTTTAGTGGGAATGACAGTCCGGAGCATAGGTGTAACCCTACTGAGGATAGTGGGAGATTACACCAGGCGGAGAGGTGCGTCCATTTCACAATTTAAAGTCATGCGCAGGGACTATTTGTCGCGCTGTTTAGCGTCTTGCTACATAGACGTGCATCACAGCTAAGGTCTTGTAGCTCAGACCATGGATATGCAGTTTGAAGTCATGCAGCTAGGACCATGCAGTTTAAGGTCGTGCAAATAGACCTCCGCTACAGTTTAAGGTCATATAGTTTGAACCACAGCAGTGCAATTTAAAGTCATGCGGCTAGGACCATGCAATTTAAGGTCGTGCAACTGAACCTCTGCTACAGTTTAAGATCATGCAGCACGGACCGTGGTTGTGCAGTTTAAAGTCATGCGGCTAGGACCATGCAGTTTAAAGTCATGCAACTGGATACAGTTTAAGGTCATATAGTTTAGACCATACAGTTTATGGTCGTGCACCTAGACCGTTGTAGTGGTAAGAAAATGCGGTTCCATGGGGAACAGAGCCGTAACTGAAGACTTGACTCCCTGAGGATACAGAATGGTGGCCATGCGGATGGCGCTGCGTTAGGCCTTGATAATGCGCATGGTGTTAGCTTCTTGTGAAGCGCACGACGATAGTTTCTTGTGAAGCGCACGGTGATAGCTTCTTATGAAGCGCACGGTGATAGCTTCTTGTGAAGCGCATGACAATAACTTCTTTAGTAAAGCACGCGGTGTTAACATCGCACGGTGTTAAGGCATAGACGGCAGCAGGTTCATGAGGCACAGGTGGCAGCGACTAGCATTCGGGTCTCAGGCTTGACCCACCCCGGCCTGGACTTATCGTCGTCTGAAGACGAGGACTGGAGCACCATTTCGAGCTTGTTAAGGGTACTTTGTGTAACCCTTGTCTATAAATGTCATGACCCACGCCCTACCCCCTTGCCATGCTCAACGGAGGGTGACACCCCCTTGCCATGCTCAACGGAGGGTGACCGGTTGCGGGTTCGTGAACCATATGTCACGATTGCCACTTAGGTCGGAGGGCGCTCATCACTTTATCAACGTAGTAAACAAAGCAAACCATAGCCAGGAACTTAAAACCATGGTATAAAGAGCAGAAGAACATCTAGAAATAGAATTCCCAGTCAAACTAAAATCCACTATATAAATTTATTCCCAAAAGTATTACAATCCGTTTGGGGCATCAAGGCCCATTAGCACATATATTCCACAATAAATAAAAACTAGGGCCACATTGCCCTCTAGAACATACAATGAAGGAGGGTATCTTCATCTTCTCCGAATATCAACCGTCTACAGCTTCCACTAGACCACGCCTTCCACCTGTGACTCTTGCTCTACAGAGATGGTAAAAAAATATAATAGCGGGATGAACTTTACAACCCAGTAAGTAAGTCTACATACTCAGAATCATAACAAATCTATCACAGTAAATATATCAGATAAATCAGGAATCTCATCAGTATAAAAATCACGAACATCAAAGCAGGTATCAGAATTCTTCATTTAGACAATGCACTAATTACATTCAAATTTCCGACACAGGTAATAGATGTCGCAAGAATTGGAAGTTCAAAACACCTTTTTCCGGCAAACACCATCATAGAACATAACAGTCATGCATTTCACAGTATCATTCATTCATCTATAACTGAACATGTTTTACAGCATGCATTTCAATTTCATGGAAGCGTATTCTCATTTCATAACATTCACAAGATCCGATCATGCAATACATACAAAGCATGTACCTCACTAGTCTTAATCACACAGGCAGGCCCTACAATATTCTCAAAGCAGACCAATCAGTCACATATCACATTATGGTCATGCAATACGCTCAAAGTATGCCAATCAGTCACATATCATAGTATGGTCATGCAATACGCTCAAAGCAGGCCAATCAGTCATATATCACAATATGGTCATGCAATACGCTCAAAGCATGCCAATCAGTCACATATCACAGTATGGTCATGCAACACGCTCAAAGTGTGCCAATGAATTCTCATTGCATCTGTCACTTCGGTCGCACTACCAATGGGTGTCCCATTGCGTAGTGCTCTATATCATAATATCACATCAGAACAATACCCACTACGAAAGGGTGGCCCATTGCATAGTGGTATATATATTAGTATCATTACAGAACAGAACAGTCAAGCATCATTCTTTATTCGCACTTAGTCAACATCCCATGTCAGACAAGTTCAATCTCATTAACAACGTCTAAGACTTATTCAGCAATATACAACTGTCATGTATGCACTGCCACTATCATGAGGCATCCATCATAAGAGAGCTATCTCATGACATTTACATTTGTCAATTAGCATTCATACTCATAGTCTCATTTATGTAACGTGTGTCACAGGGCTATCATAGGGAATTCGCATTAGTCAAATTATCAATTAGAGCATGGTGGCATGTCATTAATCACATGACTCCATGGACTTTAACTTGTAGTATTTATCACAGGGAGACCATCCCATAGCATTCATATTTATCGATCAATACTCATAACACTTGGTCACTTAAATCAATCAGTGAATAGTTCAATCAGAAAGAGTATCATTCATCAGAACCATACCTGTGACATTCTTGTGGGAAAAGAAGTGTTATTATCAAGCAATGGCGGTTTTAGCGTGGTCTTGAAGTCGATTTCGAAATGGACTCACTCAAAGCTCATCTGAAAGAGATTTAAACACATTTTGGGCAGAGTTTAAACGCAAAAAAATTTATTTCTAGAATAGGCACGAATTTGAAAATCTCGGTGTTAAGTAACAGTGACGTAGTCCCTTTCTCGGAGGCATAACCCCCAATCTAGGGAGAATTTTAAAACGGGTTCTACATGCAACTTTAAGCCAACATATTGATCTTTCAAATGGCAGAGGTTTTGGGAACATTTGGGCATCGTTTGGTGGTCAAAAGCTTGGAGCAAAGTAGGCAACAGTGGCTGGAATTCACCTGTGATTGTGGCAGTGACACCCCCCCCATATTTTGGGGTGTGTCTCTTAATCCATGTACAATTTCGAAATAGTGTAAACAACATGATTACAGTATACAAGCATATCTTTCATTTAAAACCAGTTTGGTCTCGTTTGGGTATCGTTTGGTCACTGAAAAACGTGATGCAAGAACTGTCACAGTTCTGAAAAATTCTCATCCTAAAGTTTTGCATGTTTCAAAGAACACTTAGCAATACACAATCCAAGGCAAATCTTGATGCAAGACCATATTCATTTTATGCTAGTCATACAAGAGATTGACAATGCACATCTTTTACAGCTAACGAGTTCGTTTGCATTGCCTAGACAACCATCACACAGAGAGCACTAATTTAGTGTTTTCCATCTCATCTACCCCATTCAAACTTGCATGCCTCCTCCCATCATTTACGCCCCCTATTCATACTCTAAAACAGTCCCTATAAGTTACTGATGCAGAGGAGCTAGACCCACTTACCAATTGTTCATGGTGTCTCCAAGTTTTTGCACTTTGCAGGCCACTCTAAGCTCCAACAGCAGCTTCCCAACGGCAGCAGCAAAGGGCTCTTACTAGTGCTTCTAGAGAGAGAGAGCATAAGGGGAAAAAGCAAAACGGCAGTGAGATGAAAGGGGAAAGGGCTTAAGCACCCATGGGTAAGTGGAAATCATTGCGGCTAGCAGGTGGGTGGCGTCGTCTCTGACAGAAGCGGCGTTAGTAGATATGGCTTTGACAACCAAATCCTCTTTTCCATGCTCGGCGATAGCTTCCTTCGCACGTGGCGATACGCCAAACGGCACTAGGCCTCTCTTCGTACACGGAGCTAGTCCATTCGCACGCAGCGTTACATCTCCACACGCACAACATAACCTCTTACGCACTTGACATGGCCCCTTACGTGCGTGGTGATACTTCCATTCAAGCGCGGCGATACCATTTTACGCATGGTGTTACCCCATCACTCCATAGCTGGCGCTACCTCTTACCACACAAGCAGCAATGTTCTTCTATCTCTCTCCTCCTTTCCAAATGGCATTGCCTCACACTCCCTGCCGTGCATGTCCTTCCCTTAACTTATCTATATGGTTGCGAGTGTTTTATGTTTAGGAGAATTGGGGTCCTTACATCATCCCCCCCTTAAAAAGGATTTTTTCTCCAAAATCACACGTATGACATCCAACAGTCGGGGGAGGGGCATCCTCACATTCACCACTGTCTCATACAACTGTCTATAGTGTTATCCCTAGCATCACATTGTCTTATACTTTATACTTCATAGCAGTACACAGAGTGTGCACCAATTATCCAGATATTATATCTATCCTAACATGTAAACACTAACATGCTAATACATACAGACTAGGTCTTTCAACCATGAGCAATCACAGCCGATCAGCAACTTCCAGCTGCCTCGTTGGGATCAATCTCCAGTTAGGGTCCAACAGTATTCACAAAGTGGCATCTTACAAGTATCAATCATACAGTACATTCAAAACACACATATTACTAATATCAATCATGCAGTGTACATTGGAGCACACACCATAGAAACACAGAGTCACGAAATTAGAAAAGTGGGTCCTGCGATACACAGAAAGCAGGCACCACATAGTCACAAAATCTCAACTAGAGAGTCGGTCCCTGCAATACGCTCAGAGAAGGTGCCATAAAATCACAGAATCATGAAGTCACACAGTCAAAAAATCATATCCAGTAATATGCTCAACGCAGGCTTTCTATTAGTAAAATCACAATATCAAGTCCTGCAATACGTTCAAAACAGGCACCCTACAACATCAGTCGTGGTCAAGCAATATGCTCAAAGTGTGCACCACAAAATCACAAAGTCAAACCCTACAATAAGTTCAAAGTAGGCACCCTATACAAATATCAGTCGTAGTCACACAATACGCTCAAAGCGTGCAACAAAAAATCACAAAGTCAGGCCCTACAATACACTCAAAGGAGGCACCCTATACAAACATCAGTCGTGGCCACTCAATACACTAAAAGCGTGCACCACAAAATCATAAAGTCAGGCCCTACAATAAACTCAAAGTAGGCACCCTATACAAACATCAGTCGTGGTCACGCAATACGCTTAAAGCGTGCACCACAAAATCACAAATTCATGCCCTATAATACACTCAAAGTAGGAACCCTATACAAACATCAGTTGTGGCCATGCAATACGCTTAAAGTGTATACTACAAAATCAGAAAGTCGGACCCTACAATACACTCAAAGTAGGGACCCTATACAAACATCAATAATGGTCACGCAATACGCTCAAAGCGTGCACCACCAAATCACAAAATCAGGCCCTACAATACACTCAGAGTAGGCACCCTATACAAACATCAGTCGTAGTCACGCAATACGCTTAAAGCATGCACCACAAAATCACAAAGTCAGACCCTACAATACACTCAAAGTAGGTACCCTTCTAGAAACAACTAGGGTCATGCAATTCGCACAAAGCACGCCCTAGCACTTGCTATAATCATACCTTGTTTCACTCATCACGTAGTACTCGTTGTGAGATTGACCACAAAGATCATAACAACGAACATTTATCACTACAATCACATGGCATGCATTAGTTCTCAACTAGATGGGGTAGGACATACCTCCAATCAAAGTTTTACACAATCATCACACAGAAAGAGTCTCCAACCGGTAGCCCACAATTTAAGCACAGCTAGGCAATAAAGATTCAAACTCTATTATATGTGCCAAAATTATAGAGAGAGAAACTACCTAACAAATTTTAGAGAGAAACTATCTCAAAATTTTTAAAGAAAGAAACTACCTCAAAATATTGAATTTTAAAGATGGAAAATATCTTAAAATTTTAGAGAGAAAAACTATATCAAATTTTAGAGAGAGAGAGACTTGCTAAAAAGTTTTAGAGAGAAAAACTATCTCAAAAGTTTTGGATAGAGAAGTGGCCTCAAAATTGTTAGAGAGAAACTATTTTTTCACCATCATCCTTAGGGCCTTTTCTCAACTATTTGGGGTCGACTATGGAGAGAAACCATCGCAAATTTCAAAAATTTTTAGAGAAAGAAACTGCTTAATAATTTTTAGAGAGAGAAACTTTCTTAAATTTTTTAGAGATAATATATCAAATTTTAAATTTTAAAGAGAAAATCTATTTCAACATTTTTAGAGAGATAAACTATCACAAAATTTCAATTTTGATGTGTTCTCTCTCTCCCTCTGTGTGCCTATTTACAATTGTATTTACCAAGTTTGAAAAAACAGATCACAGACTCGGATCGGCGACCTCAAAAATGTTGCGGATCTGTGGATCAGCATTCCAGATTGGATTAGTAGGTTTTGACCCAATGTTTTTTTCAAAAATACTAAAAATTCCTAAAAATAGTAGATTTTTAGTTTCACGAAAATGTAGAGGTGGTGCAGCATGTATTTTAATTATTTTTCTAAAATACATAAATATTCAAACATTATTCCCTTGTTTGGATATTTGTATCCACTTGTTCATATCAATTAAAAAAACATCAGAATAATATTGCATAAACAATCCGATTAACAAAACGATGATAAAAAATACTACCATATTATTATCAGATTAAGTCCTATTAAAGAAAAAAAAAATATACATGCATAAAGTTAATATTTTATTGCATTAAAAAAATCAAAGATAAAATTAAAAAATATGAGTATTTTCCCATAAAATTATAAATTCATGAGGTAAAATAGACTATAATTACAAAAAAAATAAAAAATAAATATTCTCACACTGCATATATCAAGAGTCCATATTATTCAAAATCTCTAATTTTATTTAGTAAAATAAATAAAAAATAATTATTTAGAAAACCCTATAACGTATTAAGATATATTTTGACCATGAATCTTTGTGTAATCAAACAAATCAACCCAATTATTGTGTGAAGAACTAGATTTTTTTCAAAACACACAAAAAAATTGATACAACATGGTTATAAATCGAGCCCAAAATCATCAGATTGGCGGATTTTTCAATACCCTGATAAAAACACACATAAAATAGTCACAAAACTCATTAAAAAATATGAAATGATAAATCAATATCTAGATAGGTATTCAGGAACAAAGTTTCGAGCAAAATCGACCTTGAATCTTCGTGTAATCAAACAAATAATCATGTAAACAACTAGATTTGCTTCAAAATGCACAAAATTTGATGCAAAATGGTTCTAAATCGAGGCCAAAATCATTGGATTGACGGATTTTTCTTAACCCCGAGAAAAACGCACAAAAAATAGTCACAAATTTTTTTATATATATACTTTTTTTCATTCGTTGGATCATTGTTTTGTAGATAATACACAATCATTCAATTTAATAATGCACTACAAATATTTGAAAAAAGCTTCAAAAGTTGTGAAAAAAGCATCCAAAGAGGAACCCGTGACTCCATTATTGAAGTAGCGTATGGACTCGATGATTCACTGTAGCGAATCACTGATGTGGATTGTCGAGAATTGCATTTCATAGAGTCGATTGTCCGGATCCCGATGTATTGAAATATTCATATCATTATCGATGATTTTTTTTCTGGATTAGGTGATTCCGATTTAGATCACCAAATTTTTAAATTTTTTTATTTATGAAAGATGTGAGAGAAGATGTTTTAATTTTTTCTTGTAAACTCTCTCCACATGTAAATCTTTTTATCTGTTTATAAAATTTCACGCGTAACAAACAACCCCTAATAGCAAATCTGATTATTTTTGGTATCCCTAATAGGAAATCCAGATATAGAAGACGATAATCCAATGTCAAAGCCATTCAAACAGTCCTTTTTCAATAAACAGATTTTAACAGAAGCAAAATTTGGTTAAGGTTTTCATTCGAAACTCGCATTTGCCATAAATGGCTACAGAGGCAATGAACATGATAAACCCATGGTAACTGAAGTGTGGGTCACTATGGAAAGCATATTCAGGCTCCCTTCTTGGCTGCTCTCACTCTCCACAACGAGACGAGCTTTCACTAAAAACCCTCATCACAACACCAGTAAACTCCCACTCTGTAACCTTAGACACCCATTTTTGAAGAGACCGCCCCTTGATTTCACAGTTGGGAAAATTCCATTACTCTTGCAAAGCACTAGAGAGGCTTCTTCATTGGTTTCAGCAGGTTGGTTTCAGGGATTGACTCAGAAGAAGATGGATTTGCCTGATATTGTGAAGGCTGGTGATCCAGTTCTTCATGAACCAGCACTTGACATTGCCTCAGAAGAAATTGGGTCCGAGAAGATACAGAAAATAATCGAAGACATGATTCAAGTTATGAGAAAGGCCCCTGGTGTTGGGTTAGCAGCTCCCCAGATAGGGATTCCATTAAAGGTTTTGGTTTTGACTGATTTTTTTCTTTCTTTGACCTGCAATTTCCATTTTTTGTCAATTTTCTTTCCTCTTATCTTTTTGATTTTCCGTTCTCTCTCTCTCACACACACACACAAACACCTCTCTCTATCTCTTTCGTACACACACACAATGTAGTACACTTTCACTGGACAGTAAGAGCACTAATTCTTCATTTCTATTTCTGTAGATTTTTTTTTCTTTCTATAATTTATATCTGGTTTCACTAGAAAGTGGAGAAATTATCCTCATTTTGGGTTTGTGTGGAGTTCTTCCCTAATTTATATCTGGTTTCACTAGAAAGTGGAGAAATTATCCTCATTTTGAGTTTGTATGGAGTTCTTCCCTAATTTATATCTGGTTTCACTAGAAAGTGGAGAAATTATCCTCATTTTGGATTTGATTGGAGTTTTCCCTTGTTGAGTTTAATCCATGATTTTTTCACTGGAAAATGGAACTCATCAGTCATCTGAGTAGCTGAACGGCATTTTTATTTTTGGTTTTTGGTATAGTTCAAGGCTTCGAGCAGTTTTCACTTGAAAGTAAAAAAAAAGATCATTTACGCATTTTGGGTTCTGTAATTTCATTAATTAATTAGTGAATGGATTTTAATTAATTTATTTAGTTATTGTAGAATTCATGTTGATCAGTGGAACTAAAAAGCAACCATCTCTCATTTCAGTGAAAATTTTTGCTTTTAATGACTCATGGAAATTGGGCAGTTTTTAAGAGTTTAATGTGTTGTTTGCTACTTATTACCTTCTTTTGCAATATGGACTCTTTCTCAAATTAGGTGGTCCATTGCACTGCTAGTTAGTTAGATTCTCATAATCCACGTGCTTATTGATAGGGGATATCTGAAGCACAATCATGCTTATTCATTCTCACCTTCCCATATTCTTCTTCTTATTTCCTTTTTTTTCTTTCGGTTGCTTTTTTTTTTGGTTTTGTGGTTGGATGTAGATCCTATCTATGATGTAGCTTCAGAAGCTTGTTTGCTGATCTTGTTAGATTTCTTGACCATAAGTCCTTACCTGATCATATTTTGGGTATTTTGTCAATACAGTTCTAAACACTTCCTTTAGCCACAGGGAAGTTGGTTATTTATGTTCGATATTTTTTTCTGCTTACATGGTAGTGGGCATTGCGAAATTCTTTTTGTATGACTCTAGTGATTGATTTGACATCTTGCAAGGTCACACTATACACATCTGGTAGCTTCAAGCGATTTTCTTGGGCCTTTAGCTACAACAATTTATTGTACAAGGTCAATTAATTATCAAAGTGTACTCGAGCACTGTAGAAAACAGAGTTAGGATTCCTCTTGAATTGTCTTGAAGAAGATATTCTGTGTGGAGGGCTCCATAAAAACTGAGACGCTTCTTGGTTAGATTGGTCATTATGATCTTTTAGGGGACAGATGTACAAAGCTCCGTAAGTTTCCTTGTTTGGTGAATCCTGATCTCTCTTTGTTCTCAAACGTTTGTCTGGATGGCCTCCCCTGATCAGACTCTTACATGTTCCACAAGTCACCACCAAAACTCTGGGATTCAAACCCTAAACATATGGTTCATTTGTAGGGACACTGATCAGTCAGTGAACCACCTCCTTTTTTCTCTCTTTACTTTTTCTCCATTTTTTTGTTTTGTATGTACATTGTATACCCTCAGATGCGTATATGTGGATCTTGGTTAATGTCTTCCATAGGGAATTCTTGTGGTTTCTGTTTGATATTTTCATGTTATCTTGGAAGTGGGGACTATGTATACGTGGTAGCTTGAAACAATATCCTTGTGCCCATTGCTACTAAAATTTGCTACTTGTTCAAACGGAAACTAAGATGGGGAACTTAGTGCATTTGGAAAATAAGGGGTCATTCTTGTTTGGTGTCTAGAAGAGAGACAGCCTGTGGATGAATCACTCAAGAGGATTGCATGTGGGATTGCTCTCAATTAAATTGTTTTTAGGATCCATTAGAGGTGGGCAAAGAAAGCTATCTATGTTGCCTTGTTTTGAGGAATCCTTATTTTGCTTCGTTATGAATCCTGATTTTGTCTGTTGCACCTTCCTTGACAAAATTCTTAAAAGTTGGAAGAAACCACCTCCAAAACTGTGGTTCAAACAAGACACTTATGTTCTCTATGTGTGGACGCTGCATGCAATGATCCACCTTCTGCAATGTCACTATGTGAAAAATGTCTTAGAGCTATGTCTTAAAACACATCTGTGATGTCTTGGATTACACTATACTTTGTGGGAATCTTTATGAGTTATTTCTTCTAAGCATATTTTCAAAGAGAGGTCGATTACAATGGATGATGCCCCTCTTGACAATCATTTGGGGCATCTAGTGAGAATGAAACATTGGAACTTGTAATGGTGCATACATTAGGAAGGAGATGTTCGGACGCATCAGAGATAGAGTGCTTGCTTGGGTTCTACTTAGTCAGGAATTCTAGGGGTTAGAGCTAATTATTCATTCTCATAATGGGTCTAATAAGGGTGAGATCCTTAAACTTTCTCTTAACCCATCCCAAGCCTAGGTAAAGGTGGTGGGTTGCGTTAGGTAGGCAACCAACATAAAACTTTGCCACATCTTATAGAAGAATGGAGGAAAAGAATTTATGTAGGGGACCCCAAATAATTGGGATAAGGCTTGGATGATGATGATGATTCATTCCGATGATGGAAGATGAAACTGAATAACCTACGCCCTTAAATTCCATTCCTTTTATCCGGGTGCTATGCCACTAGAGGGCTACTTGAAAGTTGAAACTCTACTTTTATTGTACTTCATTAGGAAATCCAGGCCTACCAAGGGTGAGGGATTCCTTGGAAACTGTCAACGCAAAGTAATTTCAGTGTTTTGAGGGCCGGCAAGTGTCTACGACTTTGAAAAGATAGGTGCAGGAGACATTGATGGGCTTTTCATGTTTTTGTCAGGTATTTTCTGGCAAAGCGACAAACATAAAAATAGAATGCCTAAATCTTGGAAGAGATCTTCATTTTAAAATGTAGAATATAGAGTCCAGTGTTTCTTCCCATGTTAATGGGGAGATGGAGTCCTTGGCATAAGTAGGTTTGTTGCTTTGGTATAAGCGGGATCAAAAGATTGTTCCATTGCAATTCCTGTAAAATCTTTTCGCAGAAGTTATCACTTAGTTGCATCTGTGATGCCATGTTACAAAAATCAGAAAAAGGAAGCACTGAAGCATTAGATGATTTTTCGACAATTTCATTATGAAACCACATACTTCTTTGATAAACTGCCTATCAAAATTTCTGAGCAATGATAACTCTTGGACTTGAAACCCGTTAGGTGTATTATTGTATTGTTCTTTGGTGCCTGCATTGCTCTCTGCTAGCGATGGCTGTGGTCCTTCAGGTAATCCAGATCTAATACTTAGCACTTTGGCTAGACCCTAGAAAGACTTTAATCAAACTAAAGGAATAATGAAATTGCAAAGTGATTGCTTAGCCAGGGACTGATCTTGATTATAGGAAAGGACCATGCCATTTTTACTACATTCAAGAGAATGATGAGAAACATCTGTTTTAGGTAACTGGTTTACTTTTTCAATCTATGATTAAAGTATCAAATATTTCATATCTCTGCAGATAATTGTGTTGGAAGATACAGAGACCTATATTAACTATGCTCCAAAGGAAGAAACCAACGCACAGCAACGGGAACCTTTTGATCTTTTGGTAGGTCTATGCGGAACCAGGGCAATCTCTTTATAAACAAATTGTTACATGATCTCGTTCTTGTATATCATTGTTAGAAAAACCGGGCAATCTAACCGTTAACCACCCGGTTAGATCGACCAGTTCCAGTTTTGGGTGGTTTTGGTGATCGACGAGTATTTTAAAAAAAAAAAAAAAAAAAAAAAAAAAAATATATATATATATATATATATAAATTCCCAAAAATAAGGAATTTAGTTTGTAATGCATTTTTTAATATTCTTTACATTATGGTAAAGATGAAATTTTTTTTTTGCCATTAATACTCACTTGGATTCAAAAATTGATTCGTTAAAATCTATTTTTTTCATTAATTTTAAACTTCAATTGAATGTGTTTTGTTTTAATCATTCTTTATATACTTTTCATATTTTAATAGATATATTTTTTGTATATTTTTTACTTTTCAACACCTTTTTGACCACCTAGGACTTGCCAGGTTAGAACGTTTGAATATGTTGGTTTATTGATTGGGCCGATTAAACTGCTTCTTGGCCCATTTCCGGTTAACCGTTACATTTCGATTTTGCGAACACTGTTGTATATCTTATTTCTGTTTTGTAAATGGCTTTTTGTCACCCATTGGAGATCATGTCCATTAATTGCTAGTTATATATTTTGAGATAGGTCATAATTAACCCGAAGCTCACAAAGAAAGGCAACAAGTCTGCACTATTCTTTGAAGGATGTCTAAGGTAAGAAATGATGTTTGATTACTGAACTTTTAGTATGACTAGTACTTAATGATATGCTCTCATTCGATATTCTATGTTTTTTTTCTTCATATTTGATAGGCTATATAACTTGTTATTTTTCTGTTTCTTGATTGTTAATATAACTTGTTACTGGCATTGAATGTCTTTAAAATTATTTTAAAACTTAAATAAATGACCTCCTAAAATTATGATTATTTGCCAAAAAGAAGTATATTAATGCTTACAGTGGTCTAGTTTGGGAATTTGTCAATCCTATCCTTCCATTGTGTTGTAGGACCATATGTACCTGGCTCCTACACGAGTGTAAGAGCAAGATGAGCATTTGAAAGTAGTAGTGAGTTCTAATTAGGTTAGAATTTAGAATGTTCAAAGGGTTTTTGGTTGTTATTACGGCAGCAGGGTTGTGGTAGTCTGGGGGTCTCCTATATCGAGTAAGAGTGGATGAGAAGATGCCTCTTTAGTTTTAGCGGACCATGCTAAACATTGAAAGAATCTTTTGACCATTAAAACTAGAATACTGACTTTACTTGCAAAACAAGGAAAGAATGTTTTACGAAAATTCGAAGACTCTTTTAACTTTCTAATCTATGGCACCAAAAATCTTCTAAAAGATTGATCTACTTAACCTAGGGTTTTCTAGTTTTCCAACAGATTTCAACCATGATATGAAGCTTGAAATATCTGAATTACAATGAGACAGGGATCATAGGTCCTGAAAACATCTTCGGTTTTAAGCTTTGGACTTGCATCCTTCAAAAAGCTGATTTGAGTTGCACTGCCCGTTCTGGAAAATTTGTATTAGACTTCTTTTTGTCTCATATCTTCAACCTTCGAGAATTTTTTGGTTGATGATCCATGCTATCTCTACATAATTTTTCCTCTTTTATTTCCATTTATTCTTGTACAAGGTTTGAGCGTCTTTTCACTATCATTTATTACCTTATAAAAGAATATAAAAGTGGGCTCATGAAAACATCTTCGATTTTAAGCTTTGGACTGACTTCCTTCAAAAACCTGATTGAGTCACACTGCATCATTCTCGAAAAATTGTATTGGGCTTCTTTCTATCTCATATCTTCATCCTTCGAGAACTTTTTGGTTGATGTTATTTCTATATAATCTCTCTTCTCTTTTATTTCCATTCATTGTTGTACAAGGTTTGATCTTTTATCATTTCTTATCTAATAAAAGAATATAAAAGTGGGCCTTGAGTTTCTTGGTAAAGTTATTTGGCCTGTGCCCCGATATGCACTGTAATAATTATAAGTTTGTTATTCCAAATTTATTAAGATATGAATTAATTGGTAATAGTACTTTCCGATGGTATTGGCGAATTTTTCAGACTTCCATGGGTAACTGAGAGAGTCAATTTGACGATATAAAAAACAAACTGATTGCATCAAATTTTATCAACAATTGAATTGGACACTATCATTGCCTAAACATACGATTATGGCATAAGAAAGATAGGGAATAAACTCTTGAATCATGATTAACTGAAAAAAATGGCTAGATTGATGAGATTTTGGTGGATTCAACATGCAGTTATGATTAAGTATATTGTTATTACGTAGGAATGAATTATTAATGAGTAAACTGTTAGGTTCAGTGTGGATGGGTTTAGGGCATTGGTGGAGCGATACCTCGAGGTTGAAGTTATAGGTCTTGGGCGCGATGGGTGCCCCATCAAGGTAAATGCAATTGGTTGGAAGGCACGGATATTGCAGCATGAATGTGACCACTTGGATGGAACAATTTATGTTGACAAAATGGTCCCTAGGACATTTAGAACAGTTGAAAATTTGGATCTACCACTACCTTCAGGGTGCCCTAAGCTTGGTGTGCAGTAGATCTTTATTTCTTGAGCTTTTGATTATTTAAAATGTACTATAATCCAGTTGGTTATATATGAATGCCATGAGCTCAGAAAAAAAATGGCCTTGATTTCCTTTTGACACCACACTTATCAGTGGAATTGTGCTCTCATGGAGTTTTTCGATTTTTTTTTTTAAAATTTCAAGCTGGACATGCATTGTTTGGGGCACAATGGTGCATTACGGGATTTTGGTGAACGATGTGGGAGCTTTCCTTGTTTCTGAATTTCACTGTGTTTGGAAAGAAACCTGTGGCATCTCCTTATAACAGCTCCAGGATGCTCATTGATCCCTAGGCTACTCTAATACCAAGAAGAATGACAGAAACACAAGAACTTAGCATGTGAATGCACTAATCAATTATATTAGTCTATAATTGGTAGAAGACAATCTCCTCTGAAGTGCAATAGGTAAAAAGTTTCATCTTTTTGACACTCTTACATCAGCATAAATTTTTTTAAGACAATGTTTTCTCTCTCTCCGCCAAAAACAAATTGACCAAAATGCTTTTGAAACTTTATCGGGATATTTTGATCAATTTTTTCATGTAAAATATTGTTTTGATATTTTTCGAAGATTCATCTATTTTTGATGAACATACGTCCAAAATTTCAAGTGATTTGGATTTATATAAAAAACATTAAAATTCAAACACTATCGGATATTCATGATCGTCAAATCGATTCAGATTCAATCTGAGCTGTTGAGTTCATTTTTTCTTGTAAGCCCATTGGTTCACAGGATCATCTTCATCATTTTATATATATATATATATATATATATATATATATATATATATATATATATGCACTGACAAATGAACAGATCCATGTGAATCTATTATATGCACAGGTGAATTTTTTAATTTTTTTTGTTTCTCAAAAAAAAAAATATTTGGGTCTTATTAACTGATATTCATGGGCATTATCTTTGCATTTTAACTCCATAAGATTAATTTATATTCAAACTATTGGATGGACATTGTTAGAAAAAGTCACAATAATACCGATAAGTAATTATTGGCTGATGCATTCTACATGACTGTGGAAAGCAGTCTTTTCAGTAAAAACAGAGTCTCCCTGATGGTATGCAAGGTTTAACGTAGTAAAATCTCAAGATTTTAGTGTAGTCAAAGTTCAATGAAGATTGCCAAAACTCAACGCATGAACAAGAAAGGATCTTGGGCTTTTTAGCTTCAATTTCCTCATTATCGATTATCATTTGCAGTTGCAATGAAAACGATAAATAGCCTCTATAGAAACGCGCCTCTATTTGTAACACGTGTGTAATAGAAATGTGAACCCCAAAAAGTTGGGCTGGCTTTCAATGCTTCTTCTACAACATAAAACTTATATGCTTTCTCTTATCTAACCCTCTATTATGAATAAAGGGCTAAGTAATCATAATGTCACGTCTCTACACTGTTTTATTTTTAATTTTTTTTATATAATTTATTTTCACGCCATATTTTGGGCATCCAATATTCTATTAAACTCAAATTTTTAAAAATATTTTTAATAAAATAAAATGACAAAAATGCTTCTGGAAAACAAAGTAGTTTTATTTATACATGTGTAAACACTATTTAAGAAAAATATAAATATTGTTTATCTTTATTCTAAATTGTTGCTTATTTTGAAAGTAAAAAATATATCATTTTCTAAATTAATTTATGAAACATAATCAATTTTTGTTTTCTTTTTAATAATATTATGAACTTTTATTTATGGTTTGCTTAAAAGCATCGATTACATAGTTAGGATCAAAGCATAAAAAATAGACAAGGAATATAAAGAGAATCCATGCTTAACCAGCGACCCACTAAATCATTGGCTTCACGAAAAATATGAGAGAAAGAAACTTGAAGCCTAGGATAAGAGCAAACATCCATGATTTTCAGCCAAAAAGTATGAAGAGTCCAAGGGACCTTTTGCTCCAACAGGCACCATTTTATGACATTATAGGAATTTCCTTCAACAAAGATAGTTCCCAAAATTCCCCGATTGACAATAGTTTGCAAGCCATTGAGGAGAGGAACTATCTCAGCTTGGTTAGTTATGTTGGAGCCACAAGGCCTTGCAAAGGATAAGATAACAGACCCGCTATGATCTCTGAGAACACCTTCAACTCCAGTTGGTCCCAAATTCCCTAAAGAACTACCATCGAAATTTAATTTGAAAGAACCCTTAGGAGGAGGCATCCCGAAGGAGACCGACCTATTTTTGGGCACAAAGGAGAAAGCAAGAACTTTCAAATTAAAAAACGTATCTGCTGTCGAAACCCCACACCATTCCATAGTAACAGTCCCAAAGACACTGCAAAATCTTATCTTTAATACTTTATATATCCAAAGAGATCCCATCAAAAGTTCTTCTATTTCTTTCCGGCCATATCTACCAAATAATAACACTTCTAAAAATCTTCCAAATAATAAGACCTTTAAAAGGTGGGGAAGGAATATGAAGATTATTAATAATTGAATAATTTGGCAGGTTGCGTCAAAGTGAAACCAAGCAAATGAAATGCTCATCTCCATATTGAATCAGGTAAAGGGCAGTGTAAAAAGCGATGACAACCAATGACAACCAGTCTCTTCCACATTCTTACACATAAGGCCAACATTAGGCAGGATTTTAGCCTGAATGAAAAGGTTGTCTATAGTAAGACCCTTTTCTTGAAGGGTTATCCATAGGAAGGATTGAATCTTCACCGGATAGGCCATTTCCAAATAGCAAGAAAGCTCTCCAAAGACCATTGAACTCGATCATAAAAGAGACTATAGGCTGATTTGACTGAGAAAAAACCATCACTCTCACTTTCCCAAATCACCTTATCTTCTCTATTTGGCGAAATATAAATATTTTCAAGCAATAGAATGAGACTTTGAAGTTGTGAGATGATATGATAAAGCACACTATTGTAGCTGCAAGCAATGTTCCATACAAGATCCTCAGACTGATTGCGAGAAAATAAATTTGCAATCTTTGTTGAAGGAGAAGAGACTCTAGAAAATAGATCTGGATAGAGAAGCGAAAGAGAGCTATCACCGTGCCATATATTAATCCAGAAATAAATATCCTCTGTACTGCCAATCAGCCACCGAATATTACCAAGAACCACATTCCTAAAACTGTAAATACCTTTCCAAACCTAAGATGAAAATTTTCCTCTCCTTCCTTGTTTGATAAGATGAGAGATATGATCAAAATCATACTTAGATCCTAAAACTTCCATCTAAATATAGTTTGGGCCTTGAACTATTCTCTACCACCACTTTGAGAGAAGTGCCTGATTCATATATTTAAGCCTTCGAATACCCAGCCCACCCACTTCAATTGGGGTGCAAATTTTGTCCGAGCTTATTAAATGAAATTTCTTGTGATCATTATCATAAGAACCCCAAATAAAATTCCGCATATGTCTCTCAATAATCTTAATACCATCACTAGGCATTTGAAGGATAGACATTAAATAAATGGATAGATCTGCTTAAGTAGACTTCACAAGAGTAATACATCCTTCTAGAGAAAGAGTTTTTGTTTTCCAAAGATCCAACTTAACTTGGTATCTATGGATTAGAGGGTCCCAAACTAGACGAGAAAGCCTAGAGTCTGGGATAGGGACCCCCAAATATTTAATGGGAAACTTATCAATTTTGCATCCAAGGATAGGACCCAAAGAATGAATAAGATTAGAATCACAAGAAACCGCCACCATTGAAGTTTTATGAAAGTTAACATTAAGGTCAAGAGCTAACTAACAACAAATAAGGAAGGTGTTAAGGTTTTTTATCATAACAGGGTCCGCATCACAGAAAATTAAGGTGTCATCCATATATTGCAGGTGGGATATGACAGGCCCACGGGAACCCACTTGGAAACCCAACAATCTGCCCTTCTGAACAATATTTTTGAATATAATGTTGAAACCCTCTGCAACCAAAGTGAATAAAATGAGAGAAAGATGATCACCTTGTATGATACCCCTAGTTGCCTTGAAGAACCCTTTTGGGCAATCATTTATAAGAACAAAAAAATGCGTTGAGGAAAGGCATCCCAAAATACAAGAAATCCATATCCAATTTAATAATTACCCCAGCCTTCTCATCTAAAGATCTTAAATGGAGACATTCTTGTGCAATTAGGATACTGTCTGTTATCATCATATCGCGAATGAAGGCAGATTGTTCTCCAGAAACAAGGAATGGTAAAACAACCTTAAGTCTTTATGCAAGAATTTTGGCAATAATTTTATAAAGACTAGAAAGAAGACTGATTGGACGGATATCACCAAGTTTTGTAATAATATCTTTCTTTGAAATAAGAGAAATATAGGTTGATACCTTTGAGGATATGATTAGAACTCATGAATTCCTTGGCCATAAGAACAAGATCAAATTTAAGCATTCCCCAAAATCTCAGAAAGAAAATAAGTGGGAAACCATTAGGTCCTGGTGCCTTATCACATAAAAAACTAAATACTGCATTTTTAACTTCTTCCATTGAAACGTACCTTTCCAAGTCCTCTACCAAAGAAGATGGCAAAACCTTGAAAGGTACTCCATTCAGATTTACATCAAAGTGAGAAGTCCTCTACCAAAGAAGATGGCAAAACCTTGAAAGGTACTCCATTCAGATTTACATCAAAGTGAGGCTCAATAGAGAAGGTTTTTAAGAAATGTTTAATAATGGCATTGTTTTGGCCTAAGGAGTCCCTTTCAGTAACTCCAGGCAAACTTAAGAATGAGATGTCATTTTGTCTTCTACGGGCATTGGCAATGGCATGGAAAAACTTAGTGTTTCTATTTTCTTCCTTCAGCCATTTCACATGCAACTTTTTCCTCCAATAAATTTCCTCTAATCTCATATAGTCATGCAAATTTTTGAGCTAACAATTCTTATTAATCAATAGATCCTCTAAGATTTGTTGACATTCCTAAATCTGTGGTTTTCAATCAACTCTAAATCCAAATAAGTAGTTTCTATTTTTTCTTTCAAGCAATAATTTTATGCTGGAGGGCTATGAGTTTTTTGTGAAGCTAAAAACCCACATTGCCATGTGCATAACCATTTTCCAAAGATTGTCTAATAAGATCAATAACATCAGGTTCATCAAGCCAACCAATTTCAAATCGAACCAATTTCAAATCGAAAAGGCTTAGGGCCAGAAATAACATCATCAATGCTTAAACAAATAGGCAAATCAAAGCATGTACCTCAACCAAAGGGAATGCATTTTTCCAAGTAGTAGAGAGAAAGAATCTATCCAACTTAGAAAGGTAGTCAACACTGGTGTTAGACCAAGTAGATCGTGGACCAGTAATCAGGAGATCTAACAGATTGTGACTCATAATAAAGTCATTTAATAAGTGCATATACGAATTGAAGCGAGCAGGTGAAAAAATCTCATCAGGGTGCCTAATCAAATTAAAGTCCCCCGAATGCAAACAAGAAGCCCAGATGAAACAAAAATATTAAATACATCTTCCAAAAAATCAGTTTTAAGAGAAGGAGAATTGGCTCCATAAACATTAACAAGAACCCAATGGATGTTTCTAATGGATCATTCAAATATAATAGTCAAGCACTAGATCCAAGTTTGCAACATTGCAACACAGAAGAATTGTGGGGTCCCAAAGGAGCCATAGCTCACCTGAATTGCCCAGAGCATCCACCCATCAAAACGAACATAGCTATTACCCCAAATTTCTTTAGCATCGAATAATGTAGGGGAAATATGTTTTGTTTTTTGCAAAATAATGAAACTTATTAACAAGAAAAAGAACATCCTTTTTACGTTGTTCTTCTCCAAGGCCGTGGACATTCCGGCTAATGATCTTCATAAAAGGAGGATGTATTACCTAGCCCATCAAAGCCACCATCTTCGTCGGAGCTTGAAATAGAAAAGTTGTTGCTAGGGATCCCCAAAGGTTGTATATCATTGCACAGGCTCTGAATAGAAACATCCTCAGAAGAGATGCAGGGAAATCGTGCAGCCAGACGAGCCGATGAGTGCGAGGCAGTGTGGAGAATTTTGGATTTTCGCAACCGCCATAGTAGAAGAAGCTGGATTGTGAGCAGTAGTTGCTTCAGGAGCAGCCAAAACTGCTTCAAAAGGGGCCAAGGGAGAGGCAACAGAGTGCACATGTGCAGCAGCAGTATTAGAGTTAACAACACTCGCAGCGCAGCATGCTCATCCGCAGTAGATTGGGTAATGGAATCCAAAGATGACAAAATCAAGGACATCGGTGCATTGAATGAAGCTCCCATATCCCCGAATATATCCAGATAAGCTTGGTGCTCCTCAAAGAGATTGATTGATGGAATACCAACCTCTTCCATTGCAAAATCAGCAGTTGGCATCACAAGAGGAGCAGGAGTAGCAGCTATGGAGTCGTCCTGATTCCCCTTAACAATTTAAAATTGATTAATGTAAATTGGTTGTTTCAGAATAAATTTATGTAACTAACATAAAAAGAAGTAATTTATGTACACATGGACAATAGCTTACGTTTAGAAAATGAATATGGCTATTTTAATTATTTATATAATGAAATAAAAAATAAAAATACATTTCATGAAGAATGTGCATGCTACGAGTTTACATAACATGGAAAATCCTTTATTTTTTTATTCTAAAACATATTTTGTTTCCAAAATAATATCTTCATCATTGAAGAATGATATTTCTAAGTTTCTAACAAAGAAAGGCCGCATTCTAAAGTTGAAACGTGTCCAAAAAGAGGGACACACTATTGGACGCTCAATAGGGTCATCGTATCTATTTCTAGAAGTGTTGATAAGTTTCCATGTCACCCAGTTGTTGGTACATTATTGATCCCTTGGACCCGCGGGTCCATATTTAATGGTTAATAAGTGACACAAAAGAAAAGTTAAAAATAAATAAATAAAATTAATATTACTATTTCTATTTTTCTTAGGGATAAAAAAAGATATGTTAGGTAGGCTCAAATATTTTGGGCGTGAGTTAGAGATTTGGGTGTTATGATCAATTGGGTTATGTTTTTAGGAAATAATATCTTTGAATTAGGGCTATCCCTAGGTTAAGGAAGTTTGTTAAGGATAACAAATTTATCTTTTAGAGGAGAAAGGAGGAAGTTAAATGGAAGATCAGGAGAGTACGTGAAGATTGGTTGGGGGGAATTTTTTTGATTAAGGGACTCAACATGAGGGAGATTAGAGAGATACGTGACGAGAGAGAAAATAGGGAGATGAAAGAGAGAAGATAGGGAGGGAGGAAACTGCGTAACTCTTTAAAAAGAGAGAGAATTTTCGATTTTTTTATGGGTTCTTTCTGTTATTATTTATCTTCCAATTGAGTTGTACTTAAAGAGGAAGAATCCCTAATTGTAGAGGTTAAAGAATAAAAATTGAATAACTTTGGTCTTATGAAAAGATCATTTTTGGGGGATTTTCTTGCAGACTTTGAGAGATGATATATTCTCTCGATCATTTTCGCAAGATTATCCAGATTTTTTTTTGCAATGCCACCAAAAGCTAATCAAGCTTGGACGATTGCTTAGACAAGATATAGAAAATTTGGCTGACATGGAGGATGTTTGTGACAGTTTGGTCGATATTCGGACAGAAATACGTGAAATGAATCAACGGTTTACAACGGGTTGGAGAACAATGCCATCATGAAAAAGATTCTCACAGCAGCATTAATCTTGCACCAATAGTCATATAACAAATCCAAGGTGCTGATTCCAAGCGTAACGAAGAAATTTATAAACCGAAGAAATTTATAGGCTAGATCTGCATCCCATAGAGCAATCATGAGGTTTCGGTATTAAAGTTGATCTCTCGAAATTTCATGGTAAGCTCCATATTGAAGTTTTTTATTGATTGGTTCAGTGCGGTTGAAAATTATTTTGAATCGAGAGAATCGCCCAAAAAACATAAGTCAATCTCTCAGAATTTCATGGTAAGCCCCATATTGAAGTTTTTATTTATTGGTTCAGTGCGGTTGAAAGTTATTTTGAATGGAGTGAATGTCCCGAGGAACGTAAGTTTAAACAGCTTGCAACGAAGCTTTGTGGGTGTATTGCACTGGTGGGAGCTAGATCAACAATCCCGACTTAAAGGGAGAAATTAGTGACTGGCGAAAGATGAAAAAAAAATTAAAAGAAAGTTTTCTTCTTGTGGATCATGAGCAAATTTTCTTTCCAGAACTCCAAAATCTCCGACTTAATGAAAAAAAATTGAAATATTATACTTGAAAGTTTTATTGATTAGTTGCTCGAATGCTCGAAATAACCTTCAAGATATAGAATGATAAAAATTTGTTCGATATATAAATAGTCTTCAACCCTTCATTAGGGACAATGTTTTTCTACATTAGCCATTGACTTTAAGTGAAGTTTTTCTAATTGTGATACGAGTAGAGACTAAATTTCAATGGAGGATCGATAAGCAATTTTCAACCCAGAAGGAGGTTTCGCGCCAACTAAAATTGAATGAAGAAAAATGGATATTGCAAAGTATACATGAACTAGGATACTGTGTGTATGAATGGCCAAAAGCGAAGATGAAGGTACACTTGGCTAAGGAAGATGATGAAATTCCAAAAGAAGATCAAGTTTAAGACATTGTCTTGCATGGTGATGAAAATAGTTCATTTGGAATCAAGCTCGAGGTTGTGCTTCTCCCAACCAGGGGAGATTGTCCTAGATGCGAAGTTTAAATAAAAAAAGATCTAGTATTTTTTTTTTTTTTTTTCTTAGGGATATGAAGAGCCTAAATATTTTAGGCATGAGTTAGAGATTAGGGTGTTTCGATCAATTGGGTTATTTTTTTAGGAAATACTATCTTTAAATTAGGGCTATCCCTAATTTGCGGAAGTTTTTTTAAAGATAGCAAGTTTACCTTTTAGATGATAGAGGATGAGGTTAGTTAAATAAAAGATAGAGAGAGTACATGAAGATTATGTGGGGGAAGTTTCCTTGATTCAAGGGACTCCACATGAGAGACATTAGAGAGACATGAAGACAGAGAAAAAATAGGGAGATGAAGAGAGAAGATAGTGTGGGAGGGAAGTGCATCACTTTTGAGAGAGAGAGAATTTCCTTTTGTTTTTTTTTTTCTTTTTTAAGGGCAAGATTTTTATGCTTTCTTTACAACAGAAAACTTATATACTTCTCTTTATCCAACCCTCCATTCTGAATGGAGGGCTAAGAGTGTCCTAATGACAATGTCACGTCTCTATACTATTTTATTTTTAATTTTTTTTATATAAAGTATTTTGATACCAAATTTTGGACGTCCAATCCTCTATTAAACTCTTGCTAGCTAAAAATAAATAAAATATTTCCAAAAAAATAAAATGAGCAAAATACCCCTTAAAATTTCAAGGGGTATTTTGATCATTATATTTTATTGAAAAAATATTTTTAATATTTTTTATATGTGTGCCCCAATGAAAATATGGCACGTACTAAATTTTATATTCATACAATTTGTATAAAAAAAACTAAAAATAAAATACTTTGAGATTTCAGTTCTAAGATCAAATGATGAGTGACTCTCTTGATCAAAATTGGATGGCTGGATGGTAGGAGAAACATAGATCTTCTATGCCTTAGGGGATGTATAGAAACATTTCCCCTTTTTTGGGTTCTTTTAGTTATTTATTTATCTTTCTTTGAAATGTATTTAAAGTAGGAGAATCCATCAGATAATGAGAATTGAGTAAATTTGGTATTGTGAAAATATCGTTTTTGGGGTCGATTATCTAGCAGACCTTGAGAGAGAGTATATTTTATCAGCTTTTTTTTTTTGATCGATTCTCCTGTAGGTCTTGAAACAGAGTATATTCTCTCAATTATTTATTTATTTATTAATGTTCTAGTTTTATTTTTTCTCTGTATCAATAAGTCAACAATGTTTATTTTCCTTTTTTTTTAATGTTTGCTTCATTTTTATTGAACACACAGATAGTTATTCCCTCAAGGAAAAAGTTTTGAGCCAAGGCTCTAATTAATCAAATTAGAGCCCACATCAAAAATTTCACTAGAAGAGGTTGTTTTAATGCTCAAATATCTTCAAATTGATCATCTTGACATCAAGATGGATGGACATGAGAGAAAAATGGATTTCAAGTTTTGAAAATAGTGCATCTTCTAACATATATTTAGACCATCAAATTTCAATATATTTAAGTTTTGATAGATCTGCTCGATCTACATTATTTCTTAAGATTTAAATTTTATTAAAGATGAAAATATATTTTAAAGCTATCACAAGAATTTTCATTATTGAAACCACATTTCTCGACACTATGTAAACGTGTGCTTTACTTTGATTGTTTAGAGCCTCGGCTCTATACAAACTGCACCCTTCTCTCAGTTAGACTCCACAAAATTTAGATAATTGGATTTAAATGGTCTAGATAGTCAGTTGGAGATTATCATCCACTAATTGTCAAGTGTGTTTTCTAGGACAGATCACAAAAACTTGAGGTTCACTAAGAAAGGGAACAAGTGTGATCGGTGACATTAAAAAAAAAAATGATTGCTCATTTTTTAGTATCAAGATCGACTGAAGGCAAGTTCTCATTCCATATGGAACATCTTAGTTTAAACAAATGTTCTAGTAGTCCAATCGGAAATATGGAAATCATGTAGCTGTAAATCTTTTGCTCTGAAAATCGGAAATATGGAAATCATATATATTTTCCTTTACTGGTTTTGAAATCGTAAGTTCCTTGTTTTCATCTTCTTAAATCTTAATTATTAACCTAATTCTCTCTATTTTCTTCATTGTTCTGCAAGGTTTGATTTTTTTTTTTTTTTCACTACATTCTTTAATCCAATAAAGATAAAAATAAAACAGTTGGATTGGGAGTTTCTTAGTAAGGTTATTTGGTTGTGGTCCATGCTTGTAAATTTGTGTAGTGACTACGTCATAATTATGTTATTTTTGTCACAATTTAGATATAGTATGATCATCATCATCCAAGTCTTATCTCAATTATTTGAAGTCCATTATTCTCTTCATCCATTTTTTTCTATCAAGGGCCATACCTTTAGTAAGGAAAAGGTTCAAGATTCATGATAAGATGTGTTTTATGGTAGCTGCATATCTAACACAACCCACTTCTTCTTCTTCTTTTGACAAATGTTACTACTTTTATTAAGAACTAAGAGAACTTAATTATAGAGTCATAAATGACCAAAGAAGAGAGTTGCGCACCCCCTTTAGCCAAAAGATCCGCCAAAACAATAAACATGAGCAAAAAAAAACCAAAAGGGTAGAGGAAATGTCCATGATTCACAACCGAGAGGGCGAAGATCCCAAAGAACACGCTACTCCTTGTTGCACCACTTGACGACATTGAGAGAGTCCCCTTCAACCCAACAGTATTCCCACAGTTCCTCTCCTTCAAAAGCTTCAGTCAGTGATACAGCGTACTCAGTTCAGCCTTGTTGGCAGTAGCATACCCAATAGGGCCAGCATAAGAGAAGATAACATTTCCACCACCATCTCTAAGAACCCCACCTATGCCAGCAATTCCAGGATTGCTCATGGAACTACCATCAAAATTGAGCTTCAAAGTACCATCCAAAGGTGGCAGCCAAAAGGATTTAGGCCGGCTCCTATTGACCCCAAGCAGAAATAGATTTCTAAGATTTGCAAAAACATCAATCTTAGACACTCCCCACCCTTCCTTTGTCACAGAAAACCACGATTAATTGGACAATTTCATAGCATAAATCAAACAGTCCACAGTAAGGGAGACACCCTCAAAAGTTCTTCTATTTCTTTCTCTCCACACTTCCCAAAGAATAACCCCTTTAGCAATGTTCCACAAAGTTTTACCAACCGTAGGCAGATGTGGCACAGATAATTGAAAAACAATTCCATCCACCACAGAAGGCAGAGTCAAACTACTGTTGACCAAACCAAAAAGCCAACACCAAATCTGACATGTAAAAGGGCAGTGGACTAAAAGGTGTGCAACCGACTCACCATTAGCCTAGCACAATAAACAAACATTAGGAAGGATCTTCCCTCTTTTGGACAAATTATCAATGGTTAAAATTTTATTAATAGCGGACAACTAGATAAAGACCTGAACCTTATGGAGTATGGGCCATTTCCATAGAAATACAATCTGGGAAAAACTCCACTGGCAATGGTCATAGAAGAGGAGCTTGTAGCAAGATTTAACCGCGAAGACACCATCACTCTCCAACACCCACACCATCTCGTTAGCTGCATTTGAGGCAACATAGATTGCATCAAGCAATTCCATCAAAGCACACCACTGCATAAGCCTTAAATTGTCAAGTCTGTTATAAACCAAAGGAATATTCCATGACCAATTCTCTCCACTTCTGTCAACCACTTCACCTACCTTGATATTAGGCCTTGTGACTATTGCAAACAGCTCAGGGAAGAGGGACTTCAGAGGGAAATCCGAAACCCATAAGTGATGCCAAAACAAAATACAATCCCCACTTCCTAGAGACCATCTACAGTAATCAAGAACAATAGGTCTACATCTCTACATCTCCAAACTTGAGATGTTTTCCTATGTATCCCTTTCTCGAGCCAACCATCCAAACGTCCAATGCCATATTTTGCAAGGATAACTTGATACCAGATGGTCTTTGAGATGGAGGCTGCACCACCACCATTTGCACAACAGTGCTTGGTTGACCACTTTGATTCTCCTGATGCCCAGACCACCATCCTTTGTGGGTGTGCAGACTCTATCCCATCAGAGCAAATGGAACTTTCGATGCTCAGAACTAGAATCCCACAAAAAATCCCTCATTATCTTCTCAAATTTTTTGACAACTGTTGCAGGCATCTCAATAAGAGACATCTGATAGTTAGGAAGATTAGCCAGACAAGCTCTAAGGAGTGTCACTCTAGCCCCCAAAGAAAGGTATCTTGATTTCCACAAATCGAACTTACTTTGAATTCTCTCCAAAACCATGTCTGATACTACTATGGAAAACCTAGAATCAGAAATAAGTATGCCCAAATAAAGAATGGGGAAGGTCCCAACCTTGCAACCCAAACCTTTCGACAGAGAAACAACCTCAGCTTCCTCACAATTAATTTCTACTAGCACGGATTATGAAAATTCACTTTAAAGCCAATAGTTACCTCACAAATATCCAAAAACGTAGCAACTCTCTCTATCTGTAAAAGGATCCGCATCACAAAAAATCAGAGTGTCATCTGCATATTGTAGATAGGAAATTACCAAAGCAGAATTAGCCACAGAAAAACCAGAGAAATGACCAGCCCTTTCCACTCCATCAAGCATCAAACTGAAGCATTTTGCATAGATAGTGAAAAGAAATGAGGAAAGGGGGTCCCCCTGATGAAAACCTATAGATGTACCAAAAACATCGATAGGACTTCCCTTGAAGAAAGGCAACCATAAATCCAATTGCACCACCTCTCCCCAAAACCCATACATTTTAAAATATCCAACAAAATTCTCCATTCAACTCGGTCGTAAGCCTTTTCCATATCTAGCTTCAATAAAATATCAAGTTTCCTACGAAGCACTCTGGAATGGATGAACTCTTGGGCTTTGAGTACGCTGTCTGTAATTTGCCTGTCATTGATAAAGGCCGACTACTTATCTGAGATCAAAAGTGGTAAAACAAGTTTCAAGCGCTCAGTTAAAACTTTAGCTAGAATTTTGTAAAGGCTAGTCAAAAGACTAATAGAGCGAATATCAGACAGACATGAGATCATTGATTTCTTAGGAATCAGAGCCAGCAAAGTTGAGTTCACCCCTGTAAAAATATCACCATTGATCATGAAGCCTTTAATAAATTCCAAAAGCTCCCCTTTAACCAGATCCCAAAACTTATGGAAAAAAGCCAGAGGGAAACCATTGGGACCTTGGGCTTTATCCTCAGGCAAAGAGAAAAAGAGAAAACCGCCTTATGTAATTCATCCAAAGAAATGTCCCGCTCCAAAGAAGCTCTTAAATCATTAAAAAGAGTCTTAAAAGGAACTCTATTAAAAGAAGGGGACGTATTAATTTATTTGGAGAAAGCTTGCTTAAAATGATTAATGATTGCACCTTTCAAGGCATCATCATTATCAGAATCTATCTCTGGAATAGACAACCCAGAGATGTCATTGCCTTCTTCTAGTACTAGCAATAGCATGAAAAAATTTCGTGTTAAGATTCCCCTCCTTCAGCCACTTTGAGCACAATCTCTGACACCAATAAACCTCTTCAGATCTCCGTAATTCCTCTAATTCTTTCAACTTTTGGCACCTAAGAAACGCAGACTGCTCTGACAGTATCTCAATGTCTTGGACATTGAGATCTACCAATTCTAAATCAGCAAGGGCCATATCAATCTTTCTCTTAATGTCAAACCCATTTTCTTTCTTCCATTCTAACAACTTATGTTTGACATTTAAGAGTTTTTTATGAAGTTGATAATCAACAGTACCTTCCACAACCGTAGTAACCCAAGTTCTTCTAATCAACTCCACCACCTCAACTTCAAGTAACCATCCTGCCTCCATCTAAAAAGGCCTTGGACCACTATCCAATCGACCAAAGGTCAACAAAATTGGACAGTGATCCATAGAGACCCTCGGCAGAGCTTTGACGGAGGCAAGAGGAAAAACTTCCAACCACTCAAGTAAGACCAAGAATCTTTCTAGCTTGGACATAGCCAAATTAGAAAGACTATTATTCGACCACATGAACTGTGCGCCAGAAATGGGCAGATCCACCAAAGAATTATTAACAATGAAACTATTGAATAATCTCATCGCCAAATTTATGGGGGGGGGCGATAAACATTCGTCAGGCCAACGAATAAGATTGAAATCACCACCAATCACCATAGGAAAAGAAAAGGAGCGAATAACATAATCTAAATCATTAATGAAAGCTTCTTTCAAAGAGGACAAGCATGGAGCATAGACATTCAGCAAACCCTAAGAGAAACCCATTGTAGGCCCCTGAAAGCCTAGAAGAATAAAAATGTTCCCTGACAATAACCTCAAAATTAATCAAAATCAGGGGGTCCCACAAAACCCCCAACCCACCAGAAGCCCCAACAGTATCAATACCACAAAAAGCCACTGCACTATTACCCCAAACCTCTTTCACAAAGAATGGCAATGTGGTGATTTCTTGAGGAATATCAACCATCAAAGCAAGGATTGCAAGGGTGTTACCAATCAGTGAAAGAGGAATATAAGGTGGGTTTCACACTAACTCAGGTTGGCTCACGTGGGCGCCCTCTTAGATCACGAAGAAAGCCCCCAAGTAATAAAATGGTTTGGAATCACCTCCCATGGCTTGTATTCTTCTTGTTTTTCAAGAACTTCAGCATGGATGGAAATTTTATTGAATCAATGAAAAATGAACCGAAGCTCCTTACAGTTAGCATTGCATGTTTATATAGAGTTGGGCTAAAACGTGGGTGTACTAAAAAAAATTAGCTAGAATTGAAGATAATTACAATTTAATTGAATTTAAAGAAATTCTAAAAACGGGTGCAAACGGATTGTTTTGCTCTTGCCTAACAATATGTAGAATTCCAGAACAGTCCCTACTGCTACTCGAGAACTTGTGTGACCTTCCTTGGCTAACCCGGGGTCGTTTTGATGCCTGTTTGATTGAAAGATTATTGTTTTCTTGTAAGGCTCAGTATAACGATCATTTTGATACCAACTTCCAGCCATGAATCATGCTTTTGAGCCAGGATCAAGAGACTTGAATTTTAGATGAATCTTGAAAACTTTAGATCGATTGTGTGATTGTTCCTTAATTTTTCTTCATGATTTCTTCAATGAATTACACTGAGCATGCCATCACGATCACGTTGCAACAACCGTCGCTTGATTTCGCGTTTAGATGAATATTTTGTCGTTTTGAGTTTTGACCGAAATCTTGGAATCCGGCGGTCGAAATTTATAGAAATTTGGACGCCTTCATGTGTGAAATCCAACCGTTCATCTTAAACGAGGTTAAGACCAGAGATAGCCTCGAACCTAAAGCACATAATGTAATTGGTTTCATGCCAATCGGGTATGCGAGTGTCGTGATCTAGCGGCTTGAACGAGGCGTGCTGCTGCTGAATTTTCTGCAACTTCCTTCACGGATCAGTGACTTTCATTTAGTTTTTCTCCCTGCTCAGGCATCGTCACGGGGTGTACCACATATGGAATTGCTCGTCTTGATGAGACGAACACGTTCACCAAATTTGACAGCGATCTGACTTGGAACGAGTGAGATATAGACCCTGAAAGTAACTTCTCGTGGCTATAAAAATAGCCACCTTTAATGGTCTTTGGATGGAGTCAAGCCACACGAGAATAATGTGCGGCCTACCCCTTTTCGGTATTTTACCTGTAACTTTGTCTTGGAGTGCCCGATTAAGCCAAAACTTGATCCACAGGGGTTTTCGACTGTTCCGGATCTAATGAAGGTGGTCCCACTCCTTTTTTGACACATCAAAAGTATGGCTCTAGTTACAGGGTCTATTTAAGAGTGCTAGAGACCGATATCGCTAAAATTATTTATTTGTGTTCACTGCCTTAGACATGTCTGATCGTGATGAAACTTGACAGGTGGTCTTTTGAAGTGCTGATGACGATCTTGACGAATTCTAGGGAAATTATGAGACTGTCAAGAATTTCCACTATTTCATTGGCTTTATTGACCTGCTTCCTATCAGGGACCAAGGTGTTGAAAAATACGTTCAAACAGCTTGCCCCGCCGAATGTTATGCTTCAAGAAAAATGATAAATACAATCATTCAAAAACTTTTCTTCAGCTTTTACTTTTTTCCTTCCTAGCCACAAGACCATGTGAGCACCAAGGAGATTCATGTAACGGTGTAACTAGGATGCTCAAACGTAGGGATGCATTGTTCACGGGTCCGTTCATGGAGACTTTAGGGGGAGAAGAAACTTTTTTTGGAGAGATCTTGTCAAAGTTCTCACCCTCGTGCAGACTATTGGTGATTCTAAAGCTGAGGATTTTGTACGAACCTCGTCAGTCAGAATTAGGCCCGTCTGGCAATTGAGTGCCATGTTGAAGGGAATTGTTCCCATTTGGTCTGGATTTTGTGTATATCCTCTGGTGTTGAGCCACATTTTGAGAATTACTTGAATGGTATGCTGAAAGGCCTTGTGTCGACGTTGTCTGCTTCATGCATCAGTCATTCCTTGGTGAGTAGGGTACCTTAGTTTATCGAGATAGCCACTTTGGGTACAACCACCCCTACCCACTGCTTTGCAGCTACGACAATCATTTGATTGCCGCATCAATGTTATGACTGACTAGTTATTCCTTGGTGAGTAAGATACCTCAGTTTGTCGAGATAACCACTTTGGGTACCCTACCCACTACTGGGCAGCTACGACAATCATCTGATTTGCCACTCCAAAGTCATGGTTGACTTAGCTTCCTTGGGGCATCTCAAACATCTTGGAAGTGTGTTTGTAACCTCATGGGAATAATGTTCTTCCTCATGAGACTTGTCTCATCGTCTTGGCAAGTCTTTTATCTTTCGAGTCCTTTGACAAGTGGACTTAGGCTGTCGGAATCTTTTCCTTAACACTCGTATTTTTGGATTCTTGGCATAGTGACACCAAGGATTTTCTTCTTTTGAGTGAGGGCTGAAGTCGTGAGTGTTGCATCAACTTGTTTATTGGTCCAAGCATCCTTTGTGGATTTTTTCTTGAACTTGGGAAGCGGTGCCATAACGACAGTTTTCACCAACTTCTTTTTTTTTTGTATATATATTTTGGGGATCTTTTACCCATGACCTTTCAGCTGTGTCCACCCTTTTCATCCATTTTTACTCACGATGCTCTTTTGAGTTTTCACTGTGCTCGGTTTTGTTTTATTCATGGAACTCTTTTACTCATGGTTTCATGACCATGCCCGTCCGTCATTTTTACTCATGGTGTTCCTTTGTTCATGTATACACCATACCTGCTGTTCTTTTTTTTTTTTTTGAGGGCACGTTTAAGCTCATGTCTCCAGGACCTGTGTGAAACAGTTTAACGTCATACGGTTAGGATGTGCACTATGGTTTAAGGTCATACAACTGGACCATAATAGAGATGGATGACAGTCTGTAGAGGCTATGGAGGGAGTATGGTGGTGGTTTGGCTCACTTAAGAAAATTGCATTAGGCTACCTATGAAAGATGGATGATGTATGAAATGTGAGTGGACGATGGTGACCCACTAACTTACAACAAGTATGGATGGCAGGATGGTTTGTCGTTTTGTGAGTGTGGGTGAGACTCACTGGGGAATGAGGCATGGTGATGAAAGGAATGAACTCACTAGGGACGTAATGAAGGTGTTGTGCACATACTAACAAGTAGGTTAGGGAAGGCATGTGTGAAAGTGCATGTAAAGGCGTGTGAGCACATGTGGGGGCGAGTTTTATGGTCATGCCTCCTAGACCTGTGCAAAGCAGTTTATCGTCATGTTGTCAGGACGTGCACTATGGTTTAGGGTCATACAGTTGGATCGTGGTTATGCAGTTTAAAGTCATACAGTTAGGATCGTGCAGTTTAAGGTCGTGCGACTAGACCTCCGCTACAGTTTAAGGTCATATAGTTTGGACCATGGTGCTGAGCCTTTTATCATCATGCGGTTAGGATGTAAACTATGGTTTAAGGTCGTACAGCTGGACCGTGGCTATATAGTTTAAAATAATACAACTAGGACCATGCAGATTAA
This sequence comes from Amborella trichopoda, assembly GCF_054954075.1. Lineage (NCBI taxonomy): Eukaryota > Viridiplantae > Streptophyta > Magnoliopsida > Amborellales > Amborellaceae > Amborella > Amborella trichopoda. The sequence goes on from NC_142340.1 coordinate 33,344,121, forward strand.
GGTCGTGCAACTAAACCTCCGCGATAGTTTAAGGTCATATGGTTCGGACCATGGTTATGTAGTTTAAAGTCAGACAACTAGGACTTGGGCTGTGCAGTTTAGGGTCATGCAGCACGGACCATAGGTATGCAGTTTTAAAGTCATGAAACTAAGACGATGCAGTTTAAGGTCGTACAACTAGACCTCCATTATAGTTTAAGGTCATATAGTTTGGACCATGTAGTTAAAGGTCATACATCTAGACCATGTAGTTTAAGGTCGTGCAACTAGACCTCCACTATAATTTAAGGTCATATAGTTTGGACCATGTAGTTTAGGTTCATGCATCTAGACCATCATGTAGGTCGCCATGTCGGTGAAGCACCATGGGGAATAGGTCTGTGGGTGGCAATCCGACTCCCTAAGGATAAAATGGTTAAGACCGTTCACAAACTAATGGCTCAGATGGAAATGGTGACCTGATGAAGGATGGCCAACAGAGGCGGACTTCACTAGGGCTAGGGGATAAGCGTACTCCCTGGGGTGACTCTATGGAGAATAGGTAACCTGACTTCCTGGGGATAAGATAGCTTGTTGTGAAACAGACCCATCAGGAGTTGAAGCGATTAGAATGACCCTAACTCCACTGGGGATAATGGGCTGCAGTATGGGTGTGACTCCTATGGGGATGAGGGATAGCTCCTGACTCCATTAGGGATGATAGGTCACAGTTTGGGTGGAACGACTTGGTGCAACTCCACTGGCGATATTGGGAGGATACGCAAGGCTTCATCCTGGAGTAGGTGATAATAGGCTGCTTGAAATATAGCCGGCACCAGGTGTAGTGATAATTGTTTCTCGTGAGTGTTCAACAGGAGCTGAGTTCTCAAAAACACAACCGACGCTGGGTTGTGAAAAACTCAGCTGACACTTTGAACGACCTGCGAGGCTGTTTAAACGCAATCGACACTAGTGTCATTTCAAAACTCACCTGGCACTAAGTCAACCATCGCTAGGGTTGTTTGGAATTCACCCGACGCCATGTCAACCAAAGCTAGGGTTGTTTGAAGCTCACCTGGCGTTGGGCATGGATCGATGAGAGTTACCTCAAGGCTTGAGTCATAGCCCACCTGACTCATCGTCGCTTGGCGTCCCTTGGATGCATCTGGAATTTTCCCTCACTTTTCACAAAAGGTAAAAAATCTTAAGCAAAATTACAGTGAGGAAAGGGCGCTCGGTTGAGGTTCTAGCAAGCAGTGGGATTCCAACAAAAGTTCTGCAGGGAAGGTTTTTGGCAGACAGTGGGATTCTCGACGGTTTTACAAGGAAGGCCTTCGGCGAGCAGACTTTGCCAAGAATTTGGTGAAGTTGCAGAGAAAGGAGCAAGAAAGGAGAGTTCTTTGGGGAGTTTTCTGGGAAATAGAAGAGGTTCCAGCTGCAATTTTGTTTTTTACACAATAGGCGAGAGGTGGAATAGTGAGCATTTCTGCACGTCTTGGGAGTTTTAAGGGGTTTTTGGAGGAATGTGGTAACTTTTTTGAAATTGTTTGTGATGTTGCAGAGGTTCCCAGGACTTAGGGAAAGTTTACAAAAGTTTTCGGTGAGATTCTGTTGACATCCAGGTGAAAACGCAGGCAGGAAGGTTTTTCATTTGGTTTCTGGCAGTGTTAGGAGAAGTTCCAACGGGAGGCGAATGGTCACAGGAGGTGGACCATCATAGGAGGTGTACAGTTGCAGGAGGTGAACCGTCGCAGGGAAGGTGCACGGTTACCTCCAAAAATCGTGCGACCATTAAGGAGGTACAAAAACTTAATCTTTGAAAATGAGGAGTCTCGAGAAGTGAACAGTCGTGACGGGTCTAGCGCTAACAAAAGCGGAGCCAGCGATGAGACAATTGGCGTTCATCCTCAAGAAAGGCAACCAGCATTGAGAGTTAGGAGCACAATCGGTGCTGGGCCTTGGAGGACACAGCTGGTGTTGTCTTCAGCCGGCTCTCATTAGCACGTGTGGCCTATCATGATGTGGAGAGTGATACTTGCTTGGAACAGTAAGTTACATGCGGGATTTGAGATGTTCGACGATGAGCTATGCACGACGATGTTCATGGGTCGGAAAAAAGTGGTGAATGATGGTAAGGCGTGGCTTGCAATACCTGTTGGAAGCCAAATCCTCTACGAGAACAGTGAGATCCATGTTGTTTTGTGGAAGGGCATCCACTGTGAACAGGGTATGCTTTCTGTCATAGGCTAGTTCCTTGCCAAGGAAGCCAGCTTTGTATGTTTGATACACAGTGTCGAATGAATCCTACGTCATATATTTGATGTACACATCAAATGAGATATCTGGCTTGTATGTTTTATATACATGTCGAATGGACCGAGGCTAACTTCTTGGAGTGGCTTTGCTACGTCTTCTGGCCTGTAACCATCCTCTTGCTCGTTAGATGAATTAAAGCTAACTCTCTAAGTAGTTTTGCTTCTTCTTCATGAGGAGGGCCTTTCTTTGGTGGGTTTGATTCTTCCTCATGGGGCAGGCATCTGTTTTCGCCTGTAACTGTCCTCTTATCCTCAGATGCAAGAACAAAAGTACAAGTTTTGGTTTGTAATTGTCCTCTTATCCTTAAATGTAAGAGACTTGTAGCCTCCCTCATAATGGGTTTCTTCGTAAATTGTAACTCATATTTACTGCAATAAAAAGGGTTAGAATTTGTTTCGACTATCTTGGTTATTTTCGCTTTGAGTCCCTTTCTTTTGAATACGCATCACGGATAATACTTTTAAGTATCTTCCATTGATAGGGGGCATTGCTTCCCCTCCCTCAGGATGTGCTCCATTGGGCGAGACTTTCTTGGCTATAAAGGGACCTTCTAACTTAAGCTCAAACTTCCCTTTACGCGGCCGTGCATAACAATAGGTCTCTTAGCAACTAAGACTAGATCACCACTGGTGAATGAGGGGACCTTGATGGACTTGCCAAGAGCCCTCTTCATTATCCCTTGGTTGAGTTCAAAGTTTTGCTGAGCCTCTAGCCTCTCTCGTTGAGTGCATCCAATTCTTGGTACCGGAGCTTGACTCTCTTATCTTCGGTTATTGCTTGCGAATAGCGACTCGCAATGAAGGGACTTGTATTTCAAGAGATAAAATTGCTTCACTCCCATAGACTAGAGAATAAGGAGTTGAATCAGTAGCACTTTGGGTAGTAGTACGATAAGCCCATAGTACTTCGGGAAGCTTCTCATCTCAGTTCTTCCTTGTTTTTGATACTGGCTTTCTTAAAAAGTTGCACAAAGTCTTATTGAAAGCCTTAGCTAATCCATTCGCTTGAGGGTGGTACATAGTCGAGTACCTCCATTCGAAACTGAATTGGTTAACTAAGCGATCGATGTGATGACTCCTAAATTGAGGATCGTTGTCAGATATAATATGGTGGGGTACTCCGAAGCGATATATGATATGATGTCGAATGAAGTAGGCCACCGCTGTCCCAGGAACCTGCTTAAGGGGGATCGCTTCAGCCCACTTAGAGGAGTAATCTGTTGCAACTAGGATAAAAACATGGCCCATTGCGGAAGGATGGTCAATAGGCCCTACGATGTCCATACCGCATTGTGAGAAGGGCCATGATGCAACCGTAGGGTGTAAGGGCTCTGGAGGCTGGTGAACATGGTTGGAGTGTATTCGGCATACTTGGCACTTTTTAGCGTAGATTAAGGAATCTAAGATCATTGAGGGCCAATAGTATCCCAACCAGCATGTTCGTTCATAGAGCTTAAGATTGGGCTAGTGTAGTCCACAAATGCCTGAGTGGACTACTTCTAACACGTTATTTGCTTCTTGGATGTCCACACGTCTAAGAAGAATGCCGTCAAACGACCGTTTGAAGAGAGCATCACCTTCCAGGAGGGTATACTTGGTGGACATTCGAAGTATGTTGTTGCGTTCGGCAAGATCTTCCGAGAGCCTACCAAGTTTTAGGAAACTAGTGATGGGCTCTCTCCAATCTTCTACCTGCTCAATTTCTACGAGTATTAGGTCAAAGAATTCTGGTCTTTGATTTTGACTCTTAGCTCCTTGACTCTGTGTTATTCCTTGTTCAATCTTGATTACTTCTTTGGCTGATAGAAGTGCGTCGAACGGATAAGGAGGGCACTCCAGGAAGATATTTCTCTCATCATCCACATCGATCTCGGTTCTTAGGTCAATGTGTCTCCATTCTGCCACTCAAACAAGTGTGGGTCCCGATGACGACAACTGAATTGTAGCGTCAAGTTTCGCAAGTGCGTGAACCTACGAGTTTAGCCTCCTAAGGATGTGACTCAGGGATACGTCCTCAAACTGAGCCATATACAATTTTGCAGTATCGTGATAAGGCTTTAGAGTGTCTTTCCTTACATCATAGATCCCTTTGAGTTGTCGGATAACCAACTCTGAGTCACCATAGATCTTGAGCTACCCCAAATCTAGGTCGAAGGCCATCTCTAGCCCAATTATAAGGGCCTGACATTCTGCCTCATTGTGAGAACTGGCTTGGGCGAGGGAGAAAGAAAGTGGAAATATTCCTCCTTTCGGGGTTAAGAAGACTACTCCGGTGCCTCTTCGATCTAATTGGAAGGCTCCATCAAACTACATTTCCCAAGCATGAGCGAGCTCAGTACATAATACTTCTTCATTGGGGAGGTCGCTTAATAATGGAGATTTCGCCTAGCACGAGGTGTGCTACGAGAAAGTCAGCCAAGGCTTGGCCCTTGATGGCCTTCTGTGGGACATACGTGACGTCAAACTACATCAGTAATAATGCCCACTTAGCAAGGCATTAGGCATGGGTGTGTCCTGAGAAACTTTACAGGATTAGCTTTTGATATAAGTTTAACTTCATGACCAAGAAAGTAATGGCGAAGTTTTTGTACTGCGAAGATCAGAGCCAGACACATCTTTTCTATTGCATCCTACAGCTGAGGTACTATAACACAGTCTCTTTTCTCTCTTCATTGTTTTGTGCGAACAATGATCCGAGTGAATCGTTTAAAGTAGTCATGTACAGAGTGAGGGGTTTTCCCAATACTGGTGTAAAGAGTACTGGAGGGTTGAGTAAATAATGTTGATGTCATCAAGGGCTGCCTGACATGCTTCATCTCAGATGAAAGCGGTGTCTTTCTTTAGCAGGTGTGTAAAGGGTTTACAGCGACCTGAGAGGTTCGAGATGAACCTGTGAATGTATGCCAGTTTCCCTTTGAGGGAGCGCAGCTCTCAAAGTGTAGTCGGTGAGGGCATTTCTTAGATTGCCCTGATTTTGACTTGCTCAACTTCAAGCCCTCGATGTCTGACAATGAACCCCAAGAATTTTCTAGAGTACACACCAAAAGCGCATTTTAGCGGGTTCATTTAAAGTTGATGACGACGCAAACACTCGAATACCTTTTCAAGTCTATCATGTGAGCATCTGCCTCTTCAGATTTTACCACCAAATCATTTACATAGCATTCTACTTCTTTGTGCATCATGTCTTTGAAGATGGTCGTCATTGCTCTCTTGTGTGTGGTACCTGCGTTCTTTAATCCAAAAGGCATCATCGTGTAACAGAAGACCCTTTCGGAGCTAAGAACGCAGTGGCCTCTTCATCTTCAGGCGCCATCCTTATATGGTTATACCCAGAGTGACCGTCCATGAAGGAAAAGACTTGACAGTGAGCCATTGAGTCGATGAGCATCTCGGTGATTGGCAACGAGAAGTCATTCTTAAGATAGGCAATATTGAAGTTGCAGAAGTCAATGCAAACCCTAATTTTGCCATTCTTCTTCTTGACTGGAATGACATTTGCTAGCCATTTCGGATACTTAACTTCACGAATGAAACCTGCTTGTTTGAGTTTGGTTACTTCGACATCTATCTGCATTTTGTGGTCGGGCCTAAACCTCCTAGATTTTTATTTGACAAGCTTGACAATTGAATCGATGCTGAGACGGTGAACGATGACTTGAGGGTCCAAGCCGAGCACCTCATGATAATGCCAAGCAAAGACTTCACGGTTTGCTAGTAAGAAAGTAGTGAAATGCTCTTTCTCTTCTTGAGAGATATTCACTAAAATGAAAGTGGGTCTGGGATATGCTTCGTCTCCAAGATTTATTTCTTTGAGTTCGTCAGCTGTGGCCTGACCACCTTCTTCCCATTCTTTTAGGGCCTCTTGCAACTCTTCATCATTATTTTCAGAGGTCTTTTCATCAACATCAAGCGCAGAGACCCATGACCCTAACATCTCTGCTTCTAAAAGGGTTTTAGAGTATGTCATGATTTCTGTGCCTTTCTCGAATCGAGGGACAGAAGGGTCAGCCTAAAACATAGGGAGCCAATTAGGCTGCAAGAGCTTGTTTTGGGGTTCAACAAAGGTTGGGCACGAAGTGTCCTCGTATGAATCACACGGTCCTTACGTAGATGTGTATTGTGTTTTCTCTGCAATTACTTGTGCTTCATAGACTTGCACCATACGGCAAGCCTCTTGAGAGTAAAAGCTTTGGCCCCTCGATTCTCTCAGCCTCTGCTCGAAGTCGGGCTCAGGGGGGCCATTGAGGTTTCTTTGGCTTCGACTTTTTGTGCTTGCTTAAAGAAGGTGGCTCTGCCTTGATTTTAGCTGCCAGGGCATCAACAACTGTTAGAAATTCTGCTGCTTATGCTAGGGTCTTTCTCAATCATTTTCGTTGCATCCTGCTTATATCGATTCCTTTGAATTCCCGGTCAAGAGCCTCGAAGTCTAGGCATATCAATGTTGTACCTGCAGGGCACATATAATAAAGGGAATAAGAAGTAGGAGAAGAATAAGGAGAAGGGTTAGAAGGTGGGGGATATTTAGGTCATTCCCCTCATCAGACCGATCTATACAGGCTTTTACGTCATCATCAGGGTTGGACGGGTGCAGGGGGTCTTTTAAGACTTTCCCTTGCTTAGACTGTTGGGGAATGCTTTTAACGTCGTCACCCTCATTCGACATGGTATGAGTGGGAGATGGAATGCGGACGTCTTCTTGATAGGATGAAGAAGAAGAAGGACCGTGCTAGGGATGAAGTCCAGTAAAGTTGGCAATGGCGACAGGGGCTCGAGAAATTCCTGCTTGATTGTGGGTTGAGCGGTCTTGTTTCTTCGGCGAGTAGCCCTTGGTGGCCATCTCTTTTTGGTTTTCTGAGGTTATGTTTGATTCATCTCGCTGGGCTTGCCAACAACTCTAGCTTGGCGGATTGCTTCTCACCTTAAGGACTTAAGTCTGCTTCGGCCATGATAGACTATCCATGGCTGGGAAGTCGAGGATTCGATGGAGTACGAGTCATTGATAGGAAGGTCCTGCTTTGTGAGATCTTCTTGCCTCGATAGAGGAATGACTTGGGGATCACTTATGGGGATATTGAAAAACTCCTGACACTCCCACATTTTCTTTGCGAATGTATCAAGGAAGCTTGTGCATTCTGACAGGTAATGGCCTCTTATCTGATGGTACGGACACGAACGATTTTCATCCCCTTAGCAAGGCGACAAGATTCCCTTGCCTACTTCAATGTGATTATGCCTTCCTGAAGCATTATAATGAAGAAGGCGAAAAGGATACCAGGCATTTCGTCTTCCTCTTGGATAGTTATGGCATGGGAGGCCTCCGATGCCCCAAAGGCCTTCTTTAAGTCTTCAAGCTTTATTTGAACCTTTTGAATCAGGGCCTCGATAACATTCTTCTGCATGTAGCAGTCATCTATGGGATGATTGATCCTCCGATGGTAGGCACAATAATTCGCCTGAGTGTCAAGGCCAGGATGGTCAAGGAACTTGGTTTCTTGACGCTGGATCATATTTTGTTCCAATAATAACAGGAACAACATAGGGACTCATTCCTTCTCAAAGGGATAGACCTTGTTCCTATGCTTGGTGAAATAATCACCCCGATCAGGGTTGGTTGGAGGGGGTACCCGATTGTACGACTATTGTTGCTTGCCAGCCTGGGGTGTTACCTTTGTCGTTCTTACCCCTTTAAAGAGGTCCAAAGTCTGGGAGGGAGCCTTCTTTGAATCAGTGACCATAACGGTTGCACTGATTACCCCTTTTTGTTGGCTACGCCGTGTGTTATTTCGAGAGCTACCAATGCTCTGGTTGTTTATTGAGCTTGTAGATGGTTGTCGTATTCCACCATGGTGGTATGATAAACTTTCTATGTCAACTAATTTATAGATCAACTAGGACATGGAGGTCGGATTAGAGGCCTCGACATGTAGAGCAATCTCGGGTTGCATGTTCCTCACACTAGTTTGGACTACTTCCTTATTAGGCATAGGATTAGAATGGCGGAAAGCCAAATTTCTCCATCTTGATATGAACTAATCCACAGGCTCATCGGAGTCTTGAGTCAGGGTGAGGAGTTCGATGGTTTGAACCTCTCTCTCGACCTCATAGAAGCGTTGATAGAACAGTTTCTCCATCTCCTCCCATGTATGCACTGAGTTTGAAGGAAGTCTGGCATATCATTGAAATGCTGGACCATTTAGGGTCTCAACGAATTGTCGGAGAAGAAGTCCCTCGTCAGTCGCTTTTTCTCGACATGCTGCTTGGAAGTGGGCAATATGCTACTTCGGGGACATGGTTCCATTCAATAAAGGAAACTTCCCTTTCTTATAATCTGAGGGAAACAGGACCTGATTAATATATGAGGGGTATGGCCTTTGATAAGGCGTTGCACCCTGTATTCTCAGGAATTGTCTGTTCTTTAAGCTATGGGTGACCATAGCATCAATGTCTGTATGAGAGAGGAGATGACAGACAGAATTGTCCGGTGAGGTAGAAGGAGGGGGCTGCTGTGGAGGTGCACTATTAGAGTGATGGGAATTGACCTTATGGGTAGCCGACTGGCATGCGACATCGATAAGATCGATCTTTCCCATCATTGCACACACCATATCCTCAAACTTGTTCATGCGCTCTTCATGTGCATCATCGGGCTCGCTTCCAACCATTACATTGGCCGTTTCTTTATGGAGGTCAATGTTAGTGATAATTGAGGTCTTGTGAACTTGACAGGTCGTACATGGTAGGTCAGTTAGTAGGGGAACAACATGCCCTGACTGAACTCGATTCTTGTATGCTGATCACGTTTGGACTGGTTCTCATCGCTCTAGGGATAGTGCTTACTGAGGGGCTGAGTCTTCTCCTGTGACAGCTGTTTGAATGTATTTTTCAGCACCTTGGTCCTTGATAAGAAGCAGGTCAATAAAAGCCTACAAAAATAGTGGAAATTCCCGACAGTCCTAGAATGGCCCCAAAACTGGTCAAGATCTTTATAAGCACTTCAAAAGGCCACATGTCAACATGTCTAAAGCAATGAACACAAAGAAACAGTTTTCAAAAAATTGGCCTCTAGCACCTTGAAAAGGGCCCAATAACTGGAACTACATTATCAGTGCGTCAAACAGTTGCGGGACCACCGCCATTGGATCCGGCACAGTTGAAAATCCTTATGGGCTATGTTTCAGCTTAATCAGACACTACAGGATAAAGTTATGAGCAAAACATTGAAACAAGGGGCCGCACACTATTCCTATGTGGCCTCACTGCACTAAAACACCATTAAAGGTGGATGTTTTCACAGTCACAAGCAGCCACATTTGGGGCCCATATCTCACTCGATCCATGTCAGATCGCTCTCAAATTTCGTGAGCATGTTCATCTCGTCGAGACGAGCGTTTTGATATGTGGTACGCCTCATGACAACATCCGAACATGGAGAAAAGCTGAAGAAAATTTTTCGATTCGTGAAGAAGTTGTAGAAAATTCAACAGTGACACGCCTCGTTCGATGGACCAAATCACAATGCTTGCGCAACAGATCAATGTAAAATCAATTCCATTATGTGCGTATGGTCCAAGGCTATCATTGCTTTGATCCCCGTACCTGATGGATGGTCAGATTTCATGCACGAAGCTGACGAAGTAACCGAAATTCTGGTCGTTAGATTCCATATTTCGGTCAAAACTCAAAACTTACGAAATCTTCGTTCGAGCTTTAAATCATGTTCCATTTGTTGCCACGCGATCGTGGCGACATGCTTAGTGCACTATGATGAAGAAAGCATAGAAAAACATCAAGGAACGAGTGTATTATTGATCCAAAGTTTTTAAGATTTGAGCAAAATGAAAGTCTCGTGATCGTGGTTTGAAACACGATCCATGGCTCAAAATTGGTATCAAATTGATCGTCATGCCAAGCCCTACAAGAAAACAATCATATTTCGATCAAACGGGTCAGAGCAACCTTAGATCAATCATGAAAGATCACACAAGCTCTAGTGCAGCAACATGGACTGTTTTGAAATTTCATGAATTGTTAGGCAGGGGCAAAACAGTCCTTTTGCACCCCATTTTCTAAATTTTCTTTAATTCTTGTAATTATCATCAATTTTAGGTAGTTTTGGGTATTCACCCTTGTTTGAGCCCAATTCTATATAAACATGCAAAGCTAAATTGTAAAGAGGCTCGGTTCATTCTTTGATCATTCATTAAAAATTTCCATTCTTGCTTGAGCCTGTGAGTACGTCTTGGAGAGAGAGAGAGGAGAGAGAAGAAAAGGACTGGTACCCTTCAAGTAAGTAACTTTCTCTCTCCTCCCTCCTTCTCTCTCCTCTCATCTATCTATCTTTCTCTCTGCTCCCCTCTTTCTCTCTCCTCCCTCTTTCTCTCTCTTTTCATCTCTATCTTTCTCTCTATCATCCACTCTTTCTCTCTCCTCTCTTCTCCTCTCTATCTCTTTCCCTCTCCTTTATTCTCATCTCTATTTCTTTCTCTCTTATACCCTCTTCGTACCTCTATCTCTTTCTCTCTCATCCCCTCTTCACATTTCTATCCTCTTCTCTCTTTTCTTCTCAACTCTATCTCCATCCGTCCTCTTCTGTTACAACCGGCGAGGCTTAGCGTTGGTTGGTTCTTCCTTTCTTCTGTCATAATCGATGAGGCTTAGCATCGGTTGATTTTCTGTCTCTTCTTCTGTCAGTCGGTGAGACTTAGCGTTGGTTGGTTTTCTGTCTCTTCTTTTATCAGTCGGTGAGGCTTAGCACCGGTTGGTTTTCTCTCTCTTCTTCTATCAATCGATGAGGCTTAGTGCCAATTAGTTTTGTCTTTCTTCTGTCACAACCTGGCGAGGCTTACAGTCTGTTGGTTTTCTCTCTCTTCTTTTATTAATCGGTGAGACCAAACGTCGGTTGATTTTCTCTCTCTTTTTTATCAGTCGACAGGGCTTAGCACTAGTTGGTTTTCTCTCTCTTCTTCTATCAGTCGACGAGACTTAGCACCAGTTGGTTTTCTCTCTCTTCTTTTATCAATCGACGAGACTTAGCACCAGTTGATTTTCTCTCTCTTCTTCTGTCAGTCGACGAGGCTTAGTGCCAGTTGATTCTTCCTTTCTTTTATCACAACTGGTGAGGCCAAGTGCCGGTTGGTTTTCTCTCTCATTTTTTGGCAATCGGCGAGACCTAGCATCAGTTGATTTTCTCTCACTTCTTCAGTCAGTCGATGAGGCTCAGCATCAATTGGTTTTCTCTCTCTTCTTCTGTCAGTCAACGAGGCTTAGTGCCTGTTGGTTTTCTCTCTTCCTCTATCAGTCGACGAGACTTAGTGTCGATTGATTTTCTCCCTCTTCCTCTGTCTATTGGTGAGACCTAAGGCCAACTGATTATCTCTCTCTTCCTCTATCAGTAGGTGAGACATAGCATCGGTTGGTTTTCTCTCTCTTCTTTTGCCAGTCAGTGAGGATTAGTGCCTGTTGGTTTTCTCTCTTCTTCTATTAGTCGGCGAGACCTAGTGTCGACTGATTTTATCTCTCTTCCTCTGTCAGTCGGTGAGATCTAGTGTTGACTGGTTTTCTCTATCTTCCTTTATCAATCGGTAAGATATAACATCGACTGGTTTTCCCTCCTGTTGGTCGGTGAAGCCTAGTGCCAGCTGGATTTCTCTCTCTTCCTTCTAAACATAGTTGACAATGGTTAACCCTGACTGCGCCTTCCTTCCCCCTCTCTCCTTTAGTCCCTCGTCTTTCATACTCTTCTCTTCCTTTCTTCTCCCTCCTTCTTTCTTTCCCTTCTTCTCTTCTTATTCTCTCCTCATATCCTTAATTCTGCTACTCTTTCGTTGGACTAAGAGGGAATGAGATTAGCCTCTCATGATAGTCATGTCGTCTAGCTATAATTTTGTTGTGTCAGGGTTACTTGGCTCGTGTTATTGCCAAGACAGACTAACCATCGTGCCTAGCTAGTCGGTATTGGTAACGACGTCTAGTAGTAATCTTATGAGCCGGTCGTAGTTATCGAGCCAGTTTTACTACCACGTCGGGCCAATTATCCATCGGCCTAGTCACCGCTCTTATCCTCTCGCTTAGTCAAATTCTTCTCTCCCCCATCTTTCTTCTCTTCTTCTTTATGAGTGCGCATGCTTGTGTACATTCATCATAGAGGAAAAGGGTGAGGTTTAACCCACCTATTTTATAACCTTTACCATATATATGTGTGATTACAGAAAATAGAAAACAAGAGTAATACAAGCCAAGAGGGGCAATACCGAATCAATTTTATTACTAGGGGGCTTTCTTCGTGATTTAAGAGGGTGCCCATGCGAGCCAGACCGAGCGAGTCTCGAACCCATCTTAAAATTCATCTCTCATCAGTTGGTAATACCTTCCCACTTTTCGAATGGGGTTCCCAAGAGAGAGATGTCAAAAAAGTCTCGGGTCTTCCCTCGAAACTCGAGACACGTGCCGCCCGATCATCCATGATCCAGAGGGCGAGATCGAGACACTTAATCAGCTTGGCGACTCCACGGGGGACTTACTACCCCTTAGTCGAAACGTTATTGTTTGGCTAGTTTCTTCTTTTATTATCTGCTTTCATTATCTTTTCACATTCACCTATGGCTGTTGGGTTCTGGAACTCATTTATCCGGATCGAGGATTTTCTTATCCCCGTATTCGAGAGTGTCTGTAGGGAACAAGTTCCTTCGACTTTGTTCTTGACCATCCTCTGGAGCAAGGACCCCTAGTCTAGCTCCTAGGTCTTAACCTGGACCAACGTGAGGTGGGACCTAAAAATCCCTCACTCCCCATCTCCTCGCTTTGGGGGAAACTCCACCAAGCTGCCTTGCATCGGAAACACTTTTGTTGCCTCACACAGCATGCACCTAGCCATAGGCAAGTCACTTGCCAGTCATGTTCATGAGGTACGTCGGAAGGCCGCTCAGTCCCTTTCTACAAAAGGCAAATAATTTTCCATTGCTTATGTGGGTCACCATAAGGCTACCCCATATATCTCTTCACCACTGGTCTCCATCCCTCGAGGTCCAACACATAGAGGTGGAAACTCCACGGTCCCCACCCCTCACACACATCACAAGGCTCGTGGGTCACCCATTCGAGTCACACCTTGGGGCAACCCTTTTGTTGCCTCGAGACCATGTTCAAGATCAAACCTTCGAAGGCTAGATCATGTGCACGCCACTCATATGCATGTCACTGCTCGGGGCGACGCCGTTATTATGCCAACCCGAGCACACAAGAGACGGACTCCTCGTCCTCTTACTATGCACATACAAGCACACCCTGTAAGGGGCAGGCCTACACCTGTTCTCTTACAGACACTTGCTCATAGTTCTTAGCCTCCTATGGCCAAATCACTTGCACGAGCCCCGGTTGAACCTCTGATCTCTTGTAATCCTTCTTCAAGGGGCGCACATGCATCACCATCACAAACGTCCCCTTGCCCTCGACTCAGGCCTCCTCATGACTCAACCTTGCTCCTGCCTGCACCTTCTTCATTGAGCAAGCACCTTTAGCCTTATTACTTGAAGGTTTTCCCTAAGAGTACCATCCTGAACCAGCCCCGTCACTTTGGTCGTGTCTCTCGAGCCCACAAGAGACCTCGGGGCATCGACCTGATAGAAGATCGAGTCCTTCATCCTCCCCAACCTAAGATGACTTCAGTTCCTGGACCTCATCCATTGTCGCATCTGATGGAGACAGCTCTCTCCTGTGCAAGAAGAGCGGACCAGTAGCGACCTAGATCGCAGTTTTGGTACGAGTTCCATCAAAACTCCAAGGCTAAATGCCATAGAGGTCTGCAAATTTAGGCTGAGGAGGTGAGCAAGGTAGTTGAAACAACCAATTATGGTGACTCTCTTCACCTGAATCCCTTCTACCCCCTTCAGATGATGAAGCCTAAAGAAGAGCTTTGTGAGCCCTGTGCTATGGTGACCGTCGCAGATGAAGACCCAGCCACACAGCAAACACGGTCCTAAGACCATCGAGAACCGGTCTAAATGTGATCCACATACAGGAGTCGAGTTCAATTAGGGCATGCTGGCCCCCTATTGACTGACCTACCACGTACGACCTGTCAAGCTCGCAAGCCCTCAGTCACCACTAACGTTGGCCTCCCTATTGAAATGGTCAGTGTAATGGTTGTAGAGCCCGATGATGCACAGAAAGAGCACATGAACAAGTTTGAGGACATGGTGCACGCGATGATGGCAAAGATCAATTGTATCAATGCTGCATGCCAATCGGCTAACCATGAGGGCAGTTCCCATCACTTTGATGGTGCACCTCCATGATAGCCCCCTCCGTCTACCTCACAGGACAATTTTGTCCCTCATCCAGTCTCTCAGTCAGATATTGACTCTATGGTCACCCATAGCCTGAAGCGCAGACAAATTCCTGGGATATAGGGCCTGATGCCTTATCAAAGACCTTACCCCTCCTATATTGATCAGGTCCCGTTTCCCCCGAACTATAAGAAATGGAAGTTTCCTTTATTCAGTGGAACCACGTCCCCAAACCAGCATATTGCCCACTTCCAGGCAGCATGTCGGGAAACAATGGCTGACGAGAGACTTCTTCTCCGAGAGTTTGTTGAGACCCTTGATGGACCACCATTCCAATGGTATGCCCGAATTCCGCCAAACTCGGTGCATACATGGGAAGGGATGGAGAAATTGTTCTATTAATGCTTCTATGAGGTCGAGAGCGAGGTTCAAACCATCGAACATCTCACCCTGACTCACAACCCCTATGAACCCGTGGATCAGTTCATATCAGGATGGAGAAACTTGGCTTCTCGCCATCCTAATCCTATGCTTGAGAAGGAAGGAGTCCAAACTTGCGTGCGAAACGTGTGACTTGAAATCGCTCTACATGTCAAGCTCTATAATCTGACCTCCATGTCAGAGTTGATCTCTAAATCAGTACGTATAGAGAGTTTATCATGCCATCATGGTGAAACATGACAACCATCTGCAAGTTCAGCAAACAAGCGAGGCAATGGCAGCTCTCGGAATAACACAAGGGGTAGCCAACAGAAAGGGGTAGTTAGTGCAGCCGTCATGGTCACTGATTCAACGGTGGCTCCTTCCCATACTTTGGATCTCTCTAAAGAGGTAAGAACGACGAAGGTAACACTCGATGCTGGCAAGCAGCAACAGTCGTACAATCGGGTACCTCCATTAGCCAACTTTGATCGGGGCAATTATTTCACTAGGCATAAGAACACGGTCTATCCCTTCGAGAAGGAATGGGTCCCTGCGCTGTTCTGATTATTATTAGAACAAAATATGATCTAGCTTTCAGAAGCAATATTCCTTGAGCATTCTGGCGTTGATAATTATTATGCCTACGATCGGAGGATCAATCATCCCACAAATGATTGCTACACGTTGAAGGATATCATTGAGGCCCTGATTCTGAAAGGTCAGATAAAGCTTGAAGATTTGAAGAAGGCCATCGGGGCAGCTGAGGCCTCCCATGCTATAACCATTCAAGAGGAAGACGAAATGCCTGGTATCCTCCATGACTTCTTCATTATAATTCTTTAGGAAGGCATAATAACACCAAAGCAGACACTATGGGGACCGAAGATCGTTGGTGCGCATTCCATCAGATAAGAGGTCATTATTTTTCAGAATGCACAACTTTCCTCGATATATTCATAGAGAAGATGCGAGAGTGTCAAGAATTTTATAATCTCCTTGTAACTGATCCCCAAATCACTTCTCCATCCTGGCAAGAAGGTCTCACAAACCAGGACCTTCCTATCAATGACTCAGACTCTGCCGACTCGGATTCTTAGCCATGGATAAACTACCATGGCCGAAGAACACTCAAGTCCTTAAGACGAGAAGCAGTTCGCCATCCTAGAGTGGTTTTTCACCCCAGCAAGATGAATCAGACATCACTTCAGAAAACCAGAAAGAGACAGGCACAAGGGCTGCTCGTCGAAGAAACAAGACCGCTCAACCCATAGTCGAGCAGGAATTTCTCAAACCCCTTCCCCCTTTGCCAACCTTGCTGGACTTCATCCATGGCACAATCCTTTTTCCTTCTTCATTTTGTCAAGAAGATGGTCCCGTCTCATCTCCCACTCAGCAAACTTCCAATGAGGGTGACGATGTTAAAAGCACTCCTCAGCAGTCTAAGCAAGGGAAAGACCCAAAAGACTGCTTGCACCCATCCAACCCTGGTGACAACGTAAAAAGTAGCCCAAATCGGTCTGATGAGGGGACCAACCTTAAAAGTCCTCTACCTTCTAACCCAACTCCTCCTTCTTCTCCTGCTTCTCATTCTTCCTTGTCTATGTCTCTTGCAGGTACAACCTTGATATGTATGAACTTCAAGGATCTTGATAGAGAACTTAAGGGGTCACATAACCAAGATGCAACGGAAGCAGTTGAGAAAGACCCTGGAGCAGGCAGCAGGATTCTTAACAGTAGTGGATGCCCTGACAGCTAAAGCTAAGGTGCAACCACCTTCTTCGAACAAGCGCAAGAAGTCTAAGCCAAAGAAACCCCAGTGGCCACTTGAGCCTGACTTCGAGCAAAGATTGAGTGAATCAAGGGGGAAAAATATCTACTCTCAGGAAACTTGCTACGTGATACAAGTTTGTGAAGCACCATCCAGTGCAGACTAAACACTGTAGATAGACGTCGAGATAACCAAACTTAAACAACCAGGTTTCATCCATGAAGGAAAGTACCCGAAATGTCGTTCTGATCAAGCAGAGAACGCTCAAATCAGGGTGTGTATTGAGTTTCACGATTTGAATACTGCCTGTCCCAAGGATGACTTCTCGTTGGCATTCACCGAGATGCTCATCGACTCCACAACTCATTGTCAAATCTTTTTCTGCATGGATGGATATTCCAAGTATAATTAGATATGAATGGCGCCCGAAGACGAAGAGGCCTCAACATTCTTAACTTCGAAAGGGGTCTTCTGTTACACAATGATTCCTTTTGGACTAAAGAATGCTGACACCATGTACCAGAGAGCAATGACAACCATTTTCGAATACATGATGCACAAAGAGGTGGAATGTGATGTGGATGACCTGGTTGTAAAATCCAAAGCGAAGGATGCTCACATGAGGGATCTTGAAAAAGTGTTCAAGTGTTTGCATCTCCATCAGCTAAAAATGAACCCGCTAAAAAGCGCTTTTTTTGTGCATTCGAGAAAATTCTTAGGGTTCATCGTCAGACATCGAGGGCTTGAAGTTGATCCAATTTAGATCAAGGAAATCTAATAAATGTCGTCACCAACTACACTTCGAGAACTACTCTCCCTCTAAGGGCAACTGGCATACATTCACAAGTTCATCTCGAACCTCTTAGGTTGTTGTAAACCCTTTACACACCTGTTAAAGAAAGATACCCCATTCATCTGGATGAAGCATGTTAGGCAGCCCTTGATGACATCAAGTATTATTTACTCAATACTCCAGTACTCACGACACCAGTATTGGGAAGACCCCTCATTCTATATGTGACTGCCTTAGACGAGTCCCTCGAAGCATTATTGGCACAAAGCAATGAGGAAGGAAAAGAAATTGTGTTATATTACCTCAATCGCAGGATGCAAGGGGCCGAGAAGAATTATCCCCCGATAGAAAAGATGTGTCTCACCCTGATCTTCGTAGTATAAAAACTCCATCATTACCTGCTTGATCATGAAGTAAAACTTGTATCAAAAGCCGATCCTGTAAAGTTCCTCATGACATGCCCATGTTTATCGGGACACCTTACTAAGTGGGCGTTATTGCTGATGGAATTCGATATCACGTATGTCCCATAGAAACCCATCCAGGGCCAAGCCTTGTCTGACTTTCTCGCGGCGCACCCCGTACCGGTAGAATCTCCTTTATCAAGTGACCTCCCTGATGAAGAAGTATTATGTGTTGACCTTACTCTTGTGTGGGAAATGTACTTCGACAGAGGCTTCCAATCAGATCGAGGACGCACCAGAGTAGTATTCTTGACTCCGAGAGGAGGAGTATTGCCACTTTCTTTCTCTCTCGCTCAAGCTGGTTCTCATAATGAGGCAGAATATCAGGCCCTCGTAAGAGCACTAAAGATTGTCTTCAATCTTGACTTGGGGTAGCTTAAGATCTATTGCGACTCTGAGTTGATTATCCGACAACTCAAAGTGGTTTATGCTGTGAGAAAAGACAGTCTCAAGCCTTATCACGACAATGCAAAATTGTATATGGCCTAGTTCGAAGACGTATCCCTAAGTCACATCCCTAGAAGGCTAAATTCGCAAGCTGATGCGCTTGCAAAGCTCGGCACTACAATTTAGTTATCCTCATCAGGACCCACGCTTGTTTGGGTGGCATAATGGAGACACATCAAACTGAGAACCGAGGTTGAAGCGGATGACGAGAGAAATATCTTCCTCGAGTGTCCCCCTTATTCATTTGGAGCACTTCTATCTGCCAAAGAAGTAATCAAGACTGAACAAGCAATAGCACCTAGTCAAGGAGCTAAGGGTCAAAATCAAGAACCAGAATTCTTTGACCCAATGTGCATCATAGAATTTGAGCAGGTAGAAGATTGGAGAGAGCCCATCACCAGTTTCCTAAACATGGTAGGCTCCCTGAATATCATGCCAAACGCAACAGTGTACGTCAAATGTCTACTAAGTATACCCTCATCGAAGGAGATGCTCACTTCAGACGATCGTTTGATGGCATTCTTCTTAGATGCATCGATATCGGAGAAGCAAGTAAGAAGCTAGAAGAAGTCTACTCATACATCTATGGACTACACCAGTCTGGTCCTAAGCTCTATGAATGAATACGCAGGTTGGGATATTATTGGCCTTCCATGACCTCCGATTCCTTAAGCTACGCTAAAAAGTGTTGAGTATGCCAAATCCCCTTAGAGCTCCAACTACATGGCGACTCACACAATGGTCTAATTGCCCAACCATAAACAGCATGACCATGATCCAAAATATATGACCTTAAACTGTAGCAATGGTCTAATAGCACGACCTTAAACTGCATGACCACGGTCCAACCTATATGACCTTAAAGTGTAGTGGAGGTCTAGATGCATGACCTTAAACTGCATGGTCCAAACTATATGACCTTAAACTATAGCGATGGCTTAGTTGCACGAACTTAAACTACATGACCATGGTCAAAACTATATGACCTTAAACTGTAGCAAAGGTCTAGATGCACGGCCCTAAACTGCATGGTCCAAACTATATGACCTTAAACTTTAGCAATGGTCTAGTCGCACAACCATAAACTGCATGACCATGGTCCAAACTATATGACCTTAAACTGTAGCAGTGGTCTAGATGCACAATCCTAAACTGCATGGTCCAAACTATATGACCTTAAACTGTAGCGATGGTCTAGTTGCATGACCTTAAACTGCATGACCATAGTTCAAACAATATGACCTTAAACTATACCGCTGATCTAGATGCACGAGCCTAAACTGCATGGTCTAAACTATATGACCTTAAACTGTAGAGGAGGTCTAGTGGCACGACCCTAAACTGCACGGTCCATACTATAAGACCCTAAATTGCTCAGCCTCGGCCCACACTGCATGACCTTAAACTGCTCAACCACGGTCCAGCTGTATGACCTTAAACCATAGTACACCTCCTAGCTACGTGATGATAAAAGGCTCAGCACCATGGTCCAAACTATATGGCCTTAAACTGTAGCGAAAGTCTAGTTGCATGGCCCTAAACTGCACGGTCCATACTGGGAGACCCAAACTTGCTCAGCCTTGGTCCGCGCTGCATGACCTTAAACTGCTCAACCATGGTCCAGCTGCATGACCTTAAACCATAGTACATGTCTTAGCTGGATGATGATAAAAGGCTCAGCACCATGGTCAAAATTATATGGCCTTAAACTGTAGTGGAGGTCTAGTTGCATGACCCTAAACTGTGCGGTCCTAGTTGTATGACTTTAAATTGCATAACCACGATTCAGCTGTATGACCTTAAACCATAGTGCACGTCCTACTGGCGTGATGATAAACTGCTTCGCACAGGTTTAGGAGGTATGACCATAAACGTACTCCCACATACGCGGACATGCCTTTACATGCACTTTCACGCACGCTTCCCTAACCTATCTGTTAGTGTGCGTGTGCCACCTTCAGTACCCCTCCATTTAGTTCATTCACTTCATCACCATTCCTCATTCCCCAGTGAGTCTCACCCGTGCTCACAAAATGGTGAACAATCTTGCCATCTATATTCATTATAAGTTAGTGGGTCACCGTCGTCCACTCACATTTCATGCATCATCCATCTCTCATAGGTAGCCTGGTGTCATTTCCCCTAGTGAGTCAAACCACCACCATACTCACTTCATGGCCTCCACAGACTGCCATTCATCATCACCACGGTCCAGCTGTATGATCCTAAAAATATAGTACACGTCCTAGCCACATGACTTAAACTATTTCGCACAGGTCTCGAAGGCATGACCCTAAACACGCCTTCATAAAAAAAAATAAAATGATGAAATAATGGGCATGGTGTATACCTAAACAAGGGAACTCAATGAGTAAAAATGACGGACAAGCATGGTCACTAAACCATGAGTAAGAGAGTTCCGTAAATAAATAAATAAAAACCAGGGTACGGTGAAAACTCAAAAGGGCACCGTGAGTAAAAATAGAAAATAAAGGTAGACATGACCGAAAGGTCATGAGTAAAAGAGCACCGAGTAAAAGGAGGTTGGTGAAAGCCGTCTTTATGACACCACTTCCCTAGTCTAAGTGAAAACCCGCAAAGGGCACCCAAAGCAATAAAATCAGCTTGATGCAACATTCGTCTTCACAGGCGGCTTCAGTCAGCACTCCCTTCATCATCAAGACGTCCGATAGGGTGTAGACGTTAAAATCATCCCTCATCTTCATTCTTCAGTCCTGGGTGAATAGGTAGCCCAGTTGACATCCTTCTTAAGTCCTGGGTGAACAAGTAGCCCAATCGACATCCTTCTTCTTTCCTGGGTGAATAGGTAGCACAGTCGACATCTTTCTTTAGTCTTGGGTGAACAGGTAGCCCAGTCGACATCCTTCTTCAGCCCTGGGTGAATAGGTAGCCTAGTCGACATGCTTCTTCAGTCCTGGGTGAATAAGTAGCCTAGTCGACATCTTTCTTCAGTCCTGGGTGAACAAGTAGCCCAGTCGACATCCTTCTTTAGTCCTGGGTAAATAGATAGCCCAGTTGACATCCTTCTTATGTCTTGGTTGAACAGGTAGCCCAATTGATATCCTTCATCAGTCTAGGGTAAACAGGTAGCCCAGTCGACATCCTACTTGAAAAGCTGGGTAACGACCTACCTAGTCAACATCCTTCTTCAAAAGCTGGGTAACGACCTTCTTAGTCAACATCCTTCTTCAAAAGCTGCATAACGACCTGCTCAGTCAACATCCTTCTTCAAAAGCTGGGTAATGACCTACCCAGTCAACATCCTTCTTCAAAGCTGAGTAACGATCTGCTTAGCCATCATCCCTTCTTCAAAGCTGGGTAACAACTTGCCCAATTACCTTCTCCTCCACTTATGGACCTTCTCGCCATGCATGAAATGTGCATGCCTCTCTCCATTAGTCTAGGTGACAAAGTAGCCTAGTCATCATCCTTCTAAGGTAGGAAATTGACAAAGCTAGAGCAGAACTTATCAGAGATGTCAACTCATCCTACCGGCAGGACCAGACCTTGGGGATCGACTAATAGAACTTGCTCCCTACTGGACCCAGTAGACGAGACCCATAGTGGTATTCTGATCGTCAAAATAAAACCTGGTGTAGCAGCAAACAAACGTCGCTAGAAAAGTCTCTTCTCCCCCTAAAGTCTCCAAGGACGGACCCGCGAACAATGGCTCCCTACGTCTGAGCAGCCTAGTTACACCATTACGTGAATCTCCTCGGCATTCATCTGGTCCTGTGGTCCTTCTCGCTTCTCTTGAAGCACAACATTCGGTGGAGCAAGTTTCGAACGTATTTTTCAGCACCTTGGTCCCTAAAAGGAAGAAGGTCAATAAAAGCCTACAAAAATAGTGGAAATTCTTGACAGTCCCAGAATGTCCCCAGAACTGGTCAAGATCTTTATAAGCACTTCAAAAGGCCACTTTCCAATTTTCATTACGATCAGACATGTCTAAGGCCATGAACGCAAAGAAACAATTTTCGAAAAATTTGCCTCTAGCACCCTAAAACGGATCCAATAACTGGAACTACATTTTCAGTGCATCAAACAATTGTGGGGACCACCGCCATTGGATCCGACACAGTCGCAAATCCTCATGGGCCAAGTTTCATCTTAATCAGACACTCCAGGACAAAGATATGAGCAAAATATTGAAATAGAAGAGGCCGCACACTATTTTTGTGTGGCCTCATTGCACTGAAACACCATTAAAGGTGGTTATTTTCACAGTCACGAGCAGCCACTTTCAGGGCCCATATCTCACTCGATCCTAGTCGGATCGCTCTCAAATTTTGTGAGCATATTCGTCTCTTCGAGACGAGCGTTTTGATTTGTGGTACGCTCCGTGACGATATCCGAGCAAGGAAAAAGGTGGAGAGAAATTGTTGATCCATGAAGAAGTTGCGAATATTCAGTAGCGACACGCCTCGCTTGATGGACCAAATCACGACGCTCATGCAACGGATCAACGTAAAACTAATTCCATTGTGTGCAGAAGGTACAGGGCTATTATTGGTCCGGACCTCGTGCATAATGGACGGTCATGTTTCATGCACGAAGCCGACGAAGTGACTATAATTTCAACGCCGGATTCCAGATTCTGGACAAAACTCAAAAGTGGTGAAATCTTCGTTTGGGCTCCAAATAACGTTCCGTTTGTTACCATGCGATCGTGACGGCATGCTTAGTGCACCGCGATGAAGAAATCACAGAAAAATATCAAGGAACGAGCGCATCATAGATCCAAAGTTTTCAAGATTCAAGCAAATTTCAAGTCGCGTGATCATGGTTTGAAGCACGATCCATGGCTCGAAATTGGCACCCAATCGATTGTCATGTCGAGCCTTACAAGAAAATAATCATCTTTCAATCAAACGGGCATCAGACCAACCTTGGATTTGTCATGGAAGATCACGTAAGTTCTAAGTCAACAGCAGTGACTGTTCTGAAATTCCACCAACTGGTTTTCTCTCTCTTCTTCTATCAGTCGATGAGGCTTAACATTGGTTGGTTTTCTCTCTCTTCTTCTGTCAGTCGGTGAGACTTAACACTGGTTGGTTTTCTCTCTCTTTTTCTGTCAGTCGATGACGCTTAACGTCGATCAGTTTTCTCTCTCTTCTTTTGCCAGTCAGCGAGCCTTAGCACCTGTTGGTTCTTCCTTTCTTCTGTCACAACCGACGAGAGTTAGCACCAGTTTGTTTTCTCTCTCTTCTTTTGTCAGTCAGTGAGACTTAACATCGGTTGGTTTTCTCTCTCTGCTTCTGTCAATTCACGAGGCTTAGCGTCTGTTGGTTTTCTCTCTCTTCTTCTATCAATTCGCGAGATCTAGTGCTAGTTGGTATTGTCTCTCTTCTTTTGTCAGTTGGTGAGACCTAGTGCCGGTTGGTTTCTCTCTCTTCTTCTATCAGTCGGTGAGGCTTGACACCGATTGATTTTCTCTCTCTTCTTTTGTCAGTCGGTGAGACCTAGTGCTGACTAATTTTCTCTCTTTTCCTCTGTCAATTGACGAGACCTAGCGCTGACTAGTTTCTCTCTTTCTCTGTCAGTCGGCAAGACCTAGCACTGACTGGTTTTCTCTCTTTTCTCTTGTCAGTCGGTGAAGCCTCACGTCGACTAGATTTCTTTCTCTTCCTTCTCAACGCAGTCGGCAATGGTTGACCCCGACTGTGCCTTCCTTCTCTCTCTCTCCCTAATTCTCTTGTCTTTCATATTCTTCTCATCCTTTCTTCTCCCTTCTTCCTTCTTTCCCTTCTTCTCTTTTTATTCTCTCCTCATAGCCTTAATGTTGCTATTCTTTCGTTTGACTTAGAGGGATTGAGATTATCCCCTCATGGTAGTCCTGTCGTCTAGCCGTAATGTTGTTGTACCAGGTTTACTTGGCCCGCATTATTGCCACGACAGACTGACCTTCGTGCCTAGTTAGTTGGTATTGGTAACGACATTTAGTAGTAATCTTGTGAGCCAGTCTTAGTTACCGAGCCCATTTATTACCACATCGGGCCAATTATCCATCAGCCTAGTCACCGCTTTAATCCTCTCACTTAGTCGAATTCTTCTCTCCCCCGTCTTCCTTCTCTTCTTCTTTTTGAATGTGCATGCTTGTGTACGTTCATCAAAGAGGAAAAGGGTGAGGTCTGACCCACTTGTTTTATAACCTTTACCATATATGTGTGTGATTGCAGAAAAGAAGAAAACAAGAAGAATACAAGTCAAGGGAGACGATTCCAAACCAGTTTTATTACTGGGGGGCTTCTTCGTGATCTAAGAGGATGCCCATGCAAGCCAACCCGAGTGAGTCCTGAACCCACCTTAAAATTCCTCTCTCACCAGTTGGTAATACCTACCCCCATTTTCGAATGGGGTTCCTAAGAGAGCAATCTTGAAATGTCTCGGGTCTTCTCTCGAAACCCTAGATGTGTGCTGGCGATCATTCAAGATCCGAGGGTGAGATCGAGGACCTAACCAGCAGTAACCACCGCACAGGGCTCATGGAGCTCTTCTTCAGGCTTCATCGTCTGAAGGGGGTAGAAGGGATTTAGCTGAAGAGGGTCATCAGAATTGGTTGTTTTGACTGCCTTGGTCACATCCCTAGTCAAAATTTGCAAACCTCTATCATGTTTAGCCTTGAGATTTTGATGGACCTGGCACCAAAACTGCAATATAGGTTGCGACTGGTCAGCTCTTCTTACACAAGAGAGAGCTGTCTCCATCAGGTGCGAGAATGGATGAGGGCAAGGAACTGGAGTTATCTTGGGCCAGGGAGGATGAAGGGCTGGATCTTCCATTAGGTTTATGCCCCGAGGTCTCTTATGAGCTTCAGAGACATGACCAAAGTGATGAGGCTGGTTCAGGATGGTACTCTTGGGGAAAACCTTCAAGTGTCAAGGCTAAAGGTGCTTTCTCCGTGAAGGAGGAGTGGGCCAAAGTAGAATTACGTCGTGAGAAAGCCTGAGTCTAAGGTGAGAGGACGTCTGTGATGGTGACGTGTGTCCGGCCCCAAAAGAATGATTACGGAAGACCTGGGGGTCAGCCTGGGCTCGTGCAAGTGATCTGGCCTTGGGAGGTCAAGAACTACGAGCAAGTGTCTGTAAGAGAACAAGTGTAGGCCTGCCCCTTACAAGGTGAGCTTGTGTGTGCAGAGTAAGAGGACGAGGGGGTCGTCTCCTATGTACTCGGGTTGGCATAACAATGGCATTGCCCTGAGCGGTGGGATGCATATGAGTAGCGTTCACAGGACGTGGCCTTGGAAGGTTCGATCTTGGACATAGATTCGAGATAACAGAAAGGTTGCCTTGAGGTGTGACTCGAGTGGGTAACCCATGAGCCTTGTGGTGTGTGTGAAGGGTGGAGACCATGGGATTTCCTCCTCGATGTGTTGAGCCTTTAGGGATAGAGACCAATGGTGCACAAATATGGGGGGTAGCTTATATCGACCCACAAAAGCAATGGTAGTATTTTCCTTTTGCAGAAAGTGACTGGACAGCCTTCCAACATACCTCAGGAACACGACCAACAAGTGACTTGTCGGTGGCTGAGGGCATGCTGTGTGGGACAAGAGAACTGCTACCGATGCAGGGCACCTTGGTGGAGTTTCCACCAGAGCAAGGAGATGGGGAGTGACAGACCTTTAGCTCCCGCCTCATACCGGTCCAGGTTAAGACCAGGGAGATAGACAAGGGGTCAAAAGGATCGTTGGGAACGAAATCTAAGGAACTTGTTCCCTAGGGACACTCTCGAATGCGGGGATAAGAAAATCCCCGATCTGGATAAATGGGTTTCAGAACTCGCAAGCCATAAATAAAATGTGAAAAGATAAGGAAAGCATATAATAAAATAAGAAACTAGCCAAACAAGAACTATCCGACTAAGGGGTAGTAAGTCCCTAATGGAGTTGCAAGCTGGTTAGGTTCCTCGATCTCGCACTTCAGATCCTTTTGGGAATCGGCAGCATGCGTCTCGGGTTTTAGAGGAGACCCGGGACATTTTTGAGATCGCTCTTTCGGGAACCTCATTCGAGAATGGGGGTAGGTGTTACCGACCGGTGAGAGGAATTTAAGGTGGGTTCGAGACTTACTCGGACTGGCTCACGTGATCACCCTCTTAGATCATGAAAAAGCCCTCCAGTAATAAAACTGCTTCAGAATCACCTCCTTTGGCTTGTATTCTTCTTGTTTGTCAATAACTTCAGCAAGGATGGAAATTTTGTTGAATCAATAAAAAATGAACCGAAGCTCCTTATAATTTAGCTTTGCATGTTTATATAGAGTTGGGCTAAAACATGGGTGTACGCTCAAAAGCTAGCTAGAATTGAAGATAATTACAATTTAATTGAATTTAAATAAATTCTAAAAATGGCTTCAAAAGAACTATTTTACCCCTGCCTAACAATATGTGAAAATCCAGAACAGTCCCTGCTGCTGCCCTAGAACTTGCGTGATCTTTCGTGGCTGACCCAGGGTCGTTTTATGCTCGTTTGATCGAAAGATTATTGTGTTCTTGTAGGGATCGGCATGGTGATCATTTTGATACCAACTTCGAGCCATGAATCATGCTTTTGAGCCATGATCATGAAACTTGAATTTTGGATTAATCTTGAAAACTTTGGATGGATTGTGTACTTGTTCCTTGATGTTTATTCCTTATTTCTTCATTGAAACACACTGAGCATGCCGTCACGATCATGTTGCAACAAACGTAGCTGGATTTCGTGTCCACACGAAGATTTTGTTGTTTTGAGTTTTTGACCGGAATCTTGAAATTCGGTGGCTGGAATTTATAATAGCTTTGACACCTTCATGTGTTAAATCTAGCTGATCATCATACGTGAAATGGCCTCAGACCTCACACGCATAATGCAATTGGTTTTGTGCCGATCGGGTATGCGAGCGTCGTGATATGGCTGCTCGAAAGAGGCATCCTACTGTAGAAGTTTTTGCAAATTCCTTGCTAAAACATGACCCATAGGGGTTTTCGACCATGGCAGATCTAATGGAGTGGTCCCAAAGTTGTTTTACGTGCCAAAATTATTGCTCTGGTTACAGGATCCATTTGCTGGAGCTAGAGACTGATTTCATTGAAATTGATTCTTTGAGTTCATTACCTTAAACATGTGTAATCGTGATGAAACTTGGCAGGTGGTAGTTTGAAGTGCTGATGAAGATCTTGACCAATTCTAGGGCAATTCTGAGACAGTTGAGAATTTCCACTGTTTCGTAGGCTTTATTGACTTGCTTCCTATCAGGGACCAAGGTGTTGAAAAATACGTTCAAACGAACATTTCTTCAACGTCATCATGAGATGAGCATCTCGTCTTTCTCACAGGCTTCCAATCATCATCCTTTGAATTTTCTGACGCTGAAAGATCTATGAAAGAGTACTTGACAACGGCCTAGGGTGTCAGCTACAGGGAACGGTATTTTTTCAGCATAGACCGTGTGTTGTCTTCCATCTCAGCTATATTTGAAGCACTAGTAAAGAGTGGAGGGCACTACCCGCTGATCGTGAAGCCAAGGACAAACAAGCAGGACGTTGTAAGATGTATCGGTGTCAATTATATGAAACTGAGCGTAATCGTTGAGGTCATTACTCTTGAGACGAAAGTGCACTGTGCCAGCTGGTTTCTCTCCTGATTAGTTGAAACCTTGCATGATGATGTGGGTAGGAGTGAGGTTGTCAAACCCTAATCCCAATCGGGTGAGGATCCTTCTTGGGATCAGGTTGACTGCTGACCCTCCATTCAGCATGATCCGGTCGATAGGGCAGGCGTGGAGTTCACCATTCACAAAGAGGGGGCGATTATGGAATTTGCCTCCCAAGTGAAGATCATCTTCGGAAAAGGAGATTGTCAGGCACCCACACAGGATGGCTGGGTCAACGTCAATAGGCTCCACTTCACTCTTGTACACCTCTGAGTTAGAAAGAGCTTGAACAATAGCGATACGATAGTCTCTAGCTAGCAGGAGGGCATCATAGATACTTAAAAGCACTGAAAGCTTCCTCAAGTTCCCAATTACGTTGTATTTCACTTTGTCCTCATTAGTCTTATATGTTCCTGATCCATTCAGTGGTGTGGGTGGTAGGGTAGGTTTAGGAACAGGCTTTAGTTGATTTTTGATTTGTGGCACTGGCTGCCTTTGTTGCTCAGTCAGTGCGGTCTGGGTTGATGGGGAAGTGATAGGAACTCGTATTAAGGAGGTATATGTTTAAGGTTTAGGCTTAAGGGAAAGTGAAGGATCAGGAAATTTGAGGACCTTGATCTTTTAAGGTGTGAGCTGTAGCTTCTTCCCCGATCTTAGAACCATCTACCCCGCATTGGCTGGTACTTCCAAGATCTGCACCACGTGGGAGACTTCTTTGGAAGAGGAACTCAAAGATGGTTCGATTTTAGCTTGAGAGGTTAGGGCGTCGGCGACTGTCGAGAATCCTGCCGCCTAGGCCAGCATATCTCTGAGGCACTCTTACTACAACTTGCTGAGGCTGGTCCCCCCGAGCTCTCTGTTTACAATGTCGAAGTCTTGGCACTGTTGAGTTGCACCTATGGAGAAAATAGAGGAGGAGAGAGGAGAACAAGAGTTAGAACGTTCCGGGCAACTTTTTACGTCGTCGCCGGAGTTGGACGTTTGCAGGGGCTATTTTAGGTCTTGCCTCGACTTTGACTATTATGGGTGCTTTTAACATCGTCAACGATATTGGAGGTATCCCAGCTGCTGGTGACTCAGGGATGATCGCTCGATTGGATGAAAGGATAAGGCGAGTTGTGCCTGGGACGAAGTCTTACAAGGTCGGTAGTGGAGGAAGGGGCCTAAGGAATTCTTCCTTGACTGGTGGCTGAGGGATGCGACTCTTTTAGCAAGCTGACCTAGGTGCACACCATCTCCTTCTGGATTCTTGATGGGGTGTTTGGACCACCCTCTCTAGCTGGTGAGTAGTCCTAGCTTGATGGACCGTTTCACGCTCAGGGATTTGAGCCTACTTAGTCCATGGTAGACTTCTTATGGCTTAGAGTTTGAGGGCTCTGAAGAGTCTAGTGTATGCTCATGAGGGACTTGTAGTGTGACTTCCTCTTGAACGGGTGCGATAGCCTGGACACGTTCTTGGAGAACCGCACAAACGATGTGGCTTTGCTGGACTTTCACTGTGACTATAGCTTCGAGCCCAGAGCACTTGTTGAGTTCGTGGCCCCATACTTTGTGATATGGGCACCAGAGATTTTTCGTGCCTTGGGCAAGATGCCTTGACTACCTGGAGGGCTTGGGAGTGACAAGACCCTGTTGGAGGATTGCCTCGAAGAGGGCCTGCAGATGGTCTTGCTCAATATTTTGCTGGGCTTGAGTCAGGGGGCCTTCTTGCACAAGCGGAAGAGGGACTTGAGGGTGTCCTCCTAGGTAACCTAGAACTTCCTGACAGTGCTGCATCTACTCTACTAAGAGCGTATGGAAGTCGGTGCACTCGCTGATGTCATGAACTCATATCTGATATGCCCACCAGAGGTTTTCGGTTCCTGGAGGCCGGAACTTGGGCTGCCTTGTCGACTTGGGAGTGATGAGTCCTTCTTCGAGCATTATGGAGAAAAATGCATGGAGGATAGCGGGTGCCCCGTCACCTTCATGGATCGTGACTATGTGACAAGCCTCAGTTGTCCCGAATGCTTTTTTCAACTCTTCGAGCTTTATCTGACCCTTGTTGATAAGGGCTTCATTAGTGTCATTGAGCTTATAGCAGTCGAGAGTGGGGTGGCCTACTCTCCTTTGATAGGCTCAGTACCTCTCATTAGTCTCCTGCGCATCTGACTCTGCAGTATTGGCCTCCGGCAGCTGGATCATGTTATGTTCTAGCAGCAGTCGAAGCAGAGTAGGCGTCCACTCCTTGGTAAAGTGGTAAACTTCATTCTGGTGCTGGATTCATAAGTCATTTCGCTTAGAATATTTAGGAGACGAGACCTCATTGTAAGACTGCTGCTTGCCCCCGGTCGGAGACGTCTATACCTTGGAAAGGTCTAGGGTTTGAGCCATGCTCTTAGCACCAATCACTGTGACGACCGCACTGATCATTTCTTTTTAGTTGCCCCGACCGTTGGAGCTAGAGTTTGAGCCAAAGGGTTCATGACGAGGCTACCATGGGGCTTGAACAATCCCTCAATACGAGATGCTTTAGAGATGAGCTGTGACATGGAGGCTGTATTGGATGCCTCAACATGCAGGGCGATCTCAGGAAGCATGTTCCGTATGCATGTCTAGACCGCTTCCTTCTCAGTCATGGGAGTGGCATGAAAGGTTGCCAACTCTCTCCAACGGGTGACGAACTTGTCGACTGGCTCACCAGGGTCTTGCATCAGAGTAAGGAGGTCGATGGTTTTCATTCCTTTGTGCTTCGTAGAAGCATTGGTATAACAACTGCTCCATTTCCTGCCATGTGTGCACCGAGTTTGGAGGTAGCCATGCGTACCACTGGAAGGCTGGCCCTTCGAGAGTCTCAATGAACTGACGGAGGACGAGTCATCCGTCAGTTGCCTTCTCCTGACAGGCTGCTTGAAAGTGGGCAATATGCTGGTGAGGAGACGTAGTACCATTGAACAGGGGGAGCTTCCCCTTTTGATAGTTCGAGGGAAACGACACCTGGTCAATGTATGAAGGGTATGGCTTCTGGTAGAGCGGGGCCTCTTGCATGCTTGGGACCTTGTTCTTGAGGCTATGAGCTGTCATGGCATCCATATCAGTTTGGGAGACCTTGCGGGAGGTCGAGCTGTCTTAGGAGGCTGGTGGGGGAGTTTGCTTGGGAACTGTGTCCTCACTAGTTGGGGGATCGGTCTCTTGGTGAGAAAAAAGGGACCTCGAGGCTTCT
The DNA here is from genome assembly GCF_054954075.1 of Amborella trichopoda. Lineage (NCBI taxonomy): Eukaryota > Viridiplantae > Streptophyta > Magnoliopsida > Amborellales > Amborellaceae > Amborella > Amborella trichopoda. Next base: position 33,375,455 of record NC_142340.1, read on the forward strand.
AGGCATTCCATCGTTTCAAGGATGGATTGAACCATTACCTCAAATAGGTTCATCTGTTCTTTTTGGGTGTCATCGGGATCATTGATCACTATGACATTAACCATTTCTTCTAGAAGGTCAGAGCTAAGTGGCGCAGTGGACTTCCATGGTCAGCGAGTCATGCGGGGCAAGTCGGTCTGCAGGGTTTCAGCTTGCCCCGACTGGACTTGAGGCTTGTATGCCGATCTTGTGACGATCGGTTATTGACAGTCTTGAGACCATGGTTTCTTGACAGTAATGACTCAGCAATACTCTTGGACTTGCTCAAGTTCTGAAGTTTGAAGAGGGAAAAAGGGGTCACGAGGTAGGAGGTCATCAAGGGTGGTGACCTCGACTACCTTGGAGGCTTCTATGGTTAGGATCTGAAGACATCTCTTCTATTTAATCCTAAGGTGGTCGTGGAATTCATTCCAAAACCAAACCTGAGACCTAGACTGCCCCTGCCCCGCCTTCTTTGAACATGCAAGAGTCGTGTCTATGAGCTGGAGCAAGGAGTGGGGTCCAAGGATAGAAGGCAACTTGGGTTTCTGTCTTGGAGGTTGGAGGCCTCTGTTTGACATCAGGTCATTGCCCCGAATTCCTTTGTGAGGCCTGGCTGCACGGCTGACCTGAGGCTGGCTCAAGATGGTACTATTAAGGAAGACCTTTGAGTACCAGGGCTGGAGTGCTAGCCTGTCGTTGGAAGAACGACAGAGGAAGGAGCAGGTTCATGACTACGCCTGAGTCTAGGTCCGAGAGGGACCTACAAAGATGGTGTGTGTGCACCATTGGGGTTAGCCATCCTGGTAACTTGGGGGTCGACCCGGGCTCAGTCAATGGGTTCAACCTGAGGAGGCTGAGACCCACGAGCTTGTATTTATGAGGGACGAGGCAAAAGCTCATAGAGTGGAGTGGTGCTGGGAGGGAGGACAGAGTGGACGACCCTCTTGTGCTTGAGGTGGCATAGAGCTAACGTTGCCCCGAGCTATGGGAAGTATATGTATGGTGCATGCAGGGTTCGGCCTGAGAAGGCCTAGCCCTGGATGCGAGCTCAAGGAAACGTGAAGGTTACCCCGAGGTGTGGCTTGAGTAGATGGACCGCGAGCCCTTGGGTGTGATCGAGGGGTGGAGGCCACAGGGCCTTCGCCTTGGTGTGTCGATCCTCTAGGTTTAGAGGTTTAGAGAGGTAAAAGAGTATGGGGGGTTGCCTTGCGGCGAACCTCAGAAGCGACACAACTTGCTTGCGTCTCACGAGAGTGATATGGGAAGTCTTTCGGCATGCTTCAGCAATATGATCGACAAGGGACTTGCCGGTAACAGGGTGTGTGCTATGTGCGATGGTAGATGTGTAACCGATGCAAGGGGCCTTGGTGGAGGATCCACCAGGGGGTGGCGGGGGGGAGGTGGGGAATATTTTATCCCCTCTTGTGCTAACCCAGGAAAGAACCTGGGAGTTGGACTGTGAGTCCTAACTCAAGAGGAGAGTAGGGCAGGAAGCTTGAGCAGTTCTCTTCCATGGGACAATCAAGAGTGCGGGGATAAGGAAGTCCCTGACTCGGATGAACAGGTTGAACAACCTAGGTGCCATAGAAATTAATGCAGAAAGTAAAAGAGGATACTCGTCAAACAAGAGTGAACCGATTAAGGGTTAGTAAGTCCCCAATGGAGTTACCAAGTTCGTTAGGTGGCTCGATCTCGCCTTTTAAATCTAGATGATCTGGTGGAACGTATCTTGGGTTTCTAGTGAACCTGAGATTTGAGTCCGCTCTCTCGGAACCTTACTTAAGAACAAAGGCAGGTATACCAGTTGATGAGAGAAGAATTTTAAGGTATGTTCGAGACTTATTGGGCTGGCTCATGTGGGCCCTCTTAGATCACGTCAGAAAACCCCCCCAGCTACTTTAGCTAGTTCGGAATCGCCTCCCTTGATATGTAATCTCCTTGTTTTTTGCACAACACTTCTATAGTTAATTTGCAAGACAAGTGGGCCAAAATGACATACCCTTGTCTTAAGGTAATGCGCATTTATGTTGCTAAGAATGTGATTAGAGTGATGAAGTAGAAGGTTCGAGCGAAGGTCGAAAAGAGAAGAAACTTGATGAAGGAATAAGACTAGCTTGATAGCTAGACAGTAACCGACTCGGAGTGGTAGCGAGATGGGCATGGTACTCAGGACCAGCACGTCGGCAATACTACTCAAAACGGAGGTCGATACGGCGAGGCTAGACTAAGTCAACCCTCAGTCAAGTGAGAAGAAAAGAGGGCGAAAAGAGGGCATGAGGAGGCAACGAGATAGGGTTCCAATGATGCTAGGCGTTGCCACCCACGACCGCAGAGTAGCAGTGTCACAGCCCTAGAGCGGCGCTAGACGCTAGTGCTCACAGCTAGAGGGTGAGTAGAGGACTACAGACAGCGCTAGACATCACCGTTGGCAACATAGGAAGGTAACATGCCCCGGTGAGGGCGACGATAGCCCCTCATGGAGCACGCGGCGATAGCCATTTACGAAGCACCAGACAATTGTTCTCATGAGGCGTACGGCGATTAGCATGGGACATAGGAAGAATGACGATGATCACCGAATGCATGGAAGAAGCTTGCGGAGGGCAATGGGCACCAAACAAGTGAAGGAAGCTCGCTAATGGTGATAGGTGTTATTGAGGCCTCTAGCGGGAGGCGATAGGCATTGCCATCTGTGGTAGGCACCTCCATCTGTGGTAGGCACGCCATAGGGGAAGGCCCCTACGGGCGGCAACAAGTTTCGCCGTCTGGGTTCTTCACTGAGATGTCGAAGCTACGTCTGTGGACCGCGATGAGCAGAGCCGTCTACAGGCCTCACTGAGAGAGAGAGAGAGAGAGAGAGAGAGAGAGAGAGAGAGAGAGAGAGAGACGAACAGAAGGGGGATAAGACTCACGCATGGCACTGCCATCACCATGCGCGACTTGTGAGACCACAGGAGAGGCATGCACGGCACTGCCACTGCCGCGCATGGCTTCTGCGAGGAACTCAGACAGAGAAGAGGAAGAAGAAAGAGAGGAAGAGAGAGAAGAAAAGAACAAGAAGAGAGAAGATTTACCTCAAGCTTAAGGGTACCAATCAAAAATTTTCTCTCACCTTACTCTCTCTCTCCAAACGTGACACCAAAATGTGAAGAAAGAGAAACTGTATTAAGTAAAAACTCTCTCTTTTGTGAGGGATTGAGTCCTGTCATGTCTCTACGACAATGATGGTACATGGTATATATAGAGTTTGCCCCAAACATAGGTGGATGTTCAAAAGTAACCCTAATTACTGAAAATTAAGATTAAATTGAATCAAAAGGAATTAGAAAATAGGGTGAAAAATGACAGATTTTCCCTCTCCTAACAATTTGTGGAATTTCAGTGTGGAATTTCATAACAGTCCCTGTGTTGCCCTAAAACGTGCATGATTTTGCATGGATGATTCGAGGTTATTCTGATGCCCTGTCGCTTGAAAGATAATTCCTTTCGTGTAGGGCTCGACATGGCGATCAATTTGATACCAACTTCGTTCCATGGATTGTGTTTCTAGTGAACGATCATGTGACTTGAAATTTGAATGGATCTTTAAACTTTGAATCGATAGTATGCTCGTTCCTTGATTTTTTTGGTGATTTTTTCATTAGATCACATTGAGCATTGTTGTTATGATCGTGTGGTACCAAACGCAGTTTGACTCCGTGCCCGAATGAAGATTTTGCATCTTTAGAATTTTGGCCGAAAACTGGAATTCCAGCGACGAAATTTGCAGTTGCTTCGTTGGCTTCGTGTGTAGAATCTAACCATTCATCATGTACGGGGTTCAAGTCAAAGATGGCTCGAAACCTTACGCATGCGATGGAATTGGTCTCGCGTTGATCGGGCTTGTGAGCGACGTGATTGGGCCGCTCGAGCAAGGCACAATGCTTCTGAATTTCCTACACCTTCATGGATCAACAATTTCTGTTTAGCTTTTCTTTACGCTCGAGTATCGCCACAGGGCGTGCCACATATCAAATCGCTGTCCTTGATGCGATGAACATGCTCACCAAATTTGAGTGTGATCTGACTTGAGACGAGTCGTCGAAAGTCACTTCTCGTGACTATCCCTTCAATGGTGTAGAGTTGCAGGGTGGCTACACTGGAATAGCATGCGGCTCCTCCTGCTTCCCTCTTTTGCCTATAACTTATTCCTGGAGTGTCCGTTCGAGCTGAAATTTGACCCATTAGGGTTTTTAACCATGAAAAATCTAATGGTGGTGATCCCACAACAATTTGAGACACCGAAAATATAGCTCTAGTTATAGGGGCCGTTTGAGGGAGCAAGAGACCAATTTTGCTGGAACTGTTTCTCAGTCTGCACTGAATTGCACGTGTCAAAATTGGAAAAAACTTGGCAGGAGACTTTTGAGAGTCCTCACAAAGATCTAGGAATGTTTTGGGGCTATTATGAGATTGTCATAATTTCCACTATTTGCTAGGCTTTGTTTTAGCGGGCGCCCCATGATGATGAAAAATATCTTCCAACACCCATGATTAATTTTATAACGTACGGTGACTCCCTGAAGATCATGCTGAACACAATAGTGTGCGTCAAATATCTACTAAGTACACCCTCCTTGAAGGAGATGCTCTCTTCAAATGATCTTTTGACGGTATTCTTCTTAGATGTGTGGACGTGCAAGAGGCAAATAAGGTGTTGGAGAAAGTACCCTCAAGCATCTATGGATTGCATCATTCCGACCCTAAGCTCTATGAACAGATACACAGATTGGGGTACTATTGGCCTTTGATGATTGCAGACTCCTTAAATTATGCAAAGAAGTGTCAGGTGTGCCAAATACATTCAAGCCTCGTTCATCAGCCTTCAGAGCCCTTACACCCTACAGTGGAATCATGGCCCTTCTCACAATAGGGTATGGACATTGTAGGGCCTATTGACTCTCCTTCGGCAATGGGTCATGTCTTTATTCTACCTGCAACAGATTATTTCTCCAAGTGGGCTGAAGCGGTCCCCCTCAAGCAAGTTCCTAGGACCACGATGGCTAATTTCGTGCGGCATCACATCATATACCGGTTTGGAGTGCGTGGCTGGATTATATCTGACAATGGCCCTCAGTTCAGAAGTCATCATATTGATTGCTTGGTTAATCAGTTTGGTTTTGAGTGGAAGTACTCAACTATGTACCACGCTCAGGTGAACGGCTTAGCTGAGGCCTTCGACAAGACTCTATGTGGTGTTTTGAGGAAATCAGTATAAAAACAAGGAAAAATTGGCATGAGAAACTTTCGGAAGCCATGTGTGCCTATCGCACTACTACAAGAAATGCCACTGATTCCACCCCTTATTCTCTAGTCTACGAAGGTGAAGCAGTTTGACCCCTTGAGATTCAACTCCCTTCACTGCGCGTCGCTATACATCAAGGACTGACTGAAGATGAGAGAATCAAATGTCGGTATCAAGAATTGGATGCACTCAATGAAAAGAGATTAGAAGCTCAGCAGAGCCTCGAACTCAACTAGGGAAGAATGAAGAGGGCCTTTGATAAATCAGTCAATGTCCGCTCATTCACTCATGGGGATCTGGTTCTAGCCATCAAGAGGCCGATTGTTATGCATCGGAGATGCAAAGGGAAGTTTGAACTTAAGTGGGAAGGTCCCTTCATAGTCAAGAAAGTCTCACCAAATGGGGCTAACATACTGGCACGTCCTGATGGAGAGGAGGCAATGCCCCTATCAATGGGCCATATTTAAAGAAGTATTATCCATGATACATGCTCAAAGAGACTATATACATAACAAAAATAAAGTTAAAAATGCGGTAAAAAGAAGACAAGAAAGATAGTCCAAACAGAGTTTAACTCTTTTTATTGCACTAGAAGGAGTTACAAGCCAAAAAGCCCATTATTAGGGAGGCTACAAGTCTCTTGCATTTGAGGAAAAGCGAACAACTGTGTCGAAGCGTTACTCTTGCATTCGAGGAAAAGAAGACGGTTGACCCCTAGCATTGCTCTTGCATTTGAGGAAAAGAGGACAGTTACAGGCTAGAAACCCCTCTCGCATCAGAAGAAAAGAGGACAACTAACCACAGTGCTCCTCTTGCATCTGAGGAAAAGAGGACAGTTACAGGCCAAAAGTGGCTCTCACAATAGGAGAAGGTGGAAGTGCTTTGATCAAGTATATCAGATATACAAAGCAGAATTTTATGGCAAGGAACTGGCCTATGATGGAGAGAATGCCCTCTTCACAATGAGCACCCTTCCACAAAACAACATGAAGTCCACAATTGTACTTGGGGACTCGCCTTCAATAAGCATTCTAAGCCGCGCCTTACCATTGGTCACCACGCTTTGCTTACCCAAATCAGTACTATGCATGGCCATCGCCGTGCACAACCCATCGCCGAGCATGACCACATTTGGGCACAACTTACTGCCGTTCATGAAAGGATCGTTGAGCGAACAACATTTGTCGCACGTGGATAAGGTCGTGTGAGTCATGTGCGACTAAGGCACTGATAAGAGTCACGTGAGGCTACCGCTGCCTGTGTCTCTAAGGCCCAGCACCGGCTGCATTTCTTGAGCACTAACGCCAGCAGTGACTTAGATGGGAAATGCTGGCTGTGTCCGACAAGGGGATAAACGCCGGCTGTGTCCTCTATCACTGCACATGTTCGCTTGCAACGGTGGCCCTTCACCTTCCCAAAACTCTTCTTCTCCCCATGACCCTTTGTTTCCCCAATGACTATGCACGTTCCCAAGACTCTTCTTTTTCTGTGATGGATCAAATTCCCAAAGTCATTCGTCTTCCCCTCGACTACAGCTGTTCAACTCCTCGACCCTTCAGTTTCTTGGCAATAAACCACTTCCACTCATCAAAAACAAACTGTGACACTTCTCCCTCTCCTTCTCAATGTCGAAAAACACTGAAAAACCACCGGGAAACAATCAAAAGTTCACGGAAATACCCGACGACCCTCATCTGTTTCTCTCCCACCTCTCCGATATCCTAAGAATCACTGTTGGAACCTCAGTTAGCGTCATCATGTTGCTTGCTCCTCAATTTCGGCAACAAAAACCATCACGACTATCCCTGCCTTCACTGCTGGTGCTTTTTCCACACAGTTGGAACCTTCTCCTGCTCGTCAAACTTCCTGCACCTCAACCGAGTGCTCTGCTTCCCGCCAGAGTTATCACAGGAAAGACTCTCTTACTCTCACTGTTAAAAATTCCTTAAACATTTTACTCAAGATAAAAAATGATGAAAAATGGGGTTAATCCCCTTATATAGGAAAAACTTCCTCAAGATGCCCCTCACAAAGAAAGAACACCAGACAAGTCCTTGAAGGACAAACGACAATGGGCTGGACCTGGTTGGGCTCAAACCAAAGGCCCAAACAAAGGATTAATGCTGTCTGTGCAACACCAAGTATCAACCTTCATATGAGCCAGACCGGGTCGGGCTCAGGCCCAAGGCTCGAACAGAGGCTTAACGCCGTCTGAGGAATGCCGAGCATCAACCTTTAGATTGACTTGACCGGGTCGGGCTTAGACCCAAGGCCCAAACATAGGTTTACCGTTGCCCGAGACTAATGCTGCGTACAACCAACAGTGTGTGTACTAGCACCGTGCACGTCAGTACCTCTGCCGCCTATTACTACTCCCGTGCATGTTAGCGCCTCTTGTGCTAACACTGTGCGCTTCAATGCTACCGCCGCATGTGTTGTTGCTGTCTGTGGCTAGTGTCGCACATGTATGAACTCGATCACCATTGTGTGCATTACATCATCATTCCCAATATGAGTTACGCATGTGCCGCAACCCGTCATCACCAATGGAGTTAGGTGTATGCCAAAGAGGTCATGCTTACCCCTTCAACTCCTAGATTCAGTCTAGCACCAAGCTATCTTTTCCCTAGGGAGTCGGGTTACCTTTCATAAGCCTATTCCCCATGGAGTTTCACCTTTCACCTTAGGAAGCCATACTTGCCCCTTGATGCCCAGTGAAGTCCGCTTATGTTTGTCATCCCTCGTCGGGCCACCATCTCCATTTAAGCTCTCTGCTTGTGTATAGCCTTAATCATTTTATCCATAGGGAGTCAGATTGCTACCCACAGACCTATCCCCCATGCAGCTTCACCTACATGGCAACCCACACATGGTCCATGCTGCATGACCCTAAACTGCACCGCCTTGGTGCATGCTACATGACCTTATACTACACAGTCCTGGTCTAGGTGCATGAACCTAAACTGCCTGGTCCAAACTATACGACCTTAAACTGTAGCGGAGGTTTAGTTTCACGACCTTAAGCTGCATGGTCCGTGACACATGACCTTAATTTGCACCTTGGTTCAGGTGCACGACCCTAAGCTTCATGGTCCAAACTATATGACCATAAACTACAACGAAGGTTAGTTGCACGACCTTAAATTGCATGGTCCTAGTTGCATGACTTTAAACTGCATAACCACGGTCCAAGCTATATGACCTTAAACCATAGTGCACATCCTCGCCGCACAATGTTAAAAGGTTAGCACCACAGTCCAAATTAGATGACCTCAAATTGTAGCGGAGGTCTATTTGCACGACCTTAAACTGCATAGTCCTAGTTGCATGACTATAAACTGCATAACCATGGTCCAAGCTATATGACCCTAAACTATAGTGCGCGTCCTAGCCACATACGTTAAACTGCTTTGCATAGATCTCGAAGGCATGACCTTAAACTCACCCCCACATGCGCACCACCTTCATAACTCCCCAATAAATCCATATCCCTTCATTGTCATTCATTATTCCCCAGTGAGTCTCACCCGTGCTCACAAAATGGTGAGCCATCCCGCCATCCATACTCGCCATCAACTAGTGGGTCACCACTATCAACTAGTGGGTCACCACCTGGATAAGGGAACGGCATGAGTAAAAATGATGAATGGGTATGGTCACGAAACCATGAGTAAAATAGTTTCGTGAATAAAAACCCGGGCACGGTGAAAACACGAAAGGGGACCGTGAGTAAAAATGGAAAGAATAAAGGTGGACATGGCCGAAAGGTCATGGGTAAAAAATTGTGGATAAAAAGGAAGTTGGTGAAACCGTATCTACGGTGCCGCTTCCCAAGTCTAAGTGAAAATCCGCAGGATGCGTGGACCAATAAGCAGGTTGGTGCAGCACTCGCCTCAACATGCGGCTTCAGCCCACATTCAAAAGAAAAATCCTTGGTATCAAAATTCCAGGACCCAAAATTACGAGCATCAAGTAAGATTCCAATAGCTTGAGTCCATTTAAGAAAAGGACTCGAAGGATAGAAGACTCGCCAAGAAGGTAAGACAAGTCTCATGAGGAAGAACACTATTCCCATGAAGTCACTAACGCACTCTAAAATGCTAAAGATGCCCCGAGAAAAGCCAAGGAAGCCAGAACTTGGACCTGTTATGCAAACAAAATTGTTAGCAGTACGTAGGGGTTATACCCACAGATGGTCACCTTGATAAACTGGGGTACCCTGTCCACCGAGTATAATTTGGTGCACCACACAGACGGATGCCAACCAAAGGCCCATTAGCAGACCATCCAAAACAAAAAACAAAAAAAATAAACCCAGATGAAATGGGAAAAAAGCCCTTCAGCATGGCACTCGACCACTAGACAGGCTTGATGCTGACCAACGAGGTCTTTACAAAATCCTCAGTTGTCTGAATCACAAATAGTCCCTTGAGGATGAGGACTTCATCATGATCCCTCAAAAAATTCTCTTCTCTCCCTAAAATCTCCACGGATGGATCTGTACATTGCATCCAAACATTTGAGCATCCTATTTATAACATTGCATGGATCTCCTCGACGTTCACATGGTCCTGTGGCTAGGAAGAAAGTAATAAAGCCGAAGGAAATTTTTTGAATGATGTCCTTCTCGCTTCTCTCGAAGCACAACATTCGGCGAGGCAAGTTGCTTGAACTCATTTTTCAACACCTTGGTCCCTAATGCAGAATAAAGAGGAAGCTAGTCAATAAAGCTTAATATACAGTGGAATTCTCGACAGTCTTAGAATTGCCTCAGAATGGGTTAGAATCTTCCTAAATAACTTCAAAAGGCCACCATCCAAGTTTTGTCACAATTCAACATATCTAAGGCAGTGAAGACAAAGAAAACATTTCAAAAAAACAGTCTCTCACAGCTTGAAACGGACCCCATAACTAGATCTCTATTTTTGGTGTGTTAAATTGTTTTGGGACCACCTCCATTGGATCCATCATGATAAAAAACTCTTATGAGTCAAGTTTCGGCTTAATTAAGCACTTCATGATAAAGTTATAAGTAAAAGACCAAAAACGGGTAGGTCGCACACTATTCCAAATCACCATTAATAGTGGTTGTTTTTACAGACTCGGGCAGTGATTTTCGGGAGCCATATCTCTCCCGTCCCAAGTCGGATCATGCTCAAATTTTGTAAGCATATTCATCTCGTCAAGATGAGCGTTTCGATGTGTCATATCCCATGACAACGCCCGAGCAAGGAGAAAAGCTAGAGAGAAGTTGTTGATTCGTCAAGAAAGTTACAAGAAAATCACAGTGACACACCTCGCTCGAGCAGCTAAATCATGACGATCGCATAACGGAACGACTCGAGATTAGTTTCATTACATGCATAAGGTTCAAGGCTATCTTTGGTCCGAACCCCACACGTGATGAACAGTCAGATTTAACACACGAAGGTATCAAAGCTGCTATAAATTTCAGCCGTCGGAATTCAGATTCCGGCTAAAACCCAAAAGTTACGAAATCTTTGTCCGGGCACAAAATCGAGTTGCATTTGTTGTCACACGATCATGACGACACGCTTAGTGTGATTCAGTGAAAAAATCACGAAATAATATCAAGAAACGACACTATCGATTAGAAGTTTTTAGGATTGGCATGAATTTCAAGTTGCATGATCGTGGCTGAAAAACATGATATGTGGCTTGAAGTTGGTATCAAATCGATTACCATGCCCATCCCTACAAGAAAATAATCATCTTTTAGATAAATGGTCACCAGAGCAACCCCGGATCATCCAAGGAAAATCACGCATGTTATAAGGCAGTAGTAGGGACTGTTTTGAAATTTCATGAATTGGTAGGCAAGGGCAAAACTATAATTTTAACCCATTTTTAGATTTTATGTTATAATTATCATCAATTGAGATAGGTTTTGGGCATCTACTCATGTTTGGGCCAAATTCTATAAATACATGCTAAACCTAATTGTAAAAGGATCCCCCCTCATACTTTCAATTGATCAATAAAGTTCATGTTTTTACTTTGAGTTCGTGGGTGCATCTTAGAGAGAGAGAGAAGAGAGAGAAGAAAAGGGCTGATACTCTTCGATAAGATAATTTTCTCTTTCCTCCTCTTTTCTCTCTCCTCATCTCTTTCTCTCTACTCCTCTCATCTATCTCTTTGTCTCACCTCCCTCTCAAACATGCTCAATAATGACCATCATCGCACATGTCTCTCATTCTCTCTTTCTCCCTCTTCTTCTTCTTTTCTCTGTCTCTCTCATCTCCCTCTCAAATATCGGTGAAAGTGATCAGCGTTGTGCATGTCTCTTTCTCTCTCTCTCTCTCTTTCTTTCTCTTCTTCTTCCTTCCTCTTTTCTTCCTGCTCTCCTCCTTTTCCTCTCCCTTCTCTTTCTTTCTCCTCTCCCATCTTCTCTCTTCTCTCTTTGCTCTATTTTTCTCTTATCTCTCTCTGTTTGAGCGTACACGACGATGACAACACCGTGCATGAATCTCTCTCAATATTTTCTTCTCTCTATGACAAACACGGCGATGACCGCACCGTGTGTGTTTCTTGCTCTTTTCTTTCTTTATTCTTCTTCTCTTTTTCATAATCTCTTTCTCCCTCATTTCCTTCTTTCTCCTCTGATTTTCTCTTAATCTCTCTCCGCACTTTCCTTTGTTCTCGCTTCTTTCCTTTCTTCTCTCTCTGCTTTCCTTTCTTCTTTCTCTTCCCAAAACTCTCTTTCTTCTTCTCTATCTTTATCTCACTCTATTATCTCCTTTCTCTTTCCTCTCTATTCATGCACGGTGATGCTCATCGCTGGGCATGCCATTCTCAGTCTTCCCTTATCCTCTGGAGACATGCACAATGAGCTGGACCTTAATCAGGGTGGCAGGCCAGGCATCTGTCCAAGTTTCCCCTTTCCCATGTTGTGCACGGTGATGTTCATCGTCGTGCATGACATTCCATTATCATTCATCTCTCTCTTTGACATGGGTGGCAAAAGTCCATATCCATCCATGTTCTTTCTCCCTTCTTATTTTCCTCTGTCATGGATGACAAAAGCCCATCACCGTCCATGCTTTCTTTCTCTTTCTTCTTTTTTCTCTCTTCTTTCTCTTGCTTTTCTTTTTTTTCTCTATCTTTTTTCTCTCTTCTTTCTCTCTCCTTTCTCTCTCCTTTCTCTCTCTTCTTCTCTCTTTTCTCTCTCATTTCTCTCTCTTCTTTCTCTCCTTTTTCTCTCTCCAATTGTCTCTTCTTTTCTCTTTCTTTTCTCTCTTTTATCTCTTCCCCTTCTCTTATTTTATCTCTTTTCTTCTCTCTCTCTTTTTATTTACGTCTCTCTTCTTTCTCTCTTTCTTCTTTCTTCTTTCTCACTCATTTGAAGTCTAGCACTGTCATGATAGTCTTATCGTCGAGCAGTATTGCCGTTGTGCTAGTCAATGTTAACGTGCCCGTCTTGCTGCCACATTAAACAAGCCATTGTCCTAGGCTGGTTGGTGTTGGTGTTCTGTCGTCAAGTAGTATTGCCATTGTGCTGGTGGTTAGGTGCTTCGATCTCATCCTCCGGATCTAGATGACCGGGAAGCACGCATCTCGGGTTTCGGGAGAACCAGAGACTTTGAGATTCTCTTTCGGGAACCTCGCTCAGGGGCGAGGGCATGTAGAACAACCAATGAGAGAGGAATTTAAGGTGGGTTCAAACTTACTAGAGCTAGCTCACATGGGCGCCCTCTTAAATCATGAAGAAAGCCTCCATGTCATAAAACTGGATAGAAATCGCCTCCCTTGGCTTGTATTCTCCTGCTGATGCAATCACACACACACATGGTTAATTTTACATGACAAGTGGGCTGAAAGGGAGCCCACCTTGTCTTTGACCGAATGTACATGGACCTGCACATCCAAAAGAAGAGAGGCTAAGAGGATAAGTGAAAGAAGAAGAAAGGGGTAAATCAGAGGAATTTTGACTAGGTGACGAGACTAACACCGCAGCGAGATCAACAAGTGCTTAACCCGACGTGGTAGCAAGATGGGCACGATAACTAGACCGGCACAATAGAAATACTACTAGCCTATCATGGCAATAAGGTGAAGTCGGTAATTACGACCGGCTTAGCGACAATATTCGTAGATGACAAGACTACTATGGCAATGTTTTTCTCACCCTCTCTTAGTCAAATGAGAGAGGGAAGAAAGAAGAGAGAGAAAGAGAAACATGCACAATACTACTGATGTCATGAATGTGAGAAGAAGACGAGATAAGCAATGAGGGAGAAAGGAAAAGGGAAAGAGGAAAGATAAGGAAAAGAATGAAGAAGAAGGAGAGGGAAGATACCAAGGGAACATGGGCGGTGATGAGAGAAAAGATAGGACAGAACATGGATGGCGATGAGCTCATGACGGAAGGGTAAGAAGAGAGAAAACACAAGCGGCAATGAGCCTCCATCGTCCATGACAAAAGAATGAGAGAAGAGAGAGAAGACCTGGGCGGTGATGTGCTTTCGCCGTCCATGATAAAAGATTAAGAGGAAAGAGAAAATAGGGGCGACGATGTACTTCCACCATCCATAATAGAGAATAGGAGGAGAGAGAAAACATAGGCGATGATGTGCTTCCATCGCTCATGACAAACGATTAAGAAGAAAGAGGAAATAGGGGCAGCGATGTGCTTCCGGCGTCCATGACAAATGATTAATAAGAAAGAGAAAACATGGGCAGCGATGTGCTTTTGCCATCCATAACAGAAGGGAAGACAAGGAGACTTTGACATAGGCCCGACTCACCACTCGGATTAAGGCCCGGCTCGTTGTTCGTATCTCTGAAGCAAGAAGACATCATGCTAGGCGATAGACTTTGCCATGCATGAACAGAGAAGGAGAGAGAATAAAGAGACTGTAGGAAAGAGAAGAGAGAGAAAGAAAAGGTAAAGAAAAGAATGAAAGTCGATAAAGGAGATCAGAGAGGAAATAAGAAAGATAGATGGATGAGAGGAGAGAGAAAGAGAGAAATGAGAGGAGATAGAGAGAGAGAGATGAGAGGAGGAGAGAGAAAGAGAGAGATGAGAGGAGGAGAGAGAAAGAGGGAGATGAGAGGAGGAGAGAGAAGGAGAAATAAAAGAGGAGGAGAGAGAAAATTACTTATCGAAGGGTACCAACTATTTTCTTTTCTCTCCTGTCTCTCTCCAAGACATACCCACAATTTGAATGTGAAAACTCTCAAAATTTATTCATGAGTATTGAATAATCAAAGGTTCTTTAACAATTGTGTTTAACATGTACTTATAGAATTGGGCCGAAACATGGGTGGATGCCCAAAAAGTACCTAAATTGATGATAATTACAGTTGAATTGAATTAAAATAATTTCTAAAATTGGGTGCAAAAGGATTGTTTTGCCCCTGCCTAATAATGTGTTGAATTTCAAAACAGTCCCTACTGCTACTTTAGAACTTACGTGATCTTTCGTGGATGATCCGAGGTTACTTTAGTGCTTGTTTTAATGAAAGATGATTGTTTTCTTGTAGGGCTCAACATGGCGATTGATTGGATACCAACTTCAACCTGTGGATCATGTTTTTAAGCCATGATCATGCGACTCAAAATTTGGATGAATCTTGCAAACTTCAGATCGATAGTGTGCTTGTTTCTTGATTTTTTTTCTATGATTTATTAGTTATATTGCACTGAGCGTGCCATCATGATCGCATGGCAACAAACGTAGCTCGATTTTGTGCCAAGACGAAAATTTTGTCAACTTGGATTTTTTACCAGAATTTGAAAATCTGGCGGCTGAAATTTACAGCAGCTTTGATGCCTCCATATGTGAAATCCAACCGTTCATCGTACACGAGGTTCGAACCAGAGATAGCCTTGAACCCTACACTGATAATGCAATTGGTTTCTTGTCTAACGGATACGTGAGTGTCGTGATTTGGCTGCTCGAGCGAGGCATACTACTGCTGAATTTTCTGCAACTATCTTCACAAATCATCAATTTCTCTTTAGTTTTTCTCCCTGCTAGGGTATCGTCATGACTTGTTCCACATATCAAAAAGCTCGTCTTGATGAGACGAACACACTCACCATATTTGAGAGCGATCCGATTCAGAACGAGCGAGATATGGGGCTTTGAAGTTGCTGCTCGGGACTGTGCACATCAGCCTCCTTTAATGGAGATTGGTGTAGGGAGGTTGCATGGGAATAGCGTGCAGCCTCCCCATTTTTTGTCCTTTACCCATAACTTCGTTCTGAAATGCCCAATTAAGCCGAAACTTAACCCATAGGGGTTTTTCACTGTACCGGATCCAATGGCATTGGTCCCACAGCTGTTTGACGCACCGAGATTATAACTCTAGTTATGAGGTCCGTTTCAGGGTGCTTGTAACAATCCTAAAAAAAACAAAAAAAAAGAAAAAAAAAGGAGAAAAGATGCTTTTAAATAGGTGATGGTCTGTTTGAGTATGATGGTCCTTGGGGACCATCACTATTTTCAAAAACTTTTACTTCATTTAACTTTTGCTTGCCTGTTTTGCGTGCTTGCTTTTGCTTCCTGCTTGCAGCTGGCAACGTCCTTTAGCGGACGTGGTTTTCGTACGTTAAAAGCAGACTTTTAACACGACACCTCAGGTATGAGGTAGAGCGTAAGAAAATAATATAATAATACGTTATAAGAATTTAAATAGGGGATGTGAGCACTCCCACCCTAAAACAAAATTTTGAGATCTCTCTCTCTGGTCGAAACACAGTGAACTTCTCTCTCGAACCGAAATTTTTTATCGGAAGCTCCCTCTCAAATAATTGTGGGTAAGTGACATCGTCTTTCTGAAAAATAGTCTGTTTTTAATAAATAGTGATATTTCTGTCCAGGATCTTTATTTTATAAGTTTTGTTTGTAAGTGACCTCATTGTCTCGAAAAATAATCCATTCTTTTTAAAAATGAAATGAAATAATTATTTCTGCTTATTATCATGAATTTTAGGCGCGATAAATTTTATGCGCACGTGACCTCATTATCATGAAAAATAATCTTTTTAATAAAAATTGTGATATTTTATCTATGTTAGAAATTTTGAATGTTGTAAATTAGAAAAATAAATTTATTTATTTTTCTTGTTTATTGTTAGAAATAAATGTGATATTTCTGCTTTTAGTAAAATTGTGATATTTCTTTCTACTGTTTTGAATATTTAGACATTGTAAAATTCGTGTGCAAATAACTGCCGTATTATTTAAAAATTGACATTTTTGCAATTGATTATAGTATTGTTGTGAAATGTTTATTTGCAAATTAACATCCCATAAATTGTGATAATTCTGTATTCTTGAATTTTTATAAGAGTTTTTCTATACATATTAAATTGGCAATTATGCTAGAATGCCTTTACAAACTGCTACCTTTCTAAATTTGAGCCCAAGATATTTGATTGGTTATTTTTGAAATGTTATATAGAGTGATTGTTATTAATGGTTTAAGTGAAATTCATATTAATGATTTTAGTGATATGTTGAGTACATGATATTGCTGCTTTCGAATGTTTAAAGAGATTTAGAAATAATTTAAGTATGCAAGTGGACTCATCCTGTTCGTCGGTGAGGTATAAGTGGACCTATCTGGGACGCCGGTAGGGATTAAGTGGACTCATCCGGTACGCCGGTGAGGTATAAGTGGACCTGCAGGGATTAAGTGGACCTATCTGGGACGCCGATAGGGATTAAGTGGACCCATCAGGACGCTGATGGGGTATATAGGTGACCTACTTGGGACGCCAGTAGGGTATTTTGTGAAATCCTTTGAATTATGTGCTGTCGTTAAAAGTGTTATAAGCATTTCAATTACTCGGATTATACTTAATTATGCAATTATTGAAAGTGAAATTGTTGATGCATTTCTATTAATAGATCTCATTTTGGAAAATATTGATATCTTTCAATCATGATTATTTTTAGGATTATGATGATCACTTACTGAGTAGCCAAACTCATCAAACTATGGTAAACATTTTTTCAGGATAACTACGGATTCATTTTGAGTGCTAGTCAAGATCAACCTTGGAAGATATTGTTGTTGTGCTAGCTTTCTTTACTTATTATGTAAGACCTCGCCACTGTAAATTTGTCCTATCAATAGATGTATATATATTTTGTCCGTCACATCTCAGGAATAACAGTACTGTAAATTCTTGGGGTGTGACAGTGCTAGAGGCTGATTTTTTCAAAATTGTTTCTTTGTTTACGATGTCATAGACATATCAGATTGAGACGTTACTTGCCAGGTGGCCTTTTGGAGTTCTTCGAAAGATTTTGATCCATACTGGGGTAATTCTAAGATTGCTGGGAGTTTCACTGTATATTAAGGTTTTATTCACTAGCTTCTTCTTTATTCCGCATCAGGGACCAAGGTGTTGAAAAATGTCTTCAAGCAACTTGCCCCGCCGAGTGTTTGTGCTTCAAGAAAAGTGAGAAGGACAACATTTGGAAAATTTCTTTTGACTTTATTACTTTTTTCTTCCTAGCCACAAGATCACTTGAACACCGAGGAGATTCATTCAACACTGCAACTAGGATGCTCAGACGTTAGGATGCAATGTACAGGTCCATCCGTGGAGACTTTAGTGGGAGACGAGACATTTTTTAGGGATCCCATTGAAGTCCTCAACCTCAAGGGGCTAATTGTGATTCTGACAGCTGAGGATTTTGTACGGACCTCTGTAGTCAGAATAAGGCCCGTCTGGCAGTCGAGTGCCGTGTTGAAGGGAATTTTTCCAATTTATTCTGGTATTTTGTATCCTCTAGTGTTGAGCCACATTTCGAGGATTTTGTTTTGTTTGTTCTGGATGGTCTGCTGAAGGGCCGTCTGTTGGCCTCGTCTGTGTTGTGCACTAGATATTCCTTGGCGAGCAGGGTACCTCAGTTTATCGAGGTGACCGGCTTCGGGTGTAACCCCTATCCACTGCTTTGCAGTTTGAACAATTAAGATACCTCTCTTTTTTATCAGAGGTGACCCCTGGGGATTCAATCCTAATTGTTGCATCACATGTCCAAAGTCATGGCTGACTTATCCCCCTCTACGAACCTTTTAGCATTTTAAAGTGTGTTAGCGACCTTGTGGGAATAATGCTCTTCTTCATGAGACTTGTATTGCCTTTTTGGTGAGTTTTCTATCGTTCGTGTGCTTTTTGTGAATAGACTCAGGCTGTCAGAATCTTTTCCTTGAAGCTCATATTTTTAGAGTCCTGGTATTGTGACACCAGGGATCTTTTCAATTTTGAGTGTGGGCTGCAGCTGCCTGTTGAGGCAAATGCTGCAACAACTTGTTTATTGGTCCAAGCGTCCTTTGTGGATTTTCACTTGAACTTGGGAAGCGGTGCCATAGAGATAGTTTTCACCCTCTTCCTTTTATTTGGGGCTCTTTTACCCAAGACCTTACGGTCATGTCTACCCTTATTTTCCTATTTTTACTCACGGTGCCCTTTCATGGTTTTCACCCTACCCGGGTTTTTATTTACGTAACTCTCTTACTCATGGTTTCATGACCATGCCCATCCATCATTTTTACTCATGGCGTTCCCTTTTCAGGTATACACCATGCCCGTTATTATTTTTTCTCTTTCCCTGTTTTGTGAAGGCATGTTTAAGGTCATGCTTTCGGGACATATACGAAGCCTTTTAACATCATGCGGTCAGGATGTGCACTACAATTTAAGGTCATATAGCTGGACCACGGTGTAGATTAATGACAGTCTGTAGAGGCCACGGAGTGAGTACGGTGGTCATTTGACTCACTTTGGGGGAGATGGCACGTGGCTACCTGTGAAAGATAGATGATGTATGTGTGGAAGGTGAAAAGTGGTGATCCACTAGCTGACGGCGAGTATGGAAGGTGGGATGGTTCGCCGCTATGTGAGCATGGGTGAAACTCACTGGGGAATGATGCAGTGAAGGGATTCAATGGGGAGGTAATGAAGGTGGTGCACGCATGAACGGGTCGGTTAGGGAAGGTGTGCATGAAGATGCACGATGTGCGCATATTGTGGGGGCATGTTTAAGGTCATGCCTCTGGGATCTGTGTAAAGCAATTTAATGTCACGCGCCCAGGACGTGCACTATGGTTTAAGTTCATATAGCTTGGACCGTGGTTGTGCAGTTTAAATTCATGCTATGAGGACCATGCAGTTTAAGGTCGTGCAATTAGACCTTCGCTGCAGTTTAAAGGTCATATAGTTTGGACCATGGAGCTAAGCCTTTTAATGTCATGCCACTAGGACGTAGACTATGTTTGAAGGTCATAGTTTTTGGACCGCAGCTGTGCAGTTTAAAGTCATGCAATTAGGACCATGCAGTTTAAGGTCCTGCAACTAGACCTCAACTACAGTTTAATGGTCATATAGTTTGGACTATGGAGTTTGAGGTCATGCATCTAGACTAAGGCTGTGCAGTTTAGGGGCATGCAACATGGACCATGGTGTGGGTTTCCATGTAGGTGAAGCTGCATAGGTCTGTGGATAGTAATTTGACATCATGGGGGTAAAATGATAGCAGGGGTTTTAATGGGAGGAAGACTTCACTGGGGATTAGGGGACAAGCATGACTTCCCTAGTGGTGAAAGATGGAACTCCTTGCGGAATAGGCTTATGAAAGGTAATCCAAGTCTTAGGGGTAGGATAGCTAGGTGTGACACAGACCCACAGGGAATTAAAGGGGTAAGAATGACCCTAACTCCACTGAGGATCGATGGGCTGCATTACAAGTGTAACTCTTACTAGGGATGAGGGAATTGACTTGTTCCTAACTCCATTGGGGATAGCGGTGAGACATGCAGAGTGGTGACGTGTGGCGCTAAAACATGCGTGGTGCTAGCATGAAGAGTGCAACACACATGGCAGCAGGTTTGAGAAGTAGAAGTGTTGACATGTACATGATGTTTAGCACAAGCTGAAGCAAAACAAGCGGCGATAGCGTGCGTAGTGGCAGCACACGTGGCAGTAAGCTTGGGAACACAAGAGGTGCTGGTCATAGAAGAATACAGCTAACGATGGGTCATTGAGAACACAGCCGGTGTTGGTCATTGAAGAACACAACCGGCGTCGGTCATGGGCCAGTGTCCGGGCCTTCAGTTCAAGCCCGGCCCGATCTTGGTTTTGAGCTTTCATGGTAAGCGATAGTCTTTCATTCAAGCCTCAGGTCTGAGCCCGACCCGATCCAGCCCACTGTCGTTTGGCCTTCTAGGACATGATTGATATTTTTATTTTGTGGGGGACATTCCAGGGAAACTTTGCCTATACAAGGGGATAAAACCCCACTCTCACCGTTTCACTTAAGGTGAAACGACTAAGGTTTTTGAGCGGTAAGAGTGAGAGAATTCTCTACGATATTTTTCAGTAGCACATAGGGTACTTCGAGTTGGATTTTGTCGAAGTTTGCAGGCAAACAGGAGAGAGCAAAAGAGAGAACATCGGTCCTTCGTGAAGTTGTAGGATTTTTTCGACTGGTATAGCGGGGCCAGCAGAGAGTTTGTCGGAGGTTCCAGAAACTCCGGTCATAGTTTAGGGGGCTTTGAAGAAGGGAAAAGGGTTGGAAGTTGCAGCAGAGGGCTGCCTTGGGATTTCCACGATGTTTCTGGTGGTTTTCCAACAAAACGCAGGAAGGGGAAAGTCTCACAGTGATTTTTCTGGTGGGAAAAAGGGAGTTTCAAGCAAGAACGCTAGAGGTCGTGAGGAGGCAAACGGTTACCGGAGACGAAGGGTCACGGGAGGCGAGCGGTTGTCAGTCCATACATACGAGGCTGTGCATAAGGCCACATTATGGTGGCGGTTGTCAAGTGGCATGTGGGGCTCAAGGTGACACTTGCAGAATCTATGGCACGTGCAGCAGATTTGAATCTGAACGGCGATAGTCCATTGTAAACACAGCCAGCGCTAAGCGTTGGTGAACACAGCCGGTGCTAGTATTTATGAACCCAGGCGGCACCGATATCAACGAAAACACTCGACGTTAGGCCTTAGTGGAGACAATCGACACTGGTATTGGTGAACACAGTCGGCGTTAGTTTTTTTAGCGAACACAGCCAATGGTGGTCTTTCTAGAAACAGAGTCGGTACTATCTTGTGCCTTAGTAATTTTTGTACAAGAGTAGGTCCTTGACCTTGATAAGATGGCTGGGTCCTCTCACAGTATCCTTAATGTGAAGAACCTTCGGAGAGGAGGAGAGTTCGGCACCAGTTAATTTTCTAGTGAGAGTCTAGCGAGGGGCGAGCCAGAGTGGCCTCTCACCGTCACGTTTGTTACCGACTCTATTCGCTTTGAAGTCCGAGGGGATGATGACGGTAATGTCAGTACTGAAGAAGGGATGACGCTCATTCATTGTATGCACATGAATGTAGCCTCCAATGCCAATTTACCTACTTTGGGGAAGAGTGGTGAAGACCCAAGGGATGATGTGGTCTTTTTCTGGTGTTTGAGTGCTAGGGGAGCACCAATATTTGCAAGGATATTCTTCTTTGACCATCCAAGTGCTGGGGTCATTCAGAGATGTTTGAACGTGCTTCTTTGCTAGTAGAAGTTCAGTGCTCAACTAGCAATTATGATCAGTGCTCCAATATTGTCAAGGTGCTGCTGAAAACATGGAGTCATGTTAGCAACACTTGGCTCCTTGGGCATGGGAAAGCCGAGATATCTATACTAGACCTTCATTTTATTAGCGGCCTTTCGCTAATCGTGGCCATGTATGAAGAATTCGTGCCCCATAACTCGGTCATCTTTGGTGGTGCTCGCTTAAGAAGAGAGGAGCCGCCTGCTAGTCTTCAGAAAGTTTTCGAGATATACCAGTTGCTTCATTCAAAATCTAGCAATGGTCGGGTGACCTTCACCAAATGGGTGAAGTTCTTTTGCTGGGTTTCCCCTGAGGATGGTCCGGGTTCTTCAAGAAAGAAGGGGAAGGTAGTTGCTAAGGAGACAACTCCCATCTATCAACCTGAGACTAGTGACAACTCTATCTTCTTGGTCACTTACCTGCCTTTATTCTTATGTAAATTTGTTATTCCTAGAGGGGCAGATGACATTCGACCAGGTACTCTCTATGTAGCTTGTGATATGGCGAGGGGACACCAATATGCTCTTGCTGAACCAATCCTATGCAATATCTACCATGGACTAGGAGATATCTTCAGGGGGAAGGCCTACAAAGGAAAAGGAGGGGGAAATGAAATTATTGAGGGAGAAGCCATTCCCAGAGATTTTAAGACTCCATTCCCCATTCATTATGTGTATAGGTGGCGAGGGGCCTATTTCCCTTCCACTTATGTCGGGAGTAAGAGAAAAGGGGAGAACATATGCCCCTTCTTGATGAGAATTGCCGGTCAATAGGCTATCTTTCATAGCCCAGGGGAAGCTCAAAGCTTATTTTGGCATGACTCCTCAAATATGCAGCGGGTCCCATTTCCAGTTGGGAGCTTTACCGACCACGCTTTCATCGATGAATTGGGAAAGGAGTTACCAGCTCAGGATACTGGGATGTTGATCACCCCTAGAAAGGGGAAAATGGCAATTAGCGTTAAGAGATTAGACATAAGAGGATTGTCAATGCTCCAACTCTCGGCTAGGTTATTGACTTGGACTGTCCATGGAATTGGCAGGCTCTTGAGATCCCTCGCGAGTTAGCGGCTGAGGATACTTCGTCGCAATTTCTTGCTTTGAAGAAAAAGACTGAGATCATCTTTAATAAACTCGATTCCGCCTTTGAATGGAAGGAGGACTGAAAGGTCCCAGGTCATGAGGGGCATCCAGTCCAGGATTTGAACACATTGATCGGGAGTGGTCCTCACAATAGACTTGTTGCGGAACCTTCTCAAGGAGGGAGTTCTGAAGTGGCTGCTCCTCCTCCAGTAGGGGGGAAGAAAAGGAAACGCTCTACCCCTACAGGTACTCGTGCACCGGCTCAGGCTGGTGGACTTGCTCAAAGACATAGGGGTGCCAAACTTCCTGTGATCTTGGAATCAAGAGGTAGCTCTTCCTCCATTGATTCATTAGCTACTCCCTCAGTGTCACCTTTTGCTCTTTCTTGATCATCTTCTGCTTCTCCTGAACTATTTTCTACTTCTTCAGAGACCAAAACGGATGAATCCAAGCCCTCCAAGCATATTATTATCACTTCTGATCGAGAGGTAACTCCTGAACTTGGGGTGACATCTCCAAGCCCTAGCGGGATTCTTGAGTTAGATCTGATTCCAATGGAGATCAATGAGGCTGAAGGTCCTGCAATCATTGCCCAAGGGGAGGAATCTAACACTATCATGGCCTCTAACCCTCAGGAAATTACTGCCCCAACTGAGATAAGGGCTGAGGTAATGGATGGTGAAGGCCCACTCAACTTTCTTGAGGAGGGGTCTATGGTTAGCGAAGCTCTTGAGGCTGCTACCTTAGAGTACACCGGGCAGGCAGATGAAGGGGTTGAACTTTTTGTCGCCGAGGTTCTAGCTGTTGACGATACAAACCAGGTTGAAAAGGCCATGACTGGGACTGAAGTGGTGACCTTAGAAGATGAAGGCCAGAGGGAAAAGTTAACCCCTGAACTTGTCAAAGTTAGAGTGACAGTTCAGGAGAGTGGGGAACAAGAAAGAGATGCTGGCCTTGAACATGTTGAAGTTATAGCAGAGAACGAAAGATAAGGGGAGGGGAATGCTTCTGAATTTGGGGTGCTCGAGGCTTCAGGATTCACAATTGCTCTAGAAGAGCAAGTGACTCATATGGTTGTCATTCCTTCGTGCTCAGCCTCGGAAACCGAAGTTCCTATAGCAATGGTGGACTTAGGAGTACCATCCAGACCTATTTTCAACGGAATTTCTGAGATAATTGCAAGCATGGTCCTTGCAGTCCTTCAGGGTCTAAGGGAGCTTCCTCTCACTAAGCTGGGCGAGGCAATAGTCAAACTGAGGGAGTTTGTTGTTGCGACTAACATTTTGGGGGATGCATCAGAAGTCCTCTCTCATTTTCATGCTACTCTAAATGAGCTGAAGAGTTGGAGGTTACATTATGAGGTTGAGACCAACAGGCTAGCTTCCTTGGAGGCATCAATCTCATGTCATCACGAGGGAATAGATGCCTACGCTCAGAAGAAGGCCACTATGGTTGCTCGTTAGCTTGACCTCAAGATGGAGGGGAGAACTTGTTTCAACCGGATGCTTGGAATAAGGGAGGGGATGCGAAAATTAAGAGAGGAATTTGTTGATCTTCAAAAGGAGATGATTCAGAGAAGAGCTTTGGATACTTCTTTGACTGTGGATCTATCAGAACTTAACCGCACCATTGAATCAAAAACCGCCTCCATAGAGCAGAAAACTCAAATGGTGGTCGAGATGAAGGAGTGTATCCAGCATGCCGAGGCTTCTTCTACCACATCTAGATCAGAGATCAATAAGATCATTGAGTGTTTTTAAGAGTGTCCTTCCTTTGTCAGCACTAGTAAAAAAAAATTGAATTTATGAATAAAATGCTTCTCTTTCTCTTCTGCCTGATTTTGCTGCATGATTTTATTCTTCTTTTTGCTTTGTTGTACCTCTTTTGCTCTTTTTTGGGCTTGAGCACTTCTTGAAACAGTTATTGTCTCAAGTGGCTAATACTCTAGGCCTTGTTTAGTCTTGTGACGAGGTGTTGTGACTTCAATGACTTCGCATGGGGGAGCAACTGCTTCTTCTTCCCTTAGCGTTTGATTGGCCAAAGGCTCATAATTCATTTTCCTCATCATTTTATGAGCCTGCTCACTATAATCTAATCAGGAGGGGCTTTGGGCTCCATTCGAGGTGCATTCACCTCAAGCCCGTCATATCTTTTAGTCTCAGGCACGAACTCCTTCAGATGTTTTCAAGCGATATGCATAACTTCCGAATGGCTCTAGAGACTGCGAACTTCAATTCTTAATTCTGCTAGGGGATCTTGTTCCTGAGGGTGGGAAGGTTTTCCTTCAAACTTCTCTCCTCCCACCAAACCTGGGAAGTGCAAAACTTGGGGTTCACTACTAGTTTGAACTGATGGTGTGGCACAAGGAACATCCTCTATGCTTATAGCAACTGGGGTTTGAAAAATCTTCCGCAACGGTTGACGCGCCACTTCTGCTTTCAAGAGTGCAATAGGGACATGTAAGACTTCTTGATGGTCCGACGTGTAAGTGAGCTTTGGAGCCAAGAATTCTATCCCCATCGATTCATCTTCCTACAAAGGTGGCTCTAGAATGGAAATAAAAGGGGAAGCTTTGTCTTCAGGTGGAGATGGAGCTTTTTCAGGGGTAGTGAATAGCATGCTAGAGTGAAGGGGAGTCAAAGGGAGAATTTTTCCTTGTCTATCCTCTTCTTTGAACATGTCCACCAGTGTTCACCCGATCTCCTCAGAGTCTTCATGGGTCAAAGATTCTATCTTCCTTACAGACTTGCAATCATCATCATTTGGCTTTTGGGAAGACATCAAATCTGTGAAGTAATATTAGCATCAGCATAGTGAGCTTTGGCTACAGGAAACAATCTTTTGTCGACATAGACTATATGTTGTCTCCCTTCTCGACTATACTTGAAGCACTGGTGTAATGTGGATGGAACCACCCCCTGGTCGTGAAGCCACAGGCGGCCGAGAAGGATGCTGTAGGAGATGTCGGTGTCGATCACATGAAACTGAGCATAGTCATTTAATTCACCAATCTTGAGATGAAGGCAGACAGTGCCAGCCGGTTTCTCTCCTAACTAGTTGAATCCCTGGACTGTGATATGAGTCAGAGTGAGATCTTCATAACCTAATCCCAACCGCGTGAGCATTCTCCTTGGGATGAGGTTGACTGCTGACCCTCCATCCAACATAATTTGGTTGACGGGGTATGTATGTAATTCACCGGTCACAAAGAGAGGGTGACTATGAAATTTTCTCCCAATTGCAGATCATCCTCTGAGAAGGTGATTGTCATCCATGCACTCAAGATCGATGGGTCCACCTCAATGGGTTCCATTTTAGCCTCTTACACCTCTGGATCGAAAAGGGCCTGGATCAGAGCCATACAATAGTCCCTTGAGAGCATGAGAGCATCATAGATGTTGAGAAGGGCTGGAAGTTTCCTTAAGTGCCCCATCACATCATAATTCACCTTTTCATCATTAGTCTTTTGTGTTCCTGGCCCTGCCACTGATTTGGGATGAGGAGCAGGTTTAGGTGGAGAAGGTTTGCTTTAGCCTGCTGGCTAACTTTGGGTGATGGAGGTTTGAGGTTGGGGCTTAAGAGGTGGTATATGGGACCCGCAGCCTTGTAGGGAATTGGAGGATGGGTGGATTGTCCAGGGTACTTGGGTGAGAAAGGAGCCTAGGGAGCTGTAAGATGGGTGGTTTGCTTAAAGTATTCGGGTGAGCGAGAAGTGATGTACCAGGAAACTTCAAGATGCCTGAATTTTGAGGTGGTGGTTGTAGTGTTTTCCCTTATCTCAAGCTTATTTGCCCCCGTTCAGGGCGATGCTCTTAAGATTTGTACCATATGGCAAGCCTCCTGAGAATAGAAGCTCCTGCCCCCTTGATTCTCTCAATCTCTACTCAAAGTCAGGCTCAAGGGACCATTGGGATTTCTTTGATTTTGACTTCTTGTGCTACGTTGAAGAAGATGGCTCTGCTTTGACTAGATCCGTCAAGGTGTCAGCAATTGTTAAGAATCCAACTGCCTGAGCTAGCATCTTTTTCAACCGCCTCCTGTGTGTCCTGCTTATATTGGTTCCTTCAAGTTCTTTGTCAAGGGCTTCAGAGTCTGGACACTTCAAGGTTGTACCTGCAGAAGACATAAAAGAGGAAGGATGAGAAGCGGGAGAAGAAGCAAGACAAGGGTGAGTAAGTGAGGGACTTTTAAGGTCATTCCCCTCATCAGAAAGATCTTAGCAGCTTTTTGCATAATCATCAGAATTGGATGTGTGCAGGGAGTTTTTTAGGTCTTTCCCCTACTTAGACTGTTGGGGAGTACTTTTAACGTCATCACCCTCATTGAATGTACTCAGAGTAGAAGACGGTTCGGGTACATCCTCTTGATGGGGTAAGGAAGTGAGGAAGATCGTGCCAGAGATGAAGTCCTACAACGTCGGTAATGGGGGAAGAGGCCTAAGAAATTTTTGGTTAGTTGGCGGTCAAGCAGTCTTGTTTCTCCGGTGAGCAGCCATCAGTGCAGGTCTTCTCCTGGTTTTCATTGGCAAAGGTTGATCTGTCTCGTTATGTTTATGAACTGCCCTACTTGACGACTGCTTCTCGCCTTAAGGACTTGAGTCTGCTTCGCCCGTGGTAAACTCTCCATGGTTGGGAAGTTGAGGGTTCAGCAAGATTTGAATCATCATTACTCAGGTCTTGTGTTGGAAGGCCCTCTCACACTGGTGGAGCAGTGACTTGGGGATCACTTTGTGGAATGCTACAAGAGTCTTGGCATCCCTGTATTTTCTTTGCCATTATATCATGGAAACTGGAGCATTCGCCCAAGTCGTGGCCCCATATCTGATGGTATGGGCACAATGATTCTCAATTCCCTAAGCAAGATGTCGGGGCTGCCTTGCTGGCTTTGATGTGATGAGGCCTTCTTGAATCATCATGACAAACAGGGTGCGAAGGAGGTCAAGTGCTTCGTCTTCCACTTTGACTGTTACTGCGCAAGGGGCTTATGTCGTGCCCAATGCCTTCTTTAGCTCTTCAAGCTTTATCTGGCCCTTTTGAATTCGGGCCTCGATATTGTCTTTTAGCATGTAGAAAACATCTATAGGGTGGTTAATCCTTTGATGGTAAGCACAATAATTTGCATGGGTATCGAGTTCGACCTTTTCAAGGAACTTGGTCTCTGGAAGCTCAATCATGTTCTGTTCAATCAATAATCGGAATAGAGCAGGGACCCTTCTCAAAGGGGTAGACTTTATTCCTATGCTTGGTTCAATAATCATCCCGATTAAGGTTTGCAAGTGGAGGTACCCGGTTGTACGACTGTTGTTACTTGCCTATTTGAGGCACTTTCGTTGTGTTTACCCCTTTGTAGATTTCCAAAATTTAGGAGGGAGCCTTCTTTGGATCGCTTACAGTGACGACCATGTTGATCACTCCATTTGGTTAGTTGCCCCGGGTATTAGTCAGAGAGCTACCATTGCCCCAACTGTTCCTGAGCTTGCAGACTGTTGTCATGACCCGCCGTAGTGGCATGAATGACTTTCTATGCGAACCGACTTGGAGATCAGCTCTAACATGGAAGTCGAATTGGAGGCCTCAACATGTAAAGTGATCTCAGGTTGCATTTTCCGCACATAGGTTTAAACTGCTCCCTTCTCAGGCATGGGATTTGGATGGAGAGCGACCAAATTTCTCCACCTCGAAATGAATTGATCCACAGACTCATCGTGATCTTTGATCAAGGTGAGAAGTTCGATGATTTGAACCTCTCTATGGACCTCATAGAAATGCTGGTGGAATAGTTTCTCCATTTCTACCCAAGTATGTACTGAGGTTGGGGAAGCTGAGCATACCACTAGAAGTGGGCATCTCTCGACATGCTGCTTAGAACTGGGCATCTCTCGACAGTCTCTCGACATCCTGCTTAGAAGTGGACGATATGCTGGTTTAGGGAGGTGGTTCCATTGAACAGGGGAAACTTCCCTTTCTTGTTATCTAAGGGAAACGACACCTGATCAATGTGTGAAGGGTATGACTTTTGATAAGGCGTTGCACCCAGTATTATCGAGATTTGTCTATTCTTTAAGCTATGGGTCACCATAGCATCGATGTCTACCTGTGAGGCTGGGTGAGGGATAGAATAGTCCGATGAAACAGAGGGAAGGGGCCTCCTTGGAGGTGCATCATCTGTGTGATGGGAATCGACCTCATGATTAGCTGATTGTCGTGCGGCATCTATGCGATCAATCGTCTCCATCATTACGCCCACCATGTCTTCAAATTTTTTCATGTGCTCTTCTTGAGAGTCGTTTGGACCATTTATAACCATTACATTGACTTTTTCTCCAAGGAGGTCAGTGTTAGCTGCAGTTGAGGGCTTCTGGGCTTGACGGGCACGTGGCAGATTGGTCAGCCAGGCATCACGATGCCCCAACTGGACTCGAGTTCTGTACGCCCATCGCATGAGGACCGGTTCTCGACGGTCTTTGGACCTTAGCTACTGAGTGGTTGGGTCATCTTCTTAAACAATAACCACAGTGCAGGATTCATGGATTTCTTCTTCAGGCTTTATCATCTGAAGAGGGTATAATGGGTTCAGGTGAAGAGGGTCATCAGAGCTAGTTTCCCCGATCCTCTTGATTTCTTCCCTTATTAAAGAATTTGCAGACCCCTATTGCATTTGGCTTTGAGGTTTTGATGGACCTCATGCCAAAACTGCGATCGAGATTGCGGCTGGTTGACCCTTCTTGCGAAAGAAAGAGTTGTTTCCATTAAGTGAAGCAATGGGTGTGGGCCAGGAACTGAGGTCATCTTGGGCTAAGGAGGATGAAGCATTTGATCTCCCATCAGGTTTTTGCCTCGAGCTCTTTTATGAGCTCCAGAGATATGATCGAGATAACGGGGTTGGTTCAAAATGATACTCTTGGGGAAGGTCTTCGAGTACTAAGGTTGGAGGTTCTAAAGAAGGAGGAGCAGGAAAAAGCAGGGTTGACTCATAAGGACACCTGAGTCTGGGGAGAGGGGTTGTCTATGACGGCAACGCATGTGCATCCCTTGAAGAAGGATGACGGGTGACTTGGGGATCAGCCCGAGCTCGAACAAGTGGTTTGGCCGTAAGAGGCCGAGAACCATGAACAGGTGGAAGCCTGCCCCTTACATGGTGCACTAGTGTGTGCTGAGTAGGAGGATGCGGGGGTCGTCTTCTGTGTGCTCGGGTTGATGCAGCGATGGCATTGCTCTGACTGGTGGGGTGCAAATGCGCAACGTGTGTAGGGCCTCGCTTTGGGAGGCCTGATCCTAGACGTTGACTCGAGGTAACATAAAAGTTTCCCCGAAGTGTGGCTCTAGTGGATGACCCACGAGCCTCATGTTGTGTGCGAGAGGTGGAGGCCCCAACGTCTTCGCCTCAATGTGTCAAGCCTCTAAGGATAGAGAGCCGTGGTGGTGCGGGAATGTTGGGGGTGGCTTGTGGCGACCCATTGAGGCAATGACAACTTATTTGCCTTTTGTAGCAAGGGATTGGGTAGCCTTTTGGCGTACCTCGGCAATACGACCGACAAGTGACTTACCGGTGACAAGGTGCATGCTGTGAGTGGGAGCAGATGTGCTACCAATACAGGGTCCCTTAATGAGGTTCCACTAGAGCTAAGAGATGAGGAGTTAGGGATTTAAAGGTCCCTCCTCACGCATATCTAGGTTAAGACATGGGAGCAAGACACTGGGTCATTGCTCAAAAAAAAGGTTGGGAAGGAAGTTCGAAGAACTTGTTCTCGAGAAGGGCTAGCAAATGCGGGGATCAGAAAATCCCTGATCTAGATAATTGGGTTAAGAAACCCAACTACCATATGGTGTGTGAAAACAAAAAAAAAAGGAAAAACTAGCCAAACTAGAACAACCCGATGAAGTGGTAGTAAGTCCCAAGTGGAGTCGCCAAGCCGGTTAGGTGCCTCGATCTCGCACTTCAGATCTAGATGATCGGGCAGTACACGTCCCGGGTTTCGGGGGAACCCAGGATTTTGAGATTGCTCTCTTCGGAACCTCGCTCAGGAGCGAGGGCAGGTAAACCAATCAATGAGAGAGGAATTTAAGGTGGGTTCAAGACTTACACAGGCTGGCTCGCGTGGGCACCCTCTTAGATCACGATGAAAGCCCCCCAATCGTAGAACTAGTTCGGAATCGTATCCCTTGTATTGTATTCTCTTGTTTCTGCAATTGCAAACACATGGTTAATTTTAGATGACAAGTGGGCCGAAAGTGACCCCACCTTGTCTTTGAGTGAATGTACACGGACTTGCACATCCAAAAGAAGAGAGGGTAAGAGGATAAGTCAAAGAAGAAGAAAGGGGTACATCAGAGGAATTTTGACTAGGTGGCGAGATTAACATAGCAGTTAGATCAACAAGTGATTGACCTGGCGTGGTAGAAAGACAGGCACAGTAACTAAACTGACACAACAGAAATACTACTAAACGTCAGAACAATCATCGGCCACGTAGGCATGATGGCTAGGCTTTCTTGACAGTAAGGTGAACTTGGTAACAAATGTACAATACTACTTGATGACAAGACTACAATGGTAATGTTTGTCTCAGCCTCTCTTAGTGAAATGAGAGAGAGAAGAAAGAAGAGAGAGAAAGAGAAAAATGCACGATACTACCAATGTCGTGAATGTGAGAAGAAGACGAGATAAGGAATGAGGGAGAAAGGAAACAGGGTAAAAGGAAGAGAAGGAGAAGAATGAAGAACAGAGAGAGAGAAGAGAACAAGGGAACATGGCCTCAAAGGGAGAAAAGATAGGAATGAACATGGACGGTAATGAGCTCCCACTGTCCATGACGGAAGGGTAAGAAGAGAGAGAAAACACGGGTGGTAATGAGCACCGTCCGTGACAAAAGAATGAGATAAGAGAGAGAAGATAGGGGCAGCGATGTGCTTCTGCAGTCCATGATAAAAGATTAAGAGGAAAGAGAAAACATGGGCGGTGATGTGCTTCCGCCGTCTATGACAGAAAACAAGAAGAGAGAGAAAACATAGGCAACGATGTGCTTCAGCTGTTCATGACAGACGATTAAGAAGAAAGAGAACATCAGTGGCGATGTGCTTCCGCCGTCCATGATAGAGAAAAGGAGGAGAGAGAAAATATGAGCAACGATGTGCTTCCACCATCCATGACAGACGATTAAGGAGAAAGAGAAAACATGGGCGGTGGTGTTCTTCCACTGTCCATGACAGAAGGGAAGACAAGGAGACTTGGACAGAGGCTCACCCCATCATTCGGGTTAAGGCCTGGCTCACTGTTTGTGTCTTTGAAGCAAGAAGACATCATGCTAGGTGATGGAACTTCGCCATGCATGAACAGAGAAGGAGAGAGAACATAGAGACATTAGGAAAGAGAAGAGATAGAAAGGAAAGCTAAAGAAAAAGAAAGAAAGTGGATAAAGGAGATTGGAGAGGAAATAGGAAAGAAAGATGGACGACAGAAAGAGAGAGAGGAGCGGATGAGAAAAAGAGAGAAAAGAGGAGGAGAGAGAAAGAGAGAGAATAGGAGAGAGAAAATTACCTTATTGAAGAGTATCGACCCTTTTCTTCTCTCTCCTCTCTCACTCTCCAAGACATACCCACAATTTGAATGTGAAAACTCTCAAATTTTATTGATGAGTATTGAATAATCAAGGGTCATTTTACAATTGTGTTTAACATGTACTTATAGAATTGGGCCCAAACATGGGTGGATGCCAAGAAACTACCTAAATTGATGATAATTACAATTTAATTGAATTAAAATAAATTCTAAAATTGGGTATCAAAGGACTATTGTGCCCCTGCTCAACAATGTGTTAAATTTCAAAACATCCCCTGTTGCTGGCCTAGAACTTGCATGATCTTCTATGGATAATCCAAGGTTGCTCTAGTGCCCTTTTGACCAAAAGATGATTATTTTCTTGTAGGGCTTGACATGACGATCGACTTGATACCAATTTCGAGCCGTGGATCATGTTTTTAGGCTATAATCATGCGACTCAAAATTTGGATGAATCTTGCAAACTTCGGATCAATAATGTGCTTGTTTCTTGATGTTCTCCCATGATTTCTTCACTGTAATGCACTAAGCATGCCGTCAGAATCACGTGGCAACAAAAGCAGCTCGATTTTTTACCCTGACGAAGATTTTGTAGACTTGGATTTTTAGCCGCAATTTGGAAATCTGGTGGCCGAAATTTACAGCCACTTCGATGCCTCTATGAGTGAAATTCAACCATTCATCGTACGTGAGGTTCAGATCAGAGATAGCCTCGAACCTTACGCACATCATATAATTGGCTTCACGTCGATCGGGTACACAAGAGTCGTGATTTGGCAGCTCGAGCAAGGCGTGCTGCAGCTGAATTTCTGCAACTATTTTCAAGAATCATCAACTTCATTTTAGTTTTTCTTCATGCTCGAGTATCTTCATTGGTCGTGACACATATTAAAACACTCGTCTTGATGAGACGAACATGCTCACCAAATTTGAGAGTGATCCGATTCAAAACGAGTGACATACAGGCATTTGAAGTTATTGCTCGGGACTGTGCACATCAATCTCCTTTAATGGAGATTGGTGTAGGGAGGTCAAACGGGAATAGCGTGCAGCCTACCTCTTTTTGGTGTTTTACCCATAACTTTGTCCTAGAATGCCCGATTAAGCCGAAACTTGACCATAAGGGTTTTCAGCTGTGTCGAATCCAATGATAGTGGTCTAATAGTTATTTGACGTACTGAGAATATAGCTCTAGTTATAGGGTCTGTATCAGGGTGCTAGAGGCTTTTGAAATTAATTCGTTGTCTGCACTGCCTTTGACATGTCAGATTGAGACAGAACTTGGCAGGTGACCTTTTGGAATGGTTTGAAATATTTTGACCCATTCTTGGGCAATTCTGAGACTATTGGGAATTTCACTGCATGTTAAGGCTTTATTGACTGACTTTCTCTTTATTCTGTGCAAGGACCAAAGTGTTGAAAAATGTCTTCAAACAGTCGGTCCGCATTACAATGTTAGTCTTGCTACCGTGTCAGGTCAATCATCATGTTAATCTAGCCACTATGCTGGGCTAGTCAATCTAGCCACTGTGCTCGGCTAGTCACCCGGTCAAATGTCTCTATCTTTTCTTCTCTCTTCTTCTTTCTCTCAACCCTCATCTCATCATCTCTCCTCTTTTCTCCCATGAATAAGTATGCCTGTGTATGTTCACCAAAGACAAAGTGGGGTCCTTTGGCCTGCTTGTCTTGTAAAATTAACCATGTGGGTGTGATTATAGAAACAAGAGAATACAAGCCAAGGGAGGCGATTTCAAACCAGTTGTAGAACTGGGAGGCTTTCTTAGTGATATAAGAGAGAGCCCACGTGAGTTAGCCCGAGTAAGTCCCGAACCCACCTTAAATTCCTCTCTCATCAGTTGGTATACCTACCCTTGTTCTTTAGCAAGGTTCCCGAGAGAGATCTCAAGTCCCGAGTTCCCCTGAAACCCGAGACACGTGCTATCAGATCATCCAGATCCAGAGGGTGAGATCGAGGAGCCTAACCAGGTGTAGCAGAGGCCTACCACAAGCTTTCTGCAGTTTTTTAGTGGTGTTGAGAAATGGAAAAGGTCCGTCAGTGGGTTTCTAGCGACTGGAGGAGTTCCCCGGCGAGTAGCTGGAAGGTCGCGGGACAGTGAACAGTCACTGACAGCAAATGGTCACTGAGAGATGATGGAGGAAGTGTGTCAGGCCTCCTCACGGCTGGCAACTGTCAGGTGGCGTGCCTAGGATTCGAGGTGATACATGCACAATCTGTGGCACGTGTGAAGGATTTGAACAAGAACAATGCTGCACAAAGATCACAGGCAGCGATAGTCATGATGAACATAGTCAGCATAAGCCCTTGAAAACACAACCGACGTTAGCCCCTTAAAAACACAACCAGTGTTAGCCCTTGGCAACACAGCCGACGTTAGCCTTTGAAAACACAGCAGGCGTTAACCCTTGGCAAAGACAGCCAGAGTTAGCCTTTAGCAAACACAATCGGTGCTAGCCTTTGTCAAACACAACCGACGATGGGTTTTAATCGATGCAAGCGGTGTTAGTCAGACGTGGCACTAATCAGTGTCTTTCACGCTCGGTGATAGCCTTGTGCCTTAGTGATTCACACACAGCAGTGAGCCCTTAAGATTAGTCCAATGGTTAAGTCTTCATAAAGAATCCTTGACATGAATAACCTTCCAAGGGGAGGAGAGCTTGGAACCAATGAATTTACTGGTGAGAGCCTGATCAGGGGTGAACCCATTTGGTTAACATAACCAATATGCAAGCCAGAGTGGCCCCTTAGTGTCACTTTGATTACCGACTCGATTCGTTTTGAGGTTCAAGAAAGCAATGATGGAAATGTCAGTATTGAAGAAGGGGTGGCCCTCCTCCATTTCATGCGAAGGAATGTGGCTTCCGGTGAGAATGTGTCCACTGGTCTCTGAATGTAAGGGGAGCACCAGTATTTGAAGGGGTACTCTTCTTGGACCATCAAGGTGCTGGGATTGTATAGAAGTATTCTCAAGCGTGCTTCTCTATTAGCTGTCGTGCAGTGTTCAGGTAGCTATTACGATCGATGCTTGAATATCATCAAGGTATTACTAAAAACATGGAGTCATGTAAGCAATACATATTTCCTCGGTCATGGTGAAGTAGGGATCTCCTTGCTAGATCTTCATTTGCATATAGGTGAAATGTATGATGCGTTTGTGCCTCAAAACTCAGTGATTTTTTGTGGTGTCCGCCTTGGGGAAGAGGAACCGCCTGCTGGTCTTCAGGAGATCTTTGACATTTACCAGCTACTTTACTCCAAGTCCAGCAACTGTCATTTGACCTTTGCCAAATGGATGAGATTATTTTGTGGGGATGAAGTTACAGGTGATGCAGATCCAAGCCATTCTCAAGGAGAAGATCTTGAGGGCCTAGAGGCAGTGGCCCCAAAGAGTGCGGATCTCGAAGAGGAAGTGGTAGAGGTTCTGGTTGTGGGGGTTGTGGACCAAGTAGAAGAGGTCGCAGCTAAAATTGGAGTGATGGTCCCATAAGATGAAGGTCAAAGGGAAGAGGTGGGCCCTGAACTCATCAAGGTTGAGGTGGCAATTTAGGAGGATGAAGGGCAAAGGGAAGAGGGTCCTTGAACGTGTCGAGGCTGGACCAGAGGGTGAGGGGTAAGGAGAAGAGGCTGCTTTTGTGCCTCGATGTATCGAGCCTCTAAGCATAGAGATTCGTGGTGGTGCAGGAATGTGGGGGGTAGCCTTGCGGTGACCCACAGAAACAACGACAACTTCCTTGCCTTTTGCAAAAAGGGACTGGACAGCCTTCTAGCATACCTCAGTAATACTATCAACAAGTGACTTGCCGGTGATAGGGTACATGTTGTGAGTGGTAGCAGATGTGCTACCGATGTAGGGTGCCTTGGTGGAGGTTCCATCAGAGCTAGAAGATGGGGAGTTAGGGAATTTTAAATCCCTTCTCACGCTTATCCAGGTTAAGACCTAGGAGCTAGACACAGGGTCTTTGCTCAAAAGGAAGGTTGGGAATGAAGTTCGAGGACCTTGTTCCAGGGGGACGCTCACAAATGTGAGGATGAGAAAATCCCCGATCTGGATAAATGGGTTAGGAAACCAAGCAGCCGTGTGTGTGCAAAAAAACAAAAAACAAGGACAGACTAGCCAAACAAGGATGATCCGACGAAGGCGCAGTGTGTCCCCAGTGGAGTCGACAAGCTTATTAGGTGCCTCGATCTCACCCTTCGGGTAAGGATAACCTGGTGGCATGTATCTCAGGTTTCAAAGGACCCCGAGACTTGAGATCGCTCTCTCGAGAACTTTGTTAGAAAACAAGGGCAGGTATATCAACCAATGAGAGAAGAATTTTAATGTGAGGCGAGACACACCTCGTTGGGTCTGTGACTCACTCGGGCTGACTTGCACGGGTGCCCTCATAGATCACGACGAAAAGCCCCCCAGTCGTATAACTACTTCAAAGTTGCCTCTTTTGGCTTGTACACTCATGTTTCTACAATCACACACACACGGTTAATTTACAAGACAAGTGGGCCAAATTACCCCTCCTTGTCTTTGCCTGAATGCACATAGGCATGCACATTCAAAAGAAGAAAAATGAGTAAGAGAAAAGATGGAATGAGAAGAAAGAGATAGAATAGAGGAATGGGGGAGATAGGAATTTGGTCAAGTGGTTAGACTAACACAGTAGCTAGACCAACAAGTGATTGACCCGACATGGTAGCAAGATGGGCATGGTAACTAAACTAGCACAACGACAATACTACTAGGCGACAAAATGATCATCGACCAGCCTTACACGATGGCTAGCCTATCATGGCAGTAAGGTAGTCACAATAAGTAAGACCGGCACAACAAAAATACTGCTAGACGATGAGACTACCATGACAGTGTTTGACTTAGCCTCCCTTGATCAAATGGGAGGGAAAGAGAGAAGGGGAAGAAAAGAGAAAGAGAGGCATGCACAGAACTATCGATGTCATGCATGTGAGTAAAAAGAAAATAGAGAGAGAGGAAAAACAAAAAGAGAGGAATAGTGAGAAAGAAGAGATAAAGGGGGAAGAAGAAAGAAAGAAGGGAGACAAGGAAGAGGGAGAAAGAGATAAGAGAGAAGGGGAACATGGGCCGGGATGAGCTTCCACCGTCCGTGACAGAGGAGAGAGAAAATATGGATGATGATGAGCTTTTGTCGTCCATTAAAGAGGAATAAGAAGAGAGAGAAAACATGGACGACGATGAACTTTTATCGTCCATGACAGAAGAGTAAGAAGAGAGAGAAAACATGGATGACGATGAGCTTCCACCTTCCATGACAAAAGAGAGAGAAAACCTAAATGACGATGAGCTTTTACCATCCATGATAGAGGAGTAAGAAGAGAGAGAAAATATGGATGGTGATAAGCTTCTACCGTCATGACAGAGGAGAGAGAAAACATAGTCGACGATGAGCTTTCACCGTCCATGACCATTAGGATTGAAAAGAGAGAGAAAAGATGGATGATAATGAGCTTCTACCGTCCATGACAGAGGAGTGAGAAGAGAGATAAAACATGGACGACGATGAGCTTCTGCCATCCATGACATAGGATTAAGAAAAGAGAGAAAACATGGACGACGATGAGCTTCTGGTGTCCATGACGTAGGATTAAGAAGAGAGAGAAAATATGGACGACGATAAGCTTTAGCTGTCTATGACATAGGATTAAGAAGAGAGAGAAAACATGAATGACGATGAACTTCTACCGTCCATGACATAGGGGGAGAAGAGGGAACTTTGACAAAGGCCCAGCCTGCCACTCGGGTTAAGACCCGACCCACTGGTTATGTCCCAATAATACGAAGACATCACACCCAGCGATGGCTCCGTCATGTATGAACATAGAAGAAAGAGAGAGAACAGGGAGAAAGAAGGAAAGTGAGGAAAAAGAAAGGAAAGATAGAAGGGAGATAAGGACAGTGAATAAAGAAGAAAATGGAAAGAGAGAGGTAGATGACAGAAGAGATAAAAAGAGAGATGAGAGGAGAGAGAAAGAGATAGACAAGAAGAGAGAGAAAGAGAGATAAGAAGAGAGAGAAAGAGAGAGATGAGAGGATGAGAGAGAAAGGATAGATGAGAAGAGAGAAAGAGAGAGATGAGAGGAAGAGAGAGAAAGAGATAGATGAGAAGAAAGAGAAAGAGAGATGAGAGGAAGAGAGAGAAAATTACCTTCACCAAAGCGTATCAGACCTTTTCTTCTCTCACCTCTCTCTCGCACCCACAATCTTAGTGTAAAATTCTCAAATCTTATTTGTGAAAATGAAGAATGAGAGAAGCCCTTTATAATTAGGTTTAGTTGTTTACGATGAAAATTTGACAGATCTTCTGACAAAGATCTCTCGAATCTTGACAACAAAAAATGATGAAAATGTAGTGGTAAAGAACATGAGACAAATCGAATTCAGATCTGAGGCCAAATCTATCCGGAAATGAGCAGATCTGCTCTCAGATCTGTGGCAGAGCCAGCATGATCTAGAGTAGCAAAACATTCTTTTAAAGCAAACTAATCAAAGAAAGATCAAAATAAAATGAAAACAGTAAAAGAAGAAGAAATAAAAGGGAAGAAACAATACCAACTTGGGTCGGATGAACCGAGACTCCTGAACCTTCTAAGGCTCGCCTGTATCAAAACTGACGTCCTCTTTGCCTCTCCGATTCGGATGTTGACCAGTAGATTTCTGGTTGAAGAAGGTGGTTGTGCCCTGGAGATGGTTTAGAACTAGGGTTATTGTGCCCTAGGTCTAATGTTTTTGGCTTAAGGTTACGGTTTTAGGAGGCTAGGGTTTCTGAAGAAGGTCTATCCTCTAGTGGTTTTAATCCTATGAGTCTAGGGTTTTCCTCTCACTGAAGCCATTCCTCAAATGGCCATGAAAAGATGTCTTATAGGGATCAAAGATCTATTGGGAAGGATAAGTTCCCATAACCAATAGATACTCATATAAAAAAAAAAATTTGAGGGTACGAATCTGGGTGACACTAGTAGTGTCACCTAGGCAACATGCCTAGTGTCTCCCAAATAAATATATTAAAAATCATAGAAAAGGTAAGAAAAACACTCACAAAGAGAAATTTGCATTTTGGGACTAAAAATGTTGGGCGACACTGGTAGTATTGCCAAAATCTGGGTGACAGTAGTGGTGTCGTCTAGGCGACACTGCTAGTGTCGCCCACATCAAATTTTGTCCAAATTCAAAAATTCCAACTTGGGTGTGTTCCTTAACCCCTTGTGAAGCTCTCAGAGAAACTTTAGTTTGAAACATATTTTTTTACTATTTTTAACGATTTTTTGGTAAACCAGGGTGTCTATAGGATTCTTGGTCAAAACAAGGATTCTGCAAGATCCGGGTAGGCATATTGGTTTTGGGTCATAGGGTAGGCTGTGTGAACTATGGATTTTGGGTTTTCTAGGATAATTTTGTTCTAAGGGTTTAGGAAACTCTAGAATTTACCAAATTTAAAATGGGGAATCTACAGTTGCCCCTCTTTGGCACTCCTTGTCCTTCGAGGGACAGGTGAGTGGCAAAGAAGTAAACACTTTGGCGTTCCATGTCCTTCGAGGGGCAGGTGAACATCAATGACAATGTAGACATTTTAAATTTTTTCCTGAGGTCACGTGGTCAGAGGGCACACCAACTAATCCCTCCCTGTCATTGCACTCACTGAGCTCACCCACTTAGGGCAGTTTTCCTCCTAGGGCTTTCGGCATGAGATGTCGGTGAGTTACACAAGCTTAAAACTTGAGTTGGATTTTCTGGCCATGCCACTTAACTTCAGGGTTTTTGCAGTTTGAATTTTTAACCCTGGCATTTTCTTTGATTTCCTTAGGGTTTCCTAAAGTTGTCTATAGGAAAAGGCTTTCTATAGGAAGGGACTTGTCGTACCGAATCTGATGAGAGAGATGAGGCAGCAACACGATAATCATCATATACTGGTGTCCAAGCTCCGTTGTTTTGAAATTCATTTTAGAAATTTTGAAACTTGGAGGAGACTTGAAATAGAACTCGAAGAAATGACAGGTTAAAATTTTAACAAAGAAATTAAAGTTTTTGAAATCACAAGACATATAGTGAAAATTTTTAAAAGAGAAAGACATTTTGAAACACAAGGTTGGTTAACAATTTTAACTCTTGCAACAATAAATCCTTCAAAGAAGTTGATCGTCATGTAGCGCTGGACCATATACCTAACCCTTTTACACCATATGGGGCTAGACATAATACACTTGACCCTTTTACGTCATATGTGGATAGACAGTACC
Source organism: Amborella trichopoda (assembly GCF_054954075.1). Taxonomy (NCBI): domain Eukaryota; kingdom Viridiplantae; phylum Streptophyta; class Magnoliopsida; order Amborellales; family Amborellaceae; genus Amborella; species Amborella trichopoda. The sequence continues at coordinate 33,416,250 of NC_142340.1, forward strand.
TACCTCCGCTCTTTTACGTCGCACGAGTTTGACTTTTTCCATTGGACAGGGTGGTTGTGCCCTGGATACACCCCACCTTTCATGTCATATAGGGCTTGACGGTGCCTGCCTCGGCTCTTTTACGTCCTATGAGTTTGACGTTTTCCATTGAATAGGTTGGTTGTGCCTTGGATAAACCCGACCTTTTGCATTATATGGGGCTAAACGGTACCTGCCATGGATTTTTTATGTCGCACGAGTTTGACATTTTCCCATTGATCAGGGTGGTTGTGGCCTGGATAAACCCGACTTTTTGCATCATCCGTGGTTAGACGGTACCTATCTCGACTCTTTTATGTAGCACGAGTTTGACATTAAACTGAATTGGCTTTGGTTGGCAATTTATGCTCATGCCACCAAGGAGCATTTTCTTTTTTATTATTATTTTTTATTTTTGAAAATTATTAATTTTGAAAAATTGGTAGGCAGTTTAGGCTCGTCCCACCAAGGAGCATTTTCTTTTTGAATTTTTTAGGACTTTTATTTTTGGAAAATCGGTTGGCAGTTGAGGCTCATGCCATCGAGGAGCATGTTCTTTTTTTTTTTGCATTTTTTAAAATTATTTTTTTTTTGTCAGAAACTTGGTTGGCAGTTTAGGCTCGTGCCACCAAGAAGTGTTTGAAATTTTTTAAAATTAATTAAAACGTTTACAAATGTTTGAAAGCACTCGTAAAAACACATGGAAAAATAAAATTTGGTTCCCGGAAGTCCCTAAAATTAAGTGGGGGAATTTTCGGGAAAAACGTTTTGGGCGACATTAGGCTGGTTAGGTGCTTCGATCTCGCCTTCCAGATCTAGATGATTTGGCAGCATGTGTCTCGAGTTTCGTGGGAACAAGGGACTTTGAGATTGCTCTCGAGAAACTCGCTCAAGAGCAAGGGCAAGTGTACCAACTGATAAGAGAGGAATTTAAGGTGGGTTCGGGACTTACTCGGGTTGGCTAGCGTGGGTTCCCTCTTAGATCATGACGAAAGCCCCCCAGTCATAAAACTGGTTCGAAATCACCTCCCTTGGCCTTATTCTCCTATTTCTACAATCGCACACACATGGTTAATTTTACTAGACAAGTGGGCTCAAAGAGATACCACCTTGTCTTTGAGTGAATGTATACAGATGTGCACATTCAAGAGAAGAAAAGGGTAGAAAATAGATGAAAGAAGAGGAAAGAGATAGATCAGAGGAGTTTTGACTAGGTGGCAAGACTAGCACAATAGCTAGATCGGCAAGTGATTGATCCGACATGATAGCACGGTGACTAAGGTCGGCTCAGCGACACTACTGCTAGATGACAAGACTACCATGGCAATGTTTTGTCTCGGCCTCTCTTAGTCAAACGAGAGAGTGAGAAATAATAGAAAGAAAGAGAGACATACACAGTACTACCGAAATCGTGCATGGGAGAAGACGACGAGATGAGCAATGAAAGAGAAGAGGAACAGAGGGAGAAGAAAGAGAAAAGGGAAATACGGAAGAAGGATAAAAAGAGAGAGCAGGAAGAAAGGAGCACCTAGACGGCGATAGAGAAGATCAAAAAGAATATGGACAACGATGAGTTTCCGTCGTCCATGTTAAAGGAAGAAGAAGAGAGAGAAGACATGGGCGGTGATGTGTTTCCACTGTCTGTGCCAGATGAAGAAGAAGAGAGAGAAGACATGGGCGGCGATGTGCTTCCGTCGTCTGTGTCATATGAAGAAGAAGAGAGAGAAGACAATGGCAGCGATGTGCTTCTGTCTTCCATGTCAGATGAAGAAGAAGAGAGAGAAGACATGGACAGTGATGTGCATTCGCCGTCTGTGTTAGATGAAGAAGAAGAGAGAGAAGACATGGACATCTCCACCTTCCGTGTCCGATGAAGAAGAACAGAAAGAAAACATGGGCGGCAATGTGCTTCCGTCGTCCGTGTCAGATGAAGAAGAAGAGATGAGACATGGGTGGCGATGTGCTACCGTCGTTCGTGTCAGATGAAGAAGAAGAGAGAGAAAACATGGGCGGCGATGTGCTTCCACCATCCATGTTAGATGAAGAAGAAGAGAGAGGAGACATGGGCGGCGATGAACATCCACTGTCCATGATAGAGACTCAGACAAGGTAATTTTGATAGAGGATCGGCTCTCCACTCGGGTTAAGGCCCGACTCCTTGTTCGCATCTCTGAATTGAGAAAACATCATGCCAAGCGATAGGCCTCCCCATGCATGACAAGAGAAGAAGGAGAAAGAGATAAGAGAGAGAGAGAGAGAATGGGAAAGAGAGGAAAAGGAGAGGAAAGATAAAGAGAGAAAAGGAAACTGGATAAAGGAGATCAGAAAAGAAAGAGGAACGAAATATTGTAGACACCTCATTTTAAATTTGGAAAATTTTGTGGTTTCTTGAACCTTTAGGATCATACTTAACCTAGGAAACTAAAATCTGTAGTTCACCCGGAATCAGTTACCCTGTAGGAACCCTGTTTTGACTCTGATTTTTGTAAACGCAGTGTTTTACCAAACAAATCATTAAAAATAGTAAACAAATTCGTTTTGACCCAAATATTCTTTGATAGTTTCACAAGAGGCTGAGGAAGACACCCAAATTTAAAAACATTAATAAGGACAAGTTTTGGTTTGGGAGACACGAGGTGTGCCACCTAGGCGACACAGGGCATGTTGTCCAAGTCATCTTGCAAATGCCCTATTTTAGCAAAATAATCATTAAAAACAGTAAAAAAATCTGTTTTGACCCAAATGTTTTCTGATAGATTCACAAGAGGCTGAGGAACACACAAAAAGTTAAAACTATCAATTTTGAGTAAATTTGGTTTGTGCAACATGGGGTGTGCCGCCCAAATCCGTGGCCCAACTTTTGATATGTTTGACTCGGGATTTGTTGGCTATGGATGTATCTCCTTTGTAGTAGGTCTTGAGCCCTTGTATATCCCTTTTTTGTGGCGACTTAAGGGCAGATGAAGTTAGAAATGAGGGGACAAATGGACTTCTTCGAAAAAGGCTGAAAACCCTAGGAAAGAGTTAGCTTCAAAAACCCTGGCCTCCTGCGACCCTAACCTTAAGCCAAAAGCCTATATCTCTACGGTACAACAACCCTAGTTATAGAACCTTATCCAGGGCACAACCACCTTGGAAATCATAGATTTGCTGGTCAACATCCGGATCAGAGAGGCAAAGAGGACGCTGGTGCTGATACGGAAGAGCCCAAAGGCTCGAGAGTCCCAAGCAATTCGGCCAGGTTTGGTATCATTTTCTTCATTTGTTTTTCTGTTTTGATTTTACGTTGATCATTTTTTTATTAGTTTTCTTTAAAAAATCGTGGGGCAAATCGAGCATGGTCCGAGCATAAAAATTTCAAAAATCTCATAATCATTTGAAACTTTGCAGGAATATTCTAGGTAGAATTTTATGACTGTTCCCAAAGTTTCAAGTCAAAATAAAATATTTAAAAATACAACAAAAATAATCTTCTCTTAGATTTACTATCTCTTTATTTTAATTTATTTTAATCAAAAAGAATTTTATTTGCTATTTATCCAAGTTTACAGTAAGTGTATTTTATCAATATCTACAAGAAAAATAAATAAAAAAATTAAAAAAATAATAATTTTTTGGGCGACACTAGGCGGCTAGGAGTGTCGCCTGGGCTAGAAGTGCCGCCCAGGCGACACGTATTGTGCCACCCCGGTCCAGGGTGACACGCTCTCTGGTTCGCCCCGTCTCCCAATTCAGAATTTTTTAAAATTTTGTAGGCTAGGTCCTGGGTCTATTTTGTGGCTGTTCACAAACTTTCATAGCAAAATAGAATTTTTAAAAATACCAAAAAAATATATTTCTTGATACAGATTTGTTCTATTTATTGTTCTTCTGTTTCACCTTGTTTTAATTTTACTTCATCAAAACATCTGATTTTTCAAGTTTCAGTAGCCTTATTTCATCAAGATCAACAAGATAAAAAATAAAAAATAAAAACAATTTTTTTTTTGGGTGACATGACCCATGCTGCCCTATCATAGAGGTCCCAGAAAGAAATTCTGGGACCCCACAGGCCTGTTCTAGAGCCTTTTTTTGCTTGTTCACCACTTTTTGACTTCATTTAGTTGTTTTAAAAATATAAAAAAAATATTTTGCTTCAGATAAGTCTATCCTGCTCCTAACTTTTTCTTTTTTCTTTTAGTTTTTTAATTTTGACTGAATCAATGTTTTTCCTGCTTTCACCACGATTAGTTTAAATTTTTTTAATCATACTCAAAAAAGATAAAAAAAATTAAAAAAAAAAGAAACTAATTGAGGGTTGCTTGCACCCTCCCTGAACCATGTCCCGTTCGAGTCATCCTCGACTCGGGTCACACTCGACTTAGCACAAACTGTGCTTGGTTTCACCGCTTTGACCATACATTATTAGGGGTTTCTCACCCCTCCATCTATATTGTGCCTCGAGCAAGTTTTGCCTCAAAGCACGCATCGCTAGGCGAGATCAGTGCCGAGCGCTCACTTGTTTTCTTTCTTATTACGTGCCAGTGTGCTTGACTTTATTTTCATTTGCGTGCTTCTTTACACACTCTATCACACACTGACTGGGAATCCCGAAAAACCAGAAAACAAATTTTTCGAAAGCCCCCAAAATATGCGTTAACGGCATAAGGGGAACCCAGCTTTGAGAGTCTAGGCGGTTGGGATTCAAGTAACTTTAACTGTGAGTGCTCCTGCATAATCCTTTGCCTCAAAGCAACTCCGTGTATAGTAGGACCTGGCAAAATTCTATAATAGGAGGCTAGGACCTATGCGGGGATCTATATTAGCCTAGTCGCATTTCAATGGTTAGCAACCCACTCTCAAGCCAAGCCTATCTACATTACTTTACTAGGTCAAATGTTTTCGTGTGCTTGCTTGCTTATTTCTGATTGGTTAATCTTAGATCTCAGGTCGGACCTTCCTTTGGTCCAAGATTTTTATAGGTTCTAGCATAGGTCTAAGCTTAGAGTTGCCCCTTGAGCTAGACTAGGCTTACCCTAGTTCAGGGTCTCAACCAAAACCCACTAAGTCTAGCAAGTCTAGATTCCAGGCAAGTCTTAGTTAAGGTTTTACCCCTAGAGTCAGCTGACTCTGCCCTAGTTCATTGAGTCTAGATCTTACCTAAGCCTAGATTCTAGAACCCCACCAAGAGTGATCACCATGTCAATCACTCAAGGCGATTATGACGATCGCTCCAAGGCTAACTCTAAACCGAACCTTCCCAAACCTAGAGACAAGTATGCCGCAATCCCTTGGGATTACGACAAGAACTCGGGCCAATCAATTATCCATTGTCCAGGTCTTCAATTAGAAGCCATGTCCCAGGGATCCACTCCTAACCTTGAGCTCTGTATGGTGCAAAACGTTTGCTCCGCTCAAAAAACATTGAACAGCCAGGGGGTCCGACCAGGCATTGTCCTATAAGGAACCTTACGTAGCCACAGTAGGAGCCGTCTGACCTTAGGCAACCAATGCAGGAGCCGTGCGAGGGAAGAAGTTCATGCGGCATCTAACGCCATTTCCCACAACTCGAACCAAGATAACCTCGAGATGTAGCAGTCTCAAAACCAAGACCCACCTAGGTCTAAGAGATCCAATCCAACCTCGAGCCACCATAGTACACCTCACGATGTTCTTAACACTATACAGAGCAGATGCTTCAATTTCGATCAACCCTTAAGCGAGATGGGGGTCCAAGCTGCCCTTAAAAGTCTGGTTGACTTAGGTTACACTGTTCATGACCCAGCTCATGAGTCAAACCCAAACCAAGTTAGCAGTATAGGCCAACCCCTTGCACAACCGAGTCAGTCGATTCTTCAATCGGCCCCCTTAGTTTACCTGGTCCAATAAACAGTGTTATTTTCGCAAGCAGTGGCGACACCTATGGGTCATTACGCCCCTCAAGCCCAAATGTATCAAACTATCCTAGTGACCACGACCCATCAACCTCAGGCCCACATCTACCCCAAATCTATAACTTACCAATCTACACTTGGGAACCCACCGATGGGTGGGCCTACTCTCATGTCGAATACCCAACAAGAAGGCACCTTAAAAATGATACAATATATGCTTGTAAGGATGGGTATGCATGAAATCCTACCCCGAAAGGCCATGTTCATGAGACCCTTTGAGGCATGGCAGACCCTTGGAGGCATGGAAGACCTTCCCCCTGGGTTTGTCATCCCAGAGTTTAAAAATAAATTCCATGGGAAGAGTGACCCAAATATTCACGTCAATGCGTACCTCCTCTCCATCCAAGCCTTGCGAGACAGGCCTAACCAGTTGAAGGCCATGTTTTCACAAGCTTTGACCGGTGAGGCTTTAAACTTGCATCGAAGAATATTGACCGCTCAACCACACATAACTCCATACGAAATGTTCAACCATCTCATCTCTCATTACCGTGGGTCGATACCAAGATCTCTGTCTCTGAGTGAGCTCAGTGTAACCAAACAAAACCCAAGAGAATTTTTCGAGGATTTTATCGATCAATTCCTCGAGGCGGCGATGCGGGTCATTGCATGTCCACTTACGGACCCAGCTAAAATCTCCATGGCCTTAGAAAATGTAGCTCCTGAATACAGAACCTTCTTTAGTCAAGGACTTATCCCCCACTCTTTCGACTCCATGATCGAGCGGGTGGCATGACATGAAAGGGCGTGACGGACACTCCTCAGTACTAGGCTCGATAACAAACCCATCACGACTCCGTAGAATAAAAATAAGAGCAATGACAAGGAGAAAGCTTCCGGTCAGGTTAACAAAATTGTCGTTAATAGACCGGCTCAAGGTTCAGCCACCTAACACACTAAGAATAATCAAAATTGAAGGGGTCAGCCTAAAGCTACCACTCAAAATAACAATCGAAGGTGAGACGACAAGTTCATTCCTCTCAAAGACCCGCTAGAAAAAGTGCTAGAGTTACTCTTGAAGAAAAACATGCTTCAACTTTCGCCACCATTTGAGGTTATGGAAAAGAACAGATGGTGCAAGTGGCATAGAAATCATGCCCATGATACCCAAAACTGTTTTTACTTGTAGGGGGTGATTCAAGTGTTGATTAATAGAGACGACATCACTATCGGACCTAGAAATCAATCTGTTGAAGAACCTAATCAAAATATGGGTATCTTCACAAACCCTCTCCCCAAAAATACGACCACACTAACTGAAGAAATGGAAGCTCTGAGTAACTCAAAGGAGGATGTTATCATTCACATGATCGAAAACAGAGATGAAGAAGATGATCCCAGCCAATTCATATTTGCTTGTGATCATCATCTCAACGAAGTTGAAGAAGATCTTTTGAGTCTTCTTGGAGAAAATTCTTCGTCCCCAAACTATGATGATCCTACTAAGTGGGACCAGTATGACAAAGATGATTCCCTCGAGATTGACATGGTTAAAGCTGATGAAAAGGTCTCCCATTACTCTCGCTAAGGACCAATATGACGAAGATGATTCCAAACAAGGGACCAACACCCCGAGGTCTCCCATTACTCTCGCTAGAGCTGACCCTATCAAGCTCCAAGCTGGGGAAATTGATTCCCTAACCCGAAGAGGTCGAGTGTTCAAACCCATCCAATTGATGGCGGACACTCTTGATGAAAGAATGGGAGCCACTTCAACTGTCAAACCACCAGCATGGGTTGCGGATCATGAACCTAATGAAAGAACACAAGGATCAGCAACCACCTATGATCTACCGACTCATCTCGGGAAGATCCAGGCCCAAATCTCCATCTTGGAGCTGCTTGTGAATTCCCCGGCACATAGAGTGCAAATTGAAAAGGTCCTTGTTAAGACCCACATCTCGAGAAACAGACAACCGAATGAGTTGTGCGGGATGATCAACCAACTAATGGCACCAACGCCAATCATATTCACGGACGATGACATCCCGACTAATGTCTCTCACTTTCACATCCAGCCTCTTCATATCACTATTTTCATGAAAGGATATGAGATAAGGAGAGTGTTGGTTGGTAATGGGGCATCCCCGAATATATGCCCTATGAAAAAGGTGAAGCAGATAGGCAAAAGCCCAGATGACTTCGAACTGTGCCAGTTAACCATCGATACATATGATAGGACCAAGAGGCAGGCTATGGGCATATTGCCTCTCACACTCAAGATTGACCCCACCAATCAGCCAATGAAGTTTTATGTCTTGGACATAAAACCTTCTTTCAACATGTTGTTAGGAAGACCGTGGCTGCACGAAAACCTCGAGGTCGCCTCCACACTACATCAATGCCTAAAATTTTCAACAAAAAATGGCGTTGCCAAGGTTTGTGCCGACCCCCCTTCTTTTTTTAATCCTAGCACACATAGCGGAAAGCTAACCGTAGGGGTCGTGCTCAGGGAAATCCCACTCGCTTCCTTCGAACAAGCTGATTGTGCCACCTTACGTCTAGAGTCCAGCGACCCCATTCCTCAAATTTTGCAAACTTCTGCATCGATTGAGGAGATTATCCAATGCCAACGTTGATATGGTTCGGGTCCCTCGAAGCTTGACACATGCTCCTCTCCTAAGGCTTCCAACCAGGCCAAGGCTTGGGAAGTCAAGAGCAAGGTGTAAAGGAAGCGATTTCTGCATCACCTGATGCCAAAACTGGAAAAGGGGATCGAAGAGGGCTTGGGTGTAATCTCAACCTATTTCAAAGCTAGATGAAGCCTTCAAGCTATCCAGGCCTTGTATCCGGAGGCATTCAAAGCCTCAATCCTCTCAATTCCCGTCCTTCAAAATCTCCAAAGGTGATCCTTGATTTCCCAACAGGGGATAATCCCTCCTCCACATCTTAGCACACACAAGGACTAGGAATTGAAGAACCACTTGCTGACCTGGATCTATAGGATGTGTGCACAGTTAGCTCTAACACAGCCAAGGGTGCTTATCCACCAACACCAACCCAGGGATGAAATTGGTCGATCATTTCTTTATCTCGAGAATCACTGGAAGCATAGCAGCGGAACCTTCATGTCCCGATGCCAAAAAACAGAGAGGCACGGGGTGGCCATCTAACCATCCTTGGCATCCGATCCCCAACATTTCTCTCGAGAGTCTCATAAGGGACACCTCTTGCGACATTTCAAAAACTGGTGAAAATTCAGAGCATGATAGAGTTGATAATGAAAAAGAATTTTCAAAAATGGCGCTCACTCAAGATAACCCAATAAAGGTTCATAATACCCAAGACGATGAATTGGATGACCAAGATGAAGATCAAGAGAGTCAAGAGTATGAAGAAATCTCTCAATCTGAGTAACTCACTTCCCATGTTAAGCAATTCAAGAAGAGGTTCGATGGTGACCTAACGGCTATCATCGAAGAGATGATTGACATAAAAATGTGGGAACTGAGAAGGACTCAAGGTTAACCAAGATTGAAACCTCCTTATCTTCTGAGGAGCAGAAAAATATGATTTCCTTTCTCAAGGAATATCATGATGTCTTCGCCTGGTCATACAATGATATCCCAAGGCTAGATCCCACATTGGTGCACATCACCTAATATTCAACGAAGGGGCAAAGCCTGTAAGAAAGAAACTCCGACGTCAAAAGACTCCCCTTGAGCCCAAAATCAAGGAAGAAATTGATAAACTGCTCAAGGTGAAGTTTATTATCCCCGTTGATTACTCAGAATGGTTGGCCAACATAGTGGTCGTACCCAAAAACGAGGGGAGGATCGAAGTGTGTGTCGACTACCGAGACCTCAATGAGGCATGTCCAAAGGACAACTTCCTGTTTCTAAGCATAGATGCCTTGGTTGACAACACTGCGGGGCACGAGATGCTATCATTCATGGACAGCTTCTCGGGTTACAACCAGATCCTCATGGCAGAAGAAGACCAAACCACGACGTTAATCATAACACAATGGGGAACCTACTGTTACAAAGTCATGTCCTTCGGTCTCAAAAACACAGGAGCAACTTATCAACTGAAAATGACTAACATCTTCCACGATCTAATGCATACCATCATGGAAGACTATGTCAACAATATTCTGGTCAAATCAAAGACCAGGTCTAATCATCTCACCAACCTGAGAACCATTCCGAAAGACTCTGGAAACATCAACTCAAACTCAATCCATAAAAATGAGTTGGACCTGTCCAAAATACGAGCCATCATTGAAATGCCTCCTCCCCAGAACATTAGAGTAATATGTGGGCTTCAAGGTTGCATACAAGTCATAAGGCGCTTCATATCATAGCCGGCGGATAAGTGCACACCATTCAATGGACTCCTTAAGAAGGACACCCCATTCATATGGGACAATGAATGCTAAGAAGCGTTCGATCAAATTAAGGAGTACATCACCAAGCCTCCCATCCTTAGTCCTCCTAGTCCAGATAAACCCTTGTTCCTATACATGTCAGTGAAAGACAAGACCATGGGGGTAATGTTCGGACATTATAACGAGTATGGAATAGAACAAATGATATACTACATCAGCAAAACCATGGTCAACTATGGACAAGATACATGAATGTGGAGAAGCATTGCTTAACGCTTGTATGGGCCATGCAGAAACTAAGACATTATGTCTTATCTCATTCACTCAAAGCTCATATAAAAGATTGACCCACTCCTCAACGGACGTTTGGAAAAGTGGAGAATGTTATTCAGTGAGTTTGAGGTCGAGTATGTCACTAAAAAATCTGTCAAAGGACAAGCCATTGCTGACCACTTAGCTGAACACGCACTGCCAGACAATATTCCCATTAACATGGATCTCCCTAATGAGAACCTCTTCACAATTGAGAACTCGACTTGGGAGCTATACTTCGTCGGTGTAAAGAACGAATACAGGCCAGGTATCGAAGTCATACTATGCTCACCCGAGAATATTTTAGTGCCAACAGCCGTTAGGTTGAATTTTCCATGTATCAATAACATTACTGAATATGAAATCTTGATAGCTGGGCTCGAGAACACTATGGGAATGAAAATCCAGCAAATATGAGTGATTAGAGACTCCATAATCGTCATAAAACAAGTTCAAGGGATTTGGAGAGTGGAAGAAGAAAAGTTTAAACCTTATCAAGAAAAGGTGAAAAAGATGATTCCATATTTTAAGAAAATCACCTTTTAGCATGTAACTAGGGAAAATAATATGTTCGTCGACACCCTTGCAACCCTTGCCTCAATAGTCGATATTCCCCCAGAAATCACCACGCTCCCATTCTACATCAGAAACAAACATGACCCTTCCCCACCAAGGATCGAAAAAGAAATAGAGCAAGAAAATGAGAATGGTGGGGCAGTGCCTCTCGTGGCTTCGGATGCACTAGTTAAGGCAAAATCATGGTTCCACGATGTTCTATCCCTGCTAAAAGTTGGGTTATACCCCGAAGGAGCCATCAAAAGGATAAAGAATCCCTTCAAAGGTTTTCGATGGGATTCTTGGTAAGAGGTGACCTCTTGTTCCAGAAATTCTTCAATGGCATCATTCTACAGTGCCTCGGTCAGCAAAACATTTAACCAAGTACTAACAGAGTTGCACAATGAAGGAGGTCATTATGGGGCAGCCGCCTTAGCTCATAAAATCAAGCGCTACTGGACCACCATGACTGAAGACTGCTGAAAGTTCGTTAAGAGGTGTCCCAAATGTCAACTCTATGGAGACCTCATCCATGTACCGTCTGTATCACTCAACTCAACACCACCTGTATGGCCCTTCGCCATGTTGGGTCTTGATATCACGGGAGTGATATCACCAAAAGCCTCAAACGGCCACTGTTTTATATTAACGTCTACAGAATACTGCACCAAATAGGTAGAGGCTACGTCATTTGTTAAAATTGAAGGCCAACATATTGCCCATTTCATTAAGAATATCATTGTTTCATATTTGAAGTTCCTGAGTCAATCATGGCTGACAACGGATCCAATCTCATAAATGAAAAGGTCACTACGGTGTGCAAAAGGTTTGGGATAGCACAAAAATTCTCCACGCCTTACTACCCTCAAGGAAACGGACAAGTAGAAGCCACAAATAAAGGACTTCTCAAAATCATAGACAAAATAATAAAAGGCAAGAAAGATTGGCACGAAAAGCTAAACGACGCCCTATGGACCTATTGGACAACTGAAAAGACTCCTACCGGCGTGACCCCATACTCATTGGTATATGGTATGGAGGCAGTACTACCTATCAAGGTTGAGATACCATCCCTCCGTGTGCTTATTCATAAAAATTCAGATAAGGAACTAAAGATCGAAGCACGAATCGCTGCCCTCATTAACTTAGATGAAAAACGACTACTAGCAACACAGAATATCGTTGCTTACCAGCATAGAATCGAGAGGGCATACCAAAGAAAAGTTGTTCCTTGACAATTCAGAGAATGAGACACGATACTTAAGAAAATCTTCGACACTCTTGCAAATCCACACCCTTTAGGCAAGTTCAAACCTAATTGGAAGGGGCCATGCATGGTTACTCGAGTGCATGCAAGCAATTCTTATAAGATAAAAAAATCAGGAGGGGTACGAACTCAACGACCCGATTAATGCAATGTATCTCAGAAAATACTACCTGTAACAAGCTCAAAAACGTGGTGAAAAATTCAAAAGGTGTCACAAAGAAAAATAAAAAAATAAAAAAAATAAAAAAATGGACGTGGTGAAAACCTGAAAAGGCGTCACGGGATAAAAGGAATAAAAAGATCTCCAAGAAGGAGCTTATGATACAAAGCACTCAAGTGTAAACAAGTACTTGCAAGTTCCAATAATATTGCCCAAGCAGACCCTGAGAATAAAGACTCCTCCTAAAACCCTGCAGGTTCTCAGCATAACCAACTCAGAAAGATGTAGGAGGGTGACATGAATGGAAAACCAAAGTGATTTTGACGAACCCTGGAAAACGTCGAGACCTTGAAGAGGAAAGTCCGTCAAGAATCCAAAGGACTCTTCATGGATCCGCGAAGTAGAGGATGAAAACTCCAAACGTAAAAAGACAACTTCGTGATTTTTGAGTTACCACGATCCTGCAAGGGAATCCTTTCATCATTTATGGGTAAAATATAACAAAAGAAATCACCACCAAAGGGGCCACAAGTGGCAAAACTATAAGGCCCATCCCTTTTAAAAATGTTGTTTCAATTTGATTGTTAAAATCATCCATTTTCAAAAGCTTTCCCCTTTTAGAAGGGACTTTCTCCATCACTACAAGAGGTTAAACTGTTAGTCGATCTGGCCTCGTTCTTGAAGCCAACTACTTGCGCCTATTATGAAGGCTGGAAACTAACCAGGCACTCCATGGTTGTATGACTATAACTACCAACTACCACATATCGGAGATGGGTGAATCTTGCCAATGACGATATTCACTAGTCTAGGGGCATTTTCCTCTCGACTGGATCCCTCAAGGCAAAATGAGTCAAGCTCATCCCCAGGTGTGCATACGATGTCCCAATACCTGGAAATTCGAGACAAAGACCTTACAATTAGGAGGATGAGTTTGTAACAATTCAATTTGGAAAGTGCGTCCAAAGAAAGTGTTCTACTCTACTTCAATGAGTCAAATGCACACGTATAAGTTCAAAGACCCCCCAACAGAGACAACTAGAAAAAATAAAAAAAGTTCAAAAAAAAAACACGCTCCTGGTGGCATGAGCCTAAACTACCAACCAATTTCAAAAATCAAATCAAATCAAAAAATAAAAACGCTCCTCTGTGGCATGAGCCTAAACTGCTAACCAGTTTTTCAGAAAATTTCAAAAAAATTAAAAAAAATAAAAAATGCTTAGCGGTGGCATCAGCCTAAACTGCCAAGCAAGTTTCCAAAATTTCAAAAAAATAAAATTAAAAAGAGAGAACACTCCCAGGTGGCATGAGCCTAAACTGCTAACCAAAGTCCGATCCAGGGCACAACCACCCCGTTTCAATGGAAAAACGTCAAACTCGTGCGATGTTAAAGAGCTGAAACAGGAAAATGATCAAACTCGTGCAACATTAAAGAGACGAGACATGAAAAACGTCAAACTCGTGCGACATTTAAGAGCCAAGATAGTAAAAACTTCAAATTGGTGTGACGTTAAAGAGCCGAGACAGGTAACGTCTAGCTCCATATGATGTAAAATATCAGATGTGTTCAGGGCACTACCACCCTGTTCAACATGGTCAGGGCACAACCACCCTGTTCAACGTATTCATGGCACAACCACCCTATTCAAACGTCTAGCCCCATATGATGCTAAAGGTTGGGTAAATTCAGTTCAACGTTAAACTCATGCGATGTAAAAGACCCGAGACACGTAACGTCTAGCCCCGTATGATGTAAAATGTCAGATGTGTTCAGGGCACAACCACCCTGTTTAATGTTATTCAGGGCACAACCACCCTGTTCATTGTGTTCAAGACATAACCACCTTGTTCAAACGTCTATCCCCGTATGACGTAAAAGGGTCGGGTATATGGTCCATCGTTGCATGAAGCTAAACTTCTTGTAGAACTCTATGGTTGCAGGAGTTAAAACTGCTAACCAACTTTGTTTTTCAAATATCTTTCTCCTTTCAAAATTTTCACTATATGTCTAGTGATTTCAAAAACTTTAATTCCTTTGTTAAAATCATAGTTTGTCCCTGTTCCGGGTTCTATTTCAAATCTCTCCTACTTTCAAAATTTTTAAAAAGTATTTAAAATGAAGGAGCTTAGACACCCGTATATGATGATTATTACGTTTTCTGCGATTGCCGTGTTGCTGCCTTGTCTCTCACTTTGGATTCGGCCAGACAAGTCTCTTCCTATAGAAAGCTTTTCCCTATAGACAGCCTTAGGAAACCCTAAAGAGATTAAAGAAAATGTCAGGGTTAAAAATTCAAATTGTGAACACCCCTAAAGTTAAGTGGCATGATAAGAAAATTCAACTTGAGATTCAAGTTTGTGTAACTCATCAATATCTCACGCCGAAAACCCAGGAGGAAAATGGCCTAGGTGCGTGAGCTCGGTAAGTGCAATGACTTGGAGGGATAGTTGGTGTGCCTCCTGACCACGTGACTTCAGGATGAAATTTAAAATTGTATGCTTTATCTTTTACTTTCGCCTACACCCCGAAGGACAAGGAATGCCAGAGTGTCTACTTCTATGCCACTCACCTGTCCCTCGAATGACAAGGAGTGCCAAAGAGGGGCAAATGTAGACACCCCATTTTAATTCTTGAAAATTATGTGGTTTCTTGAACCTTTAGGATCATACTCAACCTAAGAAAACAAAATCCATAGTTCACACAACTATCTTGTGACCCGGAATAAGTTTGCCTGCTCGAAAACCCTGTTCTGACCCAGATTTTTGTAAACGCTCTGGTTTATCAAAACAATCACTAAAAATAGTAAAAAACTCCATTTTGACCCAAATTTTCTTTAAAAGCTTCACAAGCGGCTGAGAAAGACACCCAAATTGAAAAACATAAATTTGGACAAGTTTTGGTTTGGGCGACAAGGGGCGTGCCTCCCAAGTCATCTTGAAAATGCCCTATTTTACTAAAACAATCATTAAAAATAGTAAAAAAAATTTGTTTTGCCCCAAATGTTTTCTAGTAGCTTCAAAAGAGGCTAAGGAACACACCAAAAGTGAAAAATATAAATTTGGACAAAATTTGGTTTGTGCAACATGGGGCGTGCCGCCCAAGTGACATTACCCGTGCCGCCCAAATCTGTGCCTCAAATTTTGATATGTTTGACTCGGGATTTGTTGGTTATGGATATACTTTCCAATAGGTATTGGGCCCTTGTATATCCCTTTTTCATGGCTTCTTAAGGGTAAATGAAGTTTGAAATAGGGGGACAAACGGACTTCTACAAAAAAGGCTAAAAACCCTAGGCGAGAGTTTGCTTCAAAAACCCTAGCCTCTTGCAACCCTAACCTTAAGCCAAAATCCTAGATCACTAAGGCACAACAAACCTAGTTATAGAACCATCTCCAAGGCACAACCACCATGGACATCACAGATCTACTGGTCAACATTCGGATCAGAGAGGCAAAGAGGACGCTTGTGCTGATACAAGCGAGCCCTCGAAGGCTCGGGAGTCTTGGGCCATCCGGCCCGGTTTCGTATTTTTTTCTTCCTTTTTTTTACTATTTTAATTTAATTTTGATCTTATTTTGATTAGTTTTCTTTAAAAAATCATGTTTTTGATGCCTTAGATCATACTGGCTCTGCCACAGATCCGAGAGCAGATCTGCTTGTTTCTAGGCAGATTTGGCCTCATATCTGAATTCGATTTGTCTCACTTTTTTTCCATTTCATTTTTATCAGTTTGAAGTGTCAGATCTAAGTAATCTACATCCACAGATCACTTCGATTTGTGCGATAAACAAAGATATAAATGAGAGGAGAGAGAAAGATAGAGCTAGAGATGAGGAGAGAGAAAGAGAGAGAAAGATGAGATAGAAAAGAGGAGAGAGAAAGAAAAAGAAACATGAGAGAGAAAAGAGGAGAATAGAGAAAAAGATAAAGATGAGGAGAGAGAAAGAGATGAAATATGAGAAAGAAAGAGGAGGAGAGAGAAAACTACCTTACTGAGGCGTATCAGCCCTTTTTTTTCTCTCTCCTTTCTCTCTCCAAGACGCACCCACAAACTCAAAGAATGTGAAGAATGAACCGGGGGTACTTTTACAATTAAGCTTTGCATGTTTATATAGAATTGGCCCCAAACATGAGTGTATGCCCAAAAACTACCTAAATTGATGATAATTACAATTTAATTAAATTAAATTAAATTCTAAATTTTGGTGCAAAAGGACTGTTTTGCCCCTGCCTAACAATACATGAAATTCCAAAACAGTCCCTGCTGCTGCTTTAGAACTTACGTGATCTTCCATGGATGATTTGGGGTTGCTCCAGTATTTTTTTGATCGAAAGATGATTGTTTTCTTGTAGCGCTCGGCATGGCAATCGATTTGATACCAACTTCGAGCCATGGATCGTGTTTTTGGTTCACGATCATGTGACTCGAAATTTGCATGAATCTTGAAAACTTCGAATAGATCGTGTGCTTGTTCCTTGACTTTTTTTTTTCTTTGATTTCTTCGCTGAATCACACTAAGCATGCCATCACGATCATGTGGCAACAAACGTAGCTCGAATTCGTGTCTGGATGAAGATTTTGTCGTCTTGAGTTTTTGGCCGGAATATGGAAATTTCGCGGCCGAAATTTACAGTATCTTTGATGCCTGTGTGTGTGTGAAATCCAAACATTCATCATACGCGACTAGAGATAGCCTTAAACCTTACACCCATAATGCAATTGGTCTCACATCGATCGGGTATGCAAGCGTCATGATTCGGTTGCTCAAGCGGGGAATGCTACTGTTGTTTTTCCTGCAACTTTCTTCAAGGATTGACAACTTCTCTCTAGTTTTTCTCTTTGCTTGGATGTCATCGTAGGTCGTGCCACATATCAAAATGCTCATCTTGATGAGACAAACACGCTCACTTAAACCTTTGAAATGGCTGCTAGAGACTGCACTCACCAGCCTCCTCTAATGGAGATTGGAGCAGGAAGGCCGCACGGGAATAGCGTGCGTCCTACCCTTTTTTAATGGTTCACCCATAACTTTGTTCTGTAATGTTCGATTAAGCCGAAACTTGACCCATATTTTCGACCGTGCTGGATCAAATGGTGGTGGTCCCACAGCTGTTGACAGACAAAAAATAAATTTTTAGTTATAGGGTCCATTTCAGGGTACTAAAGGCTGATTTTTCTGAAATTGTTTCTTTGTCTACACTGCCTTAGATAGGTCGGATTATAACGAAACTTGGCAGGTCGCCCTTTAGAGTGCTTAGGAAGATTTTGACCCATTCTAGGGCAATTCTGAGACTATTGAGAATTTCACTGTATGTTGAGGCCTATTGACTTGCTTCCTCTTTATTCCGCGTCAGGGACCAAGGTGCTGAAAAATGTCTTCAAACAACTTGCCCCACGGAATCTTGTGCTTCGAGAGAAGCACGAAGGATAACATTCAAAAAATTTCCTTCGGCTTTATTGCTTTTTTCTTCCTAGCGACTGGACCACGTGAACGTTGAAGAGATTCACGCATTGTTGCAACTAAGATGCTCACGTGTTTGGATGCAATGTAGAGGTCCATCTGTGGAGGCTTTAGGGGGAGAAGAGACCTTTTTGAGGGATCTTGTTGAAGTCCTCAGTCTCAAGGGACTAGTTGTGATTCTGAAGCTGAGGATTTTGTACGGACCTCGTTAGTCAGAATCAATCCCGTCAGGCAGTCGAGTATCTTGTTGAAGGGAATTTTTCCCATCTGGTCTGGGTTTCTTTGTTTTGGATAGACAGCAAAAGAGCCTTTGATCGACGTTCATCTGCATTGTGAACCAGATATTCCTTGGTTGGCAGGGTACCTCAGTTTATCGAGGTGACCGGCTTTGGATATGACCCCTACCCACTATTAGCAGTTTCACGTAAGAGGTCCAATGTCATGGCTAACTTAGCTTTCTTGGGGTGTCTTTGGTTTGTCGAAATGACTTCCTTGCTTGTTTGTATTGGATGGTTTGTTGAAGGGCCTTTTATCGTCGTTCGTTTGCATTATGCACTAGATATTCCTTGGCGGGAAGGGTACTTCAGTTTATCGAGGTGACCGACTTTGAGTATAACCCCTACCCACTGTTAGCAGTTTCATGTAATAGTCCAAAGTCATGGCGACTTAGCCTTCTTAGGGTGTCTTCGGCATCTTGGAGTGCATTTAGTGGACTCTTGGGAATGATTCTCTTCTTCATGAGACTTGTCTTGCCTTCTTTGCGAATCTTCTATCTATCGAGTCCTTTTTGCCAATGGACTCAGGTTGTTGAAATCAAGGTTCATATTTTTGGATCCTGGTATTGTGACACTAGGGATTTTTCTTTTTAAATGCGACTGAAACTACCTGTGGAGGAGAGTGTTGCATCAACCTGCTTATTGATCCAAGCGTCCTTTGTGGATTTTCACTTAGACTTGGGAAGCAGTGTCATAAAGATGGTTTTCACCAACTTCCTTTTATTCGGGGTTCTATTACCCGTGACTTTTCGGCCATGTCCACCCTTTTCTTCTATTTTTACTCACGATGCCCATTTGGGTTTTCACTATGCCTGGGTTTTATTTTATTTTTTGTTTCTTTTTATCTGTTTTTTTTTGTGGACGCATGTTTAAGATCATGCCTTCTGGACCTGTGCGAAGCCTTTTAACATCATGCACTTAGGATGGGTACTCTAGCTTAAGGTCATACAGCTGGACCGTGGTGATGATGGATGGCAGTCTTGTGGAGGCCACAGAGTAAGTATCATAGTGGCTTTAGCGCACTTTTGAGGAGATGGTGCGAAGCTACCTATGAAAAGTGGATGTCGTATGAATGGAAGGTGGAAAAGTGGTAACCCACTAATTGGCGACAAGTATGAATGGTGGGATAACACGCTGTTTTTTGAGCATGGTTAAGACTCACTGGGGAATGATGAAAGGTGATGAAGTAAATGGGCTTACAAGGGAGGTAACAAAGGTGATGCGTGCACACGGATGAGTCGGTTAGGGAAGACGTGCATGAAGATGCACGTAAAAGGTGTGCGCATGTATGAGGGCGTGTTTAAGGTCATGCCTCCAGGACCTATGCAAAGCAATTTATTATCATGCGGCCAGGACGTACACTATGGTTTACGTTCGTATAGCTTGGACCGGGGCTATGTAGTTTAAATTCATACAGCCATGACCATGGAATTTAAGGTCCTGCAATAAGACCTTCACTATAGTTTAAGGTCATATAGTTTTGACCATGGTGCTAAGCCTTTCATCGTCATGCTGCCAAGACATGCACTATGGTTTACGGTCGTACAGCTTGGACCGTGGCTGTGCAATTTAAAGTCATGCAACTAGGACCATGAAGTTTAAGGTCTTGCAACTAGACCTCCACTATAGTTTAAGGTCATATAGTTTGGACAACGGCGATGGGTCACTATGTAGGTGAAGCTCCATGATGAATATATCTGTGGATAGGTATCTGATTCCCTGGGGATAAAATGATTAAGGCCATACACAAGCAGGGGGGTCAAATGGAGATGGTGGCCCGACGAGGGATGGTAAGTGGAAGCGAACTTCACCGGAGTTTAGGGTGTGAGTGTGACTCTCCTAAGGTGAAAGATGGAACTCCATGGGAAATGGGCTCAGGAAAGTTAAACCGACTCCTGGTGATAGAATGGCATGGTGTGGGACTAATCCATAGGGAATTAAAGGGGTAAGCACGTTCCTAACTTCATCGGGGATTAACAGGACATGCGGCACTAGAACATACACAACGCTAGCATGAGGAGTGTTTTAACACTAGCAGAGGCAACACACATGGCGTTAGCGTGCGTAGTGACAACACACGCGGCAGTAAACTTGGGAACACAACAGGTGCTACGTCCACTGAGAGAACCACCAACACTGGGTGATTGAGAACGCAGTCGGCACTAAGTGGTTGAGAACACAGCGGGCGCTGAGTGATTGAGAACACTGCTAATGCTGAGTGTTTGAGAACACAACTAGCGCTAAGTGATTGAGAACACAGCTAGCGTTGAGTGATTGGGAACATAGTCGACGCTGGATGCGGGCTAGTATTTGGGCCTCTAACTCAAGCCCCATCCGATCTTGAGTTTTCATGGTCGTCGCTAGATTGTATTCGGGTATCGGGTCAGAGCCCGACTAGATTCAGCCCACCGTCGTTTGGCCTTCAGGGATGCCACTGGTATTCTTGGATTATCAGGGACACTTCAGGGAAACTCTGCTTATATAAGGGGGTAAAACCCCATTCTCACCGTTCCACTTAAGGTAAAACGGCTAAGGGTTTTTTTTCTTTAGTAGTGAGGGTGAGAGAGTTTTCGGCTAAAACTCCGGCAGTAACATTTTTCCAGGAGTCTTCAGGAATTTGTCGGCAAGCAGATTCCAGCTGAGAGGGTAGAACACCGGCAAGGGAATGCAGGGGACCTTCTGGAGGGTTACTGTCACCGAGGTTAGGATACAAGAAGTCTTGCTAAAGTTTACCGCGATTTCGACAGTAGTTTTGGGTGTCTTTGAGACAGTAAAAGGGGTGGAAGGCACAACAGAGGGCTGCCTGAGAACTTTCGTCGCGTTTCTGGTAATTGTTTTAGCAGTGTGCCAGAAAGGGAAAGGCTTTTTAATGATATTTTTCGATGGAAAGGGGGTTTTCGGTGAGAACACGAGAGGTCGCGAGGAGGCGAATGGCTACTGGAGACGAAGATTTGTGGGAGAAAAATGAGGGGCCTCGAGAAGGTGTGCAATCATTGTGGAGACGAAGGGTTGCTTGTAGGAAAACGAGGGTCCTTGGGCTAAACTAAGAGTCACTGGGAGCCAAATAGTCACAGTAGCAAGGGGCCACCGTCGGCGCTGACTTAAGATACACAGCCGGCTCTGGTTCTTAAGAAAACAGCCGGTGCTGACACTAGGACACGCAGCCGGCACTGGGGTACAAAAACAAGCCAGCACTAGCTCCTTTATTTTTTTTTATTTTTTTTTTAAAAAAAATACGAAGCCGGCGCTGAGTCTCCAAAACTCAACCGGCGATAGTCTCACGCAGAGCTAGTCAGTGCCGTTGTTGCACGTGGCTAGTAACATGATGCACTTGGCTTTAATAATGTGCTGCTATTACTTGTTCTATCCTGTGATGAGCGACGGTGAATCGTGTTGTGCTGTGATCGTGCATGGAGATGACTGGGGTCAGCAAAGGGCGGTAACCCATGGTAAAGCTTGGCTTATGATGCATGTTGGATGCCAAGTCCTTTAGCACAATAGTGAAGTCCATGTTGTTCTGTGGAAGGGCACCAACTATGAACAGGGTATGCTCTCCATCATAGGCCAGTTCCTTGCCAGAGATTTCTGCTTTGTATGTTTGACATACTCGTCAGATGAATTGAAGCTGACTCGAAAATGGTTGACTTCTTCTTTTGGCATGTAACCATCCTCTTTAAGAACACCCAGCAGATGAATTGAAGCTGACTCGCAAGTGGTTTTGCTTCTTCTTCAGAATGAAGGCGTTTCTTTTTTACCTGTAACCGTCCTCTTATCCTCAGAGGCAAGAGCAATGCTTTGGTGTCAACTGTTCTCTTTTCCTCAGATGCAAAATATATGTGACCCCCCTAATAATGGGCTTTTGATTGTAACTTCCTATAATGCAATAAAAAGACTTAAACCTTGTTTGGACTTTCTTGCTTGCTTTCTTTTTAGCATCCTTTTGATTCTTTGTTGTTGCGTATTAAGTTTTTTTTAGAATGTATCATGGGTAGTATTTCTTTAGGTATCGCCCATTGATAGGGGGCATTGCCTCCTATCCATCAAGGTGTGCAAGTATGTAAGCTCAATTTGGCGAGACCTTTATGACTATAAAGGGACCTTCCCACTTGGGTTCAAACTTCCCTTTGCACCAGCAATGCATAACAATTGGCCTCTTGACGGCTAGAACCAGATCCCCACAGGCAAATGAGCGGACTTTGACTGACTTGTCAAAGGCCCTCTTCATTCTTCCCTGGTTGAGTTCAAGGTTCTGCTGAGCCTTCAACCTCTTTTCATCGAGTGCATCCAATTTTTGATATCAAAGTTTGACTCTCTCATCTTCGAATAGTCCTTGATGTACAATGACACATAGAGAAGGGATTTGAATTTCAAGAGGTAAACCTGCTTCGCCCCCATAGACTAGGGAATAAGAAGTGAAATTGGTGGCATTTCGTGTGGTAGTGCGATAGGCCCACAAGGCTTTTACCATTCTAGTTCTTCTTCGTCTTTGATACTGATTTTTTTAAAACATTGCACAGGGACTTATTGAACACTTCAGCTAATCCGTTGGCTCGAGCTCCACTCGAAACCGAACTAGTTAACCAAGTGATCAATGTGATAACTTCTGAACTGAGGGCCATTGTCCGATATAATCAGGTCAAGAACTCCAAACCATTATATGATGGGATGTCGCACAAAATTTGCTACTGTGGTCCGATGAACTTGCTTAAGGGGGACCGCTTCAGCCCACATGGAGAAGTAATCTATTGCAGCTAGAATAAAGACATGACCTATTATTGAAGGAGGGTCAATACGCCCTACAATGTCCATCCCCCATTGTGAGAAAGGTCATGATGCCACTATAGGGTGTAAGGGCTCTGGAGGCTGGTGAACAAGGCTTGAATAGATTTGGCACACCTGGGACTTCTTAGCATAGTTTAAGGAATCAACAATCATCGAAGGCCAATAGTACCCCAATCTGTGTATCTGTTCATAGAGCTTGGGACTGGATTGATGCAATCCACAGATGCCTGAGTGTACTTCTTCCCGGACCTTATTTGCTTCTTGAGCGTCCACACATCTAAGAAGAATGTTGTCAAATGACCATCTGAAGAGGGCCTCTCCCTCAAGGAGGGTATTCTTGGTAGACATTCAACGCATGCTGTTGCACTCGGCACGATCCTTCGGATGTCTACCGTGTCCTAGAAAATTAGTGATGAGCTCTCTCCAATCTTCTAATTGTTCACTTTCCATGCATATTGGGTCGAAGAACTCTAGTTCCTGGCTTTGAACCTTAGCTCCCTGACTCCTTGCCATTTCGTGTTTCATCTTAATAACTTCTTTAGCTGATAGAAGTGCTCTGAATGGATAAGGAGGGCACTCGGGGAAGAGATTTCTCTCATCATCTGCGTCTACCTCGGTTCTCAGTTCAATGTGTCTCCACTCTGTCACCCAGACAAGCATGGGTCCTGATAAGGATAATTGAATTTTAGCCTCAAGTTTTGCAAGTGCATCAGCATGCGAATTTAGCCTCCTAGGGATGTGACTCAAGGATACATCCTCAAACAGGGCCATATATAATTTTGCAGTATCATGATAAGGCTTGAGAGTATCTTTTCTCACATCATAGATTCCTTTGAGTTGTTGGATAACCAACTCAAAGTCGCCATAGATCTTAAGCTGCTCCAAGTTTAGATCAAAGGCTATCTCCAATCCAATTATAAGGGATTGATAGTCTGCTTCATTATGGGAACCGGCCTCAGTGAGAGAGAAAGAAAGTGGCAGTACTCCTCCTTTCAGAGTCAGGAATACCACCCCGACGCCTCCTCGATCCGATTGGAAGGCTCCATCAAAGTACATTTCCTCACGCATGAGCAAGCTCTGCACATAATACTTCTTCATCAAGGAGGTCACTTGATAAAGGAGATTTCATCGGTACGGGGTGTGTTGTGAGAAAATCAGCCAAGGCTTGGCCCTTGATGGCCTTTTAGGGGACATATGTGATGTGAAATTCCATTAGTAATAATGCCCACTTAGCAAGATGTCCTGACAGGCATGGGCATGTCGTGAGAAACTTTACAGGATATGCTTTTGATATAAGTTTCACTTCATGACCGAGCAAGTAGTGGCAAAGATTTTGTACTGCAAAGATTAGGACTACACACATATTTTCTATAGGGGGATAATTCTTCTCAGCCCCTTGCATTCTGCGATTGAGATAGTACAGTGTAGACTCTTTTTCATCGTCATTGTTTTGCGTCAACAATGCCCCAAGTGACTTGTCTAGAGTAGTCATGTACAGGATCAGAGGTCTTCCCAATATCGGTGTAGAGAGTACTGGAGGATTGAGTAAATAATGCTTAATGTCATAAGGGGCTGCTTGACATGCTTCATCCTAGATAAATGCGGTATCTTTCTTAAACAGGTGTATAAGGGGTTTATAGTGACCTGAGACGTTTGAGATGAACCTGCGGATGTAAGCCAGCTGCCCTGAAGAGAGTGCAGTTCTTGCAGTGTAGTTGGTGATGGCATTTCTTGGATTTTCTTGATCTTGACTGGCTCAACTTCAAGCCCTCGGTGTCTAACAATGAACCCTAGGAACTTTCCTGAACACACACCAAAAGTGCACTTCAACGGGTTCATTTTGAGCTGATGCAAGCGTAATTTCAAGGTCTCTCATATGAGAATCTTTGTCTTTCGATTTTACCACCAAGTCATCGACATAACATTCCATCTCTTTATGCATCATATCTTTGAAAATGGTCGTCATTGCTCTCTGATATGTGGCACCTGCATTCTTCAATCCAAAAGGCATCATCATGTAACAAAAGACTCCTTTTGTGGTCGAGAACGCTATCGCTTCCGCATCCGCATCTTCGGGCCCCATCCGTATTTGATTGTACCAAGAGTATCCATCCACGAAGAAAAATATTTGGCAGTGAGCCGTAGAATCGATGAGCATCTCGGTGAATGGCAACGGGAAGTCATCCTTGGGACAAGTGGTAATCAGGTCGCAAAAGTTAATCCAAACCCTGATCTGGCAATTCTTCTTCTTGAATGGAACAACATTCTGGCCACTGGGGTACTTGACTTCACCAATGAAGCCTGCTTGTCTAAGTTTGGTCACCTCAACATCTATCTGCATTTCGAGGTCAGGCCCAAACCTCCTTGATTTATGTTTGATAGATTTAACAATCAGATCGATGCCAAGGCGATGAACGGCGACTTGAGGGTCCAAAGCAGGCATCTCATGGGAATGTCAGACAAAGACATCTCGGTGTTCTCCTAAGAAAGTAGTGAAATTATCTTTCTCTTCTTGAGACATATTCGTGGAGATGAAAGTGGGTCTGGGATCAGTCTCTTCCCCTAGATTTATCTCCTCGAGTTCATCTGTTGGGGCTTGACTGCCTTCTTCCCATTCATCTGGGGCTTCTAGCAACTCTTCATCATTAGCCTCAAAGGTCTCCTTGCTAACCTCAAGTGCAGAGACTGACGATCCTGACATCTCTGCTTCCAAGAGGGCTCGAGGGTAAGTCATGATTTCTATACCTTTATCGAACCAAGGGATAGAAGGGTCGACCTCAAACATGGATATCATATCAGGCTATAAGAGTTCGAATTGGAAGTCACAGGGAGGTTGAGATTTAGTGGTTGTGGGGCCAGTAACACCTTCATAAGAATCCTTCAATTTTTGTATAGGTATCTACAATTTTTGTCCCACGCTGGCTGATACTTCATAGACTTGTACCATGTGGCAAGCTTCCTGAGAATAGAAGCTCTGCCCTCATGATTCTTTCAGTCCTTGCTCAAATTTGGGCTCAGGAGGCCACTGGGGTTTCTTTAGCTTTGAATTCTTGTGTTTCATAGTGGAGGGAGATGGTTTTCTCTTAGCTCAAGCTGCCAAGGCGTCAGCAACTGTTAAGAATCCTACTGCCTGGGCCAATATCTTTTTTAACTGCCTCTTGTGTGTCCTGCTAATATTGGTTTCTTTAAGTTCTCTATCGAGAGCCTCGAAGTCTGGACATTTTAAGGTAGTACCTGCAGGAGACATAGAGGAAGAAAGATGAGAAACAGAAGAAGAAGAAGAAGAAGGAGGAGGGTCAGAAAGTGAGGGACTTTTAAGGTCATTCCCCTTAGCGGACCAATCTGGGCAGCTTTCTACATCATCACCAAAGTTGGACGTATGCACGGAATATTTTAGGTCTTTCTCTTGCTTGGACCATTTGGGAGTGCTTTTAACCTCATCACCCTCATTGGATGTATTCTGAGGAGAAGACGACTCAGGGGCATCCTCTTGATAAGAGGAGGAAGGAAGGAGGATCGCGTCATGGATGAAGTCCAGTAAAGTTGGCAATGGGGGAAGAAGCCTTATTTGTCTTGTTTCTCTGGTAAGCAGCCCTTGGTGCCCATCTTTTTTTGGTTTTCATTGATCGTGGTTGATCTATCTCGCTGGGTTTATGGACAACCCTAGCTTGACAGACTACTTCTCGCCTTAATGACTTGAGTCTGCTTCGGCCATGATAGACTATCCATGGCTGGGAAGTCGAGGGTTCAGCAGGATCAGAGTCATCTTTGCCCAGGACTTGTGTCAGGAGGTCCTCTCGTACTGGTGGAGCAGTGGTTTGAGGATCACTTCATGGAACGCTACAAGACTCTTGACATTCCTATAGTTTCTTTGCGATTATATCATGAAAACTGGAGCATTCACACAGGTCGTGGCCCCCTATCTGATGGTATGGGAACCAATGGTCTTCAGTCCCCGGAGCAGCGTATCAAGGCTGCATTACCGGTTTTAGTGTGATGAGGCCTTCTTGAAGCATTATAGCAAAAAAGGCGCGAAGGAGACCAAGCGGTTCGTCTTCCTCTTGGATTGTTACTACGTGGGAGGCTTCAGTTGCCTCAAATGCCTTCTTTAATTCTTCGAGTTTTATCTGACCCTTCTAGATTAGGGCTTCGATAATATCTTTCAGCGTGTAGCAGTCACCTGTGGGGTGGTTGATCCGTCGATGGTAAGCACAATAATTTGCCTAGGTATCGAGTCTAGTTTTATTAGGGAACTTGGTCTTTGAGAGATCGATCATTTTCTGTTCGAGTAGCAGTTGGAGTAATGTAGGGACCCATTCCTTTTCAAAGGGGTACACCTTGTTTCTATGCCTGGTCCAACAATCATTTTGATTAACGTTTACAGGTGGGGGTACTCGGTTATACAACTGTTGTTGCTTGGATGCCTGAGGTGCTTTCACTGTGTTTACTCCTTTGGAGAGGTCCAAGGTTTGGGAGGGAGCATTCTTTAGATCATTGACTGTGACAGCTGTGTTGATCACTCCCTTTGGTTGGTTGCCCTGGGTATTAGTCCTAGAGCTACCATTGCCCCGATTGTTCCCTGAGCTTGCAAACTGTTATCGTGACCCGCCATGGTGGCGTGACAAGCTCTCTATGCGGATTGATTTAGAGATCAGTTTTGACATGAAGGTCAGATTAGAGGTGTCAACATGTACGACAATCTCAGGTCGCATGTTTCACACACAGGTTTGAACTGCTTCCTTCTCTAACATGGGATTGGGATGGCATGTGGTCAAATCTCTCCATCTTGATATGAATTGATCTACGGGCTCATCGGGATCTTGGGTCAAGGTGAGAAGCTTGAAGGTTTGAACTTCTTTTTCAACCTCATAGAAACATTGATGGAATAGTTTCTCCATTTCCTCCCACGTATGTATTGAGTTTGGAGGAAGCCAAGCATACCACTAGAAAGCTGGGCCATCAAGGATTTCAACAAATTGACAGAGAAGGAGTCTCCCATCAGCCGCTGTCTCTCGACACACTGCTTGGAAGTGGGCGATATGCTGATTGGGGGATGTGGTTCCGCTGAACAGGGGAAACTTCCCTTTCTTGTTGCCTGAGGGAAATGAAATCTGATCAATGTAAGAGGGATACAGATTTGGTAAAGCGTTGCTACCTACATACCCATGATCTATCGATTCTTTAAGTTATAGGTGAACATAGCATCAATATCTTCCTGTGAGACAGGGTGAGGGGAAGGGCCTGCCCTAGAGGTGTATCATCTGAGTGATGGGAATTGACCTCGTGGTTAGACGATTGTCATGTGACGTCCATCCGATCGATCTTCTTCATCATTATGCGCACCATATCTCCGAACTTACTCATGCACTCTTCTTGAGAGTCGTCAAGCTCATTTTCAACCATTACGCTGACTATTTCTCCAAGGAGGTCAGTGTTAGCTACAGTTGAGGGCTTGTGAACTTGACAAGTCGCACACGGCAGATCCGTGAGCAGGGGGTCAGCATGCCCCAACTGGACTCGAGCCTTGTACGCCGATCACGTGAGGAACGGTTCTCGACAGTCTTGGGATCATGGCAACTGAGTGGCTGGGTCATCTTCTATGACACTAACCACAGTGCAGGGTTCAAGGCATCCTTCTTCAGGCTTTGTCATTTGAAGAGGGTAGAAGGGAATCAGACGAAGAGGGTTATCATAGCCGGTTGCCCCAACCGTCTTGGTTGCTGGCCTAATCCGAATTTGCAGACCCCTATCACGTTTGACTTAGATATTTTGATGAACCTCACCCCAGAACTATGATCGGGACTGCTACCGATCAACTCTTCTTGCACAAGAGAGAGCTGTCTCCATCAGGTGCGACAACGGGTGCGGGCTAGGAACTGGGGTCATCCTGGGCCCGGGTGGATGAAGGATTTGATCTCCCATCAGGTCTTTTCCTCGAGCTCTCTTATGGGCTCTAGAGACATGATCGAGATGATGAGGCTGGTTCAAAATGGTACTCTTGGGGATGGTCTTCAAATACTAAGCTTAGTGGTGCTTGCCCAAAGAAGGAGGAGCAGGCAAAAGCAGGGTTGACTCATGAGGACGCTTGAGTCAGGGAGAGGGGCTGGTTGTGACAGCGACGCTTGTGCATCCCTTAAAGAAGGAGGACGAGTGACTTGGGGGTCAGCTCGGGCTCGAACCAGTGGTCTGGCCTTAGGAAGCCGAGAACCACAAGAAGGTGTTTGTAAGAGAACATGTGGAAGCCTGCCCCTTATAGGGTGCGCTAGTGTGTGCTGAGTGGGAAGACGAAGGAGTCCTCTTCGGTGTGCTTGGGTTGGCACAGCAGTAGCATTGCCCCCAGTGGTGGGATGCATATGCACAACGTGTGCAAGACCCAGCCTTAGGAGGTCTGATCCTGGACGCTGACTCGTGATAACATTAGGGTTGCCTCGAGGTGTGGCTTGAATGGATGACCTACGAGCCTTATGGTGAGTGCGAGAGCAGGAGGCCCCTGAGTCTCCACCTTGATGTGTTGAGCCTTTGAGGGTAGGGACTCGTGGTGGTCCAAGAATTAGTGGGGTAGCCTTGGGGTGACCCACTGAGCCAATGGAAACTTCTTTGCCTTTTGCAGCAAGGGACTGGGCAAACTTCCAATGTACCTCGGCAATACGACCGACAAGCGACTTGCCGGTGACAGGGTGCATGCTGTGAGTGGCACCTGATGTGCTACTGATGCAGGGTGCCTTAGTAGAGGTTCCACCAAAACTAAGAGAAGGGGAGTTAGGGACCTTTAAGTCCCTTTTCACGCCAATCCAAGTTAAGACCTGAGAGCTAGACACTAGATCTTTGCTCAAAAGAAAGGTTGGGAACGAAGTTCGAAGAACTTGTTCCTCGAGGATGCTCCCAAAAGCAGGGATGAGAAAATCCCCGATCCGAATAAATGGGTTAGAGAACCCAGATTCCATGTGGTGTGTGAAAACAGAAAAACAAAGGAGAAACTTACCAAACAAGAACAATTCAACAAAGGGGTGGTAAGTCTCCAGTGGAGTCACCAAGCTGTTTAAGTGCCTCAATCTCGCCCTTCAGATCTGGCTGATTTGGCGGCACGTGTCTCATGCTTCGGGGGAACCCGAGACTTTGAGATTGCTCTCTCGAGAACCTCGTTCATTGTTGGGTCACATTGAAAAGAGAGAGTAAGGAGAGAGAAACTATTGGACTGGTACCCCTAAGCTCAAGGTAAATATTCTCTCTCTTCTTTTTCTTTTCTTCTTCGCTCTTCCTAACCTTCTTCTTCCTCTTCTCTGTCTGAGGTCCCCTTAGAGGCCATGCACGGTAGTGACAGTACCGTGCCTACCTCTCCTGTGGTCTCATAGGTCACGCAAAGTGCTAGCAGTGCCATGCACAAGCCTCCCTCTCTGTCTATTCATTCATCTCTGACCCCTAGTGAGGTTTGCAGATGGCGCTGCTCATCGCCATCCGCAGACGTATCCTCAATGCCTCAGTGAACAGCGCAGATAGCAAAACTCACTACTGCCCCCAGGGGTCTCCCCCTATTGTGCGCCTATTGTTGACGGTGATGCCTATCGCAGCCCGCGAGAGGTCTCGGCAATACCTATCGCCAACTGCAAGCTTACTTTGTGTGTGTGGTGCCTAGCACCTCTGCGATCCTCCTATGCTCGGTGCCCATAGCCATCTGCGAGCCTCCTTCGTGCATTCGGTGCTCATCGTCGTTCCTCCTGCATCCCACGCCTTTCGTCGTGTGCCTCATGAGAACGTTCGCCATGTGCCTCATGAGAACATTCGTTGCACGCTTCACAAATGGCTATCGTTGCATGCTTCATGAGAAGCTATCGCCTCCCGTGCAAGCGTGCACTGCCTTCTTATGTTACCAATGGCGAAGCCTAACGCCGTCCATAGTTCCCTGCTCCCACTCAAGCCATGAGCAGTAGTGTCTAACACCGTCCAAGGGTCGTGACACTGCTACTTCACAGTCGTGGTTGGCAACGCCTAGCATCGACGGGAGCCTATCCCTTAGCACCGACAGGACCCTATCCCTTCGCCGTCTCATGCCTTCTCTTCATTCTCACCTCTTCTCACCTAATCGATGGTTGACTTAGCCTAGCACCGCCACATCGGCCTTGGTTTTGAGTAGTATTGACATCTTACTGGTCCTGAATACCATGCTCGTCTTGTTACCACTCCGAGTTGGTCAATGTTCAAGCTAGTCTTATCCCTTCATCAAGTTTTCTTCTCTCTTCGACCTTTGTTCGAACCTTCCACTCTATCACTCTAACCCCACACATTCCTAGCTACACAAATGTGCATTGCCTTAAGACAAGGGTGGGTCCTTCGGCCCACTTGTTTTGCAAATTAATCATATTAGTGTTGTGCAGAAAAACAAGGAGATTGAAGGTCAAGGGAGGCAATTCCGAACTAGCTAAAGCAGCTGGGGGGGATATCTGCCTATGTGTGCCGAGCCTCCAGGTGTAGAGGTTCGAGGTAGTAAAGGAGTTCAGGGGGTAGCCTTGCAATGACCCTCAGAAGCGATGGCAACCTGCTTACCTCTCGCAAGAGTGGATAGGCCAGCCTTCAGGTGTACCTCAACAATATGACTGGCAAGAGATTTGTTAGTCACAGGGTGGGTGTTGTGGGCAGTAGCAGATGTGCTACCAATGCAGGGGGCCTTGGTGGAGGGTCCACCAGGGCGAGAAAGTGGGAGGCAGGGACCGTTAAGTCCCCTCTCGTACCGATCCAAGAGAGAACCTTGGAGTCGGACTGTGAGTCCTGGCTCAGAAAGAGTGTAGGGAAGGAAGCTTGGGCAGCTCACTTCCTTGGGATACGCACAAGTGTAGGGATAAGAAAGTCCCTGACTCGGATGAAAGGGTTGAATAACCCAGATGCCATAGAAAGTAGTACAGAAAGTGAAAGAAGATATTGACGAAGGAGTAATAAGTCCATAGTGGAGTCGCCAAGCTGGTTATCTCGCCTCCCCGGATCTAGGTGACCGGGTGACAATATCTTGGGTTAGAAAAACCTGGGACTTGTGACGCTCTCTCAGGAACCTTGTTTAAGAACAAGGGTAGGTATCCAACTAGTGAGAGAGGAATTTTGGATGTGAGGTGGGGACCGACCTCAGCTGGGTTTGTGACTTACTTGGGATGACTTGCGTTGGCGCCCTCTTAGATCACGACGGAAAGAAGTCTTCACCCCACGCACACAACTAAAGGCTCATGGTCCATCCATTCGAGCCACACCTCGGAGCAACTTTCATGCTTCCTTGAACTCGCGTTAAAAGCTAGGCCCTCTTAGAGCAAACCTTGCACGCTCCATGCATCCCACAGCTCGGAGCAACGTCAGTTTTGTGTCGGTTCGAGCACCAGAGGGTCGACCTCTTCATCCTCCCTCTCACCACACACAGCTTCACCCCATGAGAGATAGGTTCCTACCCC
Source organism: Amborella trichopoda (assembly GCF_054954075.1). Lineage (NCBI taxonomy): Eukaryota > Viridiplantae > Streptophyta > Magnoliopsida > Amborellales > Amborellaceae > Amborella > Amborella trichopoda. The sequence goes on from NC_142340.1 coordinate 33,448,773, forward strand.
GTCCCTCACAGACAGAAGCTCGTGGGTCTCCACTTTCCAAGGTCAATCCCATTGACCGAGCCCGGGCTGACTCCAAAGTCACCCAGACGGCCAACCCTAAAGGCGCACACACATCAACTTTGCAGGTTCCTCCTCACTCCCATCTTAGGCGGAGTCATGAATGAACTCCTTATGCTGCTCTCCCTTCACTGAGCAAGCACCTCGAGACCTGGTACTCAAAGGTTTTTCTTAAGAGTACCATCTTGAGCCAGCCTCAGGTCAGCCGCGCATCCATGCCTCACAAAGGGACTCAGGGCAACGGCCTAATGTCTGACAGAAGCCTCTAGTCTCCAAAGCAAAAGCCCAGGTTGCCTTTTATCCTTGGGCCCCACTCCCTACTCCAATTAATAGACACAACCCTCACATGTTTAAGGAAAGTGGAGCAGCCTATACCTCAAGCCCAGTTCTGGGGCGAAGTCCACAGCAGCCTCAGGATTAAGCAGAAGAGAGGCCTATAGATCCTCACCAGAGATGCAACCAAGGTAGCTAAGGCCACTACTCTTGGTGACCTCCTGTCTTGTAATCCCTTTTTCCCCCTCCAAACTTCAGAACTTGAGCTAGTCCAAGAGTATTGCTAGGTCATTACTACCAAGCAGCCACGGTCCAAAGATCGTCAAGAACCGGTCCTCACGAGATCGGCATACAAGGCTAAAGTCCAGTCGGGGCATGCTAAGTTGCTGCAGACTGACTTGCCACACCTGACTCACCAACCTCGGCCGTCCATTGTTCCACCTGGCTCTGACCTTTCAAAAGAAACAGTCAGCGTCATGGTGATCAATGATCCAGGTGACGCCCAAGAAGAAATGATGAACAAGTTCATGGTAATGGTGCAGTCCATCCTCGAAAATATGGAATGCCTAGAAGCCACAAAGGCCCCTTCTTCTCACCACGAGACTGATTCCCCATCTGGTAAAGAAAATGTTCCCATGAAAACTCCCCCCCAGTCTTCCAAGACAGCTCTGCCTCTCAAGGGGTTTTCCAGACCGATATAGATGCCATGGTCTCCCATAGCCTCAAGAACAAGGTCCCAGGCATGCAAGAGGCGCTACTCTACCAGAAGTCGTACCCTTCGTACATTGACCAAGTGTAGTTTACCCAACACTATCAAAAAGGGAAACTCCCCCTGTTTAATTGTACTACGTCTCCTCGCCAGCATACCTCCCACTTCTAAGCAGCCTGTCGAGAGATGCCGATGGACGAGCGACTCCTCCTCCATCAGTTCTTCGAGACTCTCGAAGGGCCAACCTTCCAGTGGTATGCTCGGCTGCCTCCAAACTCGTTGCACACCTGGCAGGAAATGGAGCAGTTGTTTTACCACCGCTTTTACGAAGTCCAAAGGAACGTAGAGACCATCGAGCTCCTTACTCTGACTCAAGACCCTAGTGAGACGATTGAAAAGTTCATCGCTCGATGAAGATAGCTGGCAACCCCCATGACCGAAAAAGAAGACATGTATAAGGAACATGCTTCCCAAGATCACCCTGCATTTCGAGGCCTCCAATTCGCCCTCCATGTCAGAGCTCATCTCTAAAGTAGTTCGTATTGAGGGTCTGTCCAAGCAGCATGATGGATTTCGTCAGCAACCCTCTGGTTCGAATTCTCGCTCCAACAATCGGTGCAACCAGTAAAAAGCAGTGATCAGTGCGGCTGTCACCGTGACTAACACCAACAAAGCTGCCCTCCAAACCTTGGACCTCTCCAAGGAATAGACGCCTCAAGCCGGGGCCAAACAGCAGTCTTACAATAAGGTCCTCCCTCCTAAAAGTGCTAATTGAAGTGACTTTTGGATCCAGCACCAGAATAAGGTTTACCCCTTCGACAAGCAGTGGACTCCTGCACTGCTTCGACTGCTTCTAGAACAGAATATGATCCAGCTGCCGGAGGTGAACCCTAGAGCCGGCTGGGCAGGAGATGAATGAAAAGTAGTGGGCTTATCACAAGAAAGTAGGTCACCTCACTCATGACTGCTACAAGCTCAACGACACTATCGAAGCCCTTATTAACAAGTGTCAGATAAAGCTTGAAGAGTTAAAGAAAGCAATCGGGGCAACTGAGGCCTCCCACATAGTGACGATCAATGAGGATGAGGCGGCACCCGCTATCCTCCGTGCACTATTCTCCAAAATGCTCGAGGAGGGACACATCATGCCGAAGCCGACAAGGCAGTCTAAGTTCCTGCCTCTAGGAACTGAGAACTTTTGGTGCTCGTATCACCTAATACGAGGCCAAGACATGAGTGAATGCACTGCGTTCCACGAACTCTTGACAAAGAAGATGTAGCAATATCAAGAAGCTCTTGGTAACTTAGAAGGGTGCCCTCAAGTCCCTCTTCTGCCAGTGCAAAAAGAACTCCCGATGCAAGCCTCAGGAAGCACTGAGCTAGACCCTCTACGGGCCCTCTTCGAGGCAATGCTTCAACAGGGCCTCATCACTCCCAAGCCCGCCAGGCAGCTTAAAGGCCTTTCCTGGGTACGAAAAACCCCTGGTGCCCATATCACTAAGTATGGGGCCATGAGCTAAAAGAATATTCTAGATTCGAAGCTATAGTCACTCGGAAGGTACAAAAAGGCCACATCATCTACGCCGTTATCCCCGAGCACTTCCAAGCCATCGCTCACGTCCAAGAGGAGATACTGTTGTAGGTCCCTTATGAGCATACAGTGGACCCTTCAGAGCCCTTGACTTCTCAGCCCTAGGAAATCTACCATAAGCAAATTAGCCTCAAATCCCTAAAGCGTGAGGCGGTCCACCAGGCTAAGACTACTCATCAACCTGATGAGGCAAACTAAACGCTTCCTCAGGAAGTCCAGAAGGAGACGACAAGTACCTAAGTCAGTCTGTCGAAGGAATCTCATCCCTCAGCCACTAGTCGAGGAAGAATTCCTTAGGCCCCTTCCTCCACTACCAACTTTACAGGATTTCATCCCAGGCACAGCTCGCCTTATCCTTTCGGCCAATCAGGCGCACGTCCCTGAGTCACCAACAGCTAGGGATCCCTCCAATATGGGTGACGACACTAAAAGCACCCCAAAAAGGTCAAAGTCGGGGCAAGACCTAAAATACCCCCTGCACACGTTTAATTCCGGCGACGACGTAAAAAGCTGCTTGGAACATTCTAACTCTTCTTCTCCTCCCCCCTCTTCAGTATCTTCCACAGGCACAGCTCGATAGTGCCCAAACTTAAAGACTCTAAATAGAGAGCTTGGAGCCACCAGCCTCACCAAAACGCAACAAAAGCGCCTCAAAGAGATGTTGGCCCAAGAGGCTGGATTCTAGACAGCCACTGACGCTTTAGCAATCCATGCCAAGACCGAGCCATCTTCAAGCTCCTATTCCCACGAGGTCAATCACATGATTCAGGTTCATGAAGCGTCAGCCAGCTCGGGGCAAGTACTGAACGACCCTAGTCGCAAGGTCATGGACTCCCTGTTCGGAGCCGACCCCTTCATTCCTTGCTCTGGCCAGAGATCAGAAATCGTCTCTTATGCTGGGCCTCTCCTAGAAGCAGAAATGTCAGGATCCTATGTCTTTGCACTCGAGATTGATGATAAGCATCCTAAGTCCCCAGACAAAGAGTTACAAGATGCTCCAGAAGAGTGGGAAGAAGGTGGTCAGGCCACAGCTGACGAGCTCGAAGAGATAAACTTAGGGGATGAAGCAGATTCAAGGCCAACTTTCATCTCTGTAAAAATTACTTCAAAAGAGAAAGAAAAATACATCTCCCTCCTCCGAGCAAACAATGACGTCTTCGCCTTGCATTATCATGAGATGCCCATTCTAGACCCTCAAATTGCTATCCATCGCCTCGGTATTGATCCAATCGTCAAACCCATGAAGCAAAAATCAGGGAGGTTTAGACCTGACCTCAAGATGGAGATCGATGCTGAGGTGAACCAGCTCAGGTAAGCTGGATTCATACGATAAGTCAAATACCCAAGATGGCTGGTGAATGTCGTCCTAATCAAGAAGAAGAATAGCCAAATCAGGGTCTGCATTGACTTCTGCGACTTGAATACCGCCTGCCCCAAGGACGACTTCCCCCTGCCATTCATTGAGATGCTTGTTGATTCCACAGCTCATTGCCAAATCTTCTCCTTCATGGATGGATATTCTGGTTATAATCAAATCAGGATGGCACCAAAAGATATGGAGGCCACTGCGTTTCTAACCTCAAAAGGTGTCATTTGCTACACTGTGATGCCTTTCAAGTTAAAGAATGCCGGTGCCACGTACCAGCAAGCCATGATGACCATCTTCAAGGATATGATCCACAAGGAGGTCGGGTGCTATGTGGATGACCTGGTGGTGAAGTCTGAAACAAAGGACACTCACGTACCAGACCTCAAAAAGGTATTTGAACGGCTACAGCATCACCAACTCAAGATGAATCCCCTGAAATGTCCCTTTGGTGTATGCTCAGGAAAATTCTTAGGGTTCATCGTGAGGTACCGTGGGCTAGAGATCGAGCCAGTCACAATCAAGGCCATTCAGGACATGCCATCACTTACGACCCTCCATGAATTGTTGTCTCTTCAAGGATAGCTCGCCTACATTCGGAGGTTCATCTCAAACCTCTCAGCATAATGCAGGCCCTTTTCACATCTCCTAAAGAAGGACACTCCCTTCATATGGGATGAGGTGTGCCAAGCTGCACTCGATGATATCAAGTAGTACATGTTGAATCCTCCAGTACTCTCTACGCTAGTGTTGGGAAGGCCTCTCATCCTACACGTGACCGCTCTTGATGAGTCACTCAGAGCTCTCCTAGCGCAGAACAATGATGGGGGGAAAGAGACAACACTCTATTATCTTAGCCGCAAGATGCAGGGAGCCGAAAAGAATTACCCTCCCATCGAAAAGATGTTTCTAGCCCTGATCTTCGTGGTACAAAAGCTCCGCCATTATTTGATCGGTCATGAGATCAAGTTAATCTCAAAGGCTGACCCGGTCAAGTTCCTTAAGACCCAGCCGTGCCTGTCAGGACGTTTAATCAAGTGGGCATTATTGTTGATGGAGTTCGACATCACGTATGTGCCACAAAAGACAGCCAAAGGTCAAGCCTTAGCAGACTTTCTCAAAGCTCACCCACTCCGTTCAGAATCTTCCCTGTCAAGTGATCTACCGGATGAAGAAGTATTCTGTATGGCACTAACTCAGCCCTAGGAGATGTAGTTCAACGGAGCAGTTCAGTCTGATAGAAGAGGCATCAGAGTCATATTCCTAACCCTCGATGGTGGAATGATTCCTCTATCTTTATCACTGGCAGAGGCATCCTCCCATAATGAAGTTGAATATCAGGCCTCATAATCGGGTTGGAGATTGCCTAGGAGCTAGACTTGGAGCAGCTAAACATCTTTGGCGATTTTGAGCTTGTCATCTAGTAGCTTAAATGGATTTATGATGTAAGGAATGATACTCTCAAGCCTTATCACTACACGGCCAAAACATATTGTAGACATCTACTTTAAATCTAGAAAGTTCTATGGTTTTCTTAGAACTTTAGTATCAACTTCGCCTATTAAACCCAAAATCCATAGGTCACACAATTTACCCTGTGAGCCGGAACCATTCTGCCAGCCCAGAACCCAGCAAATGCCTATTTTGACTCAGAATCCAACAAACTCACTGTTTTACAAAAAAAATCATTAAAAATACTAAAAAAAATCCATTTTGGCCCAAATGTTTTTTGGTAGCTTCATAAGAGAATAAGGAACACACCTGAAAAGAAAGTTTTCAATTTGGAGCATTCTTTATTTGTGCGACTCGGGGCGTGCCGCCCAGCAGCGCTTTGGCCCAAACATTTTTTACATATTTTTCATGTTTTGAGGGTTATCTTGTGGGTGGTGATGCTATCCACGTCAGTCAAATCAAAATTTTAAAAAATTAAAGATTGGTTTGACCAAGGGATTTGTTGGTTACATGATAACTTTGCCCCAACAAATCCCTCGTTCAGATGACTCACTTTGGATGACCATAAAAGGATGAAAAATGAGAGGGTTGAAGAGGGATTAGACATTTAGAAACTTTAAGCTGGAAGAGAAACCCTAGGAGAATAGAGAGACCTTCCCGAGAAAACCCTAACCCTCATCTTAAGCCCGAGTAAACCTAGACCTAGGGCACAACAACCCTAGACCTAAACCATTTCTAGGGCACAGTCACCCTATTACTACCAGAGACTTGCTGATCTCCCTCTAGACCACAAGGGCAAAAGGAATCGGTTCTGATACGGGCGAGCCCTCGAAGGCTCCGGCAGCCAGGGCCATCCGGCCCGATTCTGTATTTTCTTCTCCTTCATTTCCCCTTTTTTTTTATTGTATTTATTTTATTTTGATCTAGCTTTGATTCATTCTGATTGAAAATTGTGTTTTGAAATGTTACGGATCACGCTGGCTCCGCCATAGATCTAAGAGCAGATATGCTCGTTTCTGGGCAGATCTGATCTCAGATCTAAATTCGATTGTTCCCACTTTCTCTATCATTTATTTTTTCATTTATTTTTTATCAATTGAAAGTGTTAGATCTGAGAGATCTACATTGTTAGATCGCTCGATTCAGCGTTGTAACTAGTTTGGCGCCCACCGTGGGGCATCATTGAGAGTGATCCGAGCATCAAAATTTCAAAACCATCATAATCTTTTGAAACTTTGATGGCATGTTCTAGGTACCTTTTTTTATTGTTCCCAAAGTTTCAGATCAAAATAAAATATTTAAAAATAGAAAAAAATAGTTTTCTGTTAAATCTACTATTGCTTTATTTTAATTTATTTTCATCAAAAAAACATGTATTTGTTGTTTCTACAAGTTTAAAGTAAGATTATTTTATCAAGATATACAACAAACAAATAAATAATAAATAATTAAATAAATAAAATTGTTTGGGCCACACTAGGCGTGCCGCCCAGGCGACACGAGTCATGCCGCTCAAGTACAGGGCAACACGCTCTCTAGTTCCTCCTATCGCCCAATTCAGAATTTTTTGAAATTTTGCAGGCTGGGTCTTGGGACTTTCTTGTGACTGCTCAAAAACTTTTGGAGCAAAATAAAATTTTTAAAAATACCAAAAAAATAGTTTTCTTGATACAGGTGTGTTCTATCTGTTGTTTTTTTGTTTCACTTTATTTTAATTTTATTTCATCAAAAATTCTGATTTTTCAGCTTCTGGAAGTTTCAGTAGCCTTATTTCATTAGGATCAACAAGATAAAAATAAAAATAAAAATAAATAAAAAAATTTTTTGGGCGACACAACCCATGCCGCCAAACTTATAAGTGCGACACGACTGGTGCCGCCCTATCACAGAGGTCCCAAAACACGTTTGGGACCCAACAGGCCAGTTCCAGAGCCTTTTTTGTGATTTTTCACTAATGTTTTGTTTAAAATAAATTTTTAAAAAGATAAAAAAAATATTTTTCTTCAGATAAGTCTGTTCTGCTCCTGACTTTTTCTTTTTTTATTTTAGTTTATTAATTTTGGCTGAAACCATTTTTCCCTGCTTTCACCATACTTAGTCTAGCTGTATTTCATCAAAGTTAAAAAAATATAATTAAAAAAAATAAAAAAAAATAAATATACATCGAGGGCTGCTTGCACCCTCTTGAACCATGTCCGTTCAAGTCACTCTCGACTCGGGCTGTGCTCAACTTAGCACGGACTGTGCCTGGTCTCATTTTTTTTAACTTTACCGTCTTAGGGGTTTCTTACCCCTCCATCTATACTGTGTTTCGAGTGAGTTTCGCCTCGAAGCTGCATCGCTAAGCACGATCAGTGTCAAGCGCTCACTTATTGCCTTGCTTGTTTTGCGTGCATTGTGTGCTTGACTTTATTTTTCATTTGCATGCTTCTTTACACACTCGAGCACACACCGACTGGGAATCCAGAAAAACTAGAAAAAAAAAATTTCAAACTTGAGAGGAACCCAACTTTGAGAGTCGAGGCAGTTGGGATTCGTGTAACTTTAATTATGAGTGCCCCTCCGTAACCCTTTGCCTCAAAGCAAATCCGTGTATAATAGGACTTGGTAAAATCCTATAACATGAGGCTAGGACCTATGCGGGGACTTATATCAGCCTAGCCACATTCAGTAGTTAGGAACCCACTCTCAAGCCAAGCCTACCTATAATACTTTACTAGGTCAAACATTTTCGTGTGCTTAATTGCTTATTTTTTATTGGTTAATCTTAGATCTCAACCCGGACCCGCCTTTTGTCCAAGCTGAACTCTGGTTCCAAGTTCAGGCTTTTACCCAACCTAGCCTAGGTCCGAACCAGGTTCACACCCAGGTCCGAACCTAAGTCCCATCATGGTCTGAGCCGAAGGCTCATTCCTATCTCTCTTTGATTCAGTCCAGGTCCATACCTGGTCTGATCATTAGAACTCTCTGGGTCCAAGTTCAGGCTTATAGCCAGCTTAGCCCAGATCCGAACCAGATTCACACCCAGGTTCGAACCTAGGCCCCTTTTTTGTCCGAGCCAAGGGCTCATGCCTAAACTAACTTTGATCAAGTCCGGGTCTACACCCGTTCTGAGTTTCATAACACGCTAGGTCCAAGCTTAGGCTTGCACCCATCTCAGTCCAAGTCCGGACCAGGTTTGTACCCAGGTCCGAACTTAGACCCACTCTTGACCCGAGCTGAGACACAGACTTACCTTATCTACATATTTGTCTAGGCTCTAGTATAGATCAAAACTTAGAGTTACCTCTAAGGATTAGGCTTACCCTAGTTAAGAGTCTAAAACAAAACCCGTTGAGTCTATATTCTAACCTAATTTTAGCCTAGTTGTTACTCAAGGTTTGCCCCTAGAGCCAGGTTACGTCTACCCTAGGCTGTCGAGTCTAGATCTTACCCAAGTCTGATTCTAGAATACTGCCAAGGGCGATCACCATGTCAGTCACCCAAGGCAATTATGATGACTGCTCCACGACTGACTCTAAACCGAACCTTCCCAAACCTACAGACCAGTATGCCGTAATCCCTTGGGATTACGGCCAGAACTTAGGCCAATCCATTATCCATCGTTCAGGTCTTCAATTAGAAGCCGAGTCCCAGGGATCCACTCCTAACCTTGAGCTCTGTATGGTCCAAAAAGTTGGCTCCACCCGAAAAACATTGAACAATCCAGGGGTCCAACTGGGCATTGTCCTATAGGGCACCTTACATAGCCGCAGTAGGAGTCGTCTAACCTTAGGCAGCCAAAGCAGAAGTCGTGCGAGGGAAGAAGTTCATGCGGCATCTAACGTCAATTCCCACAACTCAAACCAAGATAACCTCGAGATGCAGCGGTCTCAGAAACAAGACCCACCTAGGTCTAGGAGATCCAATCCAACCTCGAGCCACCATAGTACAACCCACAATGTCTTGAACACCGTACACAGTCGAGGCGTCAATCTAAACCAACCCTTAGGCGAGATAGGCATCCAAGCTGCCCTCAAAAGTCTAGTTGACTTAGGTTACACAGTTCATGCCCCAGTTCATGGGTCGGTCCAAAACCAACCTAATAGTGTAAGTCAACTCATAGCACAGCTGAGTCATCTGATTGGTCAATCTGTCCCTCCTGCGTATCCGGTCCAACCAACCGTGCAGTTTCTGCAACCAGTGGTGATGCCTATGGGTCAGTACTCCCCTTCAAGACAAATGTGTCAAACCGCCTCGGTAACCGTGGCTCATCCATCACTGCCTCAAGTAGGCCAACATCTACCCCAAGTCTCGACTCATTAGTCTATGCTTGGGAACCCACCGACCGGTGGGCCTACTCTCATGCCAAATACTCAACAAGAAGGAACTTTAAAAGTGATGCAGGATATTCTCGTAAGGATGGGTATGCATGAAATCCTACCCCCAAAGGCCTATGTTCATGAGACCCTTAGAGGCTTGGAAGACCTTCCCCCTGAGTTTGTCATCCCAGAGTTTAAAAACAAAGTCAATGGGAAGAATGACCCAGATATTCACGTCAATGCATACCTCCTCTCCATCCAAGCATTGCCAGACAAGCCTAACCAGTTGAAGGTCCTGTTTTCACAAACTTTGACCGGTGAGCCTTTAAACTAGCATCGGAGAATAATGACCTCTCAACCACATATAACTCCAGATGAAATGTTCAACCAGTTCGTCTCTCATTACCATGGGTCGATACCAAGATCTCTTTCCCTAGGCGATCTCAGTGCAACTAAACAAAACCCAGGAGAATCTTTCGAGGATTTTATCGGTCGATTCCACGAGGCGGCAATGCGAGTCATCGAATGTCCACTTACGGTCCAAGTTAAAATTTCCATGGCCTTACAAAATACAGCTCCTGAATACATGACCTTCTTTAGCCAGGGACTTATCCCCCACTCTTTTGACTCCATGATCGAGCCAAAGGCGTGACATGAAAGGGCGAGAGGGAAACCTCTCAGCACTAGTCCCTATAACAAACCCATCTTGACTCCCCAGAATAAAAATAAGAGCAACGACAAGCGGAAAGCTTCCAGTCAGGTTAAAGAAATTATCATTAAAAAACCCGCTCAGGGTTCAGCCACCCAGCACAATAATAGGAATCAAAATCAAAGGGGTATGTCTAAAGCTAATGCTTAAAATAACAATCGAAGGCTAGAGGACAACTTCACTCCTCTCAAAGACCCGTTAAAAAAAGTGTTGGAGTTACTCTTGAAGAAAAACATGGTTCAACTCCTGCCACCATTTGAGGTTAAGGATAAGAACAGATGGTGCAAGTAGCATAGAAACCATGCCCATGATACCCAAAACTGTTTCTACTTGAAGCGGGTGATTCAAGGGTTGATTAATAGGAGCGACATCACCGTCGGACCTAAAAATCAACCTCTTAAAGAACCTAATCAAAAGATGGGTATCTTCTCAAACCCTCTCCCCAAAAATACGGCTGCAGCGGCCGAAGAAACGGGAGCTCTGAGTAACTCAAAGGAGGATGTTATCAATCACATGATTGAAAACAGAGACAAAGAATATGATCCCAGCCAATTCATATTTGCTTGTGATCATCATCTCCAAGAAGTTGAAGAAGATCTTTTGAGTCTTCTTAGAGGAAACTCTTAGTCCTCGGACTCTGATGATCCTCCTAAGCGGGACCCGTATGACGAAGATGATGCCCTCGATATTGACATGATCAAAGCTGATGAAAAGGGATCATCTTTCAAACAGGGGGCCAACACCCCGAGGTCTTCCATTACTCTCGTTATGGCTGACCCTATTGAGCTCAAGGGTGGCGAAGCTGATTCCTTAACCAGAAGAGGTCGAGTGTTCAAACCCATCCAGTTGATGGCAGACACTCTTGATGAAAGAATGGGAGCTACTTCAACAGCCAAACCACCAACAAGAGCTGCGGATCATGAACCTAATAAAAGAACTCAAGGATCTGCAACCACCTATGATCTACCGACTCATCTCGAGAAGATCTAGGCTCAAATCTCCATCTTGGAGCTACTCGCCAACTCACCAGCACATAGAGCCCAGATAGAAAGCATTCTCGCTAAGCCACACATCCCGAGCAACACACAGGAGGATGAGTTGTGCGGTATGATCAACCAATTAATGGCACCAATGCCAATCATATTCACGGATGATGATATCCCGGCTAATGTCAATCGCTTTCACGTCAAGCCTCTTCATATCACTATTTTCATGAAACAATATAAGATAAGGAGAGTACTGGTTGATAATGGGACATCCCTGAATATATGCCCTATGAAAATGGTGAGGCAAATAGGCAAAAGCCCGGATAACTTCGAGCCGTGCCAACTAACTATCACCGCATACTATGGGACCAAGAGGCAAGCTGAAGGCATATTGCCTCTCATACTCAAGATCGGTCCTACTATCCAGGTGACAAAATTTTATTTCTTAGACATAAAAGCTTCATTCAACATGGTGCTAGGCAAACCATGGCAACATGAGAACCTCATGGTTGCCTCAACACTCCATCAATAACTCTCGCCGAAGATCGAATACCAGTCCTTGAAGCCTTAATCTTCCTCCTGGCAGTCATTTCTATATCATCAGTTGTTCCTTTAGCTGGAGTCATCCCTTTTACCAGTGAATCAAACACATTAGGGACATCCTAGTAATCCTTTGACAGTTTCCCACTGATCATATCTCTTTGGACCGCTAAACAAGACCTACGAAGAGCCTAAATCTCCTTCATAATCACCGAGAGAGGAATGTTTTCTATTCCCATATCTTCCACCAATTTTGCCATGACAGGAGCCTCCAGCTTTGCATAATCTTCCTTCAAAACGTGACCACTGGTCTTTGTGAGCGAGAATTTCAGCGATTGGTCGTCAACCTGAGTCTTCTCGACCGGAAAATCTAGCAAAATCGGCATCTCTAGGACAATCATTGATAGTGGTGTAGGCGAAAGTGAATCCATGCCATCATAGGGAACCAAAATAGGTACAACAAATTTCAGAACAGAATCAACCACCACCGAGGAAGGGACGAAATCCTGCTGCTCAAGCGAAACTTCGTCGTCATCCACCAATATTGTATCCATGGGATTGATAAGTAGAGGGTTGAACCTCGGTCGAGGCCCATTAGTCGTACGCGAACCACTAGTCATCGCTGCACGAGTAATGCGGGGAACCATTTTAAGTTATAGAGCCACCGCCACCACCACCAATACAAAGCTATAAACGAAAGAAGCACCACTGCTTCATACCTTTGCTCTGAAAAGGAGCAGCAATAAAAGGAACAAGGACGAAGAGTCCTTTAGCAGCAATCCTTGAGGGTGTAGTACGGAAAGGAAAGGAGGTCGCGTCTTTCTATCTTTGCACTCCATCGACTTCCACGCCGTCACACAGAGCAATCCGTCAGCCTCAAAGTACTCAGGAAAGCGCAAATTGGGACATGCAAAATTTGCTAGCAAATCCTCTCGTGGAGATTTTCAAGCCAAAACATTAGGTGGACCCACAGGACTACAAAAAATGGATGAGGACCGTGCTTCACCAACATAACCGTTCTCAACTTATTAATCGGACCCAAAAGGGAGGCAGCCTATCGAATGGCATGACGTGAAAAACCCTCTGTCCACTCCGAGAAACGCCCCACTTCAACCCAATGTTTAGAAACCTTCGGTTTTGCCAGATTTTTGAATTTCCTCTTCTTTCGGCTCGATTTACAGCTCATAAGGTTAATAGTGGGACAATAATCCAGCGAAGCATGGATAATTCCGGCATTGAATTCTAGTGAAAAAGAGTCCTTTGCAAACCATTGAGCAGGTTCAAGATCATTCTCATCAGTAATCGAAATCAAGAAAAAACAATCAGAAAGACAAAGGGAAACACTCTTAGGGAGCCGCATGCCATGGCCCATCCCAACCTTAACACGAACAAACTTACAGACTGCGTTCAGAAAGGAATCCCAGTCCATGTCCAAATACACACCAAAGTGCCCCACAACCCCTTTTGATGACAGATAAATTCCACCCTGACATAAACAGACCCACCAACTTCTGCCTAAACCTCTCCATTGGAATGTAGGACGAGTGATCCGAAGCTTTCCAAGGATCTAAGGATAACATACTGCCTCTCACCCTGCAAAATCTGTTATTCAAAGCCCGCTCTACATCTTCTTCAGAACATAATTTAAAAACAATCTTGTTTGAACTAATTATCTTCACATCCGGTAAGTAAGACAAACGCCATCATCTCTGAGCCCAATCTGAAAGCCCAAAAAGATCAGAGATTGGTGGTGAAAAAGAATCAGAGACCAAAAACTTTGTATTGATATTTAACTGACACCAAGAATCCCAATCCACAACCAACACCGGAGATGAAAACAAAGAAACTATGCTTCAACCTACCTCTTTTACTTGGGTTTGGGACGGGTCAAGAGAAAGCTTAAGGTCCTCAACTTTGTTAGACCAATTTAGATATAATATTATGACCCTAATTAGAGAAACTACTTTTCAAGGAATTATTGGTCTGACTTTGATGATTGATAGAGTGAATTTTTTTTTTAGTTTAGGGGGTGGGGTAGAGATCATGTCCGCCCATGAGCTAATGGAATAGGGTTGGCCCAATTTGGGCTGATCGGAGGGTCACAACTGCATTTCGTATTTCAATTTTAAGATTTTTTTTTTCTATTAATCCAAATCGCATGAAATTTGGGACATTCACTGTTCTCATAAAGGCACACATAATAGAAATATAAAAAAAATCATTCAAAAAAAATAAATTAACCAAAATACTATGAAAATTTTAGGGGTGTTTTAGTTTATTTATTTTTTGTGAATTATCTTTTTGATATTTTTATTAAATTATGCTATATTTTCAAAATATACGCTCCAAGAGTGATTTAAATTTGCAAAAAAAACTAAAACTCAAATACGAAATACATTTTTGACCATTAGATCAACCCAAATTCAATCTGGGTAATTGAGCATTTAATGTAGCTGTCAGATGGTGAGCTGACCTCATATTCTTATATATATATATATATATATATATATATGAGAAATGATCCTATAGGACCCTCCCCCACCCATATGTGTAGGTCCCCAAAGGATTACCGTTAAATTTGACACAGATCTATAGAAAAATCAAGTCTCACCTCTTTGTGATAATTTTTTTAGAGATACGTGTCAAATTTAATGGTGATCATTGAAGTCCTGTACACATGGGTAATGAAAGGTCTTATAAGATCATTATTGGTACGGATCTCTAAAAAAATCAAGTGTCACACTCATGTGATGACTTTTTTAAATATTCATCTCAAATTTGAGGTCCTACACACATGATTGTAGAAGGTCGTACATGATCATTTTATATATATATATTTTGGCCATTATGGGTGATCGGAAACTAAGTCGCCGCTAATGCCTTTATACCGTCCATTTAAATGGACGGTGATACCCAATAAGAAAAGCCATCTTCGTACGTTAACAGAACTCCCGTAAATTGATAAATAAAAATTGCGGTAAAGTTTCGTCCATAGCCTCTCTCTCTCCGAAACGAAAGAGAATCCATCGCCCCGAAATTTTCATTTCAAATCTGTCCCTTACTCTCGAAAACCAGGCGTCCCCCTCTTTTGCTCTCTGAACTCAGAGCACCACTCTCTCTCACTCTCTGGAACTCGGAGAGGCCCTCTCTCTCACACTCTTTATGTCAGACCAGGTCCTCTCTCTCGCTCTCTGGAACTCAGACGGACCCTATCTCTTGCTCAATCGAACTCAGATCAGTCCGGCCCTCTCGTTCACTCAATCGAGCTCAGATCAGGTACGCTATCTCTCTATCTCATTTTTTAGGGCATATTTATGAATCTCTCTCTATCTCATTTTTTTAGGGCATGTTTTTACAGTTCCTCTATCTGTTTCTACCTTGATTAATTTTTGAGCACGTTTTTACAGTTTCTCTATCTCTATCTACCTCGAAATATTTTAGGGCATGCTTTTATAGTTTTTTTTTCTCTCTACCTTGAAATATTTTAGGGCATATGTTTTTAGTTTGATTCTACATTTTTTTTAGGTATAAGGTTGCAAGTATTTGGATATTTTTTCTGGTATATGTTTTGCAATGTACACATGCTCGTTTTTTCATTTATTTTATTGTTTTTTCTGGTATTAATAAGATATTTTCACCTTGGAATATATGAGATTAAGCAGGTCTTACTGTGGAAACATTTTTCTGGTTTACTGTTGATTTGGAAACATATTACAAAACTAGAACTCAGATTGCTGTGGAAACATTTTATTGGTTTTACTGTGGATTTGGAAACATATTACAAAAACATAAAAACGCAGATCACGGTGGAAACATATTACTGGTTTTAATTTGGAAACATATTACTGGTTTTACTATGGATTTTCTGTTACTTTTATTTGTGATCTCCATTCTAATGGAGATGCTATTGTTCGAGACAAAGGCACTAAGATTGAACTAAACATTATTGACTTTAATTAATTACCAAAACCCAAGGCAGTAACTTAAAAGTACGATTCAGTTTTGAACAATTCTGTATAGAGAACTTTTCATCTCCCTTTAGTATATGTCGGCAGCGCATGACTCAATTTGTTGCCCTTATCTTTTTATAAATATGCATAATTGCCTTGACGACATTTATTCTCCATTTGCGTATACTCTTCTCAAAGACATTTGTATTGCAATTTTATCCTTTATATACTCATTTCAAGGATATAATTGTATCTTTGAGATGAGTATATGCAAATGAATTTCTTTTTTGGCAAATGTCTCAAAGTAAGTGTTTTTTTTCATTGCTTGTATAAGTTGTGTTATTTTGAGATGTCTTCTTCGGGATCTAATAGGAATGGTGATCTTGGTTGGAAATACGGCTACAACCCAGATCCTAATGATAAGAATTGTATAAGATGCAAGTTTTGTGAGAAAGATACAAAAGGGACATCAACCGGTTCAAGAAAGATCTTGCTGATATCAGGGGGCATGTTGCCCCATGTAAAGGAATCCTGATGTTGTTAAAGAGGAAATAACCAATTTTTTGAGTATGATAAAAATGAAAAAAGATGAGAAATTTGTCTCCATAGCAGAGATTAGGTCTGTGATTCAGGTCAGTTATGATGATGATAATAGTGATGAGGATGGGGAAGGATGTCAAGAGGTAGAATAATTCTTTATTAGGGGAAATGGAAAGGGAGTTATACTTGCTTCTGGTTCTGGGAGTAAGAAGCCTCAGGTTAGAGGCCCTATAGATAGTTTTATGCCCCGGCCTGACCCTAAAGTTGCAAGAGAGAAAACAAAGAAGCGAACCACTATTGAAAATAGAATGAAGAAAGAAGAGAGAGATAGGGTTGCTTTTTTTTATTGCTACATGGTTATTGAGGCGAACATTCCTTTCAATATTGCTCGCCTAAGCAGCTTCTATGCTTTGGTAGAGGCAATTGGCCAATTTGGGCATGAGATGAAACCCTCAACCCCATATGAGCTTTCATAGACTCTTTTGAAAAAAGTGGTGAGTGTCACGAAGGATGTTGTAGAAGTTAAGGATGCATGGGCTCAGTATGGAGTTTCTATTATGATTGATGCTTGGAGTGATGAAGAGAAGAAGTCAAATGAATTTGTTGTGAATTGTCCTTTAGGGAATGTTTTTTGGAGGTCTATTGATGCATCTGATTATACCCATGATGTCCATTACATATTCTAAGTTATAGAGAAGGGAATCAAGGAGCTTGGGGAGCATCTTGTTGTACAAGTTGTCACAGACAATGTTGCTCCTAATGTTGCTATTGCTAATCTGTTGCGCATAGCTTATCCTAGAATCTTTTGGATACCATGTGCTGCACATTGTATAGACCTCATGCTTGAGGCACTTGGCGGTTTAACCGAGATATCAGGTGCAGTTAAGAAGGCAAAGTCAGTTACAAATTTCATTTATAGCCACCATCTCACCCTCAACATGATGCGTAGATTTCAAAGAAGAAAGAGATTGTGAGGCCTGGGGTCATGAGATTTGCGACCTGGTACTTATGCCTAGATAGCATACATTCGAGGGCGTGTAGTTGAGGCAGATGTTTACCTCGGATGACTGAAGAGTATGCAAGTGGTCCAAAGATCAGGTTGGGAAGAAGGTGAGAGATATTATCTTTTTTAAGGCTTTTTGACGAGGGGTGAATGGCACTCTTAAGGTATTTTTTTTTCTTATCAAAGTCTTTCGCATGGTTGATAGTGACAAGGCTTCTATAGGCTACATATATGAGGCTATGGAGAAATGCAAAAGAGAGACAAAATTTTGATGATGATGAGGACTGCTACAAGCCTGTTTGGGAGACTATTGATGAGAAGTGGGATATGCAGCTACATCGGTCATTGCGTGCAGCTGGTTATTATTTGAACCTAGTTTTTTTTGTTATGTTAACAAGGATATACACACAAATGAGACAATGATGATTGGATTTAATAAGTGTGTAGATGTGCTAGTCCTTAATCTTGATATCCAGGATATTATCTATGCTGATGAGTTGATAAATTACAAGTACTCATTAAAGTCTTTTGGGAGTCCAATGGCGATGAGGCAAAGGACCAAAATTGATCCAGGTAGTAATGATATTCTTAAGTTCATCAAGTTCAAGTAATTAAGGTTTATTTTTGTAATTCTTTTATTTATTTATGATTTTATTCTATATCTTTGCAGCCAATTGGTGGAGCCAACATGGGTGTAGCTCTCCAAATTTACAGAAGTTGGCCATTTGGATCTTAAACCTAACCACTTCCTCGTCCAGTTGTGAGCGAAATTGGAGTACTTTTGAAGGGGTAAGGGTAATTTATATAATTGTATTAGTAATACATGAATTATAGATTTTAATTATTTAACATTTGTATTAATTAGTTTCATTTGATTTTGTTAGATTTATACCAAGAAAAGGAACAGGCTTGAATCAAATAGGCTCAATGAATTAGTCTATGTCAAGTATAATCAATTCTTGAAGGACATGTTTGCTAAGAGAGATGAGAGAGACCTATCAGATAAAAAAGTATGGACAATGCTATGGAGGAACATGAAGGATATACATGGGACATGCTCATAGATGCTTCAGGGACATCAGGCGAGCTTCCTAAGGCCACTAGATCTTTTCCACAGAGGACGAGGGTGGAGGAAGAGGAGGAAGAAGAGGTAGATTCATAAGAGATGGAGGAGGACGCCCTATATGTCGAGGAGGGTGACGACTTTGATTCATATGATGTAAATGCGGTTGACCCTACTTTTTTTGATGATGAATGATGAATAATAATTAAACTTTGAACATTGATTGAAGATTCTTTTGAGTCTTCAAGTATTACTTTCATTTTTGTTTTTTACCTCTTGGTTGTGTATTATGAATAATGGATTTGTAGTTCCATTGGTTTTGTAATTGGTAACTTTGGTTTGGTAATTTTGTTAGTAAATTTTAAGTTTTAATTGAATATGGACCAACTTATGGTTATGATTACGGAGTGTGTGTTCATGTGTAATATACTTTTGAATTCTGATGTAACCTCAATACCTAATTCTTATATTTTATACAATATATATATTGTTAAATACTATAGAATCCTTTTTTGATTCAACTGGGCTGCCCAGGTTCTGGGCACCCGCCTAGGCGCTGGGTAGCTTGGACCCCCCAGGCTGCCTAAGACCCGCCTAGCGTTTTTTGAAACATTGTACCCTTTATAACTGTTAAACAATTAATTGTATCATAAGCCACACTCTTCCTTTATTAGCAAAACTGATAACTATTAATTGCTTATACAATCCATGTTCACCACGTATTGAACATGTATTTTGGAATCTATTTTATTCCATCTTTCTTTATCTCTCTTTTATCTTTTGGCATTGCTGTATAGGCATCTGCTAACATAGACTACAGCCCATATTGAACATGCCGGAATCCATTAAAACGACAGTTGAAAAACCATATATCAGATAATTTATTTCTATTGATAGGATTTATTTTCTGGGGCAAAGAAATTGATTACTTAGAGACAACTATGTCGTTTTCCTTAAATATCGATGATGGTAGCACCACCGCTATTTTGGAAGATTGTGGTGCCGATTCTATGGTGTAACATACTAGTAACTTGGATGGGGGACAAGATTTATTGTCTGTAGATGAAGAAGGAGCAGCACTCGCAAGAGGAGTGAGCCTGTAAGTGGATGATTGATTTACTCTTTTGAATTAGCACTCTATTGTTACTCTATGCATTAGTCTATTTGTTTTAAAAGATATATTTTGTAGGAAACTAACAAATCATATGTATCTTGTAGGGCTGTTGGGAATGTTCCAAGTGGTATGATGGGTTCCCGAAATAGCCCGGCCGAAAATGGAAGTGGTGTGAGATGGTTGATTCTAAAGTAACTTGCAAATTCATGTTAACTCTATGTAATAGTATATATATTTATTGAAGTTTATTAATTCAAAGAGCGGTTGCTGATTTTGTTGATTTCTCCTTCTTGTTGCAGGTCAAAAAGGAAGGTTGTGAAGGGCTAAAGAGCTTAAATTTATGCTACTTGTTTGGTGTAAATTGTTAATTCTTATTGCGCTTTATAGAATCGTGATACTTTTGCTGGTAAAGTAACTGTTGCTGGTTTTTGTTTGAAAGCAATATCAAATCCCATTGATTGAAGTTTTGAACAAAAATTTTTCTTGGATTAATTGCTTGATCATTGAAGACTTTGCTAATCCACTGTTAGAGAAAATCATGAACAACCAATTATTTAATTTTGAACTATTTGCTGTTGATTTAATAGCATCCTGAAACCAGAGCATTTTTGTTGATGATTGTACCATTGTAACCCACAATTTTCCTCTCTTTTGCCTTTTGTTGATGATTGTACCGTCGTATCTTAAAGTGGATGTGCTCAATTGTGGTTGTTTCTCATAGGATCAATATTATGCTTATTTTATTTATAGTGTGGATATCCTTCCACTTCTATTTGTGGGTTTTCCTGTGAATGAATTAGTATTGTACAATGAATAATGACATGAAGCCATGAACTTTTTGTATCTGATCTCTCCTTTGAAGGAATTAGTATTCCACACGCTTTGTTATGAGCCACACAGACGTTGCCAAGTATGTGGCTCCTATAGAGATTGTTTGGAACCAAGGACTACCTCAGAATGTCGACTTTTCATCATGAGATATCCCTTTGAGGAGCAAAGAGTGGCAAGACAGAGAGGAAGTTTCTTACTCAAAAGTCAGATATTACAATCTATTGAGATTAAAATTCTGATCCATGTCGGATCCTGAATGTACGAAGAAATGTTAACGATGGCTCACTAAAGCCTGAAATTTTACATTGTAATACATAACATCATTAGGAGTTTTATTTTACTGGTGTCGGAAGATTTTCACTTCTAAGTCAATTATTCATCTAGTAACTTCATTATTTATAGCTATTGAAGCGTTCTCCTTTATGTGATGTACTAAATATCCATGGGAGTAGATCCAGAGGGTCTTTTACATGAAGTATCCAAATTGATGCTTTGGATTTTGACTAGTTAGAGGAGTTTAATTCGTGTATGATATTCTCTACAAACGACATCCAAATGCCTGAATTTTCATATATTAAACATATTTGCTTTACAAGAACTGTGTACACGTTCATTAGCATTTTGGTATAATTATCAACTAGAACGAAAGCTTGATCCTTTTTATGCAAAGTTCAATTTCTTTTTTATTTTCTTTTTTTTCCCCTGGCGAATGCGTTCAATTTATTAGCATAAT
This sequence comes from Amborella trichopoda, assembly GCF_054954075.1. NCBI lineage: Eukaryota > Viridiplantae > Streptophyta > Magnoliopsida > Amborellales > Amborellaceae > Amborella > Amborella trichopoda. The sequence goes on from NC_142340.1 coordinate 33,469,991, forward strand.
CAAAGATCTTCAAATTACAAGATTCCAGTATGCCTAAATTGGTTGTAAAGTTGGTGTTAAATATTGGAGTGGCTGCTAAAGATCTGTTAATGAGACATTCAACCGTCATGCTTCTATCATGGTTTAAACTTTTGGAGAGTAGAGCTATTATCCTCCGAAAGTGGAGAAAATCTTCACTATTACGGAGGTTACCTTTGGCACTTCTGTTTCCCTAGCTGTTTAAGATTAGAAGAAGAATGATTAAATATTCGGGATTTAAATCCAGTCTAATTTACCCGTCTCTACACCTGTGCGCAGCTTAGTTAAAGCTGATGAAATTCATAACATTGCAAGCTACAGAGAGAGAGAGATTCCACTGATGAAATTCATAACATTGCAAGCTAGAGAGAGAGAGAGAGAGAATTGAGATTCCGGTAACATATGCATCTAGTTGATTGCAAATAATCCAAAATTACAACATGAACGCGAAACTTTACTCCTTTTTATAGGGAGAAAAAAAGTATCAACATTAACCAAATTACTCATAAATAATATGCCTATAATTACATGCTTCATGGGTCAAGTTTCAGTTTAATCTGGCACTCCAAGACAAAGTTATAGGTAAAATACAAAAAAAGAGTAGGCTGCACACTATTCTCGTACACCCTCCTTACACCAAAGCACCATTAAAGGTGACTGTTTTACAGTTTCGAGCAGTGAATTTTAGGGATCATATTGCATTTGTCCCAAGTCGAATCATGCTCATATTTTGTGAGCGTGTTCTCGTCAAAACGAGCGTTTCGATATGTGGCACGCCTCATGACGATACCCGAGCAGGAAGAAAAGCTATAGAGAAATTGTTGATTTGTGAAGAAAGTTGCAGAAAAATCAACGGCGATACGCCTTGCTCAAGCGGCCAAATTATGTCGCTCGCGCATTGGATTGACATGAAACAAGTTCCATCACGTGCATAAGGTCAAGGGATCTGTCTGGTTTGAACTTCGTACATGATGAACAGTCGGATTTAGTACACAAGCGAGTCGAAGTGAATACAAATTCCAGTGCTAGAATTCTAGATTCCGGCCAAAAGTCCAAAGTTGTAAAATCTTCATTCGGACATGAAATCAAGCTACGTTTGTTGCCACGTGATCATGACAACATGCTTAGTGTGATACAATGAAAAAATCACAAAGAAACATCAAGAAACGAGCACATTATTGATCCTAAGTTTTCAATATTCATCCAAATTTCAAGTCGCATGATCGTGGCTTATAAGCACGATCCATGGCTCAAAGTTGGTATCAAATCGATCGCCATGCCAAGCCCTACAAGAAAAAAAATTATCTTTCAATAAAATGGGCACCAGAACAACCTCGGATCACTCATGAAAGATCACGTAAGTTCTTGAGCAGCAGCAAGAACTGATTTGAAATTCCATGTATTGTTAACCAGGGGTAAAATAGTCATTTTACACCCATTTTTTGAATTTTTTTATTCAAAATAATTGTAATTATCATCAATTGAGATAGTGTTTAAGCATCCACCCATGTTTGAGCCCAATTCTATAAATACACGCTAAACCTATTTGTAAAGGGTTGACAAGCTCTTCCCTGAGGTCCTTTCAATTATATTTGACCTACTGCTGCTAGAATAACAGCAATACAAGAGAAAAATGATGTCGATTTTAAATTGGTTCATGATTGTCAATAGAAATATCTTAGTGTAGCAATCTTGAAGATGGGGTCCCTTTGTATTCAAGTTTGTTAAGTACAAGAAGGCATTCCTTGTGCATATATTCGTGCTAGTCAAAGAGACTAATCTTTGGGATGAACCAGTTGCACTGTAAATTGTTGGTGTTGCAGCCATGTATGAAGACTAAACCAATTTGTATTTAACTTATTTTTCTTGTGCATATATTTTGGGGGGAACCTTGGAGTGTAGTGATAATTGTTTTTGTAGATTTGATATACATATGCTATGGGAAGTTTTCCAAGGCACATCCATGCCATTTCCTTACATAACAAGAGCACTGACTGTACAACACTGATCTCCAACTGTAATTTGTCATAATTCATATATCTCATGACAGAATAACAGCAGTTCCAAGAGGAAAATCCAGCTGATTTTTATTTCTTTAAAATGGTATCTTTCGATTAATAACCAGAGCGCTACTCATTAACATCCAGAAGGCTATCAATGCTTTCTCATTACATTCATTTCATTTCTTTAAAATGGCTCATTCCTTTCATTTCTTTAAAATGGCTCATAGGAATGTGAAGTATGCACATGCTCATTGTAATAGAAAAGAGAAAATGAAAAAGAAAAAGATGCAATTACAACTCATTCCATTCATTTCATTCATTAAAAAATGAACCATAAAAGTCAAAAAACACATTCCATGCTTTGAATAACATTGTAGCTTATATGTGAGTCTGTTCACAAGCATATGTGTAAATATGAGCACAAGGTGCATTTTCTCCGACAGGGCCCTGGAATGGCTCCTTGTAAATAAATGAGAGCAGTAGATGACTGCTGAATAATCAAACAGCATATGAGCACAACAACAGTGAACATTGCTGCATAATCAGCAACATAAGACCAATTTTGATCAAACTCTAAAATAAATGAGATAAAAATTGAAGAAACACACACACTAGTAGAAACACACACATATACAAGAATAGTTAACAACTGAGTAAACCTATAAGACATTGAAACATAGAAAAACCATTCAATGGAACCAAGAATAGTTAACAATGCAGTAAACCTATATGACATTGAAACATAGAAAAACCATTCAATGGAACCAGCCAAAGACAAAACACGCCAAGAACAAATCTGAATTTTGAACCGTTGGGGTGTTAAACGGGATTACATCAAATCTGAATTTTCAACTGTTGGGGTGTTAAATGGGATTACATTAGTATTTAGTTCAAAATTACAATTGTTAGAGGCCCCTTGGAAAAGGGCCACATAAACAAAAAAAATGGTGCTTGAGGCAACAATCTATACAAAAAACACCCTTTGACAAAGGGCCACATGTACAAAAAATGGTGCTTGAGGTAGCACTCTTTACAAAAAATGGTGCTAATGAGAGCACATTGTACAGAAAAGTAAAACAAAAAACAAAAAATATGGACCAAAGTACAAAAATATTGATTGAGTTCCACTAAAATCCCTCAGATCTTCTTGATTAGTTTTAACAATGCAACTTCTCAAATATTCTTCAAACATGGGGAAACAAAAAATATTGATTAAGTTCCACTAAAATCCCTCAAATCTTCTTGATTAGTTTTAACAATGCAACTTCTCAAATATTCTTCAAACATGGGGAACATGTGTGCCACTTGATTTTGTTGTAAATAAAACATTAGTTAATTGGGGGGGAGGGGGGGAGAGATTAGTTAATTGAGAGAGAGAACAATTACAAATTCATTAATAATTGAAAATGACGAATATAAGAAAGGGATCAGTTTAAGAACCTTTTGTTTTGTATTCTTCGGTATTCAGTGTACCCTTAGAGTTGGGCAATTCCTCTTATCATGACTGCTACCTTTGCACATGATACATTTTCTATCATTAGTTTGTCTCCAAAAAGGATTTCAACCGATGCTTAGGAGGCTTCCCTTTCGTCTTCACAGGTAGGGGGTCGAACACTCTCTGATTTTCTATTAAATTCCCTTCTTCACTTAAATTGACATTTAATTGCAAAAGTAGATCTTTTGGGCTGCCTTGTTGATGTGTTTGATCGATATTTTACTTGACAATTGCCAATCTCTTGAAGCCCTCATCAAGAACACAGATTGCTTCTTGAAATGTTTCTTTATACATAGCTTTATTCTCTGCAAAGTTAATCGCTTTTCTACACAATACTGCACAGTCAAGGATTCATGCAAATCAATTTGCATTGTATAGTCATGTTCATCTATTACGCACCCTTCGTTGGCATTTTTTGTCCATCACTTCAAGATGTAACAAGGTGGTATTTTAAAAATGTTTTTCATTATGAGAATAACTAAAATGTGTCTACAAAGTAATCCAACAAACTCAAACAATTGGCAACTACAAGTTGCTTTGATTTCAAGTACAGTTAATGTAACAATGAATACCCTATTTTCTTCATCATATTTTGAGACTTTAAATACAATGCTTTCCCCATCATTCTCAAATTCTATTGTAACATATTCAATACTGCGATTCAATTCCTCTTGGAATCTGTCAAACACTACTTTGGTATGAATGCACGCTGCTTCTTTCTCCATTGGAAAATAAGTCTTCAAAACCCGATGTTTGTGAACTGATTCAAAGTTTGCATCTCTCTCCTTTCTATACCGACTATCTAATGAAAGTGCATAATTCTTAACAAATTCTTTTAAAGTTCTTTTTGCATTTACATAGCCATCAAATCATACTCTCACTCCGTTGAGTTGTAGACATCTCTGCAAAAAAGGTGTTGCATATGAATGCCGGGACGTATTGCTCACGAATGTCATATATTCTGCTTAGCCATTCATTCTCTCCTAAATTGTAGCAATCGATGATTGTTTGACAATGTGATTCAAACTCATGTATTGTCTCAGAATTATAGATGCATTCGTGAAAATCATTACTAAAATTTTTTCCATGTTCCACATACACATGAGACAACTTCTCTGGTACTTTCTTTAAAATGTGCCATAAGCAAAGGCGATGAGGAGTATTTGGAAACACTCGTCTGATGGCTGCTCTCATCGCAAGATCTTGATAAGTGCTTATTGAAGTTGGATGATCGCCAGACATTGCTTGAAGCTATGTCTTAAATAGCCAACCAGATGACTCTTCACTTTCATCAACTAATACAACACAACCAAATAACACAGATTGATTATGGTGGTTTACCCTGTAAATGGCGCAAAATGCATTCGATACTTATTTGTCAAATAGGTTGTGTCAAACACAACAACATCCCCAAAAAATTGATAGTTCATCCTTGATTGGGCATCAGCCCAAAAGATTCTAATCAAATGCCCATTCTCTTGAATCACATAGAAAAATGCAGGATTTTCAGATTGCATATTTCTAAAGTATTCAAGTACAAGTTGAACATCTCCTTTTTCAAGTCTCTTTTGCCGACTTTTGGCAATGTGATTTCGAAAATGACAATTAGTGAATGCAAGATTCTCACTTCAACCCGCTTCTTGGCTAAGCATAAACATTATAAGATGTGGACGTAGTCTTGCATTGTTGTATGTGTCTATAAGATGTTGTGTTGTGTTGGTCATCTTCTTATGTGATCGCAGATATTGAACTTGTCCAGGCTTTGCTAGCAAATAGTTGTGATCTTTTACAAACTTCCGAATGACCCATTTTCCAATGTCATTTTTATTCATCGTCATCATTGCCATCACCCTTCATGGTCTTTTTATTTTATTTTCATTGTCCATATATTTCTTACATTGGAATCCTTGTTTTGAACAAACAAATCTTCTAGCATTAGCAGTTCCATCATGTGTATAATAAAGTGCGCTGACACGCATACTGAAACCTACCTGTCTAGCATATTCATTATAGAACTCCTTCGCAGATTCCTCATTCAAACTTCATGCTTCCAAATGGTTCAAACTTCAAATTTTCATTAGATTCAATTACAACTTTTACCATAGAATTTGCTATCATTCTAGCATCACCATTGACACAATAAGAAGTTGTTGTCAAATCTTCAATTGTACACTCATCCTCACCTACAATAGGAGTAATGTCCAAAGAATCTATCCCACCATAACTCACAACATCATTGATGAGGGCTTGACTTTGATATTTGTCAATATCCATCCATAACAATATGTATGCAATAATAACCTATACAACAAACATCATTGGAGGCAAGAAAAAAACCATTCAATTTTCATTCGGGCATATAAAAGATGTATATGCTGGTTTTAACCCATGAGTTCAACATACAACATAATAGCACAATTGAAATAAAATACCTCTTATGGAATGCGAATTTAAAAGCAAAACAAAAACTATAGCCCACAATCATTTCATCGCAATATGAAGACCAATATGCCACAGCCACACTTTGCATATGCAAAGACTTATTTACCCACATAAAAGTACGAATCCAACGCCAAAAAAATCGCCAGATGCACTCTAATAATGTTGGGAGTCATGATTTTGTATTATCCATTTTGAAAAAATATTTTTATTGATTTTTTATTATCCATTGAAAAGTGATTTCTGCAAATCACCCATTTCAATGGTTTTTTATTATCCTTTTTCATTAAAAGGCTAACAAAACCATTGTTAGAATGCAAGTTGTTATTTTCAATGGTGTTTTCAACTTGTGTTTTTTTATTGTCCTTTTTCATTGTTAGAGTGCAACCTGCGATTTTTCATTAAAAACCATTGAAAATTGATTTATGCAAATCACAGTTTTCCAGAAAACGGTTACATTGAAAAAACATCAATGGTGGGTTAATGAAAATTAAAAAATCAAAAAACCCCATTAAAAAAATAGATAACAAAAAAAAACCTGGGAGCAGCAGAGATACAAAAAGTGAGCAATTGAGCAAAAGAGAGAGCTGAGAGAGGGGGATCCCAAAAGATTGGAAGATTATTGCGAAATCAAGCCCAAAAGACCATTTAAAACAAAAAAATTTACAGTAATATTAAGAAATTCAAATATATATATATATATATATATATATATATATATATATATATATATATATATATATATATATATATATATATATATATAGAGAGAGAGAGAGAGAGAGAGAGAGAGAGAGAGAGAGAGAGAGAGAAAACCAATAACATTTAAAATCCAAAAATACCCAGAAATAGAGAGGAGAGAGAAAACCACCAATTGTAATTTTGTAACAAAGCTAAATGAAGAGATGAGACAGATGAACCAGTAATAGCCTTATCTAGAAATGTGAGAGCTATAGTTAAATATATATCGTTAGAGAGGGAGAGAAAAAGCAAACCACAGATTTCAACAAGAAAAATTTCTGATGGAGATACATCAAGAGAGAGAGAGAGAGAAACCAGAAATCGAAATATGTAAACCTGTAACAGGGATAGATTGAGAGAGAGTAAGAGTCATACTGGTGACTTAGTAATCCCTAAATTTTGCTTGCGGGAACTATACTATTCTTCTCAGTGGAGCTCAAACCCAAAGGTAAAGGGTTGAACTTCAAGCTGATCTTATCCTTCTCAAGCCCTACTCCTAACTCTGGATCTTCAACCTCCTCTTTACAATCGCCATACTGCAGGAGCGAAGCCCAAACATTGAAGCCAATATGAGTTCGAGCCCTCCTCTCTTAGAGAAAACCCCCCAATTTTCCGCTCGTTCTGGCTGTAAAAGTGCTCAAAATAAAGTGGGAACGAGGGAGATCGAGAGATTTGGTGTTTTTAATGTTCCCAATTTCGATTCAAATTTGAAACGGATTTTTTAAATGGATATTTAGGTATAAACCCAGCCATCAGATTTGATTTCATCTAATGGATAATATTGTGCCAACACACCGTTGCATTATACTATAATACAACGGTGCCATGAAATCACTCCCCATTTTATATATATATATATATATATAAAAAGGATCTAATGCAATGATTGTATCATATTATAATGCAACGACACTTCTAAAAAACCATGTTTGTAGTATTTGTATGACCCAAAATTTTGCACACTCTTTTTTCATCTCAATAATCAATCCAAAAAAAAAAAAAAAGTTCAATTTGAACCCTTAGATATGGTCAAAATGAGTCCCCTCCAAAAATGAATCTAAACCATTCATTTGGTGAATTTCAAGATCTTGGCTGTTACAAGCTCAAAATCATTTTCTTTATTTTTTAACATTGTTCATCTAACGATAATAAAACTGTCGAAAAATATTGGAAATGAAAAAATCCTTCTAAGGCTTAGTTCTAAGCATCTCACTAAAATGAGCTGCCTATGTTAATTGGGCTAAAACAATACTTTTTAGGTTGTGTTTTCAATTTTTTACCTTTTTGTAATTGTTCTATAAACATAAGAAAATATTGAAAATGGACGGTGTAGATAATATGTTGTAAAATGCACTATTTGCAAGACTTAAAATCTTTTTATTTTTCATTGTCATACATCTCGATGTCGAGATGATCAATCAAAGGGTTTTTTAACATTAAAACTACTTTTTCCAATGGATTTTTGAGGTGCATCCGTAGTTCTATATTATAAGGTTGCATCCTTATATAAACTTTCCTATATGTATATTACAATTTTATAGTTATATAATAAAAGAATATTCAAACATTTGCTCTTTTGGAAATCCCAATCCAGCTAATTTTAGTTGGCTCATTAAAGACCATAATGATAATCTTATTGTCTCTTATTTGGGTCATTTCTAGGTTGCAGGGGCACAAGGTCATTGAGGGAGACTCAATTAACATTGCGTGGAGCAAATGGGAGGCCAGAATACCAGGGAGGTTGGTTTCAACTTTTGATGAGATTAGAATCTCCTATCTAATCTCTCCGCTTGCTATTGTTCTAGAGACGTCAATCTGAGGCTGATTTGTTGGCAAAAGTAGGGGGGGTAATAGACCCAGACTTGACTCGAGACCCGACGGGTAAACTCGACTTGGGTATGAGCCCAAAATTTGGACCTGGCGGGTCGAGTATGGGTTCAAATCTTAGACTTGAGTACTTTTTGGGCCGAGGTCAAGATCCATGTAGACTCGACTTGGACTCGACCTAAATTATATTAATTTATTATATATTTATAGATATAATAATTAAATAATGCATACACATATATTTAACATCTTCATGGAATATATTTAAATATATAAACATTATGAATTTTGGACCAAGTCCAGTTCGGGTTCGGTCTGGTATGGGTATGGGTCTAGATCCCAATTGTTGCGCGTGGAAGCTTTAAACCTGATAGGCAAATAAAGTATGCGAAAGAAGAACCGAAAAAAACAAGCAACAAACAAGAAAATAAAGCGGGAAATAAATAACAAAAAAGAAAATATCAGGATTTACGTGGTTCGTCACAGATATGACTACATCCACGGGCAAAGACGATCAATGTTTTTCACTAAATCAAAGGAAAAAAATTATAAGGAACTTACTTGAGAGAACAAGATACACAGAACTCAATCTCCCACTAATCCTTCTTCTCTCTACAATTTTCTCTCTTTAGAAAACCCCTAAAAGTTTTGCTCTATTTTTATTATATTTTCTCTCTCTAAAATAACCCATTATATAAAGAAAATAAGGCCCCACACTTTTCCTAACTTTATCAAAAGGTAACTTTATCCCTATCCACATGGACTCAATGCCCCATTTTAATCTAAATAGGACTTATCCATAAAATAAAATCCTACAAAATAGGAATAATCTAAAAAATAGCAAACCTAAATTTAAAGAAACTAATCTCTTAATATTTGCGATTCATAACAATAATTATCAACAAAGTTCCATCTTGGCATGAATTTCAAAAGACATTCTCATCGACCATCTTATCCACATACGCCCCAATGGGCGCTTACTTTGACAACACATTAGTCAAGTCCAAGCATACCTTGAATTTTTGTAATTGAACTGGCTTTATCAACATATCTACAACATTATTCTTCATGTCAATCTTCAGTGACAAGATATCACCTTCAACTATTATCTCATGGATAAAATGGTACCTGACATTAATATGCTTCATCATTGCATGATATACATTGTTGTTCACCAAATATATTGCACTTTGACTATCACAATAAATAATATTCACATTATGTTGTAAGCTCAAATCACTTGGAAGCCCTCTAAACCAATTGACTTCTTTCACTGCCTCGATAAATACCATGTATTCTGCTTCAATCGTAGACAAGGAAACCACGGTTTGTAGCATTGACCTCCAACTGATGGAAGTTCCTGCAAGTGTAAACACATAACTCGTAGTAGATCTCCTACAGTCCAAATCACTTGCAAAGTCAAAATCAGTATAACCAACAACCTTGTTACCAAACTCGTTATCTATATCAAGGATGTACCCCTTAGGTAATGCAGAATCCATTTTACTGCATGCCAATGCTCATTTCCTATATTAGCCATACACTTGCAAACAACACTAATGACATGAGAAATATCTAGACGAGTGCAAACCATCTCATACATGAGAGTTCCAACTATACTCGTATAGGGAACATGTGACATGTATTCCTTTTCAGCATATAAACTTGGAGATAATGCTGCCGACAATCAGAAATGTGCAACAAGAGGAGTATCCACAGGCTTTGGATTTTCCATCCCGAATCTAGCGATGACTTTCTTAGTATACTCCTTCTGAGATAGCCACAATTTACCCAACTTTCAATCTCTACATATCTCCATGCCCAAACTGAGTCTTCAATTTATTGATTTCTGAAGAATTCTTCCCAGCTATAAGCATATCATCCACATAAAACAACAAATAGATGAACGAACCATCAGTAAATCTATTAAAATAGACACAATTATTGTACTTACTTCTGATATACCTGTGTCCAATCATGACTGTATTAAAATGCTTGTACTACTGCCTAGGAGACTGCTTTTGGTCGTACAATAACTTCTTTAGTGTGCTGACATGCCTTCCTAGCCTTCAACGACCAACCCTTCTGGCTAAGTCATATAAATCTATTCTTTTTACTCTCCATGAATGAATGCAGTCTTTACATCAAGCTGCTTTAATTCCAAATTAAATAATGCAACCATTGCTAGTAATATCCGAATAAAAGTATGTTACACAACTGGAGAGACAATCTCATTATAATCAATACATTATTTTTGTGCATAGCCTTTTACAACCAACATGCCTTAAACCGATCAACACCAGTCTCAGGTGACCCTTCGTTCTTTTTATATACTCATTTTACATCCACTAACTATCTTGCATTTAGGCAACTTCACGAGATCCCAAGTATGATTCTTTTGAATATATTCCATTTTTCATTCATGGCATCACTCCACCTGCTACTGTTACTATCTTGCGTAACTTTTTTAAAAGTGGATGACTCTTAGCTTGAGACAGCTAATGCATAAACCACCATGTCTTAAAACCATATTGCACCCCTAGCTTTTTATTTTTCCCTTTTCAAGATGAAACTCTTCCTCATATGGAGTAGGCTCAAAGACCTCTTCATGGTTAACATCTTCCTCCACTCTTTCACAGGGAATTTCTGACACATATTTTGGAGTATTTTCTAGAGGTGTCAACTCCACCTCAACTGCATCATTGCTGTTGAGATTTTATTTTTCTACACTCTTCTGAATATGCTTTAATATGACAGACTCATCAAACTTAACATCACAACTGATAATAAACTTAGGTGACTTAAGATTTGGGCACCACGTTCTATAGCCCTTAACCTCATTCGCATAACCAGGGAAAATACACTTATTTGATCTGTGACTCAACTTATCATCTTTCACATGAACATAAGTGGAACAACAAAAATACTTAAATGAGAATAAGCAAAATGTTTATTGGACCATACTTCTTGTGGTGTTTTGAAGTCGATTGATGTAGATGGTAACCTGTTACCCAAAAGTCTTTTGACAAAGCAATGTTACTCAACATGTTGTGGGCCTTCTCTAGAAGTGTCATGTTCATGTGCTAAACAACCCCATTCTATTGCGCCGTTTCCGGAGTGGTGAAGTGATGAACTATTCTTTCGCTCTTTCAAAAATTCACAGACTCGTTGAAGTGTACTCTCCATCATTATCAGTCCTCAAGCGCTTGACCTTCTTTTTAATCTGTCTTTCGACTATAGCTTTCCAATGCTTGAATGTGTTAAATATACCTACATTTTTCTTTAATGTGTAAATCTACACATTCTTTGATAAATCATCTACGAAGGAAACAACGTATAAAGATCCACCTTTCGAGACAACCGATGTAGGGCCCCATACATGTGAATAAATATAGTCAGGAATGTCTTTTGTGGTATGCTCTGACATGCGAAACTGCACCCTCTATATCACCAGATCTTGATTTTTCATATATAAAAGTAACCATTGTATCTCCCTCGTTAAGGATTTATCCATAATGACCATGAATGGTTGCTCCGTGGGTCGTTAAATAGTACTTAGCTAATCTTATTACTAAAGAGTCAACATGAACAATTATAATTTGACTAGATTACGCTGCTTATCATAGACATAGTGCTCATAGAATTTCAACTTGCACTTCCTCATGCCATTAATAAATTCGCGTTTGCTAAGTTCCGCCAAAGCTCTCTTACCTATGTGGCCCAAACGTATATGCCACAATTGAGTCAAGTTAGAATCGCTATCATCAGATATAGAAACTGTTGCCTTATTTGTGATAATATTATCAAACAGCATATATAAATTTGGTATAGTCTTCTTGCTTTTCCTCACAACCAAAACACCTTTAAACTTAAGAACTACACATTCTCCAACAAATTTACAGCCATTGGAGTCTAAGGCACCCAAAGAGATAAGATTCTTTTTCAAATTAAGAATATGTCTAACATCAGTCAAGTTTCTCTCAACTCCATCATACATCTTGATAGTAATTATCCCAACACCAATAGTCTTTCAAGTTGCCTCACTCCCCATTAAAACATGTCCATTATCACCAATCCTAATGAGGGTACATATGATAGGAACATCCTGAATTAAGAACCCATGAGTCTTTAAAGCTGTCACAATTTGTCGAGATTGACAACACATTCTCTGTTCCACTTACCGAGCTTCCATCAACTATATTGGCTGCTTCAAAGGTTCGTCCTCATTTCTCTTTGAGTTTCCAACAATCTTTCTTAATATGCCCATTTTTTCTTGTAGTAATTGCCATGAATATTACTTTTTCCTGATCTAGATATGGATATGAATCTGCTCTGACCTTTCTGTCTTGTTTCACTTCTCTCATCAGATCTCCCTCTAGCCACTAAACCATATGCACTTAGGTAAGCATTACCATGTCTCTTCCTCAAATCATTAGAGACAAGAGTCAAAGTCACATCCTCCATCTCTATGGTATCTTTTTCATAAAGCAATGTTGTGACTGGATGCTCATACGAATGAGGGAGTGAGAATAATAAAATTGTAGTCTTATTATCGTCATCCATTTTAACACCAATATTCAATAATTAACAAATAATTTTATTAAAATAATTTAGGTGTTCATAGATATCTGTACCTTCATTCATCTGCAGGGTGTACAATTTTTGCTTAAAAAATAATCGATTTGTGAAGGACTGCATCATATACAAACTTTCATGCTTCGAGGCTCAAGCTCCCATCCTAATCTAAGTAGGACTTATCCATAAAATAAAATCCTACAAAATAATAATTATCTAAAAACTAAAAAAATAAATTGAAAGAAACTAATCCCTTAATATTTGGGATTCAGGACTATAAATATCAACACTAATACCACATAGTACATCCAAGTCCCACAACATATTTTTGGGTCCAGGTCTAGATCCAAATCCAATCGGACCCCGGACCCTCAACCGAACCCGACACAATGCCACCCCCTTGCTAAAGATGGTGTCCACCAGTCATAACCTGACCCCAACCTGACCTTTTGTCACCCCCACGTGAAAGGTGGTGTCCACCTATCATAACCACCTTTTCTTGAGCTCTTGTATTTATTTATTTTTTGTTGTACCCCTGTAATAATCCTAAAATTTCATAAAATAAAAAATAAAAAAAATAAAAAAATAAAAAAAATAAAAAAAAAAAAGGAAGAAGAAAAGAAACTTTTAAATAAGTGATGGTTCGTATGAGCATGATGGTCCTTAGGGACCATCACTACTTTCAAAAGCTTTTATCGAGTTTAAGCTTTTGCTCGTGCCACGTCCTTTAGTGGACGTGGGCTTTAAGCATTTAAGATGTAATATAATTGTTACACCTCATGTGTGAGGTATAACTTAATAAAAGAATATAATAAGGTGTTGTAAGAATTTAAATAGAAGAAGTGAGGACTCCCACAGTAGAAAATTTTGACATCTCTCTCTCTCTAGTCGAAACGCAGTAAGCTCTTAGTCTCTCTAGCCGAATTTTTATCGGAAGCACCCTCTCAAATATTTTAGATAAGTGACTTTATTATCTTGAAAAGTAATCTGTTCTTTTTAAAAATGAAATGGAATAATTACTTTTGCTTATTATCATGAATTTTAGGCTCGATAAATTTTATGCGCAAGCGACCTCATTAATTTGAAAAATAATCTTTTTAATAAAAATTGTGATATTTTATCTATGTTAGAAATTTTAAATGCTGTAAATTTTTAAAAATAAATTTATTTATTTTTCTTGTCTATTGTTAGAAAATTTTAGATAATATAAAATTATTAGAAATAAATGTGATATTTTTGCTGTTAGTAAAATTGTGATATTTCTTTCTACTGTTTTTGAATATTTAGACACTGTAAATTTCATGTGCAAATGACTCCCTTATTATTTGAAAACTGATATTTTTATAATTGATTATAGCATTGTCTGTGAAATATTTATTTACGAATTGACATCTCATAAATTGTGATGATTCCGTATTCTTAGAGTTTTTCTATACATATTAGATTGAAAATTAAGCTAGAATGTCTTTACGAACTGCTACCTTTCTGAATTTGAGACCAAAATATTTGACTGGGTATTTTTGAAATGTTATTGCAAGTGACTGTTATTAATGGTTTCAGTGAAATTCATATTAATAATTTCAGTGATATGTTGCGTACATGATATTACTGCTTTCGAATGTTTAAAGATTTAGAAATACTTTAAGTATGCAAGTGGACTCATTCGGTTCGCCGGTGAGGTACAAGTGGACTTATCCGGTACGTCGATAGGGATTAAGTGGACTCATCCGGTACACCGGTGAGGTATAAGTGGACCTGCAGGGATTAAGTTGACGTATCTGGGATGCCGATAGGGATTAAGTGGACCCATCAGCACGCTGATGGGGTATATAGGTGACCTACTTAGGACGCCAATAAGGTAATTTGTGAAATCCTTTGAATTATGCACTACCGTTAAAATGTTATATGTATTTCAATTATTCGGATTATACTTAATTATGCATTTTTTAAAGTGAAACTGTTAATGCATTTATGTTAATAGATCTCCTTTTTGAAAATATTGATATCTTTCAATCATGATTATTTTTAGGATTATGATGATCATTTATTGAGTAGCCAAACTCATCAAACTATGATAAACATTTTTTCAGGATAATTGCGGTTTCATTTTGAGTGCTCGTCAGGATCAACACTGGAAGATATTGTAGTTGTGCTTAAATTTTCTTTTGTTACCTTGTAAGAATTTGCCACTGTAAATTTGTCCTATCAAGAGATATATATATGTTTTGACTGTCACATCCTAGGAATATCAGTATTGTAAATTCTTGGGGTGTGACAATTATGGTATCAGAGCAATAGGTTTAAGATTCTTAGGAAATTTAAAAGAATGTAGTTAAAATCATATTTATTGTGTGTACAGACCGGGACGAAGTCAAGATCTAGAATAGCTGAAGCTAATATGAAAGGAATTCACAAAGCTTTGAAAAATATGGTTGCTCTAATGCAACATCAGATGGAAAACAGCAATCCACCCAGGCAGTCAGTTACGGGAAATGGTGAGAGTAATATCGAAATAATTTAAGAAATTGAACCCACCTTCTTTTAAGGGTGTTGTAAACCCACTGGAAGCTGAGGGATGGATTATGCAATTAGAAAAATATTCGAGGTAATGAAATGTTCTGATGAAAGGAAGGTGGCCTTGGCAGTTTTTATGTTAGAAAGTGAAGCACAACATTGGAGGCGAATGACAAAAGGAGTATTGGTCAAAGAAAATAAACCCTTGACTTGGGAAGTATTTATAGAGGCATTTAATGAAAAGTATTTTCCAGATTTTATTCGAGATAAAAAAGAAATAGAATTTTTGGAATTAATCTAAGGAAACCGGACAATAGCACAGTACGAGGCCAAGTTCACTTAATTGGCCAGGTTTGTACCACATATGATTAACAATGAGGCAAGAAAGGTGAAAAACTTTGAAAGGGGTCTCAGACCAGCTATTAGAAGCCAAATATCAGTCTTAAAATTGAGAACTTATGCTGAAATAGTGGATTGAGCCCAAATTGTCCAAAAAGATTGCGAAGATTACCAAAAGATGAAAAATCAGAAAAGTCATGTTAGACCCACACCATCTAATCGACAACAGTTTGAAAGGGCTAACAAGAAGTCTAGGCCCTTGCCACTTCAAAGGCCAATAGAACTATGTAAAAAATGTGGGAAAAACCATGGATCGAGTCTTTGTTATTGGACTACCGGAGCCTGTTTTAAATGTGAAAAATTGGGGCACCAGATTAGAGAATGTCCTATCTTACAGATGCAACAACTTCCAAAGCAGGGAGAGATAGCTCAAAAGCCTCAGATGAAAGAAGAGTATTTGCGATCACCCAGCAAGACGCTCAGGCCTCGAAATCAATGATCCAAGGTACTCTTATTATCTTCCAAAAAGTAGCTCATGTTTTGATTGATCCTGAATCTACTCATTCATTTGTGTCACCACACTTTGTATGCCTCTTAAAGGTAGAACCAGAACAATTAGCATACATTCTAGAGGTAACCACACCGATGGGAAATTCAAGTAACACCAATATAGTGTACAAATCCTATGTAATAAAGATAGAAGAAAAGGAACTGTTGGTTGATTTAATACTCCTAAAAACTCAAGATTTTGATGTAATCTTAAGCGTGGATTAGCTTTCTGCATACCATGCAAGTATTGATTGTTACAAAAAAATGGTTACCTTTAGTATTCCGAATCAACCAGTATTTTACTTCAATGGTATCAAAAAAGACTCCCCATCATATTTAATCTCCTGCATTCGAGCTAATCATCTCCTTCGAAAAGGGTGTCAAGTCTTTCTTGCCAATATCAAAGAAGATAGGAAGGAAGAGATAAATTTAGATACCACTCCGATTATCTGAGAATTTCTGGACGTTTTCCCTGAACAATTGCCACGATTACCGCTTGACCGGGAAATTGAATTCTCTATTGAATTATTGCCAGGGGTAGCCCCAATTTTTAAGGCACCTTACAGAATGGTACCTGCAAAACTTAAAGAACTTAAATAACAATTGGAAGAATTATTAGATAAAGGTTTTATCAAGCCTAGTGTGTCACCTTGGGGTGCTCCAATACTGTTTGTTAAAAAGAAAGATGAGACTATGAGATTGTTTATCGATTATAGATAGTTGAACCAAGTGACAGTGAAAAATAAGTATCTATTACCTAAAATTGATGATTTATTTGATCAATTACAAGGATCACGAGTGTTTTAAAAAATTGATCTTAGATTTGGATACCATCAGCTTAAGATTAAAAGTGAAGATGTTTCCAAGACAGCTTTCAGAACAAGGTATGGCCATTATGAATTTTTAGTCATGCCTTTTGGATTAACCAATGCACCGGTTGTATTTATGGATTTGATGAATCAGGTCTTTAAGCCCTTTTTGGATAAATTTATTGTGGTATTCATCGATGATATTTTAATTTATTCCAAGAATCAAAAGGAACATGTATAGCATGTAAGAATGGTATTGCAAATATTAAGAGAAAATAAATTATATGTCAAACTTAGTAAATGTGAATTTTGGCTTGAACAAGTGACATTTTTAGGATATGTCATATCAAATGAAGGTCTATCAGTAGATCCTTCAAAGGTTGAAGCCGTTGTGAATTGGAAACAACCAAGTAATGTGACTGAAATTGGAAGCTTTTTGGGATTGGCAGAATATTACAGAAAATTTGTAGAAGGATTTTCTCGAATCGCAACCCCATTGACTCGATTGACACATAAAAATGTCAAATTTAAGTGGACAAGTGAATGTGAGGAGAGTTTTCAAGAACTAAAAGTTTGATTAACTTCAACACGTATTTTAACTATTCCTGAGTGGAGTTGGGGATTTGTGATTTATAGTGATGCTTCACATAAAGGCTTGGGCTGTGTATTAATGCAATATGGGAAAGTAGTGGCATATGCATCTAGGCAATTGAAAGAATATGAGAAAAAATATCCAATTCATGACTTGGAGCTGGTTGCAATAGTATTCGCTTTGAAAATGTGGAGGCATTATCTATATGGTGAGCAATTCGAAATATACACGGATCATAAGAGCTTGAAATATCTCTTCTCTCAGAAGGATTTAAATATGCGACAGATAAGATGGATGGATTTCTTAAAAGATTATGATTGTACAATCCATTATCATTCAGGAAAAGCTAACGTTGTGGCCGACGCTCTAAGTAAAAAATCTACGGGAGTCTTAACTCATCTAATGATCCAAGAAATGAGATTGTTAGAGGAAATAGTGGTTTGGCATCCGACTCCGTCCATTAATGGTGTGGTAAGTATGATTGCCAACATTAAGGCAGAACCTCAATTAAACCAACAGATTCGATCGGCACAAAAGAAAGACCCTCAGCTTATAACAATTACAGAAGATGTGAAGCTGGGAAATAGAGAAGAATTCTCTATATGTAGTGAGGATTCGCTAAGATTCAAAGGTCGGGTTTGTATCCCAAATGATGAGAATGTGAAGAAAGCCATCTTGGAAGAAAGACATCACTCTCGTTATACGATACATCCCGAAAGTATTAAAATGTATCAGAACCTGAAGAAAACCTTTTGGTGGAATAATATGAAAAGGAGGTAGCACTATTTGTGTATAAGTGCCTAACATGCCAGCAAATAAAAGCTGAGCATCAAAGGCCCGCTGGGTTGTTGCAGCCTTTACCCGTGCTAAAGTGGAAGTAGGAGCACATCTCTATGGATTTTGTCTGTAGCTTGCCTAGAACAAATTCAGGATAGCATTTGGGTCATTGTGGACTGGCTGACCAAAACTGCCCATTTTCTGCTGATTCGCACGACGTACACTTTGGATCGACTGGGCCAATTGTACATTAAGGAAATAGAGCAGTTGCATGGAGTTCTAGTCAGTATTGTATCGGACAGGGATACTCGATTTACTTCTAAATTTTAGGCTAAGCTACAATCAGCCATGGGGACGAGACTCACCTTTAGCATTACCTTTCACCCCCAAACTGATGGACAATCGGAGGGGACCATCCAAACCTTGGAAGATATACTGAGGGCCTGTGTCATTGACTTTACAGGAAGCTGGGATGACCATTTACCCTGATAGAGTTTGCTTATAATAATAGCTTCCAAGCCAGTATTCAGATGGCACCATATGAAGCCCTGTATGGAAGGAAATGCAGGTCACCCATCTGTTAGGACGAGGTTGGTGAAAGAAAGCTTTTGGGGCAAAAAATTGTCCAGGTAACCACATATAAGATAATATTAATTCGAGAAAGGCTCATGACAGCTCAGAGTCGGCAAAAGAGTTATGCCGATAAATAGATGAGAGATCTTGAATTTGAGGAAGGTGATCGAGTTTTCCTAAAGATCGCACCAATAAAAAGCATTATGAGATTTGGCAAGAAAGAAAAGCTGAGCCCACGTTACATCGAACCATTTGAAATCCTGGAAACAATCGGAGGTGTTGCTTATAGACTTGCCTTACCACCCGAATTGGCAAACGTCCATAATGTCTTCCATGTATCATCACTGCAAAAATATCAGCCCGACCCATCCCATATCTTGAAATATGAACCTTTACCAATAAGAAAGGACCTATCCTTCATTGAGCAGCCAATTTTGATACTGGATAGAAGGGTACATGTGTTGCGCAACTAGGAGATTCCTTTGGTCTGTATATCATGGCAATATCATTCAAGAAAGGAGTCGACTTGGGAACGAGAAGACGATATCAGAGAAAAATATCCCCCATCTTTTTTAGTAATCAGGTACACCAATTTATCGGAAGCTCCCTCTCAAATATTTTAGGTAAGTGACTTTATTATCTTAAAAAATAATCCGTTCTTTTTAAAAATGAAATGAAATAATTACTTCTGCTTATTATCATGAATTTTTGGCGCAATAAATTTTATGCGCAAGCGACCTCATTAATTTGAAAAATAATCTTTTTAATAAAAATTGTGATATTTTTTCTATGTTAGAAGTTTTAAATGCTGTAAATTTTTAGAAATAAATTTATTTATTTTTCTTGTCTATTGTTAGAACATTTTAGATACTGTAAAATTATTAAAAATAAATGTGATATTTCTGCAGTTAGTAAAATTGTGAGATTTCTTTCTACTGTTTTTTAATATTTAGGCATTGTAAATTTCATGTGCAAATGACTGCCTTATTACTTGAAAACTGATATTTTTACAATTGATTATAGCGTTGTCTGTGAAATATTTATTTGCGAATTGACATTCCATAAATTGTGATGATTCTGTATGGATTAAGTGGACTCATCCGGTACGTCGGTAGGGATTAAGTTGACTCATCTGGTACGCCGGTGAGGTATAAGTGGACTTGCAGGGATTAAGTGGACGTATCTGGAACGCCGTAGGGATTAAGTGGACCCATCAGGACGCTGATGGGGTATATAGGTGACCTACTTGGGACGCCAATAGGGTAATTTGTGAAATCCTTTGAATTATGCACTGCCGTTAAAATGTTATATGCATTTCAATTATTCGGATTATACTTAATTATGCATTTTTTAAAGTGAAACTGTTAATGCATTTATGTTAATAGATCTCCTTTTTGAAAATATTGATATCTTCAATCATGATTACTTTTAGGATTATGATGATCACTTACTGACTAGCCAAACTCATCAACTACGGTAAACATTTTTTCAGGATAACTGCGGTTTCATTTTGAGTGCTCGTCAGGATCAACTCTGGAAGATATTGTAGTTGTGCTTAAACTTTCTTTTATTACCTTGTAAGAATTCGCCACTGTAAATTTGTCCTATCAAGAGATGTATATATGTTTTGACTGTCACATCTCAGGAATATCAATATTATAAATTCCTGGGGTGTGACAACCCCTATCAGTTTTATAAACTAAATAGTTAACATTAAAAAAGAAAAAAAAAGGTGTGTTTTGATAGATTCCCAAAACATTTCATACATACTACATGTGAGTGTGAAATTCTTAAAATTTAACCTTGATCTTCCACTTTATTGAAAACCAGATCAAAGTGTTAAAGAGCTCGACATCCATGCTTAGAAAAGCAAAAAAAAAAAAAAAATATCATCTCATGAATATTAAGTGGATCCTAAATGTTAGATCCACAATATACTCCTAGATAGATAGGGCTAGCAATGGCCCAACCACCCTTGGCCCGGACCTTGCCAGAGCCTAGACCTGGCCTTGGCCCTATAAGAGCTGGGCTAGGTGGATTAAACTAAATAAAATAAAAGAAAAATAATTAAAAAAAATAAGAAAAAGGGTTGGACAATGCCAAACCCAGATGGCATTCGCTCAGGCTCAGACCCATGCCCAAGCCCACACCTTGCCCTACCCTTGGGCTGTGATGGAGCGGCCCTGTCTTGAACCCCCTGTCTTGAACCACAGGCCACATGAGGGCCCTGGCTCTAGTTCTTGAGGGTCAGGCAGGGCGGATTGACCCCATTACCACCCGTACTCCTAAGTAGCTTTCTCACCCAACCAAGTGGACACTATGCTTCTATGAACTACTATTAAACAAGTATAAATTGTCAATCAGTATTAATGTACATCATCAACAATGGGGCTCAGTGAAATGAAACATATGAGTGTTTTTCGTTCTCCCTAATTTGCCTCAGTATTAATGTACATCACCAACAATGAGGATCCTCTATAAAACCTAAATCAGTGAATTGAAACATTAGAGTGTTTCTGGTTCTCCCTCAAACCATTGAGACGGGTAAGAGGTTTAACTACTCCTGTGACCCCTTGGCAATCTTAATACCAAGAAAGAATGATAGATCATAAAAAACAGGTAAGAGGTTTAACTGCTCCTGTGACCTCCTGACTCTTTCTCTAATGCGAGTTAAGAGAGGAAATCTGAAGAAGAAAAGATGCAGCATATGAGTATATTTGGGAGGGTTGCTTCCAAGCCGTTAAAAACACAAACAAATGGGAAGTTTCTTTAAAAGCATGTGCTGGTTTATAATGTTGAGGGTGAGGAAGAAGATAGGGAAGGAAGATCTGCTCTTTCTACATCTAGTGATAAACTTTGGAAAAATCTTCAAAGTATTATTCTTGATAACAGTAGTCGAAGCCTCATAGAACATGCGTTGGAAGAACTTCTTATAGTTCATCCGATTGCTATGAGACCGTCGAGTGATGATGCTGATGATGAAGTTCCTGTATAATTTTGAGGAAAATGACTATGACAATGTCAATGATGACATGTCCTTAGTGATCTAACCTTTGGAGGTATAGTTTTGGATGCAATTAATGTGCATTATGGTGACTCTCTTGATGCTATTACATACCTTAAATGAGGAGCATAGAAATAACCTAGAGGAAAGGCTTGTTAGGAGAAAAATTCAGAAATCCAAGAAGAAAGGAAGGCTTCAAAGTGAACTTGACAATTAGGTCCATATTAACTATGATCACGGTGAGGTAAATGCTTGTCCTCTCGCACATTTTGAATCTTTGTTGCCTATGTTTGCTGGTTCTTCAGGGGTGACCAAACATAGAGATGGTTACTAATCTGTATGAAAGTGCTATGTTGGAATGTCAGGGGCCTCAATAGTGCTCAATGCAAGAGAGATGTTCTTTCTTTTTGCATAAAGGAAAGGCCTGAGCTCTTGCTTCTTCACAAAACTAAATTAGAGGCCCCAACTCTTCGTACTACTAGACAGGTTTGGGGAAATAGTTCATTCGATTTTTTGGGAGTACATGCTTTTAGTTCTTCTGGTGGTATTTGAGTCCTTTGGGACTCTTTGGTTTTGAGTGCTTCACAAAACTTTCTTTCAAGTAGATACATTTCCATTGTTTTCTAAGGGCCTTTAGATAATTTTTCTTGGTGTTTATCTGTAGTATATGGGCCTAACATAGCTGCTGATAAATCTTTTTTTTTTTTTTATGAACTAGCAAATATTCAGTTAAACTTGAATGTGCCTTAGTTGGTTTGTGGTGACTTTAATATTATTAGATGGCTGAGTGAATCTAAATCTTCTACTTCTATGTCTTCTTGTATGAGATTATTTGAAGGTTTTATACAACACCATGAATTGATTGATCTTCCTTCTACTGGAGCTAATGACACATGGTCCAATCATAATTTACACGATCCTATTTTGACAAGGTTAGACATGTTTCTTGTCTATTATGAGTTTGTTACTCGTTTCCAATAAATAGGTGTGAAAATCCTACAAAATATTTCTTCTGATCATGTCCCTCTTCTCCTTAACTCTGATGGTTTCTTGTCTGGACCATCCCCTTTTAGATTTGAATTAGTGTGGCTATCAGATAGATCTTTACTCAGCTTGATTGAAGAGTTTTGAAAAAATACTATTGTTGATGGTTGGAACGGTTTCCAAATTTCAAAAAAGCTCCAACTATTGAAACAAAGGATTATTACCTGGAAGATGAATGTTTCGGGAGATTTGCATTCTAAAATTGGGGCAGCAAAGTCTCATATAGAGAAGTTTGATAATGTTCAGTTTATGGGAGGTGCTCCAACACAGGATCAATTCAAAGACAGAAGCTTATGGGTGGCTACGTATACAGTTTCTTAATTTTGAGGAAATTCATTAGAGACAAAGATCTCATATGAAATAACTAAAGGAGGAGATAAAAACATGAGATTCTTCCATGCTATTGCTAATGCAAGGAAATGGGTAACTCAATTCAAAGCCTCCGTATTTAAGGACTTTGACAATATGTTAGAGGTTGAAAGGGTCCTGGTTGATTATTTCAAGAAATCTTATGAGGCCGATAGTGGGATTCAACTATCCATTCAAGATCTACCTTTTACTAGGTTGCCGTCAGAACAAGCTCAGTGGTTGGAGAGAAAATTTGAAGAGCAAGAAATCAGAGATGCAGTCTTTGACCTAGGCAGAGATAAGGCTCGTGGCCAAGATGGATACCCAATGGTTTTCTTTTTAGTCTTTTTGGGATATTTTGAAAGATGATATTGTTCAATTATTGGAAGAATTTTATTGGAGAGGTAAAATAAATATTGCCATGAATTCCACTTTTATTGATTTAATTTCAAAGAAAAATGTCATTGCGGAGATCAAATATATTCGGCCTATTAGTCTTATTGGTAGTTTATATAAAATCATAGCAAAGATTTTAGCCAATAAACTGCGTCGGGTGATTCACATTGTTATTAAATGACCACAATCAACATTCTTGAAGGATAGGCAAATTATGGATAGTATTTTGGTTGCACGAGAATGTATCTACTCAAGAATCAAGGATGACAAATTGGGCCTTATTTGTAAGCTAGACTTTGAGAAGGCATACGATAAGGTTGATTGGGAGATACTACAAAGTATCATGGCTAAAATAGGTTTTCGCTCAAAGTGGAGATTGTAGATTGATGGTTACGTGTCTTCCACTCATTTTTCAGTTCTTGTTAATGGCAAAGCAATCAGTTTTTTCAAATGATCAAGAGGATTGAGACAATGAGACCCTGGTTCACATTTTTTATATACTTTGGTAGCTGAGAGCTTTAGTGCCATGCTTAATGGATTGACAATGCAAATGATCATATCAGGAGTTAATATTGGTAATATGGGTCTTAGAGTATCACATTTACAGTATGTTGTGATACCATTATATTATGTAATCCCACAATTAAGGAAATCACTTGCCTGTGGATTTTCTTGAAAAGTGTGGAACTCTCAACTGAACTTAAAGTTAATTTGAGTAAAACCAAGCTCATTGGTATTGGTTGTCCACAAATGGTAGTATCAAGAATAACACATTTGTAGGGTTGAGTCCTTACCTTGTACTTATTTGAGAATTCCCTTAGTGCGTTTGAGGCCTTCAAAATCAATTTCGGATCCAGTGGTGGAGAGATTTAGCAAGAAACTGAACACTTGAAAAGCTAAAAATCGTTCTATGGGGGGAAGATATATATTGATTAAATCCACTTTATCCAACCTCCCAATATATTTTATGTTCTTACTTAAAATGCCAAAAGCAATTGAAAAACAACTAGAGAGAAATATGAGAAAATTCTTGTAAGGAGATGACATAAGAAGAAAAAGATTTCATTTGGTGAGTTGAGAATAAATTTGTAAACCAATGAAAGAGGGAGGATTGGGTATTAGGAGACTGAAACATATGAACTCGACACTTTTAGTAAAATGATGGTGGGTGATCCATACACAACCTGAGTCTTTCTGAGTGCTTGTTCCGAGAGAGAAATATGGAATGGATTTGAACTTTGGCCTCATTAAAAGTCCAAGAAACAAGACAAGTTTGTCCCATGTTAGGAGAGGCATTGACTACGAGAGATCTGTGTATCTATGACAATTTGAAAAAATAGTGGGGAATAGAGAATCCACTCTCTTTTGATTTGACAAATGGATTAGAGATGACCCGTTGAGATACCTTTTCCCCAAGGTTTTCTCAAAAGCTTTAAACCCGCTAACATTTGTCAAGGAGGCTAGTGGGGGTGTTTATACTAATATTGTTTGGTCCATGCCTTGTAGGTACAAGAAAGGTACAGATAGATTCATTAAGGACTATCAAACATTGTTGGAATTATTGAACAGCACATATTTGACACCAAATATGGATGATATCTTTATTTGAGATTTTACCCATTCGGGAGATTTTTTGGTTAATTCAACCTACAATCTATTATTTTCCGATCGTTGGAGAGACTTGGATGCTGGTTTATTCAAGATTAAGAAATTACATGTTCCTCTTAAAGTGCAGTTATTCTTATGGATCTTGTGCCAAGATAAATTAACAACTATTGACAACTTGAGAAAGATGAGGTTTATTATCACCAATGTATGTATCTTATGGAAAGACAATGATGAAAGTTCGTAACATCTTTTCCTTTCATGCTCTTTTGTTATATATCGTTGGGATTGGGCTCGACAGTGCCTCAATCTGTCATGACCTTTGCCCCAAAATGTCAGAGATCTTCTTGATCAATAGATCACACCCGATATTTCAAAGATGGGAACTATTCTTTGGATATCTATTTGGGTTAGCCTTCTTTGGAGTGTGTAGAAGCAAAGAAATAGAAGAGTCTTTGATATTATAAGTACAAATTTGTCTACATTAAAATCGAATATTTTGGTAGTTGTAGCTGATTAATTCTTTGCACATAAGGATAATGACTTTATTCCTAAAAGTCTTATCATTAGCAATCCCTTGGCAGTGGTGACTATGGGTGCTACCGCCAATACTGGTAGTGAAGTTATTTAGACACCACCACTATTGAATTCCTTCAAACTTAATTTTGATGAAAGTTCACTTGGTAATCCAGAGCCAGCTGGCTTTGGTGATCTCGTCAGAAATAATTTAGGGCACATTATATTTTCTTACTCGGATCCTTGTGATATCACAATAACAAATGAGGTGAAAACACGAGATTTATTAGAAAGTTTGAAATTACTATGCACTTTGAAAAAGGACATGATTATTGAAGGAGACTTGGTAAATGTCATTACCTTAAGTAAGAGAAAGACCCATATTCTTTAGAGATTAAAGACTATTTTTCATCAAATTTGATATATTTTATCAACCTCTATGGGAACAATCCAACATTGTTATAGAGATACGAATGAAGATGCTAATGTTTTCACCAAAAGATGAATCCATACTCCCTTTTTGTTGGTTACTTCATTTTTATAATATTGTATCTTTGCTTGAACATCTTGTATTTTACATTTGAATAAATAACAAGTCGTACGTTACCATTCAAAAAAAAAAAGACAACAAAAAACTTGGACTGAACGTGTTCACTCAACTGTAATTATCCGAAAAGAATCGAGCTTGGGCTTGAGCTTGAGTGACTCGCAGTAAATGTTACCAATTCCACTTTCATCTCAAATTCAATTCCTACTGCTGATCTATCCAGAAAATCTATATAAATGGGTGAAAGACATAATTTCCCTCACAAGTATAACAATGCGTAACTGCAACCTTTTTTTTCTTTAAACTTATGCACAAGGTATACGCATAATAAAAATCGCCTACTACAAATATATTATGAATTCTCTCTGCCCCCCCCCCAACCCCCAAACATCCAGACACACTCTTGCAGATGCATGGTCATGCATTTGTGTATGTGTGAATCAAATAATTGAATAATTATAACCTATATGTTCTTACATAGAAGATACATTGTTGCTTGGGAGATGCCCAATGAGCTTTCCACAATTCCAAAAGCAAGGAGGGGGATATACAGGGCCAAAGCTTGAGCCCAACGCTTCCCAACAAAATGCTTCTGAAGTTCCTCCCAATGCCGATAATAACTCAATATTCTCTAAATATATGTCCTCACAGGGAAAGGTTTCACTGCAAGCAAACCTCATAGCTTCCCCTGTTGCTGATGTTCCTCGAATGTTTATAAAAGTAATTGCCTTCACTTTAACAGATGATGTCTGCATTACCAAGACAAACTCATAAATTACGTACTTTTTTTTTCTCTAAATTAAAAATTCTCATTTCTGGGTCATGTTGTAATCTAAGTTCAAGCAATAGTTCATGCTAAATACCTGGTTTGGACACGGTTCCAAAGAGTCACAGTAGTACTGATCAATAATTATTGGGTTTGATACATTCTCCATAACTACATTGTGGAAGGCAATCCCTTCAGCGAAGCCAGAACCTCCCTGAAGAAGTGCAAGCATTAGCTTAGTATATGCTATTTTTTTTTTGTGCCAAAACATCAATATAGATCAAGAGATATGGAAAAGATGTGCTTTAAATGAGATGGGTCTTTCCTGTTCTTGCGTTTTTTTTTTTTAATTAAGGTATTTCCTAATTTCCAACATTTGTTTCGGGTTAAAATGAAAATGGCTCATTTAAATTATTTCTCAAAACGATTCTCATAAATAAAATGGCTCATTTAAATTATGATTACCTGCCAAGTTTTGATTCTAAGACCATTCTCAGTGTTTTTAAGGAAGGCTCCATCAACCAAGACTTTGTTCACCTGACCCCATGAATTGTTTTTTCCCAAGCTTCCAATGCTATTGAACATATCATGTTAAGGAAATTAAGATAATATGGGCTATGACGTAATGTTACCTGAGATTTTTGAAAAATTAAAAGTGTTGAGCATCATCTTACCTTATACCATGACCTGGTCCGCAAGTAATGTTTTTAATAAGTACTTGAGAAGAATGACTAACAATAGATATGCAATCATCTCCTGGAGAAAAGGCATCAGAAAAATTCGTAATTAGACTGATGGATGATTAAAGATAAATAATAAATCAAACTAATCAAGCTCTTTTTATTGAACAAACACAAATAATTGTCAACTCTACGTCCAAAAAGTTGATTTGCATAACTAAGGGATCAAATTAACATAATTTACAGTGCATATGTTCGTTTATTTATTTTTTGTTTGTGCAGGTGAGGCACAATGGTTTAATGCAGTCATCCATTCTAATATTGAACTACTAATTCAAGGACCCTACTTTTGAGTTTTGATGGGTTTAGGATTTGTTAGAAGCATTTCTTATCATTTACAATACTCTGTATAAAGTTTCTTTTAAATTTATTTCTGGTAAACATACAAGATAAAATAAACCTAGGAAAGTCAGACTTTTAAATTATTTAATTTTCTCTCTTCATCCCAGGAAAGCCACACTTCTAATTATCCCATACATAATTTTCATGTTCGTAAGCTGTTCATTCCAGCTCTACTATGTGCTAGAATTGCCCTCCTTATTTGACTTCAACATATCTAATCGACAAAAGTAAATACCGCTACGTTTAGTTCCCTCAGTCTCTTCTAATTTACTCCCCTTCACTTTCCCTGTTGCTTCATCCTGTCCCCCTTGCCGCCTCCTCCCTTTACCTGTTCTCTAGCTTTGCAAACACTTTCAATCAAATCCATTTCATTGCTCGACACTGTATAAACGCGAGCTTATATTCCTAATCAAAAAGCAAAGGAACACTGACTTTTCAAGCCCCAGGAATTTACTTATCCTCTATGTGACCTTTTCTTGGAAAAAACAAACCTCCATATCAGATTTTTTTTTGTTTGCAGCATCTCACTTCACTGAAACTAGTTTTCATGTCTTGCTCAGCATGATATAAACATATTGTTCTTTGGAAAAGAGCTATGTAGTAATTTTTCAGTGCATTTGATGTATGGAAAAAAACAAAAAAAAGAAAAGAAAAGAAAAATAGTGAAAAATAGTTCCAATAATGTCATCTGCCAAACTAAGAACATTTTTCTTGAGATATAATCTAATTGCATGGCTTTCCACTAGTTGAAAATCTTAGGATTCCACAGTGAAGAAAATACAGAGTACAACCAAGTACACAGTATATGTATTTCAAACACTACAGGGAGGCAAACTTTTAATATTTACGCAAGAAATTACAAGTTGCTTCCACAAATAGTCCCTTTTGAAGAGGTAAAACACTCTTTAAGGAATAAAAACTACAAAAAAGTGTAGCCACAAAGAAGAATTATGAAATTTGAAGGGAGACAGAATATGTTAATATCAATTCAAGAATACATAAGTTGCATCTGCAAAAAATTACTCTTGGCAAACTCACCTGTTCCAATCATGCTGTTCCTTACCAGAACCTGTTGAGATGCACTTATGTGGATGCCGTCAGTATTAGGGCTTTCAGTAGGTGCAACAACTTGCAAGTTGTCCACTTTGACATGAACACAATTAGTGAATGCCACATGCATCTGCTGACTATTAACAATTTTGAGCATTCGCACAATCAGGTTATTGCATCTGTGAAAAGTTATAGCCTGCACCATATAATAGTTGAATGAGATAATCTCAGAAGGTTCTTTAATGCATCAAGAGATGCAATTGAATAAACATAGATGGTAGAATTAAAACAGTAGAAACCCACTTGTATTTATTGGAATGACATAATTTTGCTAACGCAAGATGAGCACATACCGTAGGAGCTGGATGACATGGCTGAAACAAATATCAATAATGCATTAGAAACATGGCTTTTATTTTTGTCATTCGGAACTCGCCATGTCAAGTTACAAACTTAATTAATTTGGAAAGACAAACACTCAGAGATTCATGGCATGTTCAACTTACATTTGACATATTAGTCTTGCAAGATCTAGCCCACCACTCCCCTCCCATTCCATCTATCGTCCCCCCTCCTTCTATGATGAAATCTTCAAGCCCATGGAAATAGAGCCATTTTCTTGGATTTAACCCTTCCCAGGCATCAGGATCTTTGGGAGCCACGATGGTCCCTAAAACCTGTTAGCAATTCAAATTACCCACATCTCTGAGATTCATACTGAATAGCCAGGCTCCTTATCAGGTCAGGGCACTGGCCCAATCCAAATCAGGGTCCACTGGAGCTGGACCACGGGTTCAACTTGAATCTTCCCATGTCGGGCTTGAACCATCCCAACTGAAGCGGGATAGAGTATGTATGCACAATAAAATTTTATATATATTATATATTGTTGATCATATTGAATATAATTTTATGTAATAATTATATCAAATTGATATAATTTTTTACCAAGACCCATGCCTACCCAGGGGGTCATGTCCAGGTTTTAACTGGACTGTGTCCGGTCAAGGTCATCCCAATTTGCACCTGACCAAGTTACAGTCCAGGAATAGCAGCACACAAACAATTGATTACTGAATAAAGATGAGAAGAAGCCAATAAACAGCTCATTCATACATATAAAAGAACAACATAAGTACCTCTTATAACGGTGTGGTTTACATAAGGCGTCAACCTTAAACAATTCAACTAAGGTGCACCTCCAAACCTTGTCGAAAGATGTAATTTTGGTGTCCAAAGTTTCAATGATGAACTGAAAATCAATTTCACATCTAATTATGAAATTTAAAACTCAAAAAATAGTGCAGATCAAGTAGATTTGCAAACGCTTGAAAATCTTGAAAATGGACTGTTTAGATTACGAGTTACAAGATGTACTATTTTTAGGACTTGAAATTCGTCTTTTTCCATAGCAATACATCTCGAGATGGATATAATCAATTGGAGGGTTTCTAGCATCAGAACAACCCTTTTTTGGATGGGTTTTTGAGGCATACTTTACTTCTACAGAGTAAGGTTGATACCTTATATAAACTTTTCCCCTCTCATAATGACCTTCCCACCATTTAGATACACAAATTATAGTAGTAAAACATTGTTATTTTTTATTATTAGTAAACAAGAAATTGGCCGATGAAGTAATATGAGAACTACCCAATAAAAATCTTAGAACACCGAACAAACATACCAAAAGCATAAACCTGATACCATTTTCAATTACATTCATTCATAACTCCATTCATTCATATATAGTAGTAGCAGCTAACAGTTGGCTACTTAAACAAGGACGAATTTAACGCACAAAAGAGGCCATGAACCAGTCTTATGAAATTATGATCCCACTTAAAAGATCAGTCATACATACAAATAGGGTAAGTCCCATCATTATTCACATTAAAATCCCCATCATTTAGATGGTCACACAGCACTGAACAAGATGAGATTATGAGAATCATCCCTATAAAGAATCGATGAGGACAGTCATACACATCAAGAGAGTAATCAGAGTCCTATTTCAAATTTCCCACACGCCCTTAACATACATATTAGATCCTCCATTTTTTACATAAAGAAATTGCAGAAAAGAAACAATTAGGTATTGAAAGAAGATGAAGCTTAGCCTATAAAACAGCTCAAAAACCAAGAATCAGTTTGAATTCTAAAAATTTTACATCTACAAAAAATAAAATAAAAAAAATTTACCCTAAAAAAAGGAAAGATAAACAAAATAACAACCATTGATACATTGTTACATACCAAGAGAGTAACCTTCGATCGACAGGGGCCACCCAACTCAATGGGACGAACCATATAAACTTTCCCAGCTGCGATTTCAAGGACTGAGGGAGAAAATAAACAGGCCCCTTCCCAGGCTTCTTCAAAAGCCTAAAATGCCAAAACCAGGGATCAGGAAAGCTGGGTTTTCTCTAAAGT
Organism: Amborella trichopoda; assembly: GCF_054954075.1. Taxonomy (NCBI): domain Eukaryota; kingdom Viridiplantae; phylum Streptophyta; class Magnoliopsida; order Amborellales; family Amborellaceae; genus Amborella; species Amborella trichopoda. Next base: position 33,502,033 of record NC_142340.1, read on the forward strand.
CCAGTTTCTCACAAAATTGAGGCAAAATATGCAGGACCTAAGGCTTAATTCAGTGTTTTCCAATGCTCATTTACAGAATACTAAGAGAGAGAAAGAAAAGAAACATAAATTCTGGTTTTGGGGTGGTTTAACTTACCTGTGTATCATCTGTAATGGCATCCCCTTTTGCTCCAAAGTCATCTAGCGATAGAAAGATTTGGGGGGAAAGAAGTTGTCTTAACAGTCTAAACTTAGAGAGAGAAATTAGAGGTCCATAACCTAAACAGAGAGTAGAGTAAGGAGAGAGAAAAAGAGAGAGAAGGAAGAGAAGAAGGGAAAAGCTGAGAAGGATTTCAGAGACACCCATTTCTTAGAGAGAGAGAATCAAAGGGACTGACTGTGCTTAAAGAAGCAAGTAGGCCGCTGAAATGGTGGAATGATGTTAGGAGTTTGTTGTTTGAGCGCCTATACTGTGCTGTTGCGGGAGTAGTGCTGTACATCTACTCCCTCGGCAAAAATTCGAAGCTAGTCGAGTTTTTTTAGTCTAAAATTTGGGAACTGCATAGCAATTAGTACATGATTATTTTCAAAATAAATATTTGGATTTTGAGTTTTGTGACACTTAGATCTAGTAATTCAAAAATTGGATGGTCTCTCTTAAATATTGAAGATTTAGTTTTTCTAGTACACAAAGTATTTACTTTGAGAATTTTATTTTTGCTGCGATTATTATATAGGTTTTAAGAAGGATCTTGTCCGATGAAGTAAATAGATAGTATACTCATGTGGAAATAGAAATATTTTGGCTTCTCGAAAGTCTTGCTACTCTTTCACCGACACCCTTCTTTTGCAACAATATTTTGTCCAAGAGCGAATATCAGCCGTCCATCATAAGAATCTACCGTTAATTTGTCTTGGGCGACATGCGATCTCAGTTTGTTTTTTATAACCATGTGGATCCCACCAATAAATAAAGTCCCATCTGTCAGGATGGTCCGCTCGGCACACTTTTGCTCCATTCGCTCTCATTTTCTTTTGAGTTTTTTCAGTACGGAAGGGGTAAAATTATTGAAATTAGTTAAATATGGATGTAGACATTTTTATCGGTTTTATTACGGGATTGCAAATTTTTTTTTTTGAATATTAATTATGCTGACCCCTGCCTCTTTTCTCTTTTTTATGTGACTGCTCCACCTGGCCTTGCTATCTCCAGATAAGGGAAGTTTGTACCTTTTGTTTTTTTGTTTGCATGTATCACTGAACAGTGTGGTGTAGTGACGTGTACGGCAATTTTGCTGATAGCAATTTAGAGATTTTGCCTGATATTTTTATTGTTGGACAACATCAACCTAATAAAAAATATAAAAATTATTTTTATTTGATTTTAAAGTTGATTTGTTGTGAACATAATTTTCAGACTCGGTCAAATCGACTCGTCTTTGGTCGAGTTCCTTGGCCTCGCCTTCCTACCGAGGCCAAGTGGGCTCGAGTCGATGGTGCAACTATTCGAGGACTCCTCAATTGTAGATGAATCGGTGGAATTTTCAAAGACTCCTTCAAAATCAGCAAGAATCACCTGAATTTCCCATTTGCGAGGAGAAAACTCGATTTTCAGAAAATGAAAAGTTATTGAATTGTAAATTCAAAATTTTTGGAGTGATTTTGATTTATTATTGGAAAGATTTCCGTGTTTTAACAACAATATAAGCTAAATAATATGATTTGAGTTCATAAAAACCCAAATCAAACAACATTTCATCACGAAATTAATGGAAATTAGGGTTCTTGTACGATTCCCCCCAACCCCACCCCCACCCCCGGCAAACATCTCTATTCTATCTCATTTCTACATCAAATCCGATGAGGTTTTCTTATGTTTAGTTTGTTTTAAAGCTTTTGGAATCTTCTTCAAAACCCCACTTGAGATCCATGGATTTTTTGCTCCAATATCAGCTGATTTAGTACATCGAAGAGGTAATATAGATGGACTATTAAAAATTACAAAATCTATTATTTCTCTCTAATTTCTCAACAATAATATTCTGATTATTGGTTTTTTTGTTAAGATATTGAATTAACTTGAAAACACCTATATTATTTGCATTTGTTTCCACCAATATCGATTGATATAGTATCATAGAGGTAATATCAATGAACATTAAAAGTTCCACTAAGTCTGTTATTTCTCCAGAAAAATTAGTCATATTTAATTAATTTCTAAAGTAAATGTCACTTTTGCTAGAGTACGCATGTATTTTTTATCAAGGTTTTTTTATTTTTTTATTTTTTATTTAAGAAAACATGAGGGGTTGTTTTTTCTAGAATTCATGAGATGTATGAATTCTCATGAGACATAATATAGCCTTCCCCAATCGAGTTCAGACATAATATATATATATATATAAGAGTTATAGAAAAAAAGCTCCAATATAATTCCAAGCCATTAAGAAAAGTAGAGTTAAAAAAATAAATCCAAGCCATTAAGAAAAATAGAGTTAAAAAAATAAATCCAAGCCATTGAGAATTATAGAGTTAAAAAATATATTTTTTAAGAGATTTATGAATTTTTTAGGCTCCAAAAAATATATTTTTAAGAGAGTTATGGAAAAAACGAACACCAAAATAATCCAAGCCATTAAGAAAAATAAAGTTAAAAAAATAAATCCAAGCTATTAAGAAGTATAGAGTTTAAAATATATGTTTTAACAGAGTTATGAAGAAAAGAGCTCCAAAATGAATTCAAACCATTAAAAAAAAGTAGTTAGAACATAAATCCCAAATCGAACTCACAACCTTTGAATTTAAGAGGTAAGAGTACTAACCAACAAGCCTAACGTAACGGTAATTACAATAGTAGCCTCCATTTTATATATATCTTACGAGTAATTATCCTATGAGACCCTGCCCTACCTCGAGTGCATGAGACCCCGACTCATGACCGCAGGATCCAAATCCACATCTTGAGAAAATGGGATGGCAGATCACTGGGTTACTTTTTTGGGTATCACCCTGTTAACCAGTCTAGAGGAGGCGAATACCTTTTATTTCCAGATAGTAGCCCACCGTCTCTCTTGCTAAACTCTTTCCATTCGAAACCTCCTCTACTTTCCATCCATGTCATTGGTCTTTTTTTCTAAATCCCCTCTCTCTCTCTCTCTCTCTCTCTCTCTCACTTTCTCTCTATCGACATAAAATTGGTTTTCTGTCTAAATCCCTTTAAATCTCTCTTTAATGTGGATAGAGAAAAACCCTCCAAAACAAAAACCCATCAGTTTTAGAGAGAGAAACTCCGGCAAAGACAACACTGACGGTGTTTCATGACCCAAAATCTTGATGAGGCGCAAGGAAACGACGCACCCCTTTTAAAATCAACAGAAAATTCATAAAAACTTCAATGGAGCTTCTTTTTTAGGGGCCATTTTCAATATCTCAACAAGTGCAATCAGTGTTGGAATCGTGTTCATTACTCCAATCCTTAAGGTCTTGGGTGTGAATCTTGTAATTTTCCTGGCGATTTTCATTGCTATTTTGATGAATTTTTCAGAGCAATTTATGCTGAAATTTATGAGTGCAGTATTTCTACTTGTGATGGATTAATGGGGAATCATTTGATAAGATTGGGAAAGTTCTTCTACAAAATTGTGTGAGAATCAGTAATTTTGTGATGACCACAAAAACCTCGCCTAAAGAGCTCGATGCAAGGGAAACCGGGATGAGAAGTTTCTCTCTCATGACTTTTACAGGTCAACTGGGTGACATGGCATTCCATATTCCTCGAGATGTGGACCGGAATCCTATGGCCATACAGAGAGGTCTCATATCCCACATTGTATGGAAGGTAACTAATGTGGGCAAGCTACAACGATGCCTGATTGACGCCTAACAATTAATTCTTGCCGCTCTTATATATATGCAATAACATTATGTGGTTTTCTTTTTTTAAAATATGAGCTTGATTCGTGAGAGTAACTCTAACTCGCCCAAGAAAATCGCCTTGGTTAGGGCCCGAATACTTTGGCCGAGTTGATTTTTTGAACCTTGGCTATGAATAATGTTTCACTGGTATTGAAGGCAATAGTTATGGTAATGGAACCTATTTAGCAAGCATCCCAAACATGAAGAGGCATTGATTTGGGTTTATTTCCACTCTAACTTCCCTCAATTCAACCTCGTCGACGACTTCCATTTCTGATAACCGGTATCAAAGTGCTCGTTAGCAAATACGTTTGCATCTGTTTGATCAATGTATAGTCTCACTATTCTCCACCAATCTAGGATTGAGGGGGAAGAAACAACCCCAGTAGTGGAAGGAGAAAGAGAGAGAATGAAATCTTTGATGATTGCGATAATCCTCAGAGAGGCAGAAAAAAGTATTGTGTATGTTTCATTAAAAGAGGAATCATATAAATATACAAGAGGTTTCTATATGTGACACATGGTACATATCCACTTTAAGGAAAAATATGCAGAAATATACAAAGATCATATTTCTACGTATTTCAAATAATATGAAGGAATATATTTCCATATCTTTTAAACAGCCATTCGTGCTCAAGGTGCCTTGAAAGAGAGTAGTTGAAATTTGGATAATAAGTAAGGAAAACACATAATAGGATAAGTCTTGGTAAGAAGATCAGCGTCTTGGTGTGCTAATG